>NC_139800.1:56138086-56844833 GCF_965231275.1 Zosterops lateralis | reverse complement strand
GAACACAGTCTTTCTATAATATTCAGGATCTAGAAAGAAACTTGCTGAAAATATCTAAACTTTTAGAAAATCAGAAAATGAGAATTTGTCCCTTAAAAATTATACTACAAGCATAGTTCACCATACCCAAATCAGAGTTCTCAGGTGGAGCATGCATCTTATGAGTCAATAACAGAATCATCCAAAGCATCACACATGGAAGAAATGAGGATTTTTACCCATTCAGACATCTGTTACAAAACCAATACAGCTAAACAAAGACTGTAGAGAAACTTTTTTGAATAAAGTCATAATTTATCAACTTTTCCACAAACTGTCAGACAATAATACAAAGAAAGGTGCAGCTAAAAAAATTTTCATTTCTAGATGTTCTTCCAAGTGTTGTTCTACCCAACGGGAAAGCTGGTTAAAACAGTAAGTGGAAAATTGGTGTAAATAACCATTACTTTAAATATAGAACCAGGTAATTTTGAACTTTTCCCTCAGATTTCTGGTTTGACACCAGGGAAGAAAAATAAATTATTCAGAGAGTGCTTTTCAGTGTGCAAGGTGAATGTCCTCATTCCTCTTGTTGCTTGTGGATGCACATGTATTACTTTAATGACTATATAAATGTTCAAAAAGCAGGGTAGAAATTGGCTTCTGGTCTTTTTCACCAATTTTTCATTTTAACGGCATCATAAAAGACCTCATCATCTCTGAAAGTATCTCCTTTTGGTAGTAAAAAAAATCCCCATTGGTCAGATCATTATAACAAGGCTAACCCTGTGTCCATCCCAAAACCCTCAGCTCGACTTTTGAATAATCTTTATTTTTGAGCTTTAATGAGATACTTGAATTTAACTTATATATGATATAAAAAAGATATGACTAAATGGATTAATTATTTACATGAGCTGAAGCCAAACTTTTTATGTGTGAATAGTGCTTCCACACAAAGGTGCTTTTGTGCTGCAGATTTCCAATATGATTTCAGCCTAGATTTTCTGGTTCCTAGTTGAGCTATACTCAGCAAGGAATTTTTATCAGTTTTGAACATCCAGCAGCCCTGTAATTAGCTTTCTTGACCTTCACATAAATTTAAGCATCCTAATAGCCATCTGCCACTAAATGCAGAAAAGAATTCAGTGGCTAACGACTATCCTGACCTCACTTCTTTCCCAAGGAGCTCCCATGTCAGGGTGAGGAGTACAATCAGAATCCATTACCATTAATTAACCCCCAGAAGTTATGCAGAGAAGTCATATGGAGGCTGAGCTATCAACTTTCTATCTGCCTTCCAAAATTATTGCACTGCACAAATGTCAGGTGTTTTACCTATCAACAAAATGAATGAGAAAAAAGAAGGACTGACATAACCTTTCCCTTGGATCCCTTTAGAGCCTAAAATGTTGCTAATGCAGTAGATAGGCCACGAAGCTAAAAGCATAAACCAAATATATTTCCTTGCTTGATAGAAACTTGAGCAAGAACCTTTAGCAAACCAAGTCTGAGCAGTCTTAAAAGACCTTAACATGTATTTTATGAGAGAGACAGTCCTTCCCTCTGAATTTTTTCCAGAGGTGGGTATTCATCATTGGACATCAAGAAATCAGATGACAAAAATAATTTCACAGAATTTCTTGCTCATATATTCATTGAAAATTGCACTTTAAACATGCTTCTTTCTGATTGAAACATCATGAATACACTTATTATTTTCCAGCCATGATGCTATGAATGGAAAAAGTACAACCAGGTATTGATGAAGATTATATGATGATGATATTATTAAGGGTTGTATAGATTTTGTACATTCAGTGGCAGAGAACTTGAAAAGTTGTCTGTGAACGTGCATTTCTTCCTAAAATAATTGCTATTCATTCAGAGTGGTAATCACCACAACTGCATCTCATTTATGGATATTTCTTTCTGGTAATCATTTTCAAAAGAAATCACATGCAAATTTACTTACAATATCAAGCCAGTCATCCCTATAGAAAACTAATAAAGCCCAAAATATTGTGACTGAAAGATCTCCTGACACTGCTGTCAACACCATTGAGAGTTTTCTATTGCAATGGGTGCAACAGAAAAGCCAGGTTATTCACTAAGCTCTTCTCCTACTCTATTTGCTTCAAAAGAAGCAAACTCTGTGAAGAGCTGTGTCTGCACTAAGCCATATAGGGGCTGCTGCAGTAGTCCTACAAGGCCTTGTCAATGAATTTCTTGTCAAAAATTCTTTACATTTGTCTCAGTAGTGCAAAAGTCTTTTCTATTTATTCTCTCATACAGAATCAAAGCAAAGTCACAGATCCACAGCACACATGCACATACATACACACAAATACCAAAGCAGTGAAAAAAAGCTACTAATGTTTTATTAGCAAGCTTAACAAATTCACTAATGCAAAAATAATCAAGGAAAAAAAAACAAAGAAGAGTAGAATATTCTTCCTACAGTTATAATAAGTTAAAATACAGAAGTTAATAAAATTGCTGGAGTGCTCATTAGAAACATCAATGAAATGCAAGAAAAATGAAAATACCCAAGCCAACAGGCATAATTACTTTCCTGTTGTTTCACAGCTTATGGCATCTAAGACAGGCTTTTATTACAGAAATGGAAGTTAGACCAAGTTAGAAACAAGAACATGTATACGTTGTATATAATTTAGGCAATTAGAAAAAGAGACAGGAAGAAAAACTGAGAAGTCCCTGACAATCTCTGTGGTGAAATCTCTATTCAGAATAGTCTTCAGTGGACTGAGAATCCAGGCCTAATTTGGAGACTGTGAAGAAAACCAGGTACCTAATACATTTATGCAGTAACAACATCCTTGAGTCATACATGTTCTAGCATATTACTCATTTGCTACAAAAAAGGAAGTCTACCTCATTATAAAATCACACCAGGAAAAAAAAAAAAAAAAAAAAAAAAAAAAAAAAAATAAAGAGTGCTCTTCTGTCTTCTGTTCAAATCATTTCAGTCTGTTCACTAACATCTTTTCATCACTCTAGCAGTATTCTTCTGACCAAGATTCTACCACTGCTACTGATGAATTCCCTCAAGATATGACAAAGCTGCAAAGTTGCTCAAAAACCCCAAAGAACTGAGATATAAACACTGATCTGTTAGGAACAGCATACTCTTCTTCCCATAATTTACCAGTTTCAATATAGAATAATAAATATCAAAAACTTACACACTGGGTTTTGACATGACTATTAGTTTGCATCCACTGCCTCTTGTCCTATCAAGTAGGCACCATGACATTCATCACACAGCTATATTCATTGGGAACATCCCCGAGCTTTCTCAAGGCAGAACAGTCCCAGCTGTCTTGCATGCTCCATGATGATATGGTCCTGCAGTCACCTCCCTCTTGAGTTGATCCAGGATGTCCATGTCCTTCTTGCACTGGGAAGCCTAGAGCTGGACTGATAAGCTTCAGATGTGTCTCACATGTGATACAGGGGAAGGCACAATATACTGGCAGCAATGCCATTCCTAATGTAACCCAGAAGACCTCTGGCCTTCTTTGCTACAAGGGTGCATTGTCTCATGGTCAGCTAGAGTCCACCAGGACACCAGGGTGTTTTCCTGCCAAGTTGCTTTCCCCTGTGACAGCTCCAAGTTTTTAGAATTCAGAAAATTATCTTGGTTTTAGTGGTTTCACAGCAAACATTCAACAACAGCTTTGATATTGGAAAGACACCAGATTTTCCACATCATATTGTTGCTTGAAAGCTCAGTATGTTTAATCTTTGCCAAAGGATCAATCACGTTACATAAAACTCTGGGTATATCACATAATGTACTCTCTTGCAATGACACGGAGTGCTTTTAAATGAAACACTTTTTACTGCTTGTGCTAATTGAACAACCTTGTAAATTAAAAAGACTTATTAATTCTTCATCTGTATTTTTCAACTCCACTTATAAAAACTTTGAAATGCAATTCTGTTAATGGTCCTTGAGCTACAGATTCATTATTCAGAATTTTCACCACAGACCCTTACTCTTAAATTTGCATCATAGAATTATGTTTAGGTATTAACATTAGCTTTCTAAGACTAATTGTAAACTAGTTCTAAGCCAGGAGCACAAACACAAAAAAAAAAAAACAAAAAAAAAAACAAAAACAAACCCAAAAAACATAGTCCAACTTTAAAGCATAGTCTCCCAGCTTTTTTGTTTCTATAAATTGTATAAAACAAAAATCAGCCTGTTTCATAAACCACACATTGAAGAGAAATTATTGAAAATTGTTTTAACTTTTTGCTCATTTTGATAAAAGAAATTATGCCATTATCCTTGAAACTTGATATTAGAAATGAGTATCCATTGACTGGACTCACATACTTGAAAGCAGAACTTTCTGCTCTCAAGTTGCTACGATATGTATCCTGAAGTTGGCCAGTAATGCACTTGCCTATTCAAAGATGTAACAGATGGTCAGGTGAAGATATATAAGGGCAGCTTTTGAAATATATATGAGATCATAAAATGCAATATGCACCTAATATTGTAACATTTATTCATGTTCTTGGCTACACAAACTTTTTAGAACTTCCATTTGTTCTGTGATTATGCTTCTAACTGAAGTGACAGCAGCTGCTTCTTTAAAGTCAGAGGACCAGTGACAGAAAATTTGAGTGTTCCAAGAACTACTGCACATAACTAATTACTTTAAGAAAACTTACAGTGCATTCCAAACTTCTGTTTACATTTTGCTGATTTTCAGGAAGACAAAATATGAATTATTTTCTAGGAAAAAATTAGTTTACTTTAAGAATAGGACATGAGGAAACAATGCCTTTAAAAACCCTCAAGTTAAAATGCCACAATCCTTTGCATATTCTGGTAAAAATAACTAGTAGCCTGAAAAAAATTCAAACAACATATGTTGTTAAAATTTGTTCTTGTATATCTTTTATCTTTCTCATATATCAAAACTATTAGTATCAATGCTGAACCTTAATTCTCATTAATCACCACATAACAGTATTGCATAAATATGCAATTTCCAAAGTAGTACTCTTTGCACTTTAATAATATGATTTACCAAACCAAAGCTTTGTTTTAGAAGTGAGGAAGCTTCACAGATCACCTTCTGATCTATGGAGTTTGATGAGTTCCTTGGACTGAACTCCTGAGGGAGGAATCCTACCTGAATCAGCTTCAGACTTTACTCCTAGATCTGGATCTAGATCTCCTAGATTTTCTAAAGGAAAAGAAAATGGAGAGCAATCTTGAGCAGTCAGGTGCCCACTAAAATGCATCCTGAGACTCCAGTTTTCCAGCTGCTTTTGTACATAAACCTGATGAAAAATGACACTGACTCAAAGGCTTTTAATTACTGCAGGGAGCACTCAAGAATTACCTTGTTGTATCTGGAATGTATCAAATCTGTTGATGATTTCAGACTTTGATAGACTGTAACTACCAGTTTCTCTCTCTGTATTTCTGAGCTTTTCATCACAACCACAATGAGCTTTTCATCACAGCCGTGCCAAGATTCATCCTACCTAATTAGTTTTTAATTGAGGCACTTAGGTTAAGATCTAGTCATCCTAGACTTCTGTTGCCCTCAGCAACAAGATCTTAGATAAGCCTTGAGTGCTCTCTGAAAGTATCTCTGTGTCTACCTCTGAAGGAAATGAAGTATCAAATAATCTTGATTTGACTCCTGCCTGATAACACATTCTGTTTAAAAGCCTAATACCAGGTGTGACAAACTTTGGCCCTCAGAATGTTCTATACAGAAAATTTATGCTCACCAAATCTAAATTCTGGAACAAAATAATTTCTGAATTGTAAAGTTAAACAATGCTTTGTTTCATATTTTCACATAAGTAACTAAAATTACTCTATGGATGCGAAATTCTCTTCCATTTTAGCCAGGAAGTTTCTCCTCTACTTGTCTGTTCACGCCTCTCCATTTGTAGTAATGATTCCATGCTACTCCTGATACCACTTACTAAAATTTCATATTACAATTTATCATTTTCTTGGTCACTCATTCTCTGCAGCTTTTTTCTTTGCAATACAGGCAGCAGACAGTCCCATTAAACCCATCAGTCACTCCAGTACTACTCTATAGATCCCCTCCCCATCCATTTATAAGCTCCATCACCCACTTCCAAGTTTCTTTTTCAGGGACTTGGTACGAGGACTCATCCTACAGCTCTAACTGTAGACACCACAAATGTGCACTCCCTGTGCACCTTTTATCGTGAATTCCAACAGTCTCTCTCTGTCAATGAGTCAGACCCAGCATTCTGGCTGATTCATTCTCATCTTTCCCAGCACATCTGTTGTTTGAACGCCATGACAAAGACCCACTGTCTATCCTTTGCTCATGGAATCTCTTCAGAGTGCTTCTGTAGCTTATTTTCAAGTGTTCCTCCTGCAAGGGATCAGAGAGAGTTTGTTCTTTTGTCTTTTTCTCCCATGAATCTTAACCTTTGAGTAGTCTTTTCTGCTATCATAAATTCAACTGTCTTCTCTGGACTGAAACATAGAGGTGGTTTTTTCCTACTCCAAACTCACCGTCCGGATCATAACAATTTTGGGATATGTGTGATGGTGCATTTTCCAGCTCATGTTTGTCATATGTAATCTTGTTGTATTTCTCTGTAAGTTGGTTTGCTCCCTGTACCCCTCCTGTTACTTCCCTTTGGTTTCTCCCTAATTACAGTTATGTGTCAGTCTTATGTTATACAACTCCCGGGTCCCATCCATCACTCCAGGGCCTCTTCCTGTGCCTGGAAAGTTCCAGGGAGAGCATCGAGTGATTGGACAGGATCCCTGCTTCCCCTTCCATGTCACCCTGATTAGTTACTGTATCTGTCAGTTATGTTCCAAGCTGCTCCCCTCCTGCTGCTGATTGGATCCTTGCTGAACCCATCCCCCTGTAACATCCCCAAATAAAGGTTGCAGCACAAGGGTGCTCCTTGGCACTGCTGAGGCAGCCACCCTGGGCTCTAATTGCTCCCCCTGTGAGACAATAAACCCAGTTTAGTACACCCTCAGCTGCGTCCCTCTTCCTTTCTCTTGCCGTTGTTGCCTCCAGCCTGAAGACAAGCCAAGACTCATGGGGTCTGGAAAGTGGTCTGACCACTGGAAGGTACCCAGCTTGCCATGGTGCCAGGGCTGGCCAGGGTGAGAAGACCAGCGCACCGCAACAGATATGGAATGCTTTGAGTTACCCATGACACCTGCATGGGAATTCTTTTTCTTAAATTTATAATAATACTTAAAGAATATAGCAGAAATTAGGATCCCATTATTTACTAAACATTTTGCCTATGTGTAATAAGGGAAAATTTTGACTTCACACAACAAGCTGAAATAGCTGAACTACTAAAACTGCTTCTTAAAAAAGAAAAATGTAGGATATAGGAATTATTAAGTGATGCATTTATGATGGATTGTAGAAGAAAACAATGTGCTTTACACATTTAAACTTAATATCCCAGGTTGAAGTTCACCACAAAATCTTCTTTCTAAGCTCTTTTTTTATACGCATTTAAAAAATCATTAAATTCAATTATTTTTTAAAATTTAAATTCTCAAAGTGTGCTGAATGTTGAATGGATTCTAAGTAGGAAGGAATCTCAATGTTAATTCTTCTTTCTTAATAAAAGATGGATTAGATGACTTATGATCTCAATATAATGAGTTTCACCAACGTGTGTGTTTGAATGTATACAGTCGAAGGATAACGGCAGTAACACATAAATGTGCATGAAGACTCAAAAGTGAAGAAAGTAATAAAGAAAACATCTTCAATAATAAGAGGAATTTTTTCTATTCTATCTTAGAAGTCAAAACAACTCATTTCATAGAACATGTTGATAGAGGATGAAGGAAATTTTTACTGTATATTTTTTCAATAACTTTCCTATGTAAATAAGAATTCTTATCTTTGGGAAGAGGCTAAGGCCATTTTCCTTTTTTCTCCCTTCATGTGGTAGGCAGTGGGGGCCACCATCTTGGGAGGGGGCAGTACCCTGCCATTATGTGAGTGTCCTTGTTCCCATGGGTTTCCTGAGATTTATTAACTGTATTAAGTGATTATTTACTGGTTGTTTTGGGGTTTTGTTTTGGGGTTTTTTTGCCAGTTGCTGTTTTGCATGTTAGTAAACTGCTATTTTTAAACTTATATCTATTAATATTTGTTCCTTATAAGTGGAAAAGAATGGGTTGAAATTAGGGGGAGGTAACTCATTTTAGAGTGTTCACATCTTTAAATTGACATGACAAAAAGAAAGAGAGCAAGCCCAGAAGAGATGTCTAAGTACCATTGAAAAGAAACTCCTCTGGCAAAAGTCAAAGCACAAGCTGCAGGAAATGACAACTTGTAGAAAACCTGTTTTTGTTGTCCTCGATGTCTGGTTAACACTACTGGCATTTCTTTCTATGAACTTTTTAAAGGTTAAATTTGATTCACAAAACATGAAAGATTAATTGAAATTTCTAAAATTTACTTAACATTTTCAACACTGTCCTGGGTTGTAGTGTAGGATGTACACAAAATATTTATTCTATCATCATCTTCATGAACTGTTGAAACCAAGTGGGGCAGTGCTCTAGTGTAGGGCTGTCTTCTGCTAATGGCCCATCAATGCCTTGCCCATGACTCACAGGTAACTCCCTCCAGGAGTTATCTCTGTTTCATGGGCCATCAAGGACCCACTTCACACTCCTCATCCCATTGTGAGATGCTCTGATCAGGGGGAGGAGCCAAGCATTCTCACTTGGATATAATCTGGGATTTGGAACAGTACTTGTAGCCCTTACCCACTGGATTCCCAGAGGACCAGAGCTACCAGACCTTTCTACAGGATCACTGCTTCAGGAAGACGACCTCATCTGGACTGCTTCCACCACCCTGCTCAGGTTGTATTCTGACTCTGTCAGTGGTCTTGTGTATTATTGCATTTATTTTATTTTATTTTATTTTACTTTTTTCCTTTCTTCATATTAAATTATATTTCTGACTTGGAGCCTCTCACTCGTTTTGCTTTCAAACCACAACAAACACAAAACAAACTTCATATATATTTCATTACCTCTGTACTGAGCATACAAATCCAAGTCTGCAATAATCATATATTTCAGTAAG
This sequence comes from Zosterops lateralis, assembly GCF_965231275.1. Lineage (NCBI taxonomy): Eukaryota > Metazoa > Chordata > Aves > Passeriformes > Zosteropidae > Zosterops > Zosterops lateralis. The sequence goes on along the minus strand of NC_139800.1, from coordinate 56,835,720 downwards.
TATTCCAAAAATGTAACTTTTATGCATGGCCTCTGGGATCAAGGCCAGTTGTAGCTACAAGATGGTCTACACAGCTGCTGCCACATCACATGAATCTTGAGAGTGCCAAGATAAAGGGAGAGAAACAGAACCCAGCCATAACCCCTCCTTCTTTAAATAGTTTACCATTTCAACTCCCCTATATTGTTCTGCAACATCTTACATCCTACAAATAGATCCACAGAATTGTATAACACCTTGAGTTGGAAGGGACCCATCAGGATCACTCAAGTCCAACTCTGGGCCTTGCACAGGACACCCCAGGAATCACACCATATGCCTTAGAGCACTGTCCAAACACTTCTTGATCTCTGTCAGGCTTGGTGCTGTGACCGCTTCCCTGAGGACCCTGTTCAGACACCGTCTGGGTGAAAAACTCTTTTCTAATGTCAGGTCTAAATCTCCCCTGACACAGCTCCAGGCCATTCCCTCTCGTCCTGTGACTGGTCACCACAGAGAAGAGATCAGTGCCTGCCCCTTCCTTTCCCCTCACAGGGAAGTTATAACTGCAGTGAGGCCTCCCCTCAATCTCCTTTTCTCTAGGCTGAAGAGACCAAGTGACCTTAGCTGCTCCCTGTATGGGTTCCCCCTCTAGGCCCGTCAACCATCTTCGTCGCCCATAAATATATGCTGCCCTGCAATGTGCACACACAGACAGTTGTTCTCAAAGGAGAGAAAATAGTTCAGAAAAATGCATTCCAACACTGAGAATACGTGCCAAAATATTGGAGTGAAATACTGACACAACAGGAAGAAATGTCAGAACAAAGCATCAAAGTACAAAAGTGTTGCATGGGGCAATGCCTAAAAGGATCCTGACTGTGACAAGCTGACAAGAAAATCTTGACTTAGAATGAATATAAGTCAAAAAATAGTATGACAAAGGACCGACAACGAGGCTATGAGGCACAAAGATTCTTAACTCTGGAAGGCCACTGAGGTTTAAAAAGGGAGAAAGAAATAAGCCACTTATTTTCAGCAATGACTAACTAAGTGAGAAGAAAACACAATTGTTGGATGAAGAAGGGCCAGAAGTACGTCATCAGAGCCTACAAGAAACTTCCAAAGCAAGTTATTTCAGTGTTCAGAGGAAATGGAAAGGAAAATTGAAGTTACGACCCACTAGGCTACACAGATGGAACAACTCTAATTGATGTGAGGCCAGGTTTGCACTGGTTGGATTCACAGAACTGCAGCTGGCTCCCTGCTTCTGCTTTTGTCTTTCTCTTTGTTATGATGCACAATGGAATTTAAGACTGCCATATGTAGGGATTAGTTTTCCATGAAATATCAAGACAAAAGCAAGGAGTTCTTTATTTTCCTTGAAACATCTTTCCTTCTGGATTTTTTTTTTTTGCATCAAATTTTACACTCATTGGAAACAAATACAATATAGATGTGAGATTATATCCAGTAATTCTTAAACGTATATTGATGGCTTTGTGCGTATCACATCCAATACTAATCTATACTCAGAGATAGTCAAATTCAGATCCTTCTCAGGTAGATCACTACAGCTGCCTGACATTTGGTGGTATTACAAAAAAAAGTTCATTTCTATGATGGCTGGCTGACTCTTGCTAAACTGGATATAATTGTCCAAGTCAGAACTTTTATGAAGCAGCAACTGTGGTACAACCCTCATCTGCAGTAAGACTTAAAGCACTCCCAGCAAACATATGCTTTAAATAAAATTCAGCTGTTGGAACAAAATTCCTCTACTACAAGATGAAGAGATGAGTTAAAAGTATTTTCAGTTGGTTCTTTACTGATCCAGATGAAACCTACATTGCTACTGAACATTCAGCACCACCTTCAGAAACATCCTAGAGGGAACTCAGAAGTAATACTTTGAAAGGACTAGCTTGACCTAATCTCATTTGCATGTAAGGCTTGATAAATTACAGTCAAGGGTGATTTTGCTGCAGTTCATTCACAGGAGATGCCTAAGCACCAGTTAGAAATCAAACATTAAAATATAACAAGATCCAAATGCTAGGTCCTGCAGGTAAAATCTATTACAGAGACAGCTGACAACAGTTGTGTATGTTTAAATATTCAGACTTCAAAGCAGAATTCTAGGCACAACAGTGCCATCCAGGGGCCAGCTAATTGCTGGCAAATGTCTAAAGAATTTCCTGAAACTGTTTGGGGTTTTTTTTTTGGTGAGGTTTGGGGGTTTTTTTCCTTTGGTGTGGGTTTTTGTTTGTTTGTTGTTATTGCTGTTGTTTGTTTCTTTTGGTGTTTTTTTTTCTTTGTTTATTAACAGAACTTGGTTTGTTTAAAACTATTTCCTCCCTATATTCTATGTATTGAATATATATTTCTAAATATGACCTCAGTCTCCTGAATACTGGAGCACATAAACAGGAATGTGAAACCCCCCCAACTTAATTCATTCTCTAGACATACTAAGTTTTGCTTGCATTTAACCCAGGGTTTTGCAAAAGTTTCAATAAAAGAACATTCGTAGCAATTGAAATCAGCAAGTCCTTCTAGCACAATAAACTGGCAATGACGAGGAAAGTCCTGATGAAACTGCCGAATTTTCCAGACTGAGACATCGCTAAGTCCAAGAACACGTGCTCAGCCACACTTCACCACAGCTGTTTAAAATCAATTATCTGTTAAAAAAATCACACAACCAAAGCTCCAGGACATAAAAGTTTCATACACAATCCTAAATCTTCCTTCTGCACAAATGGAAAACTCAATCCGAAAAGTGTAAAGCACTTTGGAAACGGAGCTGTTTCATCATGGCGGGGACAGAGAAAGGTCTGAGGTGCGGCAGCGGCCACCGTTTGCTCATTCCGCTCAGCACCAACACGGAGGGGAGAGTAAGAACCCCAAAATATTTTAATAAGATTATAAACTAGTCGTGGGGGCACTTCAGTTTAAGGATTTATAAGCACACATCCCCTGCGGCCTTGGGCTCAGCCAGCCCGCCCAGGCTGCGGGACAGGGACAGGGGCAGGGACAGGCCGGCGGGAACACCGCGGCTTCCCCCGAGCCAGGAGAGCCCTGTGGGAACGGGCCGGACGGCTCGGGCAGGGCGGGCTGGGGATCCGCCCCCTGCTCACCACGCGCGAGCACCAGAAGAAAGAAAGAAGAAAGAAGAAAGAAGAAAGAAGAAAAAGAAAAAGAAAAAGAAAAAGAAAAAGAAAAAGAAAAAGAAAAAGAAAAAGAAAAGAAAAAGAAAAAAAAAAAAATCAAAGCTCTTTAACCCCGTTTTTGAACTGGGGCTCCGGGGCGGGGCGGGGCGGGGCGGGGCGGGGCGGGGCGGGCCCGGGGCCGGGGCCGGAACAGGAACAGGACGGGAGGGGGCGGGGCGGCCCCTCGGCGCCTGCGCGCAGTTTCGGTTCGAGCGGCGGCGTGGGAAGGGGTCGGCGCGGCGCGGGCACGGCGGGGCTTTGGGCGGCGCCATGGCTCCCGTGCTCAACCTCAACAACGAGGTGAGACGCCCGCGGCCTCGGGGTGCCGGTGAGAGCGGGCCGGGGCGGCGGGCCGGGGCGGCTTGCGGCGGGGAGGGTCCGGCGGCGGCCGGGGTAGGGGCTGTGCGGCGGATCGACCTGCGGGCGGGCCGACCTGCGGGCGAGCCGGGTCGGGGCACACGCTCCCCACAGCCGGCACGGCTGCCTGCAGCCGTAGGGAAGGCCCGAGGTGGCTGCCGCATCCCATCGTGCTGGAGCTCAGTGTGATGAAAACAATCGTCCGTCGGGTGAAGTTAAGCTGCGTGCAGGGGAGTCCCAGGCGGCTCGGACACGTGTGCCTCGGCGCGACGTCCTGTCCCCGAGTGTCGTTTCATCACGTCTGTCTTGCTGTGTTTGTGTTCACACTGAAGCTTTACAGGTGATCTAAAGGACCCGCCAAAGCCCCAGCTGCCGGTCTCCGGGATGGCAAAGATATTGCCTTATTTTCTTGGACATGGAGGGACTGAAAATGAAAAATTGTTGGGTTACAGCTAACTTCTTCCTATTCTGTAAGGAGTTTGGTGTTTCATATTTATTTCAGTGTATTTTTTGTCTTCTTTATCGTGTGAATTCGGTTATGTGTGTTTCACTTGTGATGAGTTTTGGCTACATATTTGCGAATCATTGTGCACAATAAGCCTGGCACAACTAAAGTAACTTCTTTTTAGGTGTTGCACCATCAGTTTAGAGTAGCTGGCTGTTCTGCTGAGTAGTATGTGTGTATGAGCACCTGCACTTGGCACTTTTACACTTTCAGCATTCCTACGTAATTAACAGCTTGATTACAGTTAGCAGAAGAACAAAAATTACTTTGTTTTAGGCATATAGTAACTTGGAAAGGGGTTGATTTGCGAGTTAATTTCCTGGTCAAGAATTTAGTGACGTGTAGCCCCTTCATCAGGAAATGTGTTTGATAGTACATATAATCGAGATATTTACTCAGTAATTTTTGGTTCTTGCTGTTAACAAGTGAAAGGTCAGAAATCAGTGATTTGACATTGAGATGTACCTGTAAATCACCAAGGGAAAAAGAGGATATTTCATTTTTTGGTCTAGTGTGAACTTTTTGTGATTGATTGATTGATGTTTGGGTGATGTCTCATAGTCTTTCACCAACGCTAATATAACAAGGGATGAAAACAGAAGCATTATTTGACGGAGGAGTTCTTCAGAAAAAGAGTACAATAAATTTATGTACAAAAGACTGGAAGATTTCAGTAAGGACACTAGGAATATAATTTCATCTTTAAACATAACCTCCTCTTAAGAGGAAACTGAAAGTTCTGAAGGAAGTAGCTTCTGTAGAAAAAGAAGACACTCAGTAATAATAGGCCCGTCTGAGATGTAAGGGTTTCAGAGACTGAAATCCTGGATGCCACCTCTTCAAGAGGGACAGAAGGTCAGTCTGGCTAAGAGTAGGATGGAGACCTAGCATGAATAGATTAAAAAGTGTTATCTGCTTCTATGCATATACCCTTTTGTAAGAGTTGTATTAATCATTGTGGTGTTTAGTTATAAAATGTAAAAATAATTATTTACCAATACCGGATATTTCATATCTCTGTGACAGATGGTCTCTGTGTATTTGTTACAGAAATGCCCTTGTAAGAAAGTACTTTAAAGTAAAAATCATATCTTCCTCTAATAAGAGATGAAGTGGAGGAATTTTATTATTACCATGTCTAATGGAATAATTTTTGAAAATGCAATCTATTAAATAATATTTCTTGTGTATTCTTCCAGTTCACTGTGGGAAAGCAAAATGACAGAGCAGCTCTCTTCCGTGCACCTTCAGTTTTTTGCAGTCAGACAATACTGGGGATCATATGGGGTTTTCCCCACTAGGCCATGTACAGTAGGCAGGATGGTGCCATCCTTGTGACCCTTATATAGTTGATAAACTTGTTTATCTTGGCTGAATTTTCAGGAGTCCGGTATCTGAAGGGAGTCTACAAGAAAGCTGGAGAGAGACTTTTCTCAAAGGCGTGTAGAGAAAGTGCAAGAGGGAATGGCCTTAAATTGAAAGACAGTAGATTTAGATTAGATATTAGGAAGAAGTTCTGTGTTGTGGGGGTGGTGAGGCCCTAGTGTGTGTTGGCCTGTGGATCTGTGATGCCCTGTCTCTGGAGGTGTGTAAGGCCAGGTTGGATGTGCTTTGAGCAGCTGGGTCCAGTGGGAGGTGTCCCTGCCCAACCATTCTGTGAAATTCTGTGATGTTATACTTACATATTTCAGTTTTAATTCTAGCGAAGAAAGACTTCTGCTCTTAATTAACATAAAATACCATGTGCTGCTAAATTGTGGAATCTTAAGGGATTCTAGGATAATAGACTTCATTTTTTTTTTTACCAATTCACATCTTGTTTGCAGAAAGAACAAATATTCTTAAGAGCAGCATTTCTCAGTGATATAAACTGGCAGTTATCTTAATGTTAATTGACCTTCAATTTAATTACTTACCAGTTTATGTTTGATATTAGTAGCTAAGAAATGGTTATAAGAGTCAAAAAACTTCCATGTTCTGCAGTGTCTACTACATAAGGTGTATATGTGCTTTGAAACTAGAGGACATTTGATTGCATGATGAATGATGATCATAATGAAGAAGAAAATCCTCCAGGGAATAGAGACAAATATCAGACTGTAATGCCTGTATCCTTTCTGAGAGCTTTTGAACTCATTGGCTAATTTGAAAGAAATTGGAAAGGAGTGGAGATTTCTAAAGTTGTTGGGCTTTGGGGTTTTTTAAATTATAATTTGGTTAAAGAATAGTACCTCCATGGAGCAATATTCTCCTAAATGGTCTGATCTGTAAGGAGCAAAGAATGAAAATGTACTGTTTAGGTGACTGTATGAATGAGAGTTAAGGTAGCTGTATAATGTTGAGGACCCAGGGTGAAAAGAGGAAAGTGCAATTGTTGTGATGAGTTGAAATAAGACAGAAAATAATGAGAAACTGATCATAATCAATTATTAATATGCAATTACTTAGTTTAGACATTTCATTAATCTTTCTTTTCATGAAAAGCTGTTTATAGCAGTGTAAATCCTTCAAAACATCACACTATTTCCATGTTCACAAGTAGGACTTGTGCCAAAAGTGTGTAAATGTTTTCTTTATTTTTCTCTAATTGATTATATACCTAGATAATAACAGAAAAAAGTGAGGTCTTGGTGAAGCCACAGTCAGCAAGGTCCAGTAATTTTAGGAAGCCATCTTGCTGCTGGTAAATAGCATGGTACAGTTTCAGTGTGACTGCATAACTGAAAAATTGAGATTGAAAAGACTTAAGAAACAAATTTTTTATTTTATTTTATTATTTTTTTTTTTTTTTTAATTTGGGCATTGTGTTACTGTGTGAGATTGCTGCATTTTGATTATTGCCAAAGGAGGAACTAGTTGGGGCGAAGGTGGGAGAGTGAGTGCAAAGGATATAAAACCCAGAAAATTGGAACAAAGTGAAAGAGTGAAGACTAGAGTTTTTGGGAAAAAGGAAAATGCAGTATTTCTTACCATTTTCTACTCATTCATTCATTGAAACAAAAGAAAGCATAAGCTGTAGAATGAAAATTTCAGTTCATATTCACTGCATATGGTCTTACTTTTGAAGGGTTTGTCTGTATTAAGCCTAATTAAGCCTCCAATTGTCCTTACTATTATGAGCATGCAGGCTGAAGAATTGTTTTGAAAAGCTGTTGCTGTCTTGAATATGTTTCTTATTTTAAAAAGCTTTCTAAGAAATTTCAGGTGTCTTGCTACAGAATAGCTTCCAAAGTCAAACTTTTCTGGAAACATTTGCTAGATGGCAGCACAGAATCATCAACTACCATGATAAGGTCAAGTTCAAAGGGAGATAGCTCATGTTTAATGTGAAAAATTTCCCTTGTTGCTCAGCTGTACACAATAGCATGAAACAGAAACTATTAAATGGGAGCCCTCCAGATTTCTAGGTGTTTTTTTTTTTTTTGAGACCCTGCACTTCTTAAATTATTTCATTCTATTTGTTCTATTCTGTTGTCAATATTGTATTATTAAAACACCTACAGTTATCTTTCTAGCCTCTCTTTGTTGTTGTTGTTGTGTTTTTTTTGTTGTTGTTGTTGTTGTTGTTTTTTGTTTTTTTTTTTTTTTTTTTTTATGATACTCTGTTTGTAGCTACCTCGAGGAGCTATGCTGCAGAAAGCTCATAAAGCTAATGCAAATGAAGTCTGTATACAGTGCTTTAAAAATAGGTGTTCTAATGTGTACCTCTATTGATGCTGTAGTGGCTGAAGTTGAATATTAATAAGGCATCATATTATGTAAAGCAGATTCTTAGAGTTGAGGGCTGTTTCTGTCTGTGGACATGTGAATCACATTTTCTGAACTTGCTTGAATATTGAAGCTTGGGTGAATTCAGGTGAATTTTTTCTCTTAAATTTGTAATAATAATTTGCATGCAGACAAAATAATTTTTCTCTGTATTTACAAAGCTCCAGCTTTTATGTAATAAAAGCTCGTATCTGCTTGTCATCCGTGATAGAGTTGTTCTTGCTTTTTCCTAAAAGGTATGATCAAGATAAAATCATATCTTGAGAATTATTTGTGTGCACACGTGTTTTTCAGCCTTCCAAGCAAAGTCTAGAGTTAAAATTGTTATGTAGGGAGCTTAGTAATGAAGCTCAGGGTGATAAATGCCATTCATAGTATTTTGGGTCCTGGCACTTTGTATTGTGATGATATTCATGGCAACACTCAGCTCTGTGAGTCTTTAGATGTAGGGCTGACATCCTGGCCTCAGATTTAGCTGGGCAGCAATTTAGGTAATAGCATGTTTAAAAAGCAGTCTGGACATGTGAATGAAGAATTTAGATTGGTGTTTGGGTAAGTCAAGTATGAATAGCGTGGCTGATAATGAAAAATTATCACACAAAAAGCTATTGGGAATAACCTTAACTTAGGGAGAAAGACTGACATACAGTCTCTGGAAGTCTGAAACTGTGGTCTTGAGTTTTAGCTCTAGTTCAGTAATTATACAGAACTATATTTGTAATTATTTAATCTTTTGTCACTGTGCAAACAGAAGTTAATGTTTACTTGGAGATGCTTATATAGAGACTTGAGTTGTCTTGGTGTAGCATAGGTAGGTGTTGTGTTTGACTTAAGTATTCATATACAACTAAGATAAACCGAAAAGGAAAGAGCTGTTGAAATTGCATTTATACATCTGTTCATTCACAAATGGAAGAAAATTCAAGTACATCCTTTTATAAGTAAATAATTTTTGGTCACCAAAGCTTCTGTATAGCAGTAAGGAGAACGTGGTCTGAATGGAATATCAGGAAAGATTAAGAGGGTGAAATTTGAGAGGGTCATTCATTCTTCCTGAAGCTGAATTGATTTCTATAACCAGGAACTGCCTCAGGATTTTTGTAAGGTGCACTAAATGTGAAAGATCTGAGTATTTACTCTCTCTAGTCTTTAGTGTATTATCTATTTCTAGGTTTTACACAGTACGTCCAGCATGCTTGTATAAATATTTCTGAATTGATAGAAAATAAAATTAACTTAAAGTTTTTCAGTCACCATTTGTGCAAGAAGCATTCGGTACAAAGTACAAAGTGACTTTAAGACTTTACTGTGGTATTTATTTGCAGTTACTTAATATCTTCCTTATTTTCAGCCTTCTTCAGCATTATGTATGACTAGCTTGTCACTCAGATGTGATGCACCTCTCCATGTTTTTGCTGACGTAAATTAGGTTGCTAAATTTAGGTAGATTTAGGTTGCTAAATTAGAGATAGAATTCAAAATTTTGTTTATTCATGGTCTGGTTTTTTACACACATTTTATTCTATAGAAACTGAGAGAGTTTTTGACATTGACGTGCCTTTCATATAATGGTTTTTATGGAGAATGGAGAACTGCTTTGCCATTCAGACAGATGAGACGTGCCCCTGAAGGAGTGTGATTCTCCAACTGTGGTTTCACGAGTATCTGGGCTTGGTGCTTCTGAATCTAGGGCTTCTCAATCAGCTGTTCCAGCCACATGCCTCCCTCTTCTGTGATCATAAGAAGTTTGTTGCTAGAATAGTTTTCTACTACAGATTGATGGTAGCAGGGCCTTACAAGTGAGGGGGAGCAGGAGGAACGTGGGACCTGAGATGAGTGGGATGGGCACAGAGGTAGAGAAATGGACTAACCCACCACAGTAAGTGAGCTGTTTGGTTGGCTGATAAAGCTGTACTGTTTTTCTTCTCACTTACATGTTTCTTTGAAGCAGTGGCTTTCTATGAAATAAACATCGGATTTGGGGAGGGCATTGAACCAGCAAAACCTGAAATAGGGTGATATGTAACGTGCAGTTACGTTGTCTGGAAGGTGTTTGTTACCGAGGTTAACTAGTGGTCAAGGCTGTGAAAGCAGGAGAGTTAGGGGGTTCAAAGGGCAACCCAAAGAAGCCCTTATATTTGTCTAATCTTAATAGCTTTGCATAATGAGTTCATAGACTAGTTAAAAATCAGCTTGAAAGAAGAATCTTGAAATTTCAGTGGTACCGAGGTATACAGGTACCTAGGATGCTCTGTGGTCAGAATTGAAGCTGTAGCTGAATATTGGTACTGCCAAGATCTGTTTATCCCTGACAGTATGTGATCCTAAATACTTCCTTGAACCTGGCCATACAGTCTCTTATATGTCACTAAATTTAAATTTATTTTTTGGGAAATGTGACTAAGGGGGAAAAATGGTCTCTTACCTGTTGCAAAAGAACAAGTTGGAGTCCAGTAATAAGTAGAGGAAAATGTAGTATTTGAGTTGTATTTCCAGTGGTAATTAAGAAATTAACACTTGGGCCTTCATGGACTTTCTTTAATAATGCTTTTCATTGTCATGGTCAAGTTGATGTGAGCATTCAGGTTTTTAGTGTATTAGATCCAATGATCCAAGTGGCTTCTATTACCGAAGGTATGTTGTGATATTTTAAAGTATATTCCTAAGCCCTCCTTACAGTGATAGAAAATAATCCTAGATAGAAACTTTGAAAATAACACTGACAGAGTGCTGTAGACACTACTGTGTGTAAAGCAGTTTGAAATACTGGGCAGCCAGTCCAATGCAGTGCTTTATTTTTCACTGAAATAAGGTACCTACCCCCAAAGTTCTATTTTCATGCTATCCCCTGGGCTGTGTGGTAATCAAAGAATCCCTTAGGAAAATTTAATATTTGTGGCTGCTCTCTTTATATAATGGGGAAGTGAGACTTGAGGTGAGGCATCTGACCAGTTACTTGGTATTGGACTGAGCTGTGGGATGTCTTACTGCTCATAATCCAAAATTCTCCTTTAAGGCATGAAGCTGTCTGATGGGGGAAAAATTTTAGTTTTGATGGCTTAGTTGTTATGAAATTTTCCAGTAATTGAGAAAGCGGATACATAGCTTCCCTCAGTCTGAGGTGAGTTGAATCCTGTATATCTCAATGACCAGCAGAGTGCACTAATCACAAATACTGTTGCTGGGCTACTGTCTGGCAAAGAAGGGTGATTTTATGGAGTGAGGGGAGCCTGGTCATGTATTTCACCAGTGGGAGCATTTCCGTAGGAAGAGTTCTTGACCATGCTCCAAGGGCTGCTTATCCAACAATTAGCATAAAATACATGAGCTCCCTGAAAGGAAAAACTGGAACTAACTTTCTTTACTCCTGAGAAAATTCTTCTTGCTGGTCTATAGATAAGTTCTCTTTTGCTATTTTCTCTGTGATTTATGAGCTGTATTTCATCCAGCACGTATACAGTATGCTGGACAAGCCATATTCTTGAAGTAGAAGTATTTACCCTAGACTCATATACCAAGTTTTTCTTTTCTGTTATGTGCCCCAGCACCCAGACTGTTTTTCAGATGGCAGATACCAGTTCTTGTACTTTTCTGAGCTATCTGGCAGTACAGTTCAGATGTATCACAGGGTCTCTGTCTCTTTGTCAGCTTAAACTGGCTTGAAGTTCATCTGTGACCATTTCAAAATTATTCTTAAGGTAGAGTGGCTAGCACTTGGATACTTCTGAAAAAATATGGGTGTCTAGGATGCTTTGTGGTCAGATTGAAGCTGTGGATGACTATTGGCACTGCCACGATCCGTGTATCCCTGGCTCACACATGGTCTTAAATACTTCCTTGAAGCTGGTTCTGCATTCTCTTAAACGCCACTAGTCAGTCTAAAGTCCTGGAAAGGCATATAAACAACTTACGAGAACTGAGAAAAGATAAATTTCTGCACAATTGAAAACTAAATAGCTAATCTTTTCCATCAGTTCATTTCTTAGTATACTGGCAAATCGCTACGTTTTTTTCTGTATATTACAAGTCTGTGCGAAGTTGGAGAGCAAACACGGCTTTCTTTTTAAACTCTGGAATACTTGGCAGCAGTCATTTTAACTCTATGGAAATGCATGTAAAAATTCTTGCATTAGTTGTATTACTAATACATAATTGTAGCCGCAACAGTTTCTTGAAGAAGAAAGTTGTGCTACATAGGGCTTGATTTCTGCTTAAAACAGTTCAAGTGTTAAATTGCTAACATTCTTTTACAGACCGTGTAAATGTCCTAAGGAAAAAGTCTTTTGAGAGGTTGTGAAATTTCCAAACTTATACTCTGTGAGATAAAATTCTGAGGAATTGTGGCTTTTTTTTTTCCCTAGGAACTGTTCCAGCAGCTGTTTCTAAAGTTTCTAGAGTTGCCACATCATCAGTTTTGCTAATATTAAGCAGCAAATTCTGATCTGTTTGCTCTTCACACAGATTTTTTTTCAGCGGATTACTGAAGCAATTAACCAGGCCTAACAAGACAGTTTTTTATTTCTGACAGTATTGTATACACCCGTTATTGGACTACTGTACTTGGGGACAGTAATGAAAACTTTTTCTTAGCTCAAGTGGTTTATATAAAGTGTGTGTGGTAGGCCACGTAGGCTAGTAAGATGCTCTCATAAAACAAAAACATCTGTGGTTCCTTGGTGTGGTAGTGTACAATAATGAAAAAAACATGCAAACGGTCATGGGAAACTTCGTAACTTTTACTTTAAAGGAACTGTGAGGTACTTGCAGTACAGTGTTCTTTTTTTATTAAATGTAATTTATGGCTATATATGCCTGAGTAAAACACAATTTAAAAATGGTTCTGTTACAGTAAATGTGCGTAATTGCTTACTGCTGTCCTTGCAGAGGTCTTTCAGCAGCCTTTACATTGCGGGGTCTGGAACTTGTTGCTAAATGAAGAGGGGAGCAAGGCTGAAATAGGTGTAGAGGGGAAGCTGTGGTGTTAGACTTTTTCATAACAGAATTTGGGGCCTTTGGGGAGGAGATGTTCCTAGAAGGAGAATAGTAGTCAATGGTGAATTCATTGCAAATTGCTCATTGGTATGCAATGATAGCATTCTTTTCAGTTTGTCTTGTGCTGCAGAGAGGTCAGTAGTAAAGAGCAATTAACAGAAGTAAAGTGGCCAACTACTAAATTTAGTGACTCTTTTGAATATCTTTCAAGTCATATAAAGTAAAGAGATATAAAATTCTTGCAGTGATCTTACATGAAAAAAATTACCATTATGTTATTTCCTTTGCAAAGAAGGGTCACAATGATACCTGTATATTCACATGGCATTTAACACCAAATGAAACTGTGCATAGAAAAAGAAGCTGAGACAGATTGCCCGCTACAACCACCTGAAAGAAGGTTGTAGTGAGGTGGGGATTGGTCTCTTTTCACAAGTAACAGCTCAAGAGGAAATGGCATAAAGTTGTGCCAGATTGGCTGTTAGGGAAGATTTCTTCACGTAAGGAGTTGTCACACAGTGCAACAGGATGCTTGGGGTAGTGGTTGAGTCATCATTCCTGGAAGTTTTTAAAGATGTGTAGATGTTGCACTTAGGGAATGGTTCAGCGGTTGGCTTGGCAGTGTTTGGTTTATGGTTAGGCTTTATCATCTTAAAGATATTTTTCAATGTAAATGATTATGTGTATCCTCTTTGCTGTTTTATGAGGACACATACAGAAAAACATAAGGTCATGTGCAGGTACGCTAATGTAGGAAGAGATGAGGAGATAAAAGCTGTTTGCAGGAGAGGCTGGTAAGAACTGTTCTGAATAGCTACTGGTTCAAAGGAATGACTGGTAGATTTCATCCAGAGGCAAGTCTCACTGAGGAAGTGCTGCAGAGGTTGTGAATAGCACAGGGGAGCATACCTTACATGGATAAGATAGGAATTTGGAACAATATAAAACAAAAGGGCAGTTTAGGTGATTGCTTGCCCATGCAGGGGAGGGGAGGGGCAGGGAAGAATGAAGGAAGAAGCTCATAAGTATTTTAATATTGAAACAGACAAAAACGATAGGTAGGTGATGAAGTGTGTTGAACAAGATGAAATAGATTTAGGCATGAGGAGAGCTTATAAGGACAGGAAAAGAGAAATCAGTTTGGTAAGAAAACCTAGAGATTGAAGAAGGAAGTAGCAAGCTTCAGAAGAAGGAAATTTTCCAACAGAACCAGCACTTGGTGTGGAAGAGAAGTTGTCAATGGCTGGACCATGAACATAGCATTCAGCAGACAGGTGAGAGTACTTGTTTTGTTACAACAAAGAAGATTTTGCAAGGACATTTAAGCTTTGCTCCAAGTTGTTAGTAAGTAATGCTGAGATAGTTGTGCGCAAATTTCTTGTAAATTTGGTATCTTGGCAACTGATGGAGAACAACTTGTGGAAAGGCATTTAAATTAATGAATAGATGTCAGACATCTGGCAGGGTTATTTTAAGCCCTTTATTCCTTCTACTTTTGATACTTGTCCTTTTCTCCAGTTTCTACTGATTCCATGAAGAAACATCTAGGAAGAATGCAGATTATTAGATTTTTTTAGGTTTTGTTAACCACTGACTTTCCCATGTGTTTGTGTTTATGAGAAATTCTCATCATGAAATTGTTTTTCTTTAAACTGATCTGAGGGAATAAGGAACACTAACTGGTGTAGCAAGATAATTCTCCATTCCCACTAGCAAAAATTCTTCCTATTGTTATAAATGAGACAGCCGGATTTGAAAAGTAAAAAAAAAAAAGAACAAAATTTATTTCGCGTATCAGCGAACTCAGAAAGCCACGATAAAAGGACAGCCCCGATCCCGGGATCGGCACTGGGTGAACATTGGACTGGCCTCTATCGCACCAGTCCTCCTTCATTCACAAATCCCACTACCAAAAGTGCAGTTTATATACAGCTTATTCTCCCCGTGCCAGGGTTTCTTTGTCCACTTCTGCTCAGGTCGCATATCCCAAGACAAAGCAGTCACACCACGAAACACTTCCACATTTATCCTGGAATCACTGTGGTTCAATTTCTGTATTTGTTATAGAGAAAGGTTCCTACCCAATTTTGACACAATTTTCTTTTCATGATGGCATTTCAACTCTGCAGGTTTGGATCATGTTTGTGACCTGTGTAATTAATGTAAAAAATTACACAGATTGTTTGTCATTGTAGTCAAGCTGTGGCATCATGCTTTAGATTATGCAACTAATGTAGGCATTCATAATGTTGCCTTGTGATCAGTGCTCTTTCCCAGCTGCTTTTAAAAGGTTCACCATTTGAAGAGGGATAAAAGTCCTCAGCATTCTTACTACTTATTCATTATGAGATGTGTTCACTCTCATAATTCTTACATCACTACTGCAGCTTCTGCTGTTACTGTCTTTGTGTAAAGTCAAAGGTTAAGGAGGCGTGAAATTCACATGTGAATTCTAGTTAGAGCTCTGGTCTAATTAAGAAGTCCTAGACATTGAAGTCCATTGATTTAAGCTTGTGTGTACTGGATGCCTTGATCACCTCCTTCAACATTCCATGGAAATATTTTTAGCAGAGTGATAGCTGGGAGTTTTCAAACTTGCATTCAGCTGATCAATTAAATACAGAGTTAGAAATTACCTTCAGGTAGTCCTCTATTTTGGAAAACGTGTATAGTTTCTTCTTCTATGTGGTTATATATGCAGTGATATGTCTAATATAATATCTTGAGGCTAGTTTATAACAGTTACTTCTTATCTGGATGTTTACAACTATTGATGTGTATTTAGGGTTTAGAAATGTGTCTAGCCATCTCATGATCCTGGTTTAGACTTGAATGCTTCCTGAAGTACTGAATAGATTCTGACTCCTTCCAGTGAGGCACTGACTTTGAAGCAGTAAATCCATTAAATTTTGGTCTTTGGTAACGATCAAGTGATTCTAGGCTAGCCTTACGCCCTCCCAACTATCATAGATATTTAGAATTGCTTTTCAAAACTTTTAGTTGAAAATGATCTTTTCCAGCATTTCTGAGTACTCACTGTGGTTTCCACTTGGAGAAATTACACTAGAAATGACAATTGTTCTCCATGCAGGAGGAAATACAGTGCTATATTGAATAAAGAAACTCATATTTCAGTGCTTCGGTTGAGAAAGTACAGAGAAAGCAGCATGGGCAGACTGTGAAGGAAGGGTTTGACAGTAACTCAGAAGGGGTGTGTGCATTACTTTTCCTGTAAGGAAGGTGGAAATTTGCCCAAGTGTTCGGTGTGGGTTTTTTTTCATTCATCCTTAGCAAACCCCTTGGGAAACCTGACAGGATGAGTACCTAGAGGCCTCAGAAGCTGCAGATGTTTTGCTTTCTGGATGCTCAGGGTAGCAATGGGCATTTCTGCCTGCTTGGGCAGCAGGGTGCAATAGTTTAATCCTGAAGAATTTAACTTACATTTCAAGAATATTTTCACATGCTGATAGTTGTATTGGGATAGAACTGAATTCACTGGATTCAAACCTGTTCTCGTGTAGCTGCAAATAGCCAAGGCAATATTAACACTGCATTAGTATGGCACAAACAATAACTGAAAAACTGTGAAAAACCTTAGCACTTTCTATGTTGGGATTTGATCTTTATATTAAATAAAGGCATAGCTCATTTACTGTAGTCTGATTTGCTGTAGTCCATCTTTCTGTCTTCTGTATGTTCTTGTTTTGCTCTTTTGTGCTGGAACTAGCTAACGTTCATGTGACCATAAGGGAAAACAGTTCAGGAAACTGATCTGGCTGAAAATTCACCTTGTTTTGGTTTTTTAATGCATTCTTTTTTGCGGTATATATTTGTTTAAAACTGTTCCAGACCTGAAACACTGATACTTCACACAGATGTGTTAATGTTGTTTCATGCTGCCTTTGCCACTCTACTTATATATGTTTTTATAATGCAAATATATGAAGCTGTATTAAGTCTTTCTGCCTATTTCCATGTGTTTTGACATGTATAAAATATATACTGTAATACAGGGATTATTTTTCAAAAAAAAAAAAAGGAAACTTGGAAATAGGTAACTTTTCCTAAGAATCTAAAAATCATTAGATCTTTCAAGCTGGCATTCCAGATAATAGAGAGAAATATTTATAATGAAGTTCCAGAAACATTTTTTCACTTAGATTATTCACTCAAAAGATTATGTACTATTGTTAGTTCTGGCTAATATGTGATCCAACGGCAGGTGTTTTGAATTTTAAAACTCTGTGTTGCCAAATACCACCAAAAAATTAACGTTGAGAATACTCTGTTGCCATGGTAATTTCTTGGTTAGAAGACTGCCAAGTAACTATAAAGTGAAACCAATGCTTTTGATGTGCCCTAAAACGAGGAAGAGAAAGATCAATGAGAAATGAAACATTACTGAGTTCCATGTTTTTTTGTAGGTATTGGAGAGACTGAATATTCAACTTACTACGCACATTTCCCTTTCTTTTCATTGCTTGATTTGGGTTTTTTTAAGCTGGATTTTTTGCTTTAACACTAGTTAATGTATAATTAAGGCAATTTGTATAAATTTGTAAAAAAGGCCACTGTACAAAACACAAGTGATTTCGGTGTATTTTTAGCGATTTTTTCACTTTCAACTTTAACAGAACTGTTTAAACTTGATTCGATTCAAGAGTAAATATCTTACTATGTTAAAATCTAAAAACTATTGTGTACTTATGGACATTTATAAATAATTTTTTCCTTTTGCATTGAGCCATTTTGATCCTCGTAGATCAGGCTCTCTTTTCAACCTCCTAGGGTTCTCTTGGCATGAAGGGAATGTATGAGGACAGGTATACTTCAGAGGACTGAAGTATAACCTGTACCTGCAATTTCATCTTTTTCCTGTCATTCATTCACTCAACCCTGGTATATGGTAACTTGTCAATAGCAATACGATAGGCAATATTTAAAATAGACTCTTCCGGCAATAGAATTAACAGCCTTGAGTTTTGATGTTTTCTTGTTTTCATCCCACTCTCACATGTGACCCTCATGTCAGATAAATCCTGTTACCCTGGAGAGTACAGGGAGAAATTGAAATAGAAAAGCAAGCTCAGAACTACCTTCTTTTTTTCCAGGCATCAAGTGATAGAAAAGACATAAGAGACCTTGTATTGCATGGTGAATTTGGATGTGTCTGCATAAAATTACAGAACACTGCTTTAGGAACATAATTTTCAAATTGTAGAACTATTTTTGCAGTTGGGTCTGCAAAATTGTCTTGTTAAAGACAGTTTTCATTTAGGAGAGACTTACCATGTTGAGGGAGAGGTCTGGAGGCCTCTGTTTAATGGGTGTGTGTTTGTTCAACATTATGGATATTTCAAAGTGTTATAAACTTTTACAATTAGGGTTTTCTTTTTTTCACTAGATGAGGTTAGATGCAGTGTCCTGCCTTGAAGAGAACAGAATTATTTGTCTTTTCTGGTTGCTTGTACTAGAACTAGGACTAGACTGTGTGCTGGCATAAAGCAGAAGTGGATGAAGAAATTCTGGTCTGTCTAGTGCTGGTTGTTTAAGGATTTAATAATTTAAGTGCATTATTGGGTCAGGACCAAAATACTCACTACCTCATGGGCTGAAGCCCAAGAAGAATGGTTGTGTGTGCTTCAGACTGCTCCAAAGAAAAGGACATGTCCATCAGTTTATTGGCTTTCATGCATTTTGGATAGCTGGGGCTGACTGTGTAAGTTAATTTCTATTAACTTTAGTTAAGAATTTAAGATATTCAAGGTCCTTCAGTTATTTTTATATACAGTATTCGTATTTATATGTGGTAATGTAAAAAAACCCTTTTCCTTCACAGTTGTTCTAATATTTCAGTGTTTTTTGAATAAAATGCATTTAAACAAGTCATAGGCAGAGACATACTAGCACTTCTCTTAATCCATTGGATTTTATTTTTTTTTAAATAATGGTTTGGTTTTGCAATTTTTTTTTCTGTGAAGTAGAGTTGATACTATAGTTCAGAGAAGACACATACCTTTCTTGATACATCTACAAATCTTTAGTCACACTTTCCTTTATTTTTTTCTAATTGGCTGAACACTAGCTTAGTTTGGAGTCAGGTTGCTTGTACAGACCTCAAAACAAGTTTCAGAAGTGGCCAAATACAACATTTTATTTTAATGTAATGTTCATTTGAGAACTTTGCTGCTGTTGTCTTAAAAATGTGAAGGCAGGTATCTTTGACTAGTCATGTGAATTTGAGTGTATGATTGTACCTACACTATCATTTTATGCACGTTTCTTGGTGTGTTTTTCTTGCCATCCCTAATATGAGGACTGTTTTGTAGTAATAAAGACTTTCAGAACCTAACCTAGACTTCTTGATGTTGTTTTATCGAAAAATGCCTTACATTTCTCTTAAAGAAACTTGAAATTTTTCAAACAAGCTTTTTGGAGCAGCTTAATTATTAGAGAGGCTCTTAAAATAACTTAATATTCTGTTGCACATGTGTTTTGTCTTGTTTTTTGTACAGTAACAATGTCCCATTGATTTAAAAGGGAAAATGTCTGTGATCAGAAGCCCTTTCCAGACAGTCTTAACACTGATTTAGGAACTGATTCAGCCCTTCCAAGATTCTTGTTAGTCTAAATTAATTTGTAACTATGAGTGTCATAGCTGGTGATCAAAAGTAATCCTGTGTCAGTTTCTTTCTGGGCAGAAGGGCTTGAACATGCTGAGAATTGAGAAGGTCTGATTGGACTACCACTCAAAAAGACAGATCTCTGGGAATGGCTGTTAACCCTGTGGAGCCGGGTATAACTTGAAGCAGAAAGGCAACAGGCAATGTAGGTGAAACTGTTAGTTTCTTCCTTTCTCAGGGAGAAAGCCTGGGCTGTGACTTCTGGGTTAAATACGGTTCTCTTGATGTCTTTAAACACACACTTTGTTCTTTATTATTTGATAGAAATCACCCTCTTGGCTTGATATGTAGCCTCTGATGCCTTTGTACTGTGTCAGTGGTACCCATCCATGAAAGCTGGGGCTGTTTTCATTGCCAGATGAGTACTTGGGAGCGTTCTGCCAAGGATCACATTAATGCGGGCTGTGCTGAAGACAGCAATCAACTCCTGTTACAATTTCCCTCAGTAATGTGCGCTCCCTGGAAAGGGTGAATTGCCTGAGAGTTTCTAGTTCTTGTCTGGCTTGTCATCTGCTGATCCCCTGCTGTGCTCTTTGTTTGCCCTTTCTTGAAAGGGCAGCAGCAACTACCATCTGCCTATGGGTGGAAATGGTTTGTGGCAGTGCTTACTGCAGGTGGAAAGCTGTTGGGTTGGTGGATGCTTCTCTTTGTGTGGAGTATCATCAGCCACGGAATTTTCTGGATTTTGTCTTTGTTTAGCACGAGTAGTGATATAAATACGTTATTCTGTGAAAAAGCACAGTGTCAAATGGATGATTTTTGTTCATAACCATAGCTTTTGAAACATGCTTATGTGCATTCATGGTGGAATATGTTACTACCTAGGCTTGTTTTCAAAAGTGAATTCATTTATTTTATTACCTTTTGTATTTAATAACTGATATGTAGTCTATATCCTATTTCGATATTATCTATTATTAATAATTTGTGAACACAGACATTTGGTAGCATTAATGAGTAGGAATGGCTTAACCATCTCATAAATAGTATTTCCCAACAAAATAAAAGAAGCCTTCAACAAAGGAAAGTATCTCTTGTTCTTTGTTCAAAGAAATCCTTGAAGCGGCTATTTCCACATACAATTGCAGACTTCCTTAATTTCCAGGAATCCTGGATCCTATTGATAGAAGAAATGGCTTGGTTTGTGTTTTGCTTGTTTATAGTTATTCTTTTGTGCTTACTGTGACTGCTAAATAGATTAAAAATCCTTATTGCCTACTCTTTAAGCATTAAGTTTGATTCTGACTTATACTGTAGTCTTTTTATGTTTCAGTCCAAAGAGTTCTTCTTTTTCTTACAATCTTTTCTTGAACTATTTATAAAAAACCTTATTATGAATAAATTGTTACTGTTTTTTGAAAATCATGACTATTCTTGGTGGATAGTTTTGTTGTCGTTGTTGTTGTTGGTTTGGTGTAGTTGATTTTTTTTTTCCTACTAATGGCAAAGTTCCCTCTCTCACTTTGTAATACCAGGGCCTATCCTGGTGGTCTAAGCCCCATTGTTTCAGGCACACTGAAAGTCTGAAGCTTAACTTTTTTGATTATTTTCCCAAAGAGTTGCCTGCTTTCTTGAGAACGTTATGAGTACTTCCAAGAAGAGAGTTGATGCATACTGTCCCGTGTGAAAGAAGTGACTGGATTACATAAATTAATATTCCTAGTCTGCCAAAGAGTGAATACCTTCCCTCATTCCTGCTGTCATGTCTATACAGCCTTCATTGGCTGGCAGCAGAGGAGGCTGAAGTTTGGCTCTTGTAGGCCCTGGAAACATGCTGCGTATGCATTAATATTTCTATTAAAAAATATATGACAAAATATTTTTGAGGGAAAGTTAAATATACTTCATGTTTGCATACACAGTAACTAATATGTGAAGTATGAGTTACTTAAATTCCAGTATGTTTCTAGCTTGTGGAATTTTTAGTGGTTATTAAAAAAAATAGAGAATTAAAAAAACCTAACTCAAAACAACCTTCCCTCCTCAGACCTTCTAGGAAGGCATATCCAGTTTGCATCTGACATTCCAAACTCACTGCACGTACACGGTATCAAAGAGGCGTTCCACCAGAAGCTGCATTATTTTCTTTCTTCCTTTTAGAAGAAGATAATGCTATAGGGACCTATGATAATCTCATTCAGTGTCTTAAAAAAAAAAGATATCTGCATGCCTTGATGGCAGACGGTGATAATTACGGGTTTCTTCCTTAGCATGTTTCAGATTTGAGTGGTGCCACTGTGTAGCGGAAACTTGGCACTTGGTGCTTTTTGGCCTGGGGTTTCTGCTCTTAACTGAAGTAGAAATGCTTTTTGTAGGTAGACCTGTGTGTACAGTTACTTTTACTATGGTAACTAAGGTATGTGTTGACCTTTGCTACAACAATTTTTGGAGCAGGAGACCACTTTTAGGTCAGTTGGTTTTGTCCCAAAAACCTTCTTTACTTTTTTAGTTCTTATGGTGCTACTGACTAATCCTGCCCCCCCATACACTTCCCTTCTCTTGCTTCTCAGAGGAACACAGCTTCACATGTTCTTTCGCTTGCCTGGCAGAGGTGAGGCTGAAAATCAGCACCTGCTCCTCTCTAGAAATTGTTTTGCTCTGCTTCAGCCTTCAACTAAGCCACTGCTGAATAGGTTCAGGGCTTAAGAACTCGATTGAATCAGTAACCTGAGTGACAAACATAATCAGTTGTGTGAAGTATGTGCTCTACCTTTTTTTTTTTTTTTTTTTTTTTTTTTTAATCATCTTTATGGTCTCTGCACAAGGTGTTAATTTACTAGCCAGACTCCACATCGGGGTGTGAAATACTGTTCTGTGGGCTTTGAAGATTTTTTGTTTGTTTGTTTGTTTGTTTGTTTGTTTTGTTTGTTTGTTCAAGCTTGGTATAGGTTTATGGTACTAATATTCCTCATTGACCTGACTAGGTAATGCAATCATTATCAATCTGCCATTTTGATGTTATATCTAAGAAATTAGAATAGAAATCCGATGTAAAGAACTTTATTGAGAAAGAGGTGCCAACTTAATTTTGAAACTTATCCCACTGAATAAATTTAAGATAAACTTGGCTTTTGTCAGGAAGACTGATTTTTTTGTTTTAGTATTTAATGTTAATTCTAAGTTTAACTGTTAAATACAAAATCCTAATAGACATAGGTATATATATATATGGAGAGATAGATATGAATAAATAAGGGGGAAGTTGAGTTGTAAAAAAAAAAAAAAAAAAAAAGTGTCACTATTGCCTCCCTGTCATCATTAGACAGCACCTGAGCTGAAGGTTTTCCATTATGGAATTTAATTGCAAAAGATTGGAAAGATTTCTTTGTTCAACCTGTCTAATAATAATTATAATTCTTTTATTAAATAAGAGGAGTGAGAATTAAGACCAAAATATCATTGCCAAATTTTCTTTAAAACTGCCTGTGTTAAATTTGGGAACAGAGTCCTGGGTAGGATGGCAAATTGAGACAGACTATAGTGAGTTAGAAATCACTTGGATTTTTTGTTTTCAGCAGAAACTAATTCAAATATATTAAAAGAATTTAATATCTCAAATTCTGTTCCATAATAATGTTAATTTTGAGTGTCTTTCCTTTACATTTCATGATGTGTCATAATGAAAATGCTTTAATGTATTGTGCACCAATGGACTTAATGTACTGCTGGTGTTTCACTGGGACAAAAATAAGCTAAGTGAAGGCAAAAGATGAGAATTTTCAAATCTCTAGCTCTAAGAATAATATTAAAGTATGGCTAGTTAGGAATGTCTTGTCTTCTGTTTGGACCTGAGATGGATTTTTAGACTGTTGGTTGTTCTTCCTCTTATGTTTATGGAAGCAGTTTGATTTTAATGGAAATCCAGATCCCATTTGAAATGGGATTTGGTTAGCAGGGAAATGCACTCTCTTTTCAAAATAGTTCTCTTTGTTGATCTAATTTCCAAAATTTAACTCAATGTAATGAATGTATTGTATATGGAACATAATCAAGAAAAACACTTTCTAATGTCTTCCATATTTCTCACAGGTTGTGAAGATGAGAAAAGATGTGAAGAAGGCCAGAGTCCTCACTATTCGCAGACTAACCAGGCACATCGGGAAATTAAAATCGAAAAAGTCAGTTTTAAATAATAATGGGGTTTTTGTGGTTTATAAATGAGGCAGTATTTTAATTGTTTTCACAAAAATGGAAAAAAATGCACTCTTAAAACTTAAGACAGTAAAACACGTAAATTCTATTTGTCTTATTTTTGCATCATTTTTAGACTAAAAATACTAACTAAAAGGATTTAAATGGGATGACTTTTTAATGGGATTTAGTGTATTGGAAAGTAATCTGAATCAGTTACAGAACCTTTTACAGCATGTCTGAAAGTCAGATTTCATCTTTTAGGTTATCCTACTGTTGAATTTAAGTTGCACCAAGTTTTCTCACTGTAGTTATCTTCAGTATTGTGTTGCAAAAATTACTTTTTTTGCATAGATACACGGATCATACTTAATTTTTAGTAGTTACTATTACTTAATTCTAATATGAACAGTTTAAACAATATTTTGTAGATTATGTTTTTAAAGATTACTGGCCTGAAATAACTTAGCATTAACAATTTAACAGTTGTGTTTCACACTGTCTTAGAGATGGTGTGAGATACATCTGTTACTGTGTTAATAGTGTAAATTGAGCATACTCTTACAATTTTAGCAGTTCTTGAAAATAAGAAGCAAGCCCAATGAACTTCCATATTTAAATATTACAGATCTTAAAATATAATTATATTTGAGACACTGGCGTCACCTATTCTTGATATGAATTGTGGTTTGGTATTTTCTAATACAGTAACATTTGTTTTTCACATTGTTTTGCTAAATCCTCGGTGTTTCCTCTGCTGTTCAGTACAGCAAAAGCATTAGGCTATGTTCAGCTCTTTGCTAAAGTGTTCATTTTCCAATAAAGGATTGTGTTTATGCACCATCTCCTGATTTTTTAATTTTAATAATTAGTATTGACAGAGAGGAAATAAAATAACTAAGCTGAGATTTTCTTAATAAAGATAGACTTCACTTGCAGGGGTTCAGAAGACTTGAAATTAAAGAACCAAAAACGAGTTGAGAGATTAATAGAAGAAATCCATGCCATGAAGGTAATGCCGTGTTTTGATAATTAAATATTAGAGACAATTATTTTAGTAACTAAAAGCTTTGTTTGTTTTCTGTGGCTGCATTACTGAAACTTTAAGTATTTTAGAGTAAGCTTGAATATTAACATAAATAGCAAATGATAAGTTTCTGTGCTTGTCAAGATGTTAAACAATTGGAATCTTAAGCTTTCCAGGCAAAATGTGAATTTGCTTAGCAGTGTGTGGTGTTCAGAGTTTTTACTCTTAACAGTTAAAGCACAGAATTTAAAGTTCTTGTGCTGCTCAGGAGCATGGGGGGAGGTGTTTTGTGTGTCTGACAGTACAGTATCCTCATTGTCCTGCAAGCTCTAAATATCATGCCGTTTGTATTTGGTTCTGTAACAGCTTCAAATTGTAGCTGCAAGAGACTGGTTACGTTTGAGTCGGATCTTTTTTTTAATTTTCAGCCTTACTGTTAATTGATACAGTGTTTGTATCTTATATGTTATGATGTCAAGAAAACGTTTCAAAATTTATAACTTCATAATAATTTGTACAAACTTCTCAATTTTAGTTGATACTACATAAAATTATATGTGGTGAAATTAGTTATGAATTCAAATCACAGAGCTTGAGCACAAGTGTTATGTATAGGTTGTGACAAATGTTTTCTCACAATATGGCTGTTTTGATTGTTTCCTTGATAAGTGTAGTTGATAACTATAGTGATTGTATCACTCACTATTGTGGAAGGTTTTTTGTTTATTTTTAACATCTCTTTCCCCTCTCCCTCCCTCAACTTTGCAGAGATCTTAGTCTTCAAAAAATCTAGTAACAGGAAAGGCTTCATTGAACAATTAAGATGTGCTTTGTGCCAGATTGATCAGGTAGAATCACTGGGATTTTTAGCTTAATACTTCCAGTAAGAGTCTTCATAAATGAGTAAAGGGGAAAAGAAAACAGGCAGCGCTGCTTAAGCACCATGACATTAACATTGGGGCACGCTGTATTACTGACCTGCCATCAGTCTTAAGCTTAGTCTTGTATTTCTTCCTTTTTTCCTCTCTCCTTTTTTTAATTCTAATTTTTAAAGTGTTTTTTAATGCCAAGTATGTGTTTCTTAGTTTCTAAGAGAATGATCAAGTGATCAGATGGAGTTAGAAACCTGTGTTTTATAGGGCTTTTGTGAGTATTCTCAAGAGGGTTTCATTGCAAGATTTGTTCTGCACACATCCTTGTTCTGTATGCATTGTGCTTTTCCTTCCAGGATTTGCTCATGCAGACATCTTAAAGCCTGCCTGCACTCTAGACTGTATTGGCCAAGTAAATTCAAGTGTTGATTCAGTTGGCATGAATTATGTACAGGGCTTGTAAGGCTTTAAGAGTGGTTGTCAGGGAAGGATGGATTTCTAATCTAGAGAGCTGAAGGCAAATTTTGCTCTGAAATAATTTATGGAAAGGGAGGAGTCCTCGAAGGAGGCAGCTGAGAAGGAGAAACTCTGCCATTTCTTGGGTAGATAGCTAGTAAATACATTTGGTTATCTGAAATTTTAAGTGTCATAAGTTGACTTAATTGTTAAAAGCACAGCTATATTAATATTTAATAAGAAAAAGGTTGGGTTACTTGAATATTTTTAGACTTTAAAAATGTACACGTCAACACTTACTAGCTCTACAGTGTATTTGTTTCTTAGATGAAAGAAAAATTCCTGTTTCTTATGAATCACAACCTAAAGGGCACTAATTGTTTACGTATTTTTTCAACCACTGTTGATTTCTCGACAAACAGAGATTTTTAGAGTCAGCATAGAAATATTCCTTATTCAGCATGGAAAAAGTAAGAAAGACAGCTTTCACACAAGCTTGTAATGTTCTTTCAACTGAGTGGAAGATTTTACATTGAGTGAAACCTCACTCCCAGCAATCTTTTGTCATAAGTTATTGATCATAAGATTCATAAAAACCACCTTCACATAACTCAAATTATGAATTTGAGAATTTAAAGGCAAGATTGGACACAATAGAAATAGAAAGTGATCTGTAAGAGTTGCAGTTCAGAGCAACTAATGTTTGAGATATTCTAGATTATTTTAGGAGTTTTGTTGTGTGGCTCTCAAACACATGCCAGAGTAAATTCAAAATTCTTTCAAAATTGATGGACTCTGTGCAGGATATAGCAATTTTTCATGTTTGTTAACACCAAAAAATTGTCCATGAACTTCTCATGTGTTTTATAAAAGAAAAAATATTCTGTTCTCTCTTAACCGAGTGATTAGTCTTGAGAAGCTGCAAAGTTGGCAAAGAGCAGTTCAAAGGAAAAGACAAAAAATCCAAAAAAATAGTTACAGCAGCCAGAGTGGTGTGGAGCCAGAAGATGGGTGTTGCACCAGACTCCCATAGTGTGTGTGTTTTCAGGATAAAAGATTTGTTGGAGGTTGGAGGCATGAAGACCTTCTGTAGGTTAAAGAAAATAATACAGTTTTTTTTCTAAAAGTTCCTTGCAATTGCTAAAGCAACATGGTTTGACACCAGGGACTCATGAGGAAAACTATTCACTCATACTCCTCTGCTGTAGTTGAGCAGAGGATGGAGAAAGAAAAACTGAAGGGCTCATGAGCTGAGATAAGGATTAGAAGATGCTCCAAGGGCAAAAC
Organism: Zosterops lateralis; assembly: GCF_965231275.1. Classification (NCBI taxonomy): domain Eukaryota; kingdom Metazoa; phylum Chordata; class Aves; order Passeriformes; family Zosteropidae; genus Zosterops; species Zosterops lateralis. Next base: position 56,808,451 of record NC_139800.1, on the reverse strand, counting down.
AGGCTGAAAACTTAAAAGGTATGAAGAAAAATTTGTTAAAAGAATTAAAAGAGGATAAAAAGAACTAAAATAAACCTTTAGAACACCTTTTTCTTCCCTCCAGCCTCTCCTTCTTTCCCACTGACAGGGCAGGTGGGAAACAGGGTGTGGGAGTTCTGGTCAGTTTTTCACTTGAAATCTTTCTTCAGTTCACTTAGGGATAGGAGTCTCTTCTGCTATGCCATGGGGTCCTTCCAAAGGAGACAGTTCTCTGTGAACTTTTCCAGCATGGTTCTAATTTTCACAGGTAGCAGTCCTGCCCAACCTGCTGTAACATGAGTCCCTCCCCCGGCAAAATAGTCTTCCCAAACTACATGGCGTGGGTCATTTTAGTTCGTGGGGTGTATGTAGTCTTTTAAGGATAAGCTGCTCTAGTTTGAAAGCAAGGCTCCTCCTATGTCTGGAAGCAAGGGTCTGCTCTCTCTGTTTGGGTTTCCTACCAGATTACAGCTTTTTAGCATCCACCTGCTCCAGCATGAGCACCTTTTCTCACAGGCTGTCCGTGGATCTCTGGATCCCCCCATGCACTTTATGCATTACAGGGAAACTGTTGTATTACAGTCCTCACCACAGCTTGTAGAAGAATTTCAGCTCTGATACATGGACCACATCTCTCTCCCTCCTTTCACTGACCTTAGTGTTGCCACGTCATTCTGCTCATGTGTCCTCACCTTTTTCCTTTTCACTGGCTCAGGAGAAAATTGTAGTAGGTTTGTTGGTTCTCAAGTTCTATCAATTGAAAGTTCTTACACGGTTTTGCAGCACTGAAAGGTTGATCTCATATGGGCTCAGTATTGGGGAATTTCTCATTATGCCCCTTGCTGTCAGTGAGCCCTGCTGGCGCTGCCTGGTGGATGCGGGTGCCACGATGCCAGCACCATTCCATGCCTCTCTTCACATGGAGCGCCAAAAAGGAGAAGGTGCTGCAGACACTGCCTGCAGCATGGCTGGCTAAAAGCGGCTAAGCAGGCAAAGTTCACTGCAAGCTGTGTCCAGATGCTCTGCCACATGGCCCAGCTTTGTGGCCACGGAAGCTGCTTGCAGAAGAAGAGGAAAAACTCCGTGCATTTTTTTTCCTTTTTAAATATGTCATTACAGAGGCATTTCCAGCTTCTCTAATTGGGACAGCAGCATGTCTGTTGTCAGAGCCTTCAGGGATTGACTCTGCTGGACATAGTATAGAAGCTTCAAGCAGCTTGTCTCAAAAGCCACTTCTGTGGCTTTCCCCACCTCCACTAAAAGCCATTGTGTTAAACCAATGCACAAGACAACTCTTTCTGAACATCAATCCTTTTTCTTCCATTATCAAGAACAGACCCAGATGTCCTTTCTCCTTATCATATATCCAGTAGAAAAAAAGCTGCCTGAGAAGTGTTGGCAACAAAGTCTTTGGAAGGACTTCATGTATTCTGATGACCTCAGAAGGCGTTATTGAGGGATTCCGTTTTACAGGGGGTTCGTTCCAGTCTCAAGGGAGAAAGACTTAAATTCTGCAACCTTGAGACAGTTGTCTGTTTTTCTGAAGTTTTTAATGCAGTGGCTTAAGTTTCAGAAAAAAAATGTAATGGTTTGAAATCCCAATCAGGGAGAATTCTTCTCTTTCTTAAGAATTACATTTCTCAGTTCAGCTGCCTGTAAACTCACAAATGTTTTCAGCTGCAGCTTAGCAGGATTTCTCTGAATGAAACAAATTTGAACTTTTAGTTACAAGATTTTACCTTCTCTTTCTAGTTTGTATGTTTACTAACTACAATCTGATACAACAGGAAAGACGAAATGCTTACTGTCACTAACAGTTGTATCACTAACACTCAGGGGTGCTATTTTCCTGTCCTCAAGTAAATTCTGAACAGACAGTGCTGACATAATATCACTTTAAACACACTGTTTCCTAGGAGTGAGATGGTATAAGATGCTTTTACTTTTTAGGTTTAATGGAATGTCCATGTCTTTTTTTTAATATGCTCTACACAGTCACACATGCACAGTTCTGCATATACATTGAAAATCTATGAAGTATTGATGCTGGGCTATGTTGAAAAACCTTTTGTTACTTGTATTTGCAAATAGTATATATTATGGTATTGTTAGAATGACATTTAATTTTTTTATTCTCTATATTTTCATTGTTAGAACTGAAGAATAAAAAAACCCCTTAACTGGCAAATACAATTAAAAGTGTCTCAAGCACAACAATCAGAAGTAAGCATTGAGAGAAATAAGAGCAGTTAAAAGTTCCAGCTACGTGTATACGGGAACTGGGTTAATTGTTTGCAGGAGTTCTCAAAGCTATTGAAATAATACACTGGTTTTTGAGTTCTTCAGTTTTCATTTTTCCAAAACTGTATAAAATATTTATCCAACAATTCACGAAAGATGAGGAAAAGAATGGTATGATCCTCTCTAGTCCTCTAGTATGATACTACTTCTGTGAAATATAAAATTGTGTATACTTCCAGGTATTTCTTTACTTGTTTGTCAGCTTGATGGTACTATCAAAATGGATTAATTACCCATGGTAGTGTACTGCTTTCCATATTTAAGAAGCTATTTTTAAAAAAAAATTCTTGACACAAAAATAACAGATTGGCTAGTGATTTCTTAGCAATGTCTTACCGTGAGCTGTTGCAATTTCTTGGCTGAAATAAGATCTTAATATAAATCATTGTTTCTTTACCATGCATCTAGGAGTACTTTTGCCTTTATCTTAAAACAAAAACTTTGGCATTATGGAAAACGTTGTTATATCATGTTTGAGAGATGCTCATTAAGAAAATATGGACAAAAGACAATTTTCAGTGGTTGAAGGAAAAATGCCTTCCATTTGTCAGGAAGTCCATGAGCAGCAGTTGGTTTCAGCCATTTTCAAGTGTCTTGGAAAGATACCATCTCTATCCTGAAAATTTTCACTGGAGAAACAGATTAGTTAACGCAATGTGGGTTTTTTAGTACACTTAAACCACAGTATTTATCACAGAATAATGAATTTAGTAAAAGGGATACAGGAAAAAAATAATGCTTTACATTATTTTCTCTTAGTTTTATACTCTATCAAGATGTTAACTGAAGTAGACTTAAATACAAACTCCATTATTAAGGTTTTGAAGGCCAAATTACTTTATGAAAGTAGAACTTCAGTTTGAAGGGTGTTTCCTCATTGGAACAACAGTCTGTCCTGGGTTGTAGTGTAGGATGTACACAAAGTATTTATTCTATCACCATCTTTCATGAACTGTTAAACCAAGTGGGGCAGTGTTCTTCCCAGGACCCCTGCCCTTGGGCTTCTGCTCATGGCCCATCAATGCCTTGCCCATGACTCACAGGTAACTCCCTCCAGGAGTTATCTCTGTTTAATGGGCCATCAAGGACCCACTTCACAACTCATCATCCCACTGTGAGATGCTCCGCCCAGGGGGAAGAGCCAAGCAGTCTCACCTGGATATAATCAGGGGTTTGGGACAGTACAAGCAGTCCTTACCTACTGGATTCCCAGAGGACCAGAGCTAACAGACCTTTCTACGGGAATGCTGCTTTAGGAAGAGCACCTCATCTGGACTGCTTCCACCATCCTGCTCAGGTTGTATTCTGACTCTTGTCAGTGGTCTTTTGTATTATTTTATTTTATTTTACCTTTTTACCTTTCTTCTTATTAAATTGCATTTCTGACTTGGAGCCTCTCGCTCGTTTTGTTTTCCAAACCATAACATATTTTTGATGCCCAATGTGGGGCCAGAGGCACTGAGAAAAGTCAGAACTACAGTTTTGTATTGAAGGAGACACCTGTTTGCTATTATGCTCAACATACTTATGTGTGTCTTATACCTATCTCTCTATATTTTTCTGCACATGGGGCACTATCTGCCAGTCTTAATGTTCCTGCATAGACCAGAGTATGGTACTAAAATTGCTTTATTGGTCTATTATGTCCATTGCTTGATAAACTCTGAGGCAATGAACAGCATTCAGAATATATACCCAGTTTTGTATTTATGTTCTGGTCTAGGATGCTACATCCAGGCCCTCAACAATCTCACCCCGCCCTTATGGGGAGGAGTAAAGAATGATTTTGTTCCAGCTTTTCAGGCATAACACAGCAGTTTTTGAAAATATTGAGTACCCTCTGGATGCCAAGGACAGCATGATGATGTTGTTAGTCCTGCTTTCTCTTCTCTGCACAGCCTGTACCATGCTTAGGATCAAAACACTACCTGGTGTGATACAGCGTGTTCTTAAGGAAAAAGAAGAGGGAAAGAGAAGCAAAGCAACAGCATCAGCTTCTACACAGACAGTCACAGAGGAGAAGGGAACCAAAGGCAAGGCAACAGTGTCCTCATATACACAGACCATCGCAGAGGAGAAAGAAGCCAAAAGTGAGGCAACAGTGTCCACATCTACGCAGACTGTCACAGAGGAGAAAGGAACCAAAGGTGCCGTCAGCATCTCCACACAAACCGTCACTGAACTGGAATCACCTAAACCAGTAGCCGTTGTGACCACTCAGAAGAAGAAGTCAAGGAGCAAATCAGTCCACGTAGTGACTGACGAGGATGCAGCAGGACCTTCACAGCCAGCAGAGGAGACAGAGATAGAGATCATCACTCGCTCTCTATCCCTGGGTGAGTTGCGTGACCTGCGAAGGGAATTCACCCGCCAGACCAACGAGTCCATCCTGACCTGGCTGCTCCGCATCTGGGACGCTGCAGCCAATGACACCGTTCTGGATGGAATTGAGGCCAGGCAACTGGGATCGCTGTCCCGGGATGTGGTCATTGACCAGGGGATTGGGAAAACCCAAGAACCTCTCAGCCTCTGGCAGCGACTGCTGACAAGTGTGAAAGACAGATACCTTTGTAAAGAAGACCTCCAAGTGCACCAAGGAAAATGGAGCACAATAGAACAAGGTATCCAACGCCTGAGGGAATTGGCTGTGCTGGAGATAATTTTTTCAGAAGACGAGAGATTTCCTAAAAACCCAGATGATGTCCAGTGCACATCACGGATGTGGTTGAGATTTGCATGGCTTGGACCAGAGATGCACTCACGTTACCTGGCAACACTGCAGTGGAGGGAAGGTGAGGACAAGGTGGGTGTCTTGGCTAATAAACTAAGAATTTATGAGGATGCTGTCACTGCCCCGGTTCACACCCATGTCTCATCTGTGGAAACAAGACTGGCTGAGCAAGTCCAGAGCTTGATTGAAGGAGGCCATCAGAAACTGAAAAAAGAACTTTAAGAAAGAAATTTACCATATCTCACCAGAGCCGATGAGAGTCTCTGCCATTAGGAGCAGCGTCCCCCAGCCAGGGAGAGAGGATACACACCACAAGGTAACCTCTGGTCTTTTCTTAGAGAGCATGGAAAAGATATGAAGAAGTGGGATGGAAAATCCACTTCCGCTTTAGCAGCCCGGGTACGTGAACTGAAAAGAGGAACACCTACCACAAGAAGCCCGTCTAGAATCAAGGTTGCCCCAGTCTCTCAGAACTCCAGACGGTACAGGAATGATGATATGACTGATCCTCTTGAAGGGGCCTCAGAAACATATTCACAGGAAGAGAACAATATACGCCATGACCAGGAATAGGGGGGCCCTGCCTCTAGCCAGGAAGAGGAAAGGGATAATCGGATCTACTGGACTGTGGTGGATCCAATGGCCTGGCACATCTGACCCACAAAAATATATGGTGTTGGTTGACACTGGGGCCCAATGTACCATAATGCCATCAAGGTATGTAGGAACAGAATCCATCTCTATTTCTGGGGTGACAGGAGGGTCCCAGGAACTGACTGTATTAGAGGCTGAAGTGAGTTTAACTGGGAATGAGTGGCAAAAACACCCCATTGCAACTAGTCCAGAAGCCCCATGCATTCTCGGCATAGACTATCTCAGGAATGGATATTTCAAAGACCCGAAAGGATATCGTTGGGCTTCTGGGATAGCCACAGTTGAGAAAGAAAACATCAGACAGTTGAATACTTTGCCTGGTCTCTCAGATGACCCCTCTGCTGTGGGACTGCTGAGAGTCGAAGAACAACAGGTACCAACTGCCACAACAACAGTACACCGCCGCCAATACCGCACTGACAGAGACTCTGTGATTCCCATACACGAGATGATTCGTAAACTGGAGAGCCAAGGGATGGTCAGTAAGACTCATTCACCTTTCAACAGCCCAATATGGCCTGTGCGTAAGTCCAGTGGAGAATGGAGACTGACGGTGGATTACCGGGCTCTGAATGAAGTCACACCACCACTGAGCGCTGCTGTACCAGACATGTTAGAGCTTCAATATGAGCTGGAGTCCAAGGCAGCAAAGTGGTATGCGACCATTGACATCGCCAATGCCTTCTTCTCCATTCCTTTGGTAGCACAGTGCAGGCCCCAGTTTGCTTTCACCTGGAGGGGCGTGCAGTACACCTAGAACCGACTGCCCCAGGGGTGGAAACACAGCCCCACCATCTGCCATGGGCTGATCCGGGCTGCACTGGAGAAGGGTGAGGCTCCAGAACATCTGCAGTACATTGATGACATCATCATATGGGGGAATACCCCAGGGGAGGTCTTTGAGAAAGGAGAGAAGATTATCCAAATTCTGCTGAAAGCTGGTTTTGCCATTAAAGTAAGGTTAAGGGACTGGCTCAAGAAATCCAGTTCCTGGGAGTCAAGTGGCAAGATGGACGTCACCAAATCCCCACAGAGATAATAAACAAGATCACTGCCATGTCCCCACCTACCAACAAGAAGGAAACACAAGCTTTCCTAGGTGCCATAGGCTTCTGGAGGATGCACATTCTTGAGTACAGTCAGATTGTGAGCTCTCTGTACCTGGTTACCCGCAAGAAGAACGATTTCCACTGAGGCCCTGAACAGCAACAAGCCTTTGTTCAGATCAAACAAGAGATTGCTCACACAGTAGCCCTTGGCCCAGTCAGGACGGGACCAGATGTGAAGAATGTGCTTTACTCTGCAGCCGGGAACAACGGTCTGTCCTGGAGCCTGTGGCAGAAGGTGCCTGGGGAGACTCAAGGCCGACCATTGGGATTCTGGAGCCGAAGTTACAGAGGCTCCGAAGCCAACTACACTCCCACAGAGAAGGAGATCTTGGCTGCCTATGAAGGAGTTCAAGCTGCCTCAGAAGTGATTGGCACAGAAGCACAGCTGCTTTTGACACCCCAACTACCAGTGCTGGGCTGGATGTTCAAGGGAAAGGTTCCCTCCACACATCACGCCACTGACACCACATGGAGCAAATGGATTGCTCTCATCACACAGCGCGCCCGTATTGGAAACCCAAATCGCCCTGGGATTCTGGAAGTTATAACAAACTGGCCGGAAGGTGAGACTTTTGGATTATTGTCTGAAGAAGAAGAAAGGCAAGTAACACGTGCCGAGGAAGCCCCACCATATAATGAGCTACCGGAGACTGAAAGACGATATGCTCTCTTCACTGATGGCTCCTGCCGAATTGTAGGCGCTAACCGGAGATGGAAGGCTGCAGTTTGGAGCCCCACATGACAAGTTGCACAGGCTACCAAGGGACAAGGTGGGTCGAGTCAGGTTGCAGAGCTTAAAGCTGTCCAGCTGGCTTTGGATATTGCTGAACGAGAGAAATGGCCGAGGCTCTATCTCTACACTGACTCGTGGATGGTAGCTAATGCTCTGTGGGGATGGCTGAATCACTGGAAAAAGGCCAACTGGCAGCGCAGAGGAAAACCCATCTGGGCCGCTGACATTTGGCAGGACATCGCTGCCCGAGTAGAGAGACTGACCGTGAAGGTTCGACACGTGGACGCACACGTACCCAAGAGCCAGGCTAATGAGGAGCATCACAACAACGAGCAGGTGGACAAAGCTGCCAAGGTGAAAGTATCACAGGTGGATCTGGACTTGCAGCACAAGGGAGAACTGTTCTTAGCTCGTTGGGCCCATGATGCCTCTGGTCATCAAGGAAGAGATGCAACATACCGATGGGCCCGTGACCGAGGGGTGGACCTTACTATGGACAGCATCTCCCAGGTCATCCACAACTGTGAGACCTGTGCTGCAATCAAACAGGCCAAGCGAGTGAAGCCTCTGTGGTATGGTGGACGATGGCTGAAGTACAGGTATGGGGAAGCCTGGCAAATTGACTACATCACCCTTCCCCAAACCCGCCAAGGAAAGCGCTACGTGCTGACCATGGTGGAAGCCACCACTGGATGGCTGGAAACCTACCCTGTGCCTCATGCCACTGCCCGGAACACCATCCTGGGCCTGGAAAAACAAGTCCTGTGGAGACACGGCACCCCTGAGAGAATTGAGTCGGACAACGGGACCCATTTCAAAAACAGCCTTATAAACACCTGGGCCAGAGAACATGGTATTGAATGGGTATATCACATTCCTTATCACGCACCAGCTGCCAGAAAAGTTGAACGGTGCAATGGACTACTAAAGACTACCGTGAAAGCACTTGGTGGGGAGACCTTCAAGAATTGAGAAATAAACTTAGCCAAAGCTACCTGGATGGTCAACACCCGAGGGTCTATTAATTGAGGTGGTCCTGCCAGTCTGAACCCTTGCACACAGTGGATGGAGACAAAGTCCCTGCAGTACATATAAAGGGTATTTTAGGGAAGACTGTTTGGATTAATCCCGCCTCAGGAAAAGGCAGACCCATCCATGGGATTGTCTTTGCTCAAGGACCTGGTCACACTTGGTGGGTAATGCAGAAAGATGGGGAAACCCGTTGTGTACCACTGGGAGACTTTCTTACAAAGATATTCATATACATACATAGATATATATACATACAGAACGAAATGTTACACAGTGTTCTCACGTAAAAGGAAGAACAGACAGGCTGTGAGGAATGCAGGAGACACTGTGCCTGAATGCACAAGAGATGACATTAGTAAATACAAAACTCTGATGGATTTTCAGGTAGTGAGGAATGTGCAGCTCTGCAGGAATGGATTCTGTAGGTACACTGCAGAAGAAGTAAGGCTAAAGGAAAGTAAGAGTCCATAGTTCCGTGTGGAGATACGGAAATATAGTTAGTGTGGTAACAGTTTATTCCTATTTCTTCTAATTGAAGGGTTTGTGGTGGGAGGGGGGAAGAAATTGGAGATAACTATATCTATCTTTAGAGTCACTCGGAAATAATGAATTCAGAATAGTGACTGCAGCTTCTATGACTCCTTATTCCAGCTGATGCTTTTGTATGTAAAATCTTATTTCTCCCATGGCTACCTCCTGCTTTAAAAAAAAAAAAAAAAAAGATGTGGTTGTTTGGGAACATAATGCTAATGTGAATATGACTTCAGTGCTGGACAGGCATATTGGCACTTTTATTTAAGTGAGGATTTAGTGAGCACATGGATGAACAGTAAGAAGTGGAATAATGGCACCTTTAGGAGATGAAAGTCATGTCTTACAAATTAGTGGTAATTCTTTGAAGGAGTAAATACATAGTAGATATCGTTGATTGAGTCTGTATATTATTTTATATTTTTTTTAAAAAGCCATTGTCCAGCTTTCACCAAAGCCTCTAGTGGTTTTATGTGGTTTTAGTTTGGGTTTTCTGGTTTTGAAGCTGTTCATGAATATGAATTTTCTTCTTTTAGTCATAGAATTAAACACAGTAAGCAAAAGAGAATAATAGGTGCTTGGCGTTCATAGTGTTGGAGAGCTAACAGTGGAGTTTTGTGCAGATCAGTGCTGGAAATGATTCAGAAAAAGTGAATGAATGACAGAGCTTGATGATTCCAGAGTTTCAGGGTAGTGATGATAATAATACTAAAACTAGAAAATACTGCAGAACTGATATAATGGGCAGTGAAATGACTGAAGAAAGTCAATGATGATAAATGCTAAGTAGTAGTTGTGGTGGTGAGAATTACATTTCCAGTAGTTCATTTTTACTGGATTGAAAGAAATTGGCTTTTGCTGACACCACTAGGAGGTGGATATCAGAGTTACCATAGATATCCGTGAAAATGCTAGATTGCTCTTCCTTGTCTTCAGACAGAAAACAGCCTCTTCGTATTAAATTGATTACTTTACTGTATACTGCATAAATCATCTTTGTGTATGTAAAAAATTAACCAAATAAACTAATAAAAGTATAAAGAAAAGTGTCAAGTATGATCAGATATGGCACGGCATCTATATAAGGTGTAACAACATTGGGAAAAGATTCACCAGGATACAAGGTGAAGTATTGATGTTGGAGTTTTACACAATTCATGTATTTGTCCTGGATATATATTGTCTACCAATATTTTGCTGAGGAGGTTTTAACAGCCAATTTGAAAATCTGCATATACTTAAACCAAAACTTTTTTTCGTGTTTTGTTATGATCTCTTCTTTCCACCTTTACTCCCCACCCTGGGTAAATCAGGTGACAGGTTTGTCTTGCTGAAGTTTCAAGATCTCTAGGAAGGGACAAAAACGAATTCATGTTTCTCTCCATGGAGCTGGAAGGACTGGAAGAGGAGGAATTTTCCTGGAGACATTGCATACTGGGAAAAGGAATGGAAACAAGAAGTGTTTTTCTGCTTGGTGTCTAATCTTTGAACTCTTATGCCCTCTGGGAGCGGACAAAGGGGTTGTGCATACGGGGCCTGTGTATTCACGTGCTTCTGCTTCACACTGCACCTCTCCGGGTTCTTCTCTCCTCACTATTTGTTTCTTGTTTCCCCGTCTTATTTCAAACCCGAACGTAGCGGGTGGGGGGGTTATTACGCGGATCGCCCCCATTTCTCAGTCACTATCTCGTTGTTCGGGAATGCTGCGAGCATGCAGCACGTCCCTTCGCTGGCTGCCTCGGTGGCGCCTGGCCGGCTCTGGCCCTGCCGGGCGGGAGGAGCGCAGCGTTGCCGCGCCAGGGGTGCCCCGCGCCCTCTCCTGGCAGGTAGCGCCGCTTTCCCGCCGCGCTCCCAAAGCCGCGCTCCGCTGGCAGCCGCCCGCCCCGCTGGCAGCCGCGCCGAATACCACGGATAGTAACTCAAAACCCGAGGCGCTTCCAGCCAGCGCGGGGCTGCTTGGAAATGCGTTAACCCTCAAATCGCATGTGGTTGTTATTTTAATACTAGGAAAGCGCCGTGGAACAAATTGTGTCAGTACAATGAAATTGCTGATTGCGTTACAGTGAGAGTGAACGCTGACATTCAGAACTAAGGGATGTTTGAAGAAAAAAGAATACTCAAACAATGACAGTTTTTGGCTTAATGCTTGCTGTGCTTCTAAGCTTGTTTTACTACTTTTTTTTTTTTTTGTCATTTTTTATATGCTTGTAATTGTAGTTTACTTTCATAATACTTTCTGATTCTGAAGTTGTTCCAAGATTGCAGATTTGCTAATTACTTTCTGTATGCTATGGTGAAAACAGTGACTGCTCTCTGAATGTGACTACTGAATCAGATGTGAACCTCCAAAATGAAACAATTCATTTAATCTAATTGACAGAATAATATGCCAAGTTCACAGTGTTCATCTCAGTAGACTGATGTAATTGGTGGCATTTGACTTGCATACCTCTTGAAATATTAAATTAGTTTATAAACGTGGCAGAAAAGAGCATCCTATACTTGCCAAATAAAGTCTGGGTATTTTACAAGAGCTCAAACAATTAGCCATGTTGAGTGCTCTTTTGGGGAGGTTTTTGTGTTGTTTTTTTAATTCATTTTGTTTTGTTATTAAAGCATGAATAAGTAGTCTTTACCTCAGCTGCATGTTCTGCTTTTAGAAAAGGTTATGTAGCATAGAAGAATGAGGGTATTTAGCTAGAGGAAGGTAACCATTTGTGCAAAACTGTGTTCATAGGAATACGGTGTAGTATTGTTAGCTTGGTATTTTTGTAACTTTAATTTTCCAGAAAGCAATAAACCCAGAAAATTATAAAATTTTTTATTATGAAACTTACTAGATGAAAATTCACAGGTTGACATTGAATTTCACTTGGATCTAAACTGAGACAGCAATACTGTAGACATTTAGTAATGTTTAAAATTGGTGCCAGCAAAAACCTGACACCAGTGTAGTTTACAAAAAGAACAATTGCTAGAGAAGTTCTCCTTGAAGTACATTCTTACATTCCCAATGATTAACTGTAATTTGGGAGTATCCTTTTTTCTTTTTTTGACATGTTAGGAATAGTTAATTCCCATCAAAATCAATTATCCTATGTTCATCTAGAGTGAGGTGGTTCTCAAGCTTCTGATTTTTTTGGGAAGTTGTATTCTGATAATTTCCTCTAGCGATGTCTTTGGTTTTGTTATTTTAAAATAGTAATTATTTTTACCATTTTTTCCTTAATCTGTTTCGTAGTATTTCTCTCCCAGTTGTTATTAATCCAAGCTTGAAAATCAATGATTTCAAGATTACTTTTTTATTTTGAGAGGTCTTGTTTTAAAATCAAAGACCAGTTAAAACAACACAATTCAATAAATTGAATTCAATTAAATTCAATAAAGCTTTTAATCCTCTTAAATTCAATAACACTTTTGAAAATATAAGACAGTTGATAAAACATGCAGATTCATTAAAAATACATTAAATGCCTTTGGTGCATACTTCAGGAAAATTAGAAACTGTAGAACCATTTCTTCTTTTCTTCCTCTGTAATGCAGACTCTAGATAATTTATAAATTAAAACCTCCTTAGTTACTTTTGAATGTCATAATAATCTTAAACCCAGATGATACAGGGGAATGTATTAAAATTATAATTCACTTAACCTGTCTCCAGTTAGAGAGCAAATGTCTTCATTTCAACTAGATAAAACCTCTTTTTTCAGTATGTGATGATCTAGAACCAAGTAATTCAGTCAGGTTGCCAGCAAAAGCTTGTTGGCTACACTGGTCAAACAAACTAACAAAAAAAAATCCATGGAATACATCTTAATTCTGCTTTTGCTTTCCTGTAGTTGTCTGTGCTTTATGGCACAGGTATGTATGGTAAAACTTGACTTCCATGGAAACCTACATCTATACATACAAATATTTTTGGACATTTATCAGACTTGCTGAATTGACTGGAAGCTTAGCAAAGGCTAACTTCTGGAAGTTATTTATTAAAAGAGTGTGTTGTTTCTGAATACGTGCAAACTTCTGAAATAGTATTTATTCAAGCGCTATTATCTTTTTATTTGAAAACTGTTAGTACATGTATCTCTTCGGTAGTGAGAGGCTTCCACAACATGCAGACCATTGCTAGTTAGAAAGACATTCCTACCCCCATTGTAATGTGGCATCCGATTTTCTCAGAATAAAGAGTACATTAGTAATATGCTGATCTGTTTTGTTTCTATTAATTTTGAGTTCACACACACCTCAACAGACAGCGCTTACTTTGTCACTATGTTACATTATATTAGATTAAAAGATCTTCCCAAACACATGCACCCCACGGTGGTTAGTTACTACTTTTTATGGTCTCTTACCGCACAGTAGAGTCCTGTTGTAATGAATGCTAGGAAACCAGCTCCTTTGTGATTTCAGCTCTGTTGGGAACAGTCTGAGAAGGGGGCTCATAGGGTGTGTGCACACCACTGCCGCTCCTGATGCAGCGTGGAGGAGGAGGATGTCAGCTCTGTTGTCCAGCAGGTCTGCATCTTCCTTCCTCAGAAGAGTCCCCAAGAAGACATCTGCTAGTTTCAGGTTCATGGTCCCCATGCCACTCCTGGCTCACTTAGGTTAGGGTTATGAAAGCAAGGGATCCTGACTGACAGCCTTGATGTTGTCCAGTGTCCCCTCTGGTTAGAAGTGTTACTTCAGCGCTTTACCTGCACAGTGGCTCGTGGCTCATTGTTTTTAGGGGTCTCCACTAGGCGAATTTCCTCTCCACTAAGTCTCATGGGAATCTGACATTTGCATACTAGGTTTTGTCATCCTCCTCCTCCTCATCATCTCGGGTGGTTTGCCTTCTTGGAGGAGAGGGGAGCAGCAGGGACCATACCTGATCATGAGGGAATTTACACAACAGCTCATACATCCAACAACTCATTATCCTCATTAACTTATACAACATTGGAACTTTATATTAACTTTTAACAGTTTATTCTCTACAATGTGTTTTTTAAAAGATTTACATGTTAGCACCGCTTAGATTTTGTGTCCATCTGTGATTTAAAAGGAAGAATTTATGCCAGTGAGTCACCAAAGAAATCTTTGTAATAGCTCCCAAAATTAGATTCCTTTATTTTTTCTAACTGAAAGGTGTAGGCTCTGACATAAATGTGTGCAAACATTTAAAGTCTTAATGTTGTTTTGTCAGGAGGAATGGCAAGTCAAATTGAATGAGGCAGAGAGATCTTTACCTTAGTGTGGGTAAATTAGTTATACCTTGTCTTCTATTTCTTTTCCTAAGAACTTCGTAGATATTTCTGTCTTTTTCAAGTGTTCAAAATCAATGGGTTTAATAGCATTTTATTTAAATCCAGCATTAACTATGTCTTAGGAGGCATAGGAAGGCCCTTCCACCAATCCACCAATGGGTGGGTTGTGGTAACAGAGGGGACCTGAAGTGCAGAAGTCTCCCAGCATATCCTCTGCCCTGAGCCCCAAGAACTCCAAGAACCAGTCCCCATTTCAGCTGCATGGGCCAGTGAGTGAGCTGATGCTTTCAGGATGGGTGAGTGCTGGTTTTTTCCCAATGATGGCTTAAAAAAAAAGGGGGGGGGGGGAAGTTTTTAGCATGGAGATGCATACACATTTACTAGATTCATGAAGGATTATAGTATTCTTAACAAGTGACATGGCAGTCTTCATAATTTTCTGGACATCAGTCAGCTTCACACCTATGACAGGGATGGCCCTGACAGCACTGTCCTGGACTTCCTGTCAATTCAGTCTACCTCTCATGAGACTGTTACAGCCCCTGCTGGATTCTCACCTGTGGGTTGAAAACTTCAGTCCTTCTCAACAGGAAACTCCTGATAAATGTGTAATGCTTTCACATAAGCAGATACCTCTGCTGCAAAAGGAGGCAATGGTAGGTCTTTTTAGAACTGCATTAGAAACGCAATGAATCCAACATCTTAATGATTTTTCAATCTTATTTCTTAGCACCAAGTAAAATAAATTGAGCAATTGCATCATTTAGGGATTCTCATATTGTCCTTCAGCCAGGGGGGATAAATTGTTACTGGGAATTGTCACAGTCAGCAAAGCAAGAAATTATTAAAACAAATGTTGAGTTCTCAGGTAAGAAGTGCTTTACTGCTGAAGGTGCAGTTGCAAACAAGTAGGAAGTACGGTGTTCTGAGTTTACCTATCATCGGGGTACAGTTAGGGAAATTTGGGACAAATCAGTAGGCCTCTCTGGAAGGATTTTATGTAATTTACAGGCGATGGATAAAGATGAGAGTGACCTGGATTGCCCGGATTCCATTGAGGAAAAAACTAAAGCCAAATGGAAGATGAAATTTCCAGGGCTAAGGGTACAGACTTTCTGTCTAGGATTAGACATCTCTTCTTCTGTGCAGTATTACCAAGAGAGATACTGCCTCCCATTTTATTCCTGTTTTAAAAGTTGTCGTTACAAAATGAGAGCAAATACACAAAATACTTAGAGACCTTACATATCTTTAAGCTTATTCTTGGTAGATGAAGTTCATGACATCTAATTACTCAGAAGAGAGCTTGAGAGGTGTTTCTCAAATAGTTCATAGACTGGCAGTAAGGCAGGCAGCTACTTGGAAGTGCTTACCTTTGTCTGTGGTAAAATTACAGAGGGATTTTGTAATAAAGCAGGTATGTCAATGTAGCACTGATTGGTTTAATAAACTTGCTAATAAGCTTAAGCCACACTTAACTAGATCATGTCATATTTTACTTACCAGATCCACTTCTTTGTTATTCTGCTTATTAATTTTATCCAAATTCCTCCCCTGTTAATACTCTTCATCTTGGTTACACATCTAGTAAAATGGTGACTTGAGGAGATAAAGGTTTTGGATTCATCTGTTTTATTTTTTTATATAGGTAGAGTGCTATTTACTTTGGTGTGATGGTCCACTAATGTGACTTACACTGGAAATACTTGTGTGTGTATTTAGGTCACAGCTACTGACAAAGGATTTGGACTTATAAACTGCTGGGATAAGAAATTACTATTTCTCTTCATTATATAATTTTCTTCATATAAATTTGATAATAATCAGTTACAGCACTGTGATTCTGGAAAATATGCCTTTGCAACTCAAATTTGTGCTCTTATTATGGATTTAATTTCTTTTTGGAAGTTGGATAAGCTTTCAGGTGAGCCATGGCTGATTTATTTCACAACTTTGAAGATATCCCATTTTGGTGTATTTTGGTAATGCTTACCCACATGTCTAAGACTGCTTTTGTCTTAGAATTACTAAAATACTGAACATCTAAAGATTTAGGGGAGCAAACTGGTTGTGACAAGAAGACATACAAGGATTAAATTGTAGGGAAAAAAAAGCTGAAAAAGTGTTCTGGATTTTTTGTCCTATACCTTTCTCCTCACTAAGCAACCTAGAAAAATGACAGGAAGTAGCAAAATCAGACTGAATGCTGTGGGAAAATATAAAAAACTTAATGAGAAACTAGTCTGAAATACATGTTTAAGAGTAAAAATTATGGTTATTTTTTAAAAGCTGACAGTGTATTAATGGGTAGGAAACTATAGCTAAGATTTTACCATGAATATTTTGGTAAGGGTTTCTGTTTTAGAAAAAAAATTGTTTCTATTTTATCTACTCTCCTTGTATTATTTTTTTGTACAAGTTTCACCATTTTAAGATGAAAGTCATCTTTTCATATGGAAGGGCTTAAAACTTGCACAGCTAAGAAAATGTGAAAAAATAATGTTGAAAAGTAATTAATTTTATGATAAATATAAAGAAAAAATACTAGTCAAAACAAAATTGAAATTGTGTCATTTTTAGTAGTCTGAGGACTGCTGAATTGCTTCCACAGACCACTGGCAGACTTTAGGGTTTTTTTCTGAGTCATCTAAAGCTGCCTGAGACAGCATAGCTGGGAATACCTTTTATATGAAAAACCTTGCATTTCTGAGATGTGTTGAAGCCTCATTTGACAGCAATTTTTTTTGTGTTTGCTGTCTTCCAAAGGATATTCAATAAATTAATTACATTTCCATGCCTTTTTGGTTAGAACCTCTGTTAGAACCTCAGTATCGCTGGGATAAAGTCTCATCTGAGCAGCCACAGTCAATAAAAGCATGAAATCCTATTTTCACTTACCATTTACTCTTTACATACTTCTCCTCAATGTAGTCTTGTCTTTTTGTGTAAGACAGTTATTGCTTATTAGAAAAAAAAACTTTCAACATTGCTCTTCTAAGTTTCTGTTAGTACTGGGGTGAGCTCGCTGCTTCCTGTGGTCTGTTCAGAGATCAGTGCCTGCCCCACAGCTGTCCTTTCCTGTGCCCCAGTGTTCCCTTTTCCCAGCCCAGGCCAGTCTTTGCCCATCCATAGTTGTTTTCCATAAATTTGGTGTTTCACTGTAACTTTGGATGCAGTGTTGGCTTCATGTGCTATTACTGTTTCAGTTACCTTGATACCTAGTAAGTTGTCCACCCCTGAAGTCTGCCCTGTATTCCACCTTTCCATAGAGCTTGTCTGGTTTTTGCGGAACCCTGCCCTAATGATCTGTACAGCCACTCTGTAGCTTCTTGCTTTATCTATCACATCCAGCAGTTTTCTTATGTCTAGTCATTTTTCACACCCTGTTTATTCATCCTAATCTCAGACCAAGGCCTGGTCATCTGCCTGCAGCCCTGCCAGGATCCAGCTGGCTGACAGGTCAGTTCTCCTGACATTGCTCTGCTGCCCACTGGAGCAGCTGCCTAGACAGTGAATACTAGAATGAGCATTGGTCCCCACACGGCTGGAAAAACTAAGTCAGGTTGGTCCTACTGCTGCCACTCCTTTGCCACCTCTTTCCAGTGTCATCTTGGCACTCCAGTGGTCATTGCAGGCTCCACCAAGGAGCATCAGGACAAACAGCTGCACCATCGTGGTTTGTGTCAGGTATACAGAGTGTCTTTTCTTCCTTGTGTCCCTGTCTCCAAAGGATTTCATGAAAGAAGTTGAGATAAGGGTGCAGTTTGTAAGTAAAAGAAAATTATCTCTTCCATTGTTGCTTACTGCCTATTATCCATCAGTGTGCCAGCATTTGCCATCTAGAGCACTAATGCCAGTAGTGCCAGCAGTATGTTATCTCTAGTAGTTGTCTCTCTCCCACGAGTGAAAACATGGTCAGTCTGCAGAGGAGAAGAGTCTCTTGATCTGAACAGTTTTTTGTCATCCCTCCATGTCAGTGTCAACACATCCAGGCAGTCAGTGTCAACACCTTACTTAGAAGGTTTTGGCTTGGGGTATTTTTAGACATTTGAGAAAACAGGGATTATTTTCAAGGAGAAAGTCTGTGCATTGATTGGTAGGAGGCCTTTGTCTATATTTTCCTAATCTAGGATTATTGTTGTTTTTGTATTTCATAAAGTAGCATATTTATCTTGTTCTCTCTTAACTTTCGTATTCCTTGTTCACTGGAACGTAGCATCTCTCTTATGCCTTCTAACTGGCACAGGTTATGACACCAAGCGTTAATTCAATTTCAGAAAGCTACAATCTGTAGGAGTATTTGGAAGACAGTGAGCATGTTCTTCATTAGGGGCCTCCAGAAGTGTATCTTCTCAGTGCTAAAGGAAAGAAAGGAAAAGGGGAAGGGATGAAGAAAAATTAGGGGGCAAAATTGAGAGTGAGTATTTGAGGGACCAATCTCAGTCAGTTTTGGTCAGTAAATTTACCTGACCAAGCACTGTGACTGATCAACACAGTCATCTTTTTTTCTTCTCGTACCTGTTTGTAATCTCACCTCTTTGTCCCCTGCCTGTAAGTGCTGTAAGGAACTAGGTGCCAGCTACTGGGGTTGTGGGGCAAGCAGTGGGAGTCAGGGCAGTGGTGTAGGTGCCCCAAGCCTGTGGTGTCAGCAGCAGTGGGTGGAGATCTCCAGGCACAGGGGCAGTAACAGCACAAGCACCATCAGAGGCACACCAGGCAGTGTGTGTCCTGCGTGCATCTGTGGGTGAGACTGGGGTGAGTTATGCCTGTGAGGCTCTTGGCACATCTGGTCTGGGCTGCTGGTCACAGCCTGTGTGCCTGTGCTGGTTCTGATGGGGCAGGCAGACTGCTCATGTGCTTTTACCCCATGTCTCTTTGGCACGTGCAGTTCACTAGCAAACCTCAAATTAGAGTAGCAGTGTGTGGGAGAGGGATTTTTTATAAGGGCATGTAGTGTTAGGACACAGGATAATAGCTTTCAACTAAGTAGGTTAGGATTGGATACTAGGAAGAAATTCCTTACTGTGAGGGTGGTGAGGCACTGGCACATGTTGCCCAAAGCAGCAGGGAATATTATTCCCACCGCTGGGAATATTACAAGGCCAGGTTGGGCAGGGCTCTGAGCAACCTCATCTAGTAGAAGATGTCGCTGCCCATGGTGGGGTTGGAACTAGAGGATCTTTAAGGCCCCTTCTAACCATTCTCTGTTTCTATGGTTCTGGGAAGGGGTATCCGGTGGACACAGGGCCGTTGCTGGTGCCTTTGGTGGGTGCGTGCATCTGCCTGCTAGTGACTTGCTGCCAACCAGCAAGTAGGAGGCCCGTGAGAGGGGCACAAGAGCTATGGATCCTGAAAAGGGATATTAGATGGACAGGATATACTGTGCTGATACTGAGGGACCCATGAGAGTTCATGTGTTTGTGCATGTTGAGTGGGTTGGGATGTGGCATGCTCTCCGTATTGAACTGAAATTCATGTGAGTCCTGAGAGTGCTACATGCTGCATAGCTGAGCTTCACTGGTTTAACCTGTCAATAAGAAAGCAACTGTGGACTTGGGACAGACACCTTCGGGTCTTTGGACGCGTTTAGCTGGCCTGCAGAGTCAGGGCAGGAGGAATCCCTGGACGAGTCTCAGAGATGCTAGAGGGGTCATCCATTTATAACATCCCTTAGCACAATTGGAAAGAGGGTTGCATAATAGATATTCAATACTAAGGTTTTCCTTGTGAGTCCGGTGCATCTCGAAGTGAGAAAACTGTTCTGGGAGAAATACTACTGTGTCTTTTTTCTATTTTATTTTCTGTTGCTGACCATTAATAGAGACAGAATAAACATGTATTTATTACAGTAACTTGACTCAAGTGACTACATTTACAAAACCAAGGTTCTATAGAAGAATACTTAAGTCAAAAATGCTTAGTTTGCCTTAAATCTAGGAGAAGTGAAGGACATGATTTATAAATTTGGGGATTTAAGCCTGAACAGAAGGTTCTTGGCCTCATTTTGTTTCCTGGGCATTTCAGTGTGGCGTTCATGACTTCACATTCCAAAGTGTAATTCATTCTCTAGTATTATTCATGATTCTGCAATGTCTTGGGAATTCTGCAATATTGTCATATCAAAATTAAACTTCTGACATTCTCATGGAGGGATCGCCGAAGTTTGTCTGCCTCTGCCCTGAACCCTCTTGCTGCATTTAAATCCTAAGGAGACAGGAAATAGGCAGTTTTATTTGGGATGAAGATCATAGGAATTATCTTTTTTGGTTGTTTTTGTTTAATAAAACAACAGCTTGATTTAATGAATAATATTGGGTTCCAGAGCTTCATTCGTAACCCCCAACCTCCTATGTGACAGTAAGCATGTCGCCTAACCAACGTGTCCTACTTTCACCATCTGTGAAACACTTTGGGAAGTCATGGAAAACTGAATCATAGATCTTTTCCATCTCTATTAGGTCATCCAACTGTTCATCTGGCAGTAGAAGATTGTTTCCTGCATCCACCAGTGTTTTTCCAGTGTGGATCCTGTCCTCTAAGTCATTGGGCTTCCACTAGTACCTTTGGGAGATGATTTGCAGCATTCTGTTCTCATTGTCAAGGAAGCTCTTCTGAAATTCACAAAAATATTTTGTTGTTGTTGTTAATTTAACTAAGTTCTATTACTTTTTTCCCATACTCGATAATTGCTTACAGTTTTAAGACATGCAATTCATGCAACACCTTAAAAGTCTAGATAAATTGCAAGTCTCTGTAAAGTATCTTATCTTTACAAAAAAAAAAAATCATAAGGTTTTGAGATGCAACGTATGACCTGTTTTATAAGAAAGCTAAGATACTCAGTTCTTCCTGAAATTGTGTGTAAGGAAGTGTACAGACTGCTCCAGATTTACAGCAGAAAAGGGATATAATATAGAACTTAACAGTGGAGTTAAAATGAAGGTGTTGGAATACCTTCAAGAATGCTTAAGCAAGCATAGAAAGAAATTAACAAATACAATGTAGTTATTGAACATGAAAAGCTATCAGAATAACTAAGTTACCTTGTCCAGAATTTTAACTTTTCAAACTATGTGAACATTATTTGGGTCTGGCATAAGAATTATTAAACTGCTTTTAAAATGGCCATCTGGGAAGCAACTGCTATGTAACATGATTTTTTGTTGCACTGTCCTAGGAAGAAAATAATGTTCAGTTAATTCAGTTGATGAGATTAATAGAGCATTTTGTAATAAACCTACATAAAGCATGTGTCTTAAAATGGCAAGAAATCTGTTGTGAGGGCATGTTTCATAAAATATTCAGCTTTTAACAAAATGCACTTGTCCAGGATTTTCATTCCTCTATTTCAGCTGCCAATACAAATGCTTAAGTCCAGGAATGCAAACTGCATATTCAGTCAGTCTCTTTAGAAGAGGGATATTTTTTTAATCTCAGTTTCATTGTATTTAATTTACATATTCATGTACATTGATAAGTTCTGATGTAACTTCATCAGAAGATAAGTTGGGAATTTGAGGCCTTCCAAAGTTTATTTGTAGTACAATAATGTGGGCAATTGACATATTTCTGCAAATAAAACCACCTATTCTGCATACTTCACTGCTGAAAAATCCGTCATGCCTTCAGCACTAGAATATACAGTCAGATTAGGTATAACATAGTGTTTTGGAAAGATCAATCAGTATAAATGTAGTGTTAACATACAGACCAAAAAATTTGCCATATAACAAACTAGTTTTCTTCCTTTAAGAGATTAGGGAGGTGCCATGATTACAATGTTTATAAGGAAGGTGAACCCTAGAAAGACTTCATAAAGTCTGATCATAAGAAGAATAAACTTATCTTTCATCTACAGGAAATAAAGCCAGATGAAGTTACCAGACTTGCTCTTAGGACAGAAGTTAATTTTGAAAGTGTCTGCAAAAAGGTAAGACTTGCTGGTTTTTGTTTTCCTTCCCCTGCTTCTCTGAGTGTGAAAAGGTGAATATGTGGGTGCAAGTACATGGATTTGACACAGTGTGTTCTTGTTTGTTGTGTTTTGTCTCTATTGTAGATCTTCCTTTTCTGAGGATGTTTATCCACTGGGGCATTTATATAGAAAAATGAATAGCTGTCTAGTATGAATTGTCAGTAGTCTGGTGAGCTAGTCCCTAGTAATTGGAACAGAATACCAGGAAGCATTGTAGTGATTTCTTAGTCTTTATAAATTGATTTGTTTATATAGTATATATACATGGTTCAATTAGTGTAAATAATCTAAGTAAACTTTTGGCAACTGTTGGTAAAAGGTTCTCAATACTTTTAAATGCAGAGAGAAGTTGCCACATCTAAACAAAACATGACAAACATTAGCTTGAAATAATGGTAGAATTTGAACACCCTTGTGGCTCATTCATTTCAGTGTAGTGTTTCTTTTGAAGCCTGCTGATGGTACAGTATCAAATATTAACTGCCTAACTAGTGATGTGTGTAGGAGATGAAATGAAGACATAGAAGTGCAAAGACGCTCGTTGAAATGAGTAGCTGTGGCTGAGACCAGTACCATTTCAAAGAATATGCTACATTATTGATGCCAGAAGGCAATTTTGAGTTTAGAAGTGTCAATACATGAAGTTTTATGGGTCTTTTCACTTTATCCTTAATTCCTATAGGTGGTCCACTGAGGAAAGCTGAAACCTGAAATGTTTATAGTACATAGGCTAAGTTTTAATGTAGAATTGAGTAATTTACTCTTGCAATGGCATCATTAGTTTGTAATATAACTCTGCTGTTGCATATTACAGTCATGTGTGATGTAGTTCAGTTATTAGCATTGTGTGCAGAAAGTTTTTCAATGTTTCATGTCAGCAAAATTAATAGGAAAAAATTAATAGGAAAATATCATAAGAATTTGGATTTCTGGAGAAGTGTTTGGGTAGAAGTATATTAACTGTTTTTCCTTCTCTGAATTATAGAAGGGAGTAAGGAAAAGGTCACAGATGCACTGACATGAAGCTAAAAAGCATTCTTTTAAATTTATTTGACCAGGATTTTCCAGTGTGAAGATGAGGTAGTCAGAAACACGTTACTGTAATGTTAGAAATGGAGCAGATGTGAAGATTTTGAATGTGTGAGGACACGTAGACATAGATTTTGTTCTTGAAGAGGGATGCTCAAGTCAAACAGTGACATTTTGTCACTTAACCATAGGAGATTTTCTGCCAGATTTCAAATTCATTAGACTTATGTTGATTTCATAAAGTGAAGGAGCACCAAAATGCAATTATTGATGCTATTTTTTAAAGGAGTTTGTGGGTTTATGGTTAGAATTTTATTTTCTAAGGTGGCAATTTCATTGACAAGAATGGTGAAGGAATATAATTAATCTTATTTTCACCTCATTTTTAATATATTCATAGTCATGACTGATGGCATGCTTCTCATATTTACTTAAAGTCTTAAAATAGGCTTTAATTTAGCTTTAATTCTTGAAAGCATAGTGCATGTATCTTTGTGGAATTGTTTTGGGGTTTTGATCTGTTATTGTTTCTGTTACTTTCTGCTGCTGGTCCTGGTTTTCAGGGGAATGGAAGTCTGTTAATCTCACAGTTTTTAGTGGGTGGAACTTACATTTCAGATCAAGCTGATGGATGGATGCTGATGCTGTTTTAAACCCACAGAGGGTTTTAACTTCACTGTAGTAGAAGAATACGTACAATTGTGTGACAAGTGGTGGCTGTGCCATAATAACTTCATTGGTTGCTTGGTGGGTGGCCGTAGCGTATCCCAAACTAAAGAAGGCATCCCTTCTGTGCCTAAACAGAAGTTATTTCTTTAGTATTTTATTTCTTATTTTCCCACAGTTAGTCATTAAGCTTACTTAAAAAAAAAAAAAGAGATTTTCTATCCTTAGCAATATTCCGTAGTCTCATGACATACAGACTCATTAACATGAGTTTCAAAATATTTGAACAAAAACATCCGGTGGCTGTTTTCATTTTCAGAATAGGTTTGTTTTCATTGACAAAAGGCAATCTGCTTTTAATTCACTGTGGAATGCTGAATATTAGTTTTGCTTAGTGGTCATGTAGTCAAGATACTTTTTTAATTGCTTCTCCTCACTGAGCCTTTATGTTCCATTACTGTTTCCCAACATTTTTCAGAATAAGTTAAGCATACTTTTCTATTTAAAAAGAGTTTGCATATATCTCAACCAAGTACAATAAAATTATGCTAAGTGTTTAACAAATGGCAATTAACTGGAAGTTCCCATGATTTAGATTTCAATATGGCAGTACTGATAATAAGCAGATCAGGTTTATCTAGTTGCAGGGTTGGCAAGAGTCACCAACCCCATGACACAAGACTTTTTTATAAAAGCGTTACAAGAAGCAGCAGGTGAACGATTCTTCGTGCATGTCTGCTGAAATACTTTTAGTCCATTTGAATATTGCTGCAGCTGGCACCATCGTTACCAACAGGTGATAAATTCTATTGTAAAAATTGTAATAAACGTTACCATGCAACTTTGACTAGGCTTTATATTGTTGGGTCTATTTACAGCTGTTGAAAAACAGAACCTGTGTTTTGTAGTTTTTTTCCAAGTCCTTGTGCCTTTTTTGCACCAAGTTGCACCACAAATACATTTGACAGACATTAGTAAAATTAGAAAAACATGTCACAGAGCTTATATTTTAAACTCACATTTGGAGCTGTGATGGCATTTTGAACTGTTGCACACAGTGTATATTCCTGCAGTATATGGGAGCTTGATTCATCAATGTTGTGCTCCAGGACACTGAAGTTAAAAATTGAAAGGTAATCCTAATGGTGCTGTTCATTACAAGCAGAAAATTGAACTGAGCACTGGCAAAGTCGTAACTGTTATCTTCAACTTGTTTCTAACATAGATTTAGAGTAATTCAGATAGGTGAGGATAGGTTGCATAAATAAGTTAATAGGTATTTATGTTTTTTCCAGTATTAGAAAATTATGTTTATAATCTGGGCTGTTTCCTCAGGAAAAGAGGATGTTGGTCCACCTGCAAGCACCTTGATCATGACCACGGTTGGTTTTGTAGACTTTGCTAACAGACATTGCCTAAATGACTGTAGCATGTCATTTAGCTTTTCTTCCAGTAAGTCTTTTGTGTGTAGCACATGAATAAAACATCCCTGTGCTTTAAACACTTGAGAATGACAGAATTAGAGAATGACAGAATTCCAGCATAATGGAACTCTGCTAAAACCAATTATATATCATCTTTCCTTAAGTCAAAATACTTCTTATTTTTTCTAAAGAATAAACTCTCTGTATTTCAAAATTCAGCAACTGTTGGATTTGGGAAGCAGGGTTGAAACAGAATTTACTATTGTATTTTACTTTGAGTGAAGAATAGAGTACAAATATATATTATTATCAGAGATTGGGTTGAGCACATGTTTCTGATTTCCAGAAGAAGCATTCACAGATGATAAATACCATCTATATTTTTTGCTTCCAGATGCAATCTTCAGATAACCTGAGAAGCATAGTATTCCCTTCTTTTACATTGATCTTTAATCTGTGGTCCTTGAGAAGAATGCAACCTTTTCCTATGAAGTCTTACATTTCCAAGATTACTGAAAAGCTTGCCACAGTTTCTAAGTGTGTTGAGAAATTTTTTGTAGGTCAGAAATGTAAGTCATTAGTAGCTGCCTGGTTTTTTTTCCTTTTTTTTTTCTTTTTTTTTCCCTTAATTTAAGGTCTGGCAAGCTTATTTTGGATTGCTTCATGTACAGAAACCAACTTTGTCTTGTTTGGAGTTTAAAAGGAATTCAAAGACTTTAGAAACAGGATCTCAGGCAGCTCATGAACCAGCCATAGGGAGACATGCCAGGATTTAACTAAGCAACTGGTTAGGGTACACAGTATGAGTCTGATCATTTAAAATTTAAGCGGCCTGATGAGGACAGCTCAGCTTAACATAATTGGGCAGGTTGACATAAGGAGGTTGACCGTGGGCATCTCTTAAAAATACCTGCACCAGAAGCCACACAGCACTAAAGACTGATATATTACACTTAGAAGTTCTGGGGTGAGTGAATTTAATATCTATGGCACTTTAGCTATATGGCTTAATGAACTTAGGATGGGGGAACCAACCAAAATACTAACAGTTGTATGAAAGGGTTTTATGTGATTTGTCAAACAGGACTTTGATTTATTCACATGTGAGAAGAAAATTTCTTTTTCATCTCCCAAACTTCTTGAATTCAATCAGTTTCTGGTGTGGGACTAAGGAAGTCCTTGGGCAAAAAGGGCATGAGAAAGAGGTAGAAAGGTGGTTTTGCCCAGGACAGACAGGAAGAAGAAGGACGAAGTTACAGGACTAAATGTGTATTAACCTTAATTCTTTCAAAAGTGTCTTTCAATCACATTATCAAAATAGCATTTGTCAGATTCATGTCCTTTTTAAATTATGCAATTGATGGCCTGAGATTAGTCTATCAATTCATAGTCCCTCTGTCATAAGTAAACAAAAAAAGAGCAAGGATAGAGTAGTCACAATTCTAATTTTGTTCTTCTTTTTAGATTTATATTGAAAATGTTTTTCACATCAACAGTATGTGAAGGGCAGTTTATGAAAGGCTGTTACCTTTGAGGCTTTAATTAACAGTGAGTAATTAATTGGAGCAGCAAGTGTCCAGGAATAATGCACTAGATGGATACAAGACATTGTTCTTGCTGAAAAAATACATGAGACATTGTTCTACTAAATGCACTTATTTTTTAAGGAAATCTTAAAGTTAATATTCCTAGTACTTTTGAACTTTGTGACAGGAAAAGAAAGATGTAATTTCTGAATCAAGTAGAATTTTTGGTTAAACACATCTACATCTGTAGAGAAAAAGTCACATCTGTATTTCCTAATTTTGAAAAATATAAAGATTTCTCTTTTATCTGATAGTCCTAAAAGTATGTTTGTGATCTTTGCCTTCATTTATTTTAAAAATGTACTTCCTAGTGGAAAACACCTAAACAAACCTCTCTGCATGCACTGTAGATTTAATCTGAGGAAATTTACTGAATCATCCAAAGGGGCCCTAAAAAGGGTATTTTGCATTTTAATTGGAGACTTGCTGTTAGCTTCAAAGGTTTTAGCTCAGACACTGAATAGCTGCTGTCTTTCCTTTGGGGTTTGGAGGATTTTTCCACAACCTAATCCCTTCTCCTCCCCCTAGCCCTCCTGAAGAATTTTACTCATGACACAAACATACTAATTAGAATAGATGTTATTATTGATGTAAAACTTCTGTTACTGCCTTTAACAGTAGATTCTTAAGTACCTGGATTTTTAACATTTATTATGGAAATATTTTGTTTGCAGTGCATAAACCATAAGGATAAGACTATTGTATGAATCAATTTTCTTTGTCATACTGATGTGATAGTCCGTAAGTGTTGTATAATATGTTTATCATTAATGCATTGCAATTTTGCAGTTTGATTTTGGCTATGTGGGGGCAAATGGCTGGTGCTTTGGAGGAACCCATGAAAAACTTCATTCTCTTTTTTATCTAAGTTGTGGTTGTTACACTCTGATGATTTAATAACCTACCTGGATTTCATAGATAATCTCCATCTCACTCCCTGCCCACTTCTCTATAAGTATTAATTTTTGGAAATGTTGTCTTATTTCCTTTTGCTCCTGAGGGAATATATTGCCTTACTAGGTACATGGGTGTTTCTGTTTTCCAACAATGTGTTTATGCTGAAAATAGTAAAATAATAATATTCAATTTATTTTCCTACATGTTAAAATGCTACCTTCCTATCTTATTTTAGTATGAAACAGTAGACACTCATTTGCATATTAAGTGCCAGGTAGATTTTTTCTCTGTAATAGATTCATCTGTCAACATGTTATATTTTTTGGAAATGTGTTGCATTAATTTAATAGAATAATTTCCTGCATCACTGACTAAAATAATTGTCTTTATGCTGGGCATCAGTGTTACAGAGGTGAATTCTTTTTGTCCTGAGTATTTTTACTCAGTTGGAATGGAAGTTACACTAAATGTCTGAAGCCACAGTTTTTTGAGAATTTTCCATGTCAAACACCAGATGTTAGTGTTAAGCAGTCTGTCGTCTTCCTAAGAGTACTAACGAGGTGAAGAATTTTGCATTCATTGATGAATATCACATTCAAGTGTAAATACTTTCTCTGTGTGGCTGATTGTTCTTTCTTTTCTTTTCCTGAAAGTTCCTGGTCTTCCAAATTTGATCACTTGAACTCCAAGCTGTTTAGTGTGGCCTTTATATATACCAGGCTGTATTTTAGAGCCTAGAATCCATTACTGTGACTGCAACTGAAATTTTACGTCAGCATAAATTTTATGTCAGTATAAAATGAAGTCTGTCAATTTTTGACAAATACCTCTCCAACCTTCTCCCCGCATACTTTGCTTTGCAATTATCCATCTGTCTGCTAGCCCAGGCAGTATCAGTCCCTCCCCAGGCTTCCAGTGGGAGAGTACAGGGTTGCACTGGGTTTTGTCCATGTCACTCCCACCTTTGGTTAGCCATTCCTCCCCTGCACCACACTCTTCCCTGACTGTCTCTGGCACAATCAGTAGATGTCTTCTCCAGTTTCCCCCTTCACATTCAAACTAGGCTGCCATAGACACTCCTCTATACTACTGCCACTGTTAGGGAGCAAGGAGGTAGACTAGGCCAAAACTAGCATATCTTCAGCATCAGAATAGCAATTGCAATGAGCTGAGTTTAACCACAGCTTTGATTTTGTTCAGTCTGGAAGGAGTCTTCTTTAAAGTTCAGTATCAAAATAAACTGCTAGTAACTTTGGCTTCACCAAGATATTGTTTGTCTCTGACACAAAAGGGCTGTCTCCTTTCAGATTTTAAATTGCTAGTCCAAGAATCTTTGTACCACTCATTTGCATTCCTGTGAGGCTGCATTTCTTAATTTTGTTGCTTGGCTGAACAGTTCAAGTTTGCTAAAGTACAGTCTTGTCCCTAAACAGGGCTCAGACTCAAAAGTGGTGTGATTGCCTTTGATTTGAACGTGTTCATTTCACTTACTTGATGTGCCAGACCAGAACATGGGCAAGCATATCATAGTTAGTAAAGCTCAGAGGAAGTTGATTCACATTTTTGTGAGTGATACTCAGCTTGGATCTGCAGGTAATTCAAACACAATGAATATGCTTTTGAGGGTATAATGGATGAAAAGCTGGGTGGGAAGAACAGTGCTGTTAGAATCAGATACGCCTGTGATAGTGGTGTCATGATGCATGGTGCTGCACATACACATGGCTGTACTTCTTCAGTCCCAGAAAGCTGTATGTTAGCATGCACAAAAGACAAGCAACTCACAACTTTCATTCCTATTTTGTGTGAGTATTTGAGTGATGTGTGATCAGTATCTTTCTGGATATGAGTTGTCGTGGGAATAATAGAGAAGAATATTAGAAGTAGTCTTGTTCCTATGCTTTCCTTGAAGAAAATACAGGAAAAGTGGCATAACAAGAGGTTCTCAGGGTTTTGTGGTTGATCTGGCAGCCTCTTGGGTGATGTGGGGTTTTTTTAAATAAAGGAAGGCCAATCTCCAGATTATTGTCCAGACTCACATACAATGCCTGTGAGGCAGAATATATGTGCCTGGATGAGTGTATGGTGTAAAAATGAGACACTTAAGTATTTGTAGTATGTTTTTGGCCAGGAAAAGCTGGACATAAAGGATGACCTGCAGCATAATCAAAATTGCACTGGGCTCTCAGCACTGAAGATCTTAAAACACACAAAGGGATACTTAAAAGCACAGAGAATATATATACATGGAGGAATATCAAATTAACAATGATGTGGCACACAGGGAGCATCTGGCTACTTTTCAGGATGTCTCTTACAGGCCAAGGACAGAACAGCTTGATCCAACAAGTAATAAAGGTAAATCAGACTGACTACAGTTGATTGGCACCTCCAATACCAAAGTACAGGGTAAGAGTGTAAATTATGAATGCTTCCTTATTAACCCTTGCACTGAAAACAATAATGGCAGGGAACTAGAATTCCTGACATGTATCATCATCACAGATAGTACAGAGACCCTCCTTCCAACAGGTCTTGAGGATACTTAATGCAGTTTACCATCTTTACAGGGATAATGAGGTGTGATGTATACACGTGAGAGTGATACTTTTCTGTGAAGCACTGTAGTTCAACAGCTCAAAGGTATTACCAAACCAAAAAAAACCAAAACAAAACAAAAACAAAACAAAACAAAAAACCAAAAAAAAAAAAAAAAAAAAAAAAAAAAAAAAAAACAACCACCACCCACAAACATTCAGTACTATTTTGAATGGAAGTTCCAACTGTCACAAAAGTTTGATACCAGGAAATGTTCAATGAGACTAGAGAGGCTACAAATTTAAGATAGATAATGGGAGCCACTGTTTCCAGATATTCTTACTTATTTTTGCTAAAGACAGAATCTTTGAAGTGTCTCTTTTATGTATCCATAGGAAGCTAATCAGTTTGTAAAGCTGATCCACATGAAGGGGCAGGGAGATGGATTTGTGCAACCAAATGACAAAGCAAAATTTTTCCTCTGTCTTGTCATCTATCTGTAAATCCTCTGAGAATTGATATTCATTGAGCAATTTTAACAAAGCTGTAGCTGGTTTTAAGAACATTAACTTCCAGAAGGAAGGTTTTTCTCTGTGTGTGTGTATGTGAGAAAGAAAGATCAGTGAGCCCTGGAGGGGAAAATGGCCACAGTTTATTGCGTCTTGATCTTCTTTTGAGAAGCATGATAGAGTTGGCACTCTCTGATAGTGTGCCAAGTGAATGCACCCCTATCAAGAAGAAAAGTGCAAGGCGACAACATTAAGGTAGAATTTACATGAGTTTAAACATTATTTTGGTTGCTTGCTTAGAGAATTTTAGGTGTTAAGATGTCTTTAATGTTATATAAATAAATGTGATTACTTATGTTAAAGACTAACAGTTCCTTGTGCATTATTAACTGGAAATGCTCATTCTGTATATTTCCTTTGCAGTGTGACTCAGAATTGCATTGCAAAATCAAAAAAAACGCCGACATTCCTGATATTTCTAAAAATGAAAACCAGCTGCTGGTGTCTTATGCTCCTTTTATTTTTACCAATGAAACTCTATGAGTTTTTCATTATATATATAATGTAAAAATAAAGTATGTTTTTCTGATTTCTTCCCATCTCTCTTACCCAAGTAAGTTTTTTAAGTGCTCAACTCAGTACTAAGAAATTGATACTTACAAAAATGAAAAAACTAAAACAGAAGTCATGGACTTAAGCAGGCTCTTTCAGCTTATTAGGAAGCCCATCAATCTGTTGTTAACAGTGAAAAACTAGAAGAAAAGTGCTACAGCCACCATTGCCTGAACGTGTAGAAAATGTTCCTGAATTATTGGAATTCTGTTTAAAAAAAACACTCATCTATTGGCATGCCAGTGAACATAAATACTAAGACCATCTATGTGAAAAGGTTATAGCTTGGTAAAATGGCAGCATAAGTTTACAGCACATTGCACCCCTCTGGGAATATTGATAGGTAAGACAAGGTATGGGAAACTGGAGGTAACTAGTGACTTACTGGAAATAAAACAACATTGAATTTCAAGTGGTGATGATCTACTTTTTCTTGGGTTTGGAATTCAAATAACTGCCAAATGATTGGAGTGGTTCAGTGGTTGCACGTTAGGAAAACAGCATGCCAAAGTTAAATAATAACAATGTAATAGCCTAGAAGGTGCCTGAGAGCCTCTAAGCCTAAAGACGCTGTGTGCCATATAATGAAATACCTGCTCTAAAATCTGAACCCCCAGGATTACCATCCATTTTACATCCATTCTCTGCTGATGTGCTCAGGTAATACCAAGGATTACATATGTATCTGACGTGTGTTTGTCATTAGAGTAAGTCTCAAATGTATTAAGTCAATAGACTTAATGGCGGAAAATCTACATTTTGCTGCCAGAGAACTGGCATGTTTATCTCTGATGTTTTAATAGTTTTTCAGTGAACTGAATTTGTATTTCCATTGTCTTTTTCAGAAAAAGTCTGAAAGACATATATATTAAAAACAAAAAATCTGTTTTCAATCATGCACACAAATTGCAACGTAGTGTGCCAAGAAATGCTGTCTTGAGTAGTGTATTATAACATGGCCTAACCCTAGTTAGTGTGTGCAGTACTTGTGAAGTCTTCTAAGTCATCCGTGCCTCCAAATCCCCAGCTCTCTTAGTTCCTTCAACAGTGCTTTGAGGAGAAGTATATATTTTCTGAGAGTTTTATCTGAAGACATTGACCTGAAAATTCTTTAGTTTTATATAGGTGTGTTCCCTGGTAGTAATGCTTGCAAATCTAAAGGTCTAATTGTCCACAGGGATATATATTTTTTTTTCCTTTATGTTATAAATTATCTGAAATATACCTGATTAAAGTGGCACTTGTTTCTGAAACATCAGCTAGTTTTGAAGCATGACATCTGTTTTAAATTTGATGAATTCAACTATGTCTACTTTCTCTGCTATAAACTTAAGTTTATATGTGCTTATACTTATGGTGCAGTATCAGGCTGCATCTGACAAGTTATGGTTTGAGGTTTGAGCATCTGTTTCAAAGTGAAATGTTGTAAGGATATCTCAAGATTACATCCCTGATAGTTCGGTACAGAGTTCTAGCAGCATATTACGTTATAGGGAGAGTCGTGAATATTTCAGTCCTGAAACTTCCTTGGTTCATCCAAGATGGAATATTTTGAACTTTTTGGCCCATTATAATAGTTTTAATAATACAGAGCTCATCTCTGTATCACCAATTTAGTTGCTACTAAGTTGCTCAACTCAATCTTTGGACAAGGCCATGGTGCACAGCTGACTTATTCCCATGAGTTCAGATGCATTCAGGTTAAGGTGAAATCAGAGAAATCTGTTTACTGCTTGGTTTACAGCACTGTGTGAGTGTTGTTGGTCTCCTTTGTGTTTCTACTCTATTTTCTATAAGAATAAGTATACATAATCAATTTTTATCTTTTTCCAATTTTTTTTTCAGATTTCGTTTTTATATTACTTAGCTTAACTCTATTCAGAGTTGATAAACAACTGCCTGTTTTAATTTTTCAGACACTCATTCAAGATGGCCAGTTACAAGAAATTATCTCAACTTCACTTTTTTGTAAAAGTTCAGTTATGGCTTCAGATCTGCTATATAGTTGGTGTCCAACTAATTTGTTTATGATGTTTTGTCCAAATTTCATTTTCTTCTCTTAAGACTGTGTGAATTTTGTGGCAAAGAACTTTCTCACAGAAAATGCTTGTTATCCAAGATGTATTTTGTTTCTATTCCCTCTGAAGTACATCTTTGTTTCAGGGTTTCTATTTCATCTTATTTTGCTTTCTAGTTTAATCTCTCAATATGATTGTCTCTTGGCTTTTTGATTTGGATTGTTTTCTTGGTTTTCTTATATGGGTTTTGGGTGGGTTTTTTAGTGCTCTCCCTGAAAATTGTTTATGCAGTTTGGCAAGGTGCATATATTTTATAACAATACTATGCCTCAACTGTTCAAATGTCAAAATATATGAAAAGCATATATTTTATAGAAAACTATATATTAAAAAAAGCAGAAACATGTAGACTTTATACTGCTATACTTCATGTGTTTGATTTTACATTGATGTGATTCAGAACTGCATGTATTTTATCCTGGTCAATTGTCCTAGATGTACAATTTAAATTACGTAATATTTTAAGATTGCTGGTATTTCTCAATAATTTTTTTAGACTCTAACTTAGGGAGCATTCCCTTCACAACTCTTTTCCACTTGGAATTTGTCCATAGTTTTCTATAGCGTGAAGCAATGTTCAGCATCCTCCTAGGTTTTCTTAAAAGCCAGCAGTGGTTCCAGTGTTGGTATGAATTAGACCATCACAACTCAGGGAGGAATTACCAGAGTGCTCACTTTATGTCCTCTTTCATAACATTAAGAAGTTGTTTGTTTTTTTAATCTGCATGTTGTTTGTATCAGGTGCCAACTTGAGATGATTGTAGACACATCGCCTTACTAGCCTTGGGAAAAATGAAGATGAGTTAGAAGCATTTGAATTTTCTCACAGTCTTGCTATTTCCACTTACACCTGGAGTTGACCCTGTTCTCCATAAGGAAATAATTAAGAATCCATGCCTACTTTAATTTTGACTTTTTTCTTCTGACTTTTCTTTATTAAAACAATCATAGGAAATTTTTTTAAAATTTTTTTTCCGCCTAAAGAGAAGAAGGAAAGAAGTGTAGAAGATTAACTACATAACTTGTACTTGAGCAGTTCTGGGGTTTATGCCAGGCTCTGCTGTAGATCACTCTGATAATTTGGGATGAAAGACTCCATTTCTCTTTGACCATTTCCGAATCTGAAAAACACGCGTTTACTTCACACTTCTTTGCCTGGCTAAATTAATTGTGACAGATTAGTTCAAATAAACTCTGTTGACTCTTTTATACTCATATTAAATATGGTCTTCTAACATTTGCAGGGTGCTAGGCTTTTTAAAGAGCCTGTGAACTTCTTAAAATGTGTAGATAGTAGGTATTTTATCAGGCATGTAGCGAAGAACAGCAGATAATCTGGTTTTGTTTGAATCTATGACCTATTTGGAACTCTTATTTTAAAAGAAGAGGAGGAATGATATAAACATGTTTATACATCATACTTCTTTTTGATTAAAGACAAGCCAAAAAACAAGACAAGAGGAACTTAATGTGGAAAGGAACTTGAACCTAAGTGAACAAATCTTTTGGGGAAAGGATAGCTTTGGTCCAGACAGTCAAATAAAATTAGAGCAGTGTAAGTACTTTGATAGTATTTGGAAGAATCTAAATGGATTCAATGCTGGATTCAAGAGTCTGTGGTAGGCAGTGATGAGTTGAGTCAGTGCTGCTGCTGGCAGTCCAAACTCAGATAGATTTTCAGACTTCTGCCTTCTGCTGTGTGCAGTTTTACGTATGAGCAAAAATATGGTCCATGTTGCCATGGGTCTTCAGTTTCATAATGTTCTTCATAATGTTTTGCATTGGGTTTGCATGGCAGGATTTGTAGATGGGTTGGCTGTAGGGGTGGCTTCTGTGAGAAGGGCCAGAAGCTTGGCCTGTGTCTGATGGATCCAATGACATCCAGCTCAGTATGAACCTACCACTGGCCAAGGCTGAGCCCTTCAGTGATGGTGGCAGCACCTCTGGGATAAGAGAGTTAAAAAGGAAGTGGGGGGAATGCCCAGGAGCAATTGCAGTCAGGGAAGAGAGGAGTGAGAATATGTGGGAGAAAGAGCCATGAAGGAGTGGAGGACGTGCTTCAGGCATTGCAGCTGAGAAGGGAGTAGCAGAGACAATGTGTGAACTGACCCACAGCCCCCCATACCCTATCTGTCTGTGCCACTGGGGTGGAGGAGGTAGAGAAAATGGCAAGTGAAGTTGAACTTGGCATAAGGGAGGAGTGGAGGGAAGGTGGTTTAAGATTTAGCTTTTTAGTTCTCATTACCCTATTCTTATTTGATTGGCAGTAAATTATATTAATACTTCCCCAAGCTGCATCTGTTTTGCCCATTGTGGTACTTGTTTAGTGTGGACTCCCTGTCCATATCTCAACCCGTGAATCTTTCATTGAATTTCCCCTCCCTTGTTCTGCTGAGGAGGGGAGTGATAAAGCAGCTTCCCTGGGCACCTGGCATCCAGCCAAGGTTGACCCACCATGGCTTTCAAGATAAATAAAGTAAATAACCAAATACTTTCATGGTTGAATTACCATGATGAAAGAAAACAATGTAAATTAATATAAACTGTGGCAAGCATTGAAAAGAATAATAAACAAGTTTACTTGTGCATCTTGATGTTTTGTAAGAAATTGTTGAGTTTTAATTCTGTAGTTCTATCACAGAACATTGTCTTGATGAGTTTTTGCAAAGGTTTTAGATCTGTTTAAACTTTTTTAGCTTCAAATGGAAACTTTTCATCAGCCTATTTTAAAAATTGTGTATCATCAAATTAAAAAAAAATTCTCCTGAAACTTGGATGATTTCCTGAGATCCATAAAGAATTGATTTCTGTAAGAACTTCTCACCTGTCATGCTATTAAGCCTATATACCTGTCATGCTATATAGCTTTTAATTGCTACTTCATAATACCTGTACAATCATTTTGGTGTTAAGTTGAAAACAGTTAAGGCTTGAGTGAAAACAAAGTAGTAGATTATTATAAAAATGAGAGGTTTTGGCAAATGTTGACTGTGTCTCATCATTAATGTGAGACACAGTCAACAACCAACCCCTTGCTGTCGGGAGCTGAGAGACAGCAATGCTGCTGAGTGATCCCATTAACCAGTTGCCTCCCATACCAAAATTTTCACCATGTCTG
This sequence comes from Zosterops lateralis, assembly GCF_965231275.1. Taxonomy (NCBI): domain Eukaryota; kingdom Metazoa; phylum Chordata; class Aves; order Passeriformes; family Zosteropidae; genus Zosterops; species Zosterops lateralis. Next base: position 56,771,664 of record NC_139800.1, on the reverse strand, counting down.
ATGACCACAAATCACATGCTGTATGTTTTACAGACACAAAGCAAGAGGGAGAACTAGCTGCATTTCAGAAAGTAACTCCTCTCAAATCTTTTTCCAAAGTAGTATGAGGTCATGGTACGGACTTGGGTGGCAGCCATGATTTGGCACCTTCAACCACTCTGTGACTTCACATTAATCACATCTGCTGTTACAGAGGACAGCTGTAACTAGTGGAGTTTTGTAAAGGATGTGTGTGTGTGACAGGTTTTCTAGGTGTTTGGTTGTTTTTTGTTGTTTTTAGTTGAGAGCTCTTCTCCCAAGCTGCTATAAAAGGGTATTGCAGTAACATCTTGTTTTGGCCCAGAATTGGGTGTTACCTTTTTTATGCTTACTCTAGTTAGTATTGACTCTTTTTTTTTTTTTTTTTTTTTCTCCTTAAAATCAGGATGTTGTTAACATTTGAAATTAAACAGCACTTCTAGATAGTTTAGAAACTAGGATGACATTCTCCAACATTGGTTTCTGTGCCATGGTTTTTGCCATGGACTGCTTACTTCCCAATTGGGTTTCTTACTGTCTCCATTTGAACATCATTGTTTTAAATAACTGACTAAGGACATGCAGAGCTACAAAGCATTACCAGTTTGGTAACACTCTCACCCAGGTGAAACTCAAGTTGTTGTCCTTGTAGTAGTATATGATTCTAATAACAGTCTTTTTTTCTGATGAGATCGGTAATGAGGCAATTCCCTTTTGTGCAAAAGTCACTTGAAGAACAGAAGTATGACTTCTTTCCTATTATTGATTATAACTATAGCAGAGAGGATACAGACAGAGGTAGTCTTGGAACAGAAAGATTATTCAGAATAAAGCAATGGTCAAAAGTCTACATTTCATGTTCTCAGATTAATCGCAGGTTTCTGCCCTTTAATTAATCCTGAAACTTTACTGTCTCAGGCATACTACCAAAACATAGCTCCTGCAATCCCATCTGCCTCGAGACCATGAAATGCTCACTCTCTCATTCTCACTTTATTACCTACATTGTATGAATCAGGTTCTATTCACATAGCTTCTGCCTGATGTTTTCATCACACTGCTCCTTCTTTTTACCCTGTGATGCCAGCTCTCAGCCATTCCAAACGTTTGACCCCTCTTCCAGCATATCCGAAAACTTGCATCATGAATCTGCCTTTATCTTTGTAAGTTTGTAACATCCATTCTCTTCACAGTCATTGCCACTATTTGCCAAGATTGTCTCTCTTATCTGGGGCATACATGTGTGTTTGATAATAGATGTTCTTAATATTATTTACAGAAATAATGCATTATTTACCAAGATAGAATGTTAGAGGAGACTGATTTCAGATGGTTTAACCCCACCCAACACCAAGTGCCAGGCAGTTGCTCACTGTCACTCACTCCTGCACCACCAGGATCAGGGAGAGAACTGGAAGGATAAAAGCTGGAAAACTCACAGGCTGAGATAAAGGCAGTTTAATAGGGAAAGCAAAAGCTGTGCACAATAGCAAAGCAAAACAAGGAATGAATTCAGTGCTTCCTATGCCCGGCAGTTGTTCAGCCATCTCCAGTGACTTGGGAAGACAAATGCCGTCACTCCAATGTCCCCCACATGTTCCTCCTTTTACCCCCCACTTTATGTACTGACTATGATGTCAGATGGTCTGGAATATCCCTTTGGTCAGTTGGAGTCACCTGTCCCAGCTGTGTCTCCTCCTGACCTCCCAGATACCCACAACTGCCTCACCAGGGTGGAAATACGAAAGCAGAAAAAACCTTGGCTCTGTGTAAGCCCTGCTCAGCAACAACAAGAACATCTCTGTATTATCAACCCTGAGTTGAGCTCAAATCCAAAACACAGCTCCATACCAGCAGCTGTAAAGGAAATCAGCCCTACCCTAGTCTCAATCAGCACAGTAACTTAAAATTTCTCACTGCAAAGTGTGACTATACTATACACTCCTCTGTTGCTTTTGTTCACTTTCAAGTGCCTCAGTTACACACTGAAGGAAGAGGAACATTCCTGTACAAAGGAACTTGTTTTTTATGCACATTCTCGCAAAAAAAATAAGTAGTGCAAAATCATACAAGAAGTAGCAGGAGTATGTAGGAACAAAGGTATACAATTCTAGTATCTAATTAAACATCCAGGGGATGGGAAGTGGAAGGAGAAGTGTTCTTGCCTCTAAAGACAGTTGACGTTACTGTGTTAAGTTTTTTTTTTCTGCATGGTCTATATTTCTATAATATTTTATATACTGGAAAATACTTGAGGCAAAATAAATTGAGCATGGGCTATGCCAAAAAAAAAAAAAAAAACCAAAAAAAAAAAAACCTAAAAAAAACCACTAAAGCAAAACCAAAAAACTCACACACAGAAAAATGAGGCATTTGAGAAAATGTGGATATCATGTTGTGTGTTTGTTAGGTGGTGGTTATCAGTGTTAGTAATGTTTGTGAAGTATTTGGCTGTAAGGAAAAAGATGTAGTTATTCCATATAAATTGGCCTATATATGCTTAAAGCCTTTCTATAAATATTTGAATTAAAAGATACCAGATGTTGCACAGAAGCTGCTGCTGCTTTCTGAACTTCATGGTATATTCTTTCAAAACCCACAGGAAGTAGCTGAGGGAAAAAGTGTATTAATTAAGTTCAGAAATAGATTTTCCAGCTATAGGAAAATCTCCAAAGAAAATAGCACATGATCTTCAGAAGTGTGAGCTTTTTGTCCCAAGAATCTTGTGGCAGCATGCAGCACTGTCACATGGGGATCGCAATTCAGATTTCAAGTTCTCAGAGCTAAGCTAGCCTGGAAATAAGCCAGCCTGTAGCCCTTGGAAATGACCCATCTTTTGACCTGTCCCCTCTGGCCAGTGTTCATAGTTCTATAGACAGTCTTCAGAGAGAACATTTTTCCAGCCTTTCTTGACCTGAAGAAATAATGTAGTAGCAGAGACTTGGGGGGAAAGGAAAGTACTAGAAGTCCTAGATGCTCTACACTTCAAATATGAAATATGGCTGACCATAAAGTCTATTTTATAAGCTCTAAAATTATGGCAAAAGAAGTACAAAACTGGGTTTGCTTTGCACTGGTTGAGGAAGAAGATTTATGGTTGGCAAACCAATTAAATGTTTCTGCATTTGAAAGTATTGACTCTGGTGTATTTGTAGTCCCTTCTTTGGCTCTTTTCCTTCAGACCAAAGCACTGAAGGTCACTCTCCTGCACTAACAGTTGGTGGGAAGTGCACCATCTATCTTTATGCAATGGATATATAACTGTTCATAGTCACATGGTTCTGCTGGAAGAACATGGCCATACAAATAAGTAACATTCACCACTGAGCGGTCTTATGTGGATCATGTCTGCTGCTTTTAATGCGAATTGCTGATAATGGTGAGTATGATATGTGTTATGGTTTGACCCCAGCCAGCAGCTAAGCACCCAGCAGCTGCTTACTCACCCCACCCCTGCGGGATGGAGAGAGCATCCCAAGAGCAGAAGTCAAAAAAATTTCTATCTTGAGATAAAGACATAAGAGTTAAAGAGTTCAAGGAGGGAATCAAAGCTGTATGTGCAAGGAAAGGAGTAGAAGGAATTTATTCACCACTTCCCATTGGCAGGCAGATGTTTAGCCACATCCCAGAGAGCAGGGCTTCACTTCACATAATGGTTATTTGGGAAGATAAATGTAATAACCACAAGCATCTCCCCATACCTTTTTGTTACCTCAGGCTTTTATTACTAAGCATGAGTTGAAAAGGACTTGATGTCGTTTTGGTCCATGTGGGTCAGCTATACCTTGGGGTATTCCTTGCTTGTAGTAGGAGCAGAGCAAGAAACAGAGAAGGTCTTGATGCTCTGCAAGCACTGCTCAGCAGTAACTAAAACAATGATGTGTTACCAACTCAAATGTTTTAGTCACAAATTTAAAACACGGCACCATCTTGTCTGCTGTCAAGCATGTTAACCTCATCTCAAAATAGAGCTAGTAGCACTTCTACTCCTTGTTGTCTGCCAGGTAACACGTGTGGCTTGGGCTCCATCTGCTGTGGTTGATTTCCTAGGACAGGAGAGGCAGCATGCTTTGCTGAGTTGATGGCACCAAAATCAGCTGAGGTTGGGTCACAGGGCACTTGTCTGGTTCTTGATGAATATCATCATCTGTTGGTTCTGGTGACTTCTGATACTTCCATAGCAGGAAGCTGAAATTACAGGAACAGTTGAACATGTATCCATTGCAGTACCACTAGGAGGAAGAGAGAAAGGTGTGTCTTTTATATGTCTTTTCCACTCTTTCCCAGAGAATTCTACTGCAGGCTTTAAGAAATCTTCCTGATAAAAGTGCAATTTACAACTCTGTTAGACCTACTTTTCCGCCTTTCAAAAAAGAAGATAAGAAAGAAGGAAACAAGCAGTCACACAGAAATAGAACAGAAGACAGAGCTGTCTTTGGAAAAGTTTTAGATACCTTTAATTTTGTTTTTCAAGCAGAAGTGATGACAAGAACCTAAAAATGAGAGCTTTTACAATGTGTCATACCTGTGATTTCCAGTATATAAAAGAGGAAAAAAGAGGAAGTCAGAATAGAAGCAATTTTTTTTTTTTTTTTTTTTTTTTTTTTAAGTAAGAAGATCATATTTTGTCTTTGAATCAGTTCGCAGAGTTCCAGTATCCTGCCACATTAAATTTCAGGTTACTTGTCTTTATGGTCAACTTAGACCTTGCCTTTTATGTATATTTCTTTATTATCTGCTGTGTCTTTTTGCCAACTTTTACGGGATCAATAATTCTTACAAGCTGCTGTATTCCTTCAAGCAGAATTCCTTCTACCAGTATGATGTTCTTTTTTCAGTGAATTAATGAATTTTCTTTGTTCTTGTATGAAAGAGTAAATGTAAAATCAGTGAACGATGTGTCTGGTATGCTTTAAAGAAAATCATGTTATCCTTCCTCCCTGTTCAGTACCTGAGAAATATCATACATTGTGCATCTGCTATGTTTCTGTTAATGTTTAGTCAGAATTTTTGTGTTTTAATGCATTTAGAATGACGTAATACATAAAAAATGAAATACTTTTTAGTGTCATAAGCTTTTATCTTGTTCAGTTCCTGGAGAGAATCACATTAGTATGCATTGTAGCATAACTGACACAGACCTGTGTAAGTTGACTGTTCTCTTGACTTCATGCTTTTGAATTTTTCTTGTGCAGCCAGACTGCACTGCAGCTGAGCGAGCCATGGCAAGACTTGCAACACACCCCACCTTAAAGCCCAGATTTGTTGAACTTAAAGGTATGATATGTTCTGTTGAATTTTTTATTATATCTGCAGCTTACTGGTGTGTTACCTTGTTCATATATATTTCTGACATGAACAAAAGTAAAAAACCCACAAAAACTAAAAGCTTATCTAATTAGTAATTAGCCTAACTAGCTGCAGTGAACCAAGCCACAAACTTTAAACCATTTATATGGCTTGAAATTTATATGGATTTATATATGACAGTATACAATATGACATTTATTTAATACAAGGTGTTGAACAAACAGAGCTTATAATGGGAATTCTAAAAATTAAAATGATGTAATGGAGTGTTTCTATGTATCATTACAGCTGGGTTTTCAAAGGCACCTTAAGGGTTTTACAAATCACTTTCTTAATCTTCGCTGAAAACTGTGCTCAGGATCCTTAGAGTATCTTTCCTGGTTATTTAGACTTTCTCTTTTCTCTTGAAACTGGAATTTTCCACCTAAAATTAATGTTAAAAAGATCAAGTCCTAGTAGTAATGTCACAAAGTTACTTCATTAATAACAGAGCATATCCAATACCCATTGAATCATAGATGAACAAATTAATACTAGTTGGCAGTTTTATACACAAAGTAGTGTTCATGATTATCAGCTGCAAATTATTTTTTGAAAAGAAGTTCACAGTTTAAGCCAAATTTCATAGTGTATTTAATTCATAATATTTTTCATTATTTACCTTCACTTTTGTTGATACTGTATTCTAATACAGATGATTCTATATCTATCCCATGTGTTTGGTAAATAATTCATAAGAGTATTCAAAATATGCTCAATACAACACATGTAAGTTGCAAAAATGTTCTATCATGTAAAAATAACTTACAGAAATTCATTTGTACCTGCAACAAAATATTTTTCTGCCCCTTGTACAGCTGCTGTTAAAGCTTTTAAGGATGCAAGAAAGAACCCAGACAAAGCCACTCCTGTGAAAAAGGATCAGTCAGAAGAGCCTAAATCAGTACAACATTCCAATAGCAACTTGGATGACCAAGCTTCTAAGCGGCCTCAAAAACAGCAAGGATGTGAACATAAAAAAAAATCAGACATGAAAATAGAAACTGGAAAGATTGAAGAACTCTGTGGGAGTGAATCTGAGCAGAAAACTGTGGAAATGGAGAGAGCATGTGCTCCAGAAGAACCTTCATTTCAGGCAGTAGAAATGCAAACAGTTAGTCAAAACGAAACAGGAAAGAAACTTGACTATCAGAAAAGGAAAGAAAATATGAGTATGAACAAATTAAATGCAATAAAAGAAATAATTGATGATAGTGACCAAGAGCATCTCAATGAAAAGGAATACTTTGATGATAGTACTGAGGAGAGGTTTTACAATGAGTCATCAGATTCTGACAGTGACAGCAATGATGATTTCTTCATTGGCAAAGTAAAAAAAAAGAAAAAAGTAGCAGCAGTTAATAATTTTTCTTCAACAAAAGGAAAGGGTAATGTTCAGAAAAATGTTATAATGACGGAAAAGAGCACAGTGTCTGGGAGAGCACAAAATTTGATGATGGATGAGAGAAAGCCACTTGCAAAAGCAAGCCAGCTGGAGTCAGTGTTCTGCAGTTCTTTGTCTACCACCAACCAGAAATCTCAGAACAGAAGGTAAACCTTTTCCCTATGTTATGTTCTCCATTCCCTCTCTCCTTCACAGTAATGAAAATGGTTGTGATTTCTAATAGTCCTTACTATAAAAAGAGGATTTCAGCCCATTAAACCTTACAGCATTTTCAAAGAAACTACTCACTAGTCTTCTTAAGCTTCCTTGACAATATAAATTTTTCTATATTCACAGTAGCAGTGATTTATGCATAGGATTCCTAACCATATCTACACCAAAATTCAATCACTTCGGAATACTTCTCTTTCTGCTGCTTTATTAGCATGGATGGAGCCGTATTGGAGAAGCTTGCATATTATGTTTGAAAAGCTGTTGCATGAGTGTTTTGTTGATGATGATTCTTTATTCACAGGTCTTTGTAATCTTACAATTTTACTGAAAAATCTTTATTTCTCTTTTTGTTTTTAGAAATACTAAAGACCAGCCTCTCAAAAATGAAAGAACAGGTATGTATTACTTAACCTGGTAAAAATAGAAAAGTAAAAACCATTTTGAAATTTTGTTGCCTCTGCAGTCTATTCACAATCAGCTTTCATTTCAGTCTGTGGATATTGTTGGCTATTTTTATTTTCTCATATTAGAACTACTTCAACATGTTTACACTAGAAAATGCTTTTCTGTCTTTCAAGCAGTTAGTGTTACTTGTGCACAGGTAAAAGTACCAGATTGTTATATGTAATTAGTACCTTATCTCATAAATAGTTTCTTCAATAGCTCCTGAATATGGAATATTTTATTTCATTTATATTCTATGGTACCATTTTGGAGTTCATTGGATTGAGGATATAATTCCAGTCATACTGAGTTATATTGTGTAACAGTCATTGATTTAATGAAGAAAAAAGTTTAGACTGTGCTGAATGTTTGTCTACACAAATTTTAAGTGTAGTCAGTATTAATAAATCTTAACTATGGGCAGTCTACCAAGTGACAATTTACCAGGCTGCAAGATGAAGAAATCTTGCTGTGAGTATTCAGATGAGTGTTCCCCATGGCTCATTATGGAATTTTTGAAAACATCTGCAATCCCAAGGTAGTTGGCATACTATTATGAAGGTTCATGATGTAGTTAATGTTTTGGTTTGTACTTCCACAGGTTTTCTTAAAAATGAAACAAAGCTCAAGAAGAAACCATTTGCAAAAGCTTCAGGGGGTACTAAATGCGACAATAAGAAGGCACATCTGGAGCAACCTCTTCATCCTTCATGGGAAGCAAGCAGGAGACGCAGAGAGCAAATGTCTCAAATTACAGCATTCCAGGGGAAAAAGATTAAATTTGAAGATTAGACTATATGTAAATGGAGGTTCAAAAAAGCTTTTTTGCAACTGTTGTTTGAACATCTTTGTTGTATTGTCCATATCCTTTGCAACCTACAAATTTGCAATTATTATTTACATCTTAGAATATCAAGATTGTTTTGTTCATTTTCTGTGCTGTCTATTGATTAATGTAATAGCCAATTGGTGTTGGTTCATAAGTCCCATTATGTAGTGCAGGGTATATTTGTGAAATATACCCTAATGTGAATAAAGGATTTTAAGGAACATAATTGGTGCCCTGCAGTAATAGCACAGATTCTTTGGCAGGGGGGTTTGGAAGGGGTTTTTTGTATGTAAAAAAATGTACTTTATATGAGAATTTGGTTGTCAGAAGAAAGGTTATGTATTGTCACATCTCAACTGAGACAAAGTAAAAGATTCTTAAACTTGATGAGACTTCATAAATTCATCAGTGTATTGGGTAGCCAGAAAAGTCAATCAGTTGTAAGCATAATATGTAAATTTCTGGAGAGAATAAAATATTATGCTTTTAAATTGTGATCTCTGTCCTCTGATTATACTGCCAATTTGAAGAAATGTAAAGGTGTCTTTAATACTTTGTTCTGGTAGATATGAATGGATTCTTCAACATGCATGGCTTGCACTTTCTGAAAGAATGTGAGAATCAGAAAAAACTTTGAACACTAAGAAACATTTGATTTTTAAGTGGCAGTCTGACATTGGGAGTTCATCTGATTGGGATATGACACAAACGTTAAGTTCTTGAAGAATAAGCCTTCAGGTTGGTCTGTTCTGTATTTTAATATTTAGGCATGGTTTGCCCCACTTAGTTAGGCTTTCTTTTCTATGTACTGGACAAATATCAGTGTACGCAATACTGTCTTTAATGGCATTGTCTCCCAGAGAAATGAGAAATTCAAACAATCTTCCATTTCAAAGTGGTTTTGTTGCTTTTATTATCACTGTACCATATGGAACAATATTTAAGACCAAAACCTTCAAAATAAGCACAGAAACGTGTTTAATGTGGTTTTATAGGGTTATATTTCACAGAAGAAGCTGTGTATTTACCTGCTTTCTACAGACTTCAAGATTTTCAGATGCAAATGTTAATCCTTCAAGTTTTAAATGTATAAATAAATCCTTGATGAATGTCACACCAAACAAAGGTTTGGTATGTGACTTCTCTGCTTCCAGTGTAAGGCAAGAGAAATGTCTTTTGGTAGATGTCATCAGCTGTAACAGTTTTTCATGGGCAACTTAGTTTTCTTTTAGAAGATGAATACCTTATTTAAGGATCAAAAACTTAAAGATTGTAAATAGTGTGAAAAAAAGTCAAGACTCTAAGGAGCCAATGTTCTAAAATGCTTTTTTGCATTTATTTAAAACATCTAGGAGCTATTTGAACAAGTTTCCTACTGCATTATTACAGCTGTATTTTGTGGCCACAATTCTCCCTGAAGGAAGCCTGACTTATCAAAACATCCCTTTTTTATTTTTGCTTCAGAAATACTTCTGAGCTCTTGCTTTAATGAAAAGAAAAAACACTGAACATGAATGAGAGAAGAGAGATTAGGATAGTGGCATTACTTCATATTTTAATGGGTTACTGCTACTTCCTGCTGGTGCTTAGTGACTCACCTGGATCACAGCCTTAATACATTATACAAGTGAGTAGTGATGGTGAAGACTTGATAATACCTGTTATGTGTAACTGGGCAATTTATTTGTGAACTGATAAACCCACCCAGTGAACTTGCCTGGAGGTTGCTGATAAGGTTTAGAATGTTTTCATTATAACAATATAACAAGTTCAGCATATATGATTTTAACATAATTCCTGTCTGTAGCACTGTTTAGAAGAGACCTCTCACAAAGGACTAGCAATTTATTTTTATGGTGACATGGGAAGTTATTTCTTTCTGGGATGATTAGATTTTAAAATGGTGAGGACCATGCTTTTAAGTTCTGTACCATACCATAGAAGAAATGTCTTTAGCCAGGTACATACCATAGAGTCAGATACTACTAGGTTGCTTCAGGTGCACAATTTTTTCACTTCAGACTCACCAACAAAAGAATCTCAGATTTTTCAGTATCTTTTAAGACAGTTATCACTAGTTTAAATGTGATTTTGTTATTATTATATTATTATAGCAAATGGGCATATTACTGATGGGACCATTTTGTGGACTTCCAAACAGTCATAAATATATCTTTAATCAATTTTTATGGAATTACTAGATCAGAAAAAATGAGGCTTGAATGAAAATTAAATTACAGCAATACTTTCTTGAGTGAAAGTGTTGAGCTGCTTTGTGAATGTAGACTGATGGTAGATCATTCTGTGATTACTAGGCAGGAGTTCTGATGTAAAAATGAGATAGAATGGGGTAGAAGGTACTTGGGAAATGGGAAATGTTTTCAATAGATATGAACATACTTTCTGCAATTATCATATGGAATTTTTACTGCATTTTTGTACTTGCACAGATTCTGTTCCACTCCAGGCTCTGTGCTCTAGGAATAGCACATGGAGAAATTCTCTATTTAAAGCTCTTAGCTCTAATAAGTAGTAGGATAGGAAATAGTTTTTACACAGAGAAACATTACACAAAGTGGCTTATATCTGAAATAAATCTACATTTATTGTATGAATTTTAAAAGATATTACATTGGTTTTGTTTCCATTTACATGAAGCCAAGAGTGCCGGTTAGTTAATATTTAAATGTTTTATGACTTCTTATTAGAACAAGTCTCCAAGTTTTTTAACCATGCTCTTCTCTAGTAGTCCCTCAGTGAGGGGACAGGAGATGCCTCACAACTCAGACTGTTTTCTCAGCTTAGTATGCAGATTGAAGAGGCAGCAGGACACTGGCTTTACATCAGAGGATGTAAATAACAGGATAAAATGTGTTTGGAGTAACTGCATGTTTAATCTGTTAGTCAGTTTTCTCGAGAACATAGACTTTCTACCATGTGCTGCTCAAATGTTCTTTCTGTGAAAGCAGTTTTTGGAGCAGAAATTCTGAAAGTGCTTTTTAAGTTCCTGCCTTTACCAAGACACATATCCTAAGGGAATTGTGTCCAGATGAACCATATGCCTCCTCCTGTTAAGCCTTGACATGTTAATCTTCTGTGTAGTATGAGGGGTAATTTATCATGCCTTGAAATTTTTTTCTCGTTTCTACCTTGTGACATTTTTTCTGAGACCACATCAGCAAGACAATTTTGTTCATTTTCATGTGGACATAACAACCTTAACTGAAGCCTTCTCACTGAGAGATGGATCTGGCCCATGCAGTAAGTGTAATACTTCAACAAATAAAACGCTTGAAACATTTTATTCAAGTCATTTTCACATAAACTTGCAACCATAATACGGGCATGTAACACAAGAATATGAAAGTGCAATGAAGAATACAAAGCTAGTGCCTGAATATTATAAATTAGAGCTCTTCAGATAAAGATGCAAAGTTACTGAAATTAAGACTTTTTCAAGAAAAGTGAAGGAAATAATGAAAATTCTTCAAGAAAGTTGCAAAAACAAGTGGCATTTCACTGTATCTGTAGCATTTAGTTGCATAATAAAAACCTCCCAATTACATACTCTTTGGTTTTAATTCAAGTTAAAATCTTTCAGCACCTTTTAAGATTTGGAGAAAATGAAAATGCCCTTTTGGCATTTTGTGAGACACAGGATAAACCACCTTTCAATGTCTCATTTATGAAAACCACCCTGCTGGTTTTGAATGAGCACACTGCAAACAATACATGAATGACAATAGGAAGGTACATTTGATATATGCATTCATTCTGGAGCAGAGAAAAAACAAGCAGACTTTTCCTAACACAAAAACGTCATCTACACAATATTTTGGTTCCATTGGTGACCAGTCTGTCATTTTTGTTACACTTTTGTCTAGAAATATGCAAATATCAAATGTATTTCAGGATTAAAAAAAAAATATAACAAACCCTTCCTTTAATGAGCCTGATATACATTATGTTCCTTATGTGCAATTCTTAAGTAAATATTTAAATTGTGGGAAGTTATTGTTTCACACATATTTATACATTCTGGCTTTTCAGAAGAAATTTGAGACTACATGACAGCAAATTCATAGAGAAATCTCACAAAATTTAAATCTGGTTTTGCTCCCACTGTGACCAATGTCAATATGCTTTTCAAAGATAAGGGAATAAGCCCAATGTCTGGTAAAATGAAATCCAAATATAATTTGCTGTAAAAATAAAAGCTTTTACCAAAACATTTTTTAAAAATGTTTTTGAACAAAAATGCACATGATCTCAGAAATATTCCAGTATGCAAAAAGTAAGGTGTCAAATCTGCAGAGCCCAGATACCGAAAATACTGGTTGGCGCTCCCCTATTTAGAACTACTTCTACACATGCTATATAATAAACTCTTCTACTGTGTTGTGATTTACTATAGTTAGACAGGGTTAAAGTCACATTCCTTCATTTTTTTTAATCCTAAAATCTCTTGTTTTTCTGTTCATGTCTTAGGCAATTTTTATGCTATTGTACATCAATGTCATGTTGCTTAATACACATTTCAAAACAAATACAATATTTTGCTACGGAAAAAAAAAGCTACATTTTCGTAGCTCCAATATCCCCAATATTCAAAGTTACAGCATTCAACACCTTTCCAAACAAGGCCATTCCCACTTGTTCCACCTACACAGATGCTCAAGGTCCTCTGGCTCCTTGCTGACTTCAGTGGAGTTCTGCAAGTAGTTTGGGCACAGACATGTGAGCAGGTGAGTGTGTCATGAGTGAGGGGTATCCCCCTTCCTGCAGCTGCTCCGTCTCTTGTTCGTGCTCTCATATTCCACATTCAGCATCAGGCATAATGAGGTATGAGCACATCACCTCTTCTCAGGAAGCAGCCCGTGCCCACAACCTGGCTTCCATTCAGTAGCTTTTGTGTCCATTGCCCAAGCTGCTCTCAGGACTTTGACCCCAATTTTGACCTAAGCAGTAGAAAGGTGAATGCGCTTGCATCCCTTAACACCTCTTAAAAACTCTTTGGGCTGAGATTTCAGAAGCCTAGACTTTAAACAGGCCCTTGTTTTTGCAGACATATGTAACAAATGATTTTCTCATAAATCAAGTTTCCAAATTTTGCTTCTGTTTGTTGCCCATACTGGTTACAGGCTGCTAAAATGGATCTTTGCCGCAAACAGAAAGGGACCTGCAGGTATAAATCATATTATTCCTCACCCTCTCCCACTGGTGGTTAGTAATCACCAGTTGCTGGAACTCAGGTTCTTTTTAAGTTCTAATTGTGCAAATTTGTAACCAAGTTATGATTAAGGTGGAAATAAATAAATATACTAAAGAACAGCTGATCCTTGAAGGATATTATGGTAATTCCTCAAACTTCCAAATCCATAGGGTTCTAATGCATAAAATATTTCCAAATATTGCCTGAAGTATTCTCAATAGTGATAATAAAACCTCTCCATACTTCTCAGATTTTTTCATTTTTAGCTATTGAATAGCACATTATTTTCCTTTTTTTTCCCTAATTTATTAAGCTTCCAATATTTTATTAGGTGTTTTGAACTGCTGATGAAATTTAATGAATACCAATCAATATTTCTAGGTTCCATTGTTCCAAAAGTAGATTCTTCATTTTACATGATCAGAAATCTTCGGAAAAAAATGCCAGATCCCCTTGTGATATGTCATTTCACAGTTTAAAACAAAAATCACAGCTACTGTACTTTACAGCAGGGTGCACTGCAAAAGCAAAATAATTTGGGGATGGGAGGAGTAGTATACCCAGCACCAGTTAAGCAGTTCAGCAAAAGCATTAATTTGGGCTGGAAGATCTTCCCCTTAACAATGATGCCTTTGGTTCCTGAACAGCCTAAAGTAAGATGTTAAATACACTGACTTTTGTTCTTCCTCTCTATATAGTATATTTTCAGCTTTGTTATTTTGAATACTGAGATATACATTTTAAAGTCAACTACAGTACTTAAGGGGGAAGCAGGTAGTAGGTTTTCTTCACACTAAAAATACTTTGTAAGAGATTCTGACCTACTTCTGTTTGTGGTGCCACCTGAGTTGATTGCCTGTATTATTTTGATGGTTAACCTGGTCAAGTTGGATGTTTTTCACAGATGACCACATCAGGGACTCTTCTTCATCTCCAAGAGCCCATCTCTTGACAGGTATTTTTTATCCACAATAAGTTTGCAGAAGTTTTTTAGAAGTCCCACCCTGAGAAATTTCATGAACATATAAAGGTGGGTAAGCTTTTTAATTAATTTTCACAGATGAAAGGTCTATTTCAAAACCCCATCTGTTTTTCACTTAAGAAAATGGAAAAACTTCTAATGTATTAAAAATGTAAACATAACTTTTCTTGCAGGGGTATAACTGATATATATAATATATATGTATTTCTCTGCTATATGTTAATATTCCTTGAAAACTGAACATACTTCTCTCTTTCATATCAATGTGTCCTAGCAAGGATTTTTAATGGTACTATATCATTACTCTTAATCTGTTTTTCATTATGGTATTTTCTGAGATAGCTGACATTAGTACTTTCTCTTGAGTTTTATTTAATTCATTTTGCATACATTTTTTTTTACCTTTCAAAATATGTTCAACTCATTCACTAGTAATATTCCCACTGAAGTCTGTTATCACATAACCTCCAAATTTGAAGGAGTTAAGAAATGGTCCCATGTTTTTATGAATGAGTTAGATTATCAAAATTTAAAATATCTCTACATGAAGCACCAGTTTCACACGTTTCAATAGCAATACAAGTAATGCCAATTTAGATTATTTAAATCCAGTTAAGTTTTAGTTGAGAAGCAGAAGTGCTTCAAAGTCACATAAGGTGTGTGGGTGTATGTTCTTTAGTTTTGTTTCTATAGTGTTTGCATCCTAGTGAAGTTTGTATAATGATACTTCAGTTCAAAACATTTGGCACCATCTCATCCATTTCTTCCGTCTTTCTCAGTATCTGTTGAAAGAGGAGAAATAATTTTATGCAGGTGAGCAGGCACGCACAGAAAGAGGAACTGCTACATACCTACTTGCCATCTTGAAAGCACAGGTCAGCCAACAGTAACAGACATTTTGTTTCCTAGCCCTGCATGAATATGTACCTGAGAGGGATACAAAGTATGGTGTACATATATACATGTATATATGGGGCATTAGCCTGGGGATAAGAGAAGGCTGAAGGAAGATCTCATCAATCTCTACAACTCCCAAGAGGAGGCTGTAGTGAGGTGTAGGTTGGTCTCTTCTCCCACTTAACCAGTGAGCAGGATGAGAGAAAATGGCCTCAAGGGGTAGTTTAGATGGGATATTAGGGGAAACTTTTTCACATAAAGGATTGTAAAGCATTAGAGCAGAATACCCAAGAAAGTCGGGTGGGGTTGCTATCCCTGAAAGGGTTCTGGAGCTGTAGGAATATGCCACTAGAGAACATGGTTTAATGGTGAGCATGGTGGTGATCCAAGGTTGATGGCTGGTCTCCATGATCTAAAAAGTCTTTTCCAACTTTTTCCAACCTATTATTCTATGTACTCAGTAACATTTTCAGAGGTAAGATGGGGAGACTAGAAGTTAAAAGCATGAAACATAAGTTTGCCCCATTTAGCTACTACTGATTTCCTAATGCAAAGTGAGGAATGAATATTTTACAGGCTAATTAAGCAAGTCACATTAATTCAGTCATTAATTTCACTGATACTGTTATAAAAGACTACACTGGCCATATGCTTGACTTTCATTTACTGCTCTGGGATTTGTTTCACATGACCTCTTCTACAATGTTAATACTCACTCCTTATAGAATCTAAATGAAGTCTCTTGGTAAGTATTTCACATGAGCAACTTACACAGTGTTCTGAGAACTGCTTACCTCTTTGTTACAGAAGACTGCTTTCTCTGTGTGTGTTTCACAGATACTAAGGTACAGTAGATCTACCATGAGGACATTTATTAAATGAATTTGCCTTTTTGGAGAAAAAATGTAAAAAAGGCATAATTTCGGCATTGTTTAAACTTTTAAACATCAAAACTGTAAATGGAGGGTGTGTGAAAGAGCTGTTTCAAGGAGGGTGGCTGCTGTATAGCAGCAGCAGCAAAGTAACACACACATGTGGGATTTCGCAGAATGTCTTAAAGAGCACTGCAGCTGCTCAGTTGTGTGTGGGTGATGTAAAATGGTACTGAATGATCCTTGAAAAGTCTAGTGCAAGTACAAAGAGGGTGTGTGAGCCAGAGGTCATTATCTAGCAGACGAGACAGGAGCAGCAGTTTTGGAAAGTGTTACATATTCCAACGGCACGAGTGCGAGAGGGAAATTCCCACAGATTTTAAAATTCCCAAAACCCACAAAAAAAAAATGCTAATAGTGAGGCACAGTGACAGGAAAGCTACCAGTGAAGAGGCACTTACGGTGAAATTGTGCAGCCAGAGGCATAGGCATGATGGCCCGTGTAGCGGATGTCACAGCGGACTATGTTGTTGGAGTAATCGGATTCAGGCACCAGGTAGCTGGGATTTACACTCACCTGGAGGGGAGAAAGCACAGTGCTGTCCACTGCCATGTTTCAGATGGTAACTTACATGCCAAAGGATGTATGCAAATGATTTGCTTCTTTAAATAGGAAAAAAACCCTCCCACAAAACCCCAAATCTCACCATTCCCCATACACTTACCTTCAGAATATAATTTCCAGGTTTTACATCAGTAATATCAATCCACTGGCAATCTATGTCAGCATTGTAAGTGTCGTAGCAGCCAGGGCTCAGACCCTTAAAAATGAATTTAATATGAATGTAAAAAAACCCATTAATCTGTAGAAACAGTGACATTCTAGACATTAGGGACACTCAGAGTGAAGTTCACCTAACTATCACAGTTCACTTAGAAAATTAACTTAGAAAATGAGTCTTATTTTTAATTGTGTATTTTATTTGTGTGTGAAAACCAGAACGGCTAAGTCTCATGTACCACTTTTATAGACTACCCTTTAGTACTACTGGATAAAAAACTTTAATAGTGACAAACACCTATAATACTGACAATTGTTCATCTGTGAGGTATCTGTATTTTCTTATAATCACTTGTTACAGTACTCCTTTTATGAAAAAAGCTGTTGATGTTATTATTTCCTGTTCTTTACATAAGATCAGAATACAATAAAAACTGACCAAAGACTGGAGGTAAGTATCTGTAAATGTTGAGTGAATATCTTCTGAGGTCATGAGTACAGACTTGATCACCATTTTGGAACCTCTCTCTACCCTTAGGAATGATGCAACTTTTTGCTATGGATGTAATCTGTGCAAGTGCCATCTTTGAATAGTAGGGTTAAGAGCCATTTTCACATTGAGCTTTGCATGGAAATGGTGTCTGTTCAGGCAAACAGTGACCCAAGAATCTGAAGGAACTGAAAATGTAGCCTTTATTCTCAATGCATCTTTCTGAAAAATTCTTTGTTGGTAGGAACGTTAGTAAGAATCCCCACATATGAATGTATTGGTGTTTCAAATCTAGTGTCTTTAGCTGTGGTCAATACAGTTTGCTATAGGCAGAGCTGATCTGTTCTGGCAACATACAGAGTGCAGAAAACCCAGCTCCTGCAGGAATTCCCTCTTGACCCAGCTGGTGATCAACTCAGACTCTCTCTCGCGCATTTGTGCCAAGTCTGAGGCTGGAAGAAAGTTTTACAGTCCAATTACAAACCCCTGGAATATGGGCTTAAAGTGAAAATGCTGACACAGCCATGATTCTAGTGACACAAATACTCCAGCTGTAAAATATATATGTTGCTTAGTTAGATGTCATAGTCTATAGAAGTAGAAAAGGTATGTATAAAACCTCTTCAAAGCCTCTGTGTATTGCAGATCGTTCATTATAGTTAAAATTCAAATGTGGACACGTCAGCCAGTGAAACATAGCTGTCATTTCTCTTTGGCAAAATAACTACCTTCTAGATTAAGAGCTGCAGAATAAGGGATACATGTTTATGTGTACATATGGCCACACTGAGATAAACCACAGATCCATCAAAGCTCAGTGTCATGTCTCTGACAGTGGTCAGCAGTAGATGCTTAACTAGAAAAGAACATAAGGAATGGGATTTGTAGTGTCAGGCAAATTCCTTCCACCAGGCATTTAACTGTATTTAAAGCACAGGGTACCTTCAGATTTTTGTGTTTAATAACATCCATTACTTTGTCTAAATTCTTCTTGGGCCCATGGAGACTTTTGATCTCTGCAACATCCAATGGCAAGGAATTTAATACCCAATATATGAGTCCAAAGAGCACTCCTCTCTGTTTTAAAGCCATTGCCTGATGGGTCTTAAGTTCATATATTGTCAGAACCATCAACAATTGTCAGTAAATATCAATAATTTCCTTTTTTCAATCCACAACCCATCAAGTTTTGGTCTTACTTGTGGTTTTCTAAATGGAATAGTCTATGAAATCACTTAGCCACCCTACACTGCTGATTAACCTTGTTCTGCTGGGGTTGGCTGGTTAGGATTTTGTAAGCTTTTCTTCAGCAGTTCTGAGAGGTGGTGATGCAATATTCAAGATAAGAGTCTTGCATGGATTTGTCTATCATAACGGTATGTTCCATTTTCCATGTTCCTCTAATAAGCCCTGGCACCTGGCTTTACGTTTGTGCACAATGCATCATAATATCCACACAGCTGCCATTCTCTTCAACAGCCTCCTGCTGTACAGGCACAGGCACAGAACAACACTCTGAGATTTCTGTGCCAGACTGCCAGCCAGCAGCTGCAGGTGTTCAAGAAATCCAGCATCTTACAGCTTTAGACTCCAAAAGGGAGAAAATACCACCTATAAACTCTGGGACCAGCTGAGGAGATTGGTTTGCGGGGATGAACATTGGGAACAGCTTCTTTGCAGGCTATCTTGACTGCCCTCTAGCAAGCCTGGCCAGTCCTACTGCCACGAGAACTTGTGGTGTGTTTTAATATAGTTCAGTTAGCAGTGGTGCTGCACTAGTCAATGTCACTGCCCTTTAATAAGAAACCCACAGTTAACACCACATGAGTGAATTACCAGTCTCCAGATCAGTATATGGTCTTTATAATGTGGAATTCCAGAAGATAGTTAGGGCATCAGATAATTTAGGGCATCAGGTGATTGGCAGAAAAATTATCCAAATACAAACTAGGAAGCGGAAAAACACTTGGTTGTCTCCAAAGCAGCTCCTACCTGTGTGTGTGCTGTACATGCATACCGTCTGTAATATCCATAATCACAGGAAGTATCTTCAAGGCAGAAACTTGCTTTGTGTCCTTCAGCAACTTTTCTGTGCGAGCTTGCATCCAACAAGTCGTAGTGGCTGAATTCATCCATGCTATGATAATGTCTGTTAAACCATAGATACATTACTGGAGATGGATCAGATCCTATCAATAACATTTTCACATATTCCTATTTGATCTACATCCTGTTAAATCTGGACAAATTTTATTTACTACCCAAAACTTGTGTGTTAGTATACTTTCCTACTAATGACCACTCAATTATTTTCATTACTCTAATTTTCAAATGCTACATGTCCTCATCTAAAAATAAATAATAGGTTTTAATTTGTTATGGGAAAGATTTTATAGCAGCACCATTTTTCCAAATTTCCTGTTTCACCAATAACAATAGCAAGTATTAAGTTGTTCATATTTGAATTGAATATCTTCTAAGTGCCTTTAAGCAGAGTTTTTCTAGGAATGCTTATCTTACATACTATAAATTCCATGGAAATTTGCTACTTGCTAGCAAAACCCCAACAATTTGGTTTCATATTTCTGTGGCCCTCAGACAATGTAACACTTTCGTAACATTGGTGAAGATAAAATCAGTGTAAAGAAATCAACTTCTGTGTACTGGCAATGCAGATTTCATTCAAAACCGACTAATTTTACAGTCTATACTTAATGCTGTCTCTGTTTCAGAAATGTGTATCCTTCTGATTTGGGCAAAGTGATGCATTTTTCTTGCTTTCACACTAAGTGACTTCTAGCTCTTAGTGTGGAGTTTTAACACCTCATATTGTTGCAATTTCATTCTTTCCAAATGTGTGGGAAAATAAACTTTCATTTTCCACCTGTGCTGTGTCTTTGCAGCATTTGGCCACTGTTACTTTTGAATGCTTTCAGCTCAAGAGTTATATGAAAAAGGCCTAATTAAACAAAATTCAAATGTATTGGTAAAACAAAGCAGCACAGGAGCCTCACAAGCAGGCGCATCCAGAACACTAAAACCAGTCCGCAGATGATGATGACTAACAAACACTGAGGTCTGATGGCTAGCCAAAGTAATTGGCAGTTAGAGTTCATTTCCAAAGAAGTTTACTTCACTGTTATGGAAATGATCACGAGAGATGTATTTTTTTGTAGCCAGTGTATTTTCTGTCCAAGAACTGAATCAACATCAGAGACACTTTGCATCTGGACAGTGATAGCTGAGTTATCGTGCCACAGTAAGAAAGTGTTTTTCTACAAATGGAAAACTTCACCTGCTATCTACCCATTTAATCCATTTATCAAGTTTGTAAGCACTACGGTCAGGGGATTTTTGTTGTTGGTTTGGGGGATATTTTGTATTGAAGATCTTTTTTCAGGGATAGGAGTTATTTAAAGAATTTATGGAAGCGTTTTTATTAGGTTTGATTTAGTTTTAGCTTTTTAATGCTTGCAAGATTATAAACTAGTAATATGAGTCTTTTTTGAAAGAATTTGTTTTAATGATACTGATTTTTCATTCAATGCCTAAAGCCTCTGACTCTAGAGAGAAATATTCCAGTGGCTCAGAGACCTTCAGATCAAGCCCACATTGCATACCATTTAAAAAAAAGATTAAGTTATCTTTTATGTACCTGTAGCAGCAGAGTTGTATTTTAGGCGAGGTGAAAGTAAGTATTCTGAGTAATTAGTTCTAGTATTTTATAACTACTCCTCCTGAGAAGTAGCAAAAATTGGAACAAACCTGCAAACTCCTGCATATGAGTTTTCTAAAAAGTACAAGTTTGCAGTGTTACCTGCTTCCAAAATGTTGAAAATGTTCTACTACATTTTCCCTGCTGTGTTTCCAGCAAATATACTATTTATAGAGCAATGTTGCTATGTCAAAATGTCATCATATACATACAGAATATTATTGATAATGGGATCAGTCAACTCAGTAGCTTTCATCTTCCAAATTGATCAGACCATTCTAATTCATTAAATTCAGCTTAAGAAGTATGGTTTACTGTGTTATTATAGGGAATATGCTAATAAATGTACATTTTACGGTTTCTATTTATTTTAACATGTTTGGGACTTTTATTTACTGATTACGCTTAAATGTAAGTGGACTATATGTAAAATAAAAGGAGAAAGTGCTACTGTCAAATCTCATTCCAGACTTGTATTTATATTCATCTACACTCTGTAAGAGTTTCATACATATAGATAAGCTTTGTATCCATCTTCGTTTCATGTGTCTGTATAGAGAGTAATTATCACTACATACAAAGAGTAATTACCACAACATAAAATTAATCAGATAGTAAAAAGCTAAAGTTTCCCCATGGTTTCTCTCTGCTTCACTTTAGTTTTAGACAATGTCCCTTATAAGTGACAATTTGTCAGTGAAAAACATAATTAGAAGATGCCATACTGAGCACTTCACTCACTGGTGACAGCTGTGCCACTCCCACGAATATCGGGGTCTGCTGGGCAGAAAATCTGATGTGCCTTGATTTTTCACTCTTTGGGGGAATCTCAGGAGCACCCGGTTGTCATAGTCTCTAACATCTGCTCGATAAGCTGAACTGTGAGTCAAAGAAAACACAGGAAAAAGTCGTAAGTGTATTCAAGAAATACTTTGAAGAATGCTTTATATTGTCTCAGAAGTAACTGATAGCAGAGATCTTTTCAGGCCTTACTAGCCTCATGCATTGGAGAGTCACACAGGAATTCCATATGGTGTGGAAATGCCTGGTGTCAGACCAAGACCTAAGTAAGATTCAGATCTGGTTTTAATTTTATAAACGGAAGTTTGACCACTGACTGACTCTGTTTATGAAGAAGATCACTGCTGAGCTGTAAAATTACTCTGGTACCAAAAAACATAATTTTATTAGTTGCTGGTAAGCAAAATAACTCCTCATATATGCAAGATCATGCAACAGATGTTTGATTCCACGGCAAAAAAACCTCTAATATGTGTATGAATCAGGCTTTGTTTTCCTATTCTACATAGCTATTAGCTACACTCTTTCAAATACTAGAATATTTTAATCAACTCATAGCCAGCAAGAACACTTCAAGGAGTCTTCACTGTGAAGCTAGCAAAAAAAATACTGCTTATTATGATGTGTTTTATTTTTTCTGCAAGTGAAGAGCAAGCATGACCCTGAAATAGTCTGACAAATTAATGATGCTGGTAAATAAATCAATGTGTTTTGCATGATAAGGTATCAAACAAGTTAAAATGGTTAAAAACAGCCATGTTGATTTCTTTCCAAACAAAACAGGAAAAATCCTTCTTTGCCAACTGGACAAGACCTAACTGCATAACAAAGTTGTTATTTCAACCCCTTAAGAGACTCTGAAACACTTTTCAGAGGGATTTCAGTTTTAGGAAACATTAAAAGGCATAGACCCAGAAACAATTACCTTGTTACAATCTTAATAGTAAATTGTGCTGGTTAAGAATAGGGGGGGGGGGGGTTTTGTTTGGTTTGGGCTGAGTTTTTTGTTGTTGTTGTTGGGTTTAGGGTTTTTGGTGGAGTTTTTTTGTTTGTTTGTTTGCTTTGTTTTTGTTTGGTTGGTTGGTTTTGTGTTTTGTTTTTTTTTTTTTTTTTTAAATGAAGCAACATATGATCTTGTGGGAGTAGAGGAGGGAAATGAAAATCAAGAGATTGAAGTGGTTTTCTAGGTGCCTCCATTTCACAAAATTCAGAAATGTTCAAGTGAGCCTGACAATAGAAACCTGTAACTTTTCACAGCATGTAGGTTCTTCAGGAGATCTGCAGCTTGTCTCTCTAGTGTGGCAGCTTTCTGATGTGCACAACTCTACCATCTACCACAAATTTGGAAGGTTACAGAGGGCTGTGTTTCCTTGAGCCCTCCAGCTTCACCCTTCTCCACTCTTCACCGCGCTCACAGTTGGAAACAGGAGCACAGCGACCCACGGCAAACTGGCAAAACCTTGTGACGATGCCTACCTTGCCAAGCAGTTCTCCTCGGCAGCACACCTCAGGTTATACATGGACATCCTCTGGACGTATGTGGACGCCTGGATGTAATAGGGATCCGGGACTAAGTCAGGGAGACCTGCAGTTCATCAAACCAATCACATAACAGCAAGATCAACCCAGGACACGTTTGCAAATATTTGGCTACCATCCCAGTCGTTGGGAGCCGTCGTTTTGCCACGGACCCCTGCTCTCCGTTAACCCCGCATTCCCCTTGCTCGGGCTTGTCCCGAACACCCCGCCGCAGGCACGACGCCCGGACCCCTGCCCGGTGGGCAGCTCGCCCCTCTCCCGGAGCCCGGGGACCGGGGTGCCCGATGCCGAGAGCCGGGCGGACGCTGCCCGGTCGATTTTGTCCCTGCCGGGGCCAGGCTCGTCCCGCCGAGAGCGGCGTGCGCGGAGCGAGCGGATGGAGCGGCGGGGCGGGGGAGGGACGGGACGGGACGGCGGGAAAGGAGGGCTCTTACCGTACTGGAAGTAGCCGGTGCCGTAGCCGGGTCTGTACCTGCTGCCCTGGCGGGGTCTCTCGTAGGTGTCGTAGTAGTTGTAGTAGGGGTTATCGTCCGTGTACTTGTAGGGGTTGTAGGGGTCGTCTCCTACCATGACATCCTCCCGGCCGGGCCTGAAGCTGCTCAGGGGGGGCAGGCTGCCCGCCCCGGTGCTGCTCCCGTTGCCGTCGGTGCCGCGGGCGGGGCTGGCGGCGGCGCTGGGGCGCGGCGCCCCCGAGGAGTCGCTCCGGGCCGCCGGGTTCCGCTGCCCGCCGGCGGCGCGACCCCCGGAGGAGGCCCGGTAGCCGGCCTGGAACCAGTGCCGGGCTCCGGAACCGCCCCGGGTGCCGGCGGGCTGGGGCTGGGGCTGGGGCTGCGCGGCGGGGGCAGAGGCAGAGGCAGAGGCAGAGGCGGGGGGGGCTCTCCGCGGCAGCGCCGTCCCGTTGTTCCGCAGCAGCAGGATGGGGCTGCCCGCCGCCTCCGCCGCCTGCCTGCGCCGCGGGGGCTGGTACTGCGAGCCCAGGCTGAGCAGGCTGTACACCTGCCCGTTGTTCTCCCACTGGATCCGCTGCCTCCAGGCGGCGGGGGGCGGCGGGGGCTCCCGGCGCGGCGGCGGCTGCTGCTGGCAGCCGGCGGGCCGGAGGCAGCTCCAGTAGATGCAGGCGTGGAGCTGGGCCAGCAGGAGCCCCGTCGGCGCGAAACGCATCTTCTCCTCTTCGGCGGGCGCCGGCGCGGGGCAGAGAGATGGGAGCGAAACCGGGAGGGGACGGGGCGGGGGGAAGAGCGGAGAGCGAGGGGCGCCTTTCCGGCGGGGATGGGGCGGGGGGCGGCGCGGGGAGCTCGGGGCGTGCGGGCTGCGCCTCCGAAAGCTCGGGCGAGCAGCGGGGTCTCAGGCGCTGCGGAACCCGGGAAGTGCCATCGGACAGGTCGGGCCGTCGGAAAGGAAACCCGGCCCGGGGGAGGCGGCGAGAGCGGCTTTTCTTCTTCCCGGTATTTATAGGCGAGGGGATGCGAATGGGCGCCGGAGCGAACAATCAGCCTCTCTTCGTCCTCCGGCCCGCGCTGGTGTCTGAAGCGAGGGAAGGAGGAGGAGGAGGAGAGACCAGGGACTTTAAACTTGCTGGCACGCTCGCAAAGTTACACAAGCCCCGCTGGCTGGGCTGGCTGCACCCCCGCCATTTGTTCACGTAATGCGGCTGGAAACGTGCGGCCCTGACAGTTCCCCCCGCGCCGCCCCCCGCCCGCCCCGCGCGGGAACGGGGGGACCGGGCCGGCGGGGGCTCCCCATCCTCCCTCCTCCCTCCTGCCTCCCTCCCCCCGCGCCCCGGGCCGCGCCGAGCCGTGCCGAGCCTGCGGCGGGCGGGCGGGCGCGCTCAGACACACGTAGGCTGCCAGAGTATGCCGTGGGGCAGCGCCAAAGTATGCAAAGGAAAAATGCTATTAGCTCATCAGCGCTGGAGAGACTAGAAACGGGGTGGCGGGGAGGGGGAAGGGGCCGCTGGCGAGAGAGGAAACATGTTTCTGGAAAATGTGCTGGCCGGCACATCTCCCGGGCTGGAGCAGCTGCTAGTGACCCTCGTCTCAGCCCTGAGTAACAGTCGGATCCCTTTAATGACCTCTTAATTAGGAGAAAACCTCCATCAAATAAACTCTTGACTATTGACTTTTGGGTTTTGTTCGTATGAGTCACACGAGAAATATATTGGCAATGCTCATCCCGGAGTAAGTTTTCATTGAAAAGTGCAATTTCACATGGGAGAGGCTTAGCCCCACCACCAGAACAAATAAACCTAGTTTGGGTAGCGTCTCCCCAAAACCATGCTGGGGAAGAGGAGCAGGCTACAGCCCGAAAGCCTCTCCCTTCCTTCCTGCTTTTACAAGAGTTCATCAAGGCTGTGTTTTGATAAGTACAATCACCTAGAAAGGCAAATGATTTAAGGTCCGTGGATTTCAGCCAAAACTTCTTTTGGGTGTATTTTTCCAAAGGCTGTTTGCTTATGAATCCTTGCAAAGGAATTGACAAGAATACACAGAAGTTCTCCTTCACCAAAAGTTTGGTGGTGAGAATATTTAAGTGAATCCTGTCAATGATGATCAGCCTGATGATCAGATTCACCTCAGTCAGGCAGATGCAGGGCAACCTCAGACTGCTGCCAGCTTCCCCAGGTCAGGTTAACAGTCCACTTGTTACTGGGCAGGTGGATATTGCAACTGGATTTTGATGTTTTTGATACAGTTCTGTCACGTGTTATGCTGTAGTTTATTTTCATTGCACGTTACTTTAAATGGTGCACACTTAATAGAAAACCAGCAAAACGTGGTTCTGCACTGTGGCTGTGATGGATGGTGAGTGCTGATTTATGATTTACACTGCTGTAGAATTATTAGTTGCAGTGCTCATCTTTAAAGTGCTGTTACCACCCTGCATTTCAAAGGTCCCCCCGTGGACAGGGGGCCGTTGGCTCTAAGCACCAGCAGCTTGTCATGCCAGGCTGGTTGGGTCTGCTCTAACCCTAAAGATGGTCAGGCTGGAGAACACTGAGGAGTGAAGGGCACTTGTGCTCCAGAGACAGCAAAGTCTTCTTACTCGAGAACATATCCAATAGCCCAGTGGGTGCTTGTTACCACTGCTGGCCAGCACCAGGATGGTGGGGAGCATCTGCTGGACTGGGCCCACAGCCGCAACAGTAACCGGTGTCTTTCCACAAGTGGGTTGTGTGTGCCAGTTTGGGCGGTCAGCTGCAGAGGTGGTTTGGTTTGGCTTCTCTTGTTCATCGTATTTTCATGCTGCTCATCCCCTGTGATCTTTCTCATTGTGGGCTTTGAAAATATTATTCTCCATTTAAGGGTTTGCCTGGAACAATCAGTGACTAAGTCTGAGTAAAATGGAAAGGTTGAAGATAGGGAAAATGCAACACTGAAGGAATGAGGTTTCTGTCTTTTTAATCTTCCTCTGAATCTTACTAATGTTACAAACAGCAGGTTGTTGCCCAATGTGTGATATTAGACAATGTTTCCACACAGTGGGATTCCAGCCATTTTTTCTTATGCCTGATTAAGTTACTATTTTTCATGAAACCGGAGAAAGCATATTTGAGGCTGTTATTGTCACCCATAAATCAGCCATTCATACTGTTTGCCATTTTTTCCATAGCACAAGTTTCATTCATTAATTAATTTAGGGTTCATAATGCCTGAAAAGCATTATTAGCATTCCCAGAGAGTCATGACCTTCCCTTAGCATTAGGTGCCTGTGTCCATTTAACTACTTTTTTACATCATGGATCTGAAAAGACCATCAAAAAGCTCTGTGACCTGAGTTGTGGAGGTGAAAATTTCTGCAATACTTATAAAGAGTCATAAGCAAGTCAGGTACTGCTACTGCCTTAAAACTGGCCTAAAAACAGTCAAGCACTCTGGTATTAAACTTTCTCATGAGGTTGATATAGCTGCTTTGTAAAGTCCAGTTCTGATCCTGATCACACTTAATTTAGTTACTTAAGCATTTGCTTACCCCTTTCTTATTTGGCTGGAATGACTGGTATGCCTGGGTACTTGCTGCACTGGGGATTTTGATTTCTGCCACCTACAGAAACAAATACAGTGTACATCAACTGAGAAATAAAATCTTACTTCACTAAAATTGACACTAATTAAAGCAGATGTCAGTAAGTAATTACAGTAATGTCTCAAACCTGGTATCAGGTGGTAACTTATTTTAAAATTTACATTTAATTGTAAGATTGTAGCAGTCCTTATTCAGATGTTACAAATAGAAAAATGTCTCCAAAGACATTAGTAGCATTTGGAGTTACTTTAATGTGTACACTACTGCTAAACTGCTAATTCAGCGGTGAATCTTGAAAATAGAAAAATATTAACCTGTTCACCACAAAAAAACAACAAAAATACCCCAAACAGAACCAAAGCTGTTTGAATTTGACATTTCTTAATATATGTCCTAAGACATGCATTTTAAGGTTCTTTAATTTTACTATTTGACATGTGTCTGAAAGAAGTAGGATAGTGTAAAAAAGGGGAAGCAATTTTAAATGTCAGTTTACATCAATCACATTATTTGCTACTTTAAATATTATTTTTAAAATATCAGCTCTGTAGTTATGCATTGGATAATTCGTGTTCTTGTTTAGTCATGCTTAGCTAGGGTCACACACATAAAACAAGAAATAGAAATAATTTATAAAATCCTAACAGGAAACTAGACAAACTTAATATGTGTTAACTGTATTTATAAACTAGTATTTTTTACATTTGGGATTGAAGGGTTGTTTTTTGAGGCGTTACTACAAGAAAAATCTTGAAAAGTAGTGGTTGGTTTACCTGGGGAATATTCAGTGTACTAATCTGATTATGCTTGAATAGACAAATAGCTTACTCTGATTCTTCTGTTTGCAGAAACACTGAGTTGCAACTAGGTTATTCAAATTTATCTTCTTTTGTAGATCTTACTTATAATATTTTTTTATTACTTGGCATTTATTGCTTTTGAATATTTAAAAAAAATGTGTAATTTTGTTGCACACCAGAACACTGTGGATTTTTCTGAAACATATTTTATAGAAGGTCTGGGTATCTCTATTTAGGAAGTCCCTCGTTAGTCCATTGGATTAAAAGGTTCCTAATTATAATGAATTCCCCTTAATAATTGTGTTTAAGATGTAAAGGTATTCTTTATAGTATGTGAACTTTACTAGAAACTAAGAACACTGAGCACTTTTAGATTCAGGTCTATTGAGACTTTTTTTTTAACAAACCAACTTAATTAGAGACAAGAGTTATAGACTTTTTCTGACATCAGTAGTCTTTGCAGCAGACGGTTATTATTTTTACAAAAGTTAGGCTTCTAGTTAAATTTAGCTACCCTTTGTATGTTTGATTTTGAAGTCTCTAATCAGGCAACTTTCCACTACCATAAGTAAAATGCAAAAGTAAACTTTCAGACTTTTTTTCCTGCTCTGAACTCATAAAGGAACAAATAGATTTTTGTTCATTCAATGAACTTGTCAATTTGTTGAAAAAAGGAAGTTATTATAATTTTATTAGCAGGTAACATCCTGAATTCAAAATTAACACCCAAAATGTTAAAAATGGCAAGAGATAATATTTTTCTCCTTAAAATGCCTTTATTAATCAGCTCTTACAAGGGTGGCTCGAGGGAGGTTCAGCCCTTCTGGGTTCACCCTGAGGAGGAGGATCTTGTTTGGCTTTGCAGGTCAAGTTGCTGCAGAGTCGGGAGCTCCGCCCTCATCGGGGGTCGTAGGAGTTCATCTTTTGTTGGGTTGTTCTGGGGTCCTGCTTCTTCTTGGGTACTTTTTAGGTTACAGCGAGTTACAAAAAATTGTTCATTAATACTTTATGGTATACACGGTTTAGTACTGTCTTTTGTGGGTTGAAATTTTACATTGGTTTGTTTTGGTAGGGGGTTTTTGGTTTTAAAAACATCCCAGGGTACACCGAGGTTCTTAATTTGCATGTTGGTGGCATGGGGTCGCTTGGGGGGGGGGTTGCATAAGTGCTGCGGTGGCGGCCTCATGGCGGCGGACGGGGGTTGGAGCGGCCCGCTCTGGGAGCTGCAGGGCGGGCTTTTGATGGCGCTGGCACCGGCGGAGTTTCATGGCGGGAGTCAGGCCGGGGTCCGGTGGCAGTGGCGAGGATTGCAGGGGTGCCGGGCTGGGAGCCGCACGGGACATGAGGCCGGGCCGCGCCGCAGTGGCCGTGCGGGTTTACTCTGGTGCGCCGCGACTTCAGGAGCGGCAGCAGCGGGCGGGGTTTTGCTGCGCCGCGCCGTCTCGGCAGCTCCACGGCGTCGGTGGGGGGGGCTGCCGGCCTCCAGCAACCAAATAGGCCCCCCTGCTTTTTCAGGGGGACTATGGAGGTGGCTCTCTACTGCTACATTACAATTTAAAACATTTAAAACATTAATACACTTATGATACAATAACTAAGGGTTTTAACACTTTAAATTTTCAACATATACTTAGGAGCTTTTTAATTCTTATTTCTCTCACAAAATGCCACCTGTCCTTTATCTAATATTTTGTGCTCATCTATCTGCATTACAATACCAGTTTGTAGTTACTTTGTTTTGTACACAAAGGGCAGAACTGCTGTATTGCAAACACCTGGACCAGATGAAGTAAATTAATCTCACTTGTCTATCTCTTCAGGATCTGACAACTTCATGAGGAAAAGCAGCTACAGGACCTGAGACAAGTGTTGCTTTTTTCTTTGCATGTGAGGGCTTGAAGAGAAAGCCTTCTGATATCAGTGCATTTTTTTTTTGTCAAATCAGAGGTTTACAATGAGATTTTAATACCAGTATTTTTTAAATCTAGGGTATTGATGTGTTGCTAACCACATGAGTGTTTTCATGGGATGCAGTTACTTGATTTCTTTCTTGAATGTATATTTTAAAAGAGCAAAGTGAATATTAAACAAAAAGCCTTTGACTTCTTGAATTTATAATGTGTTCCATCTCTGTATATTTTTTCTAATTTTCCCATTGGTTTTCTGTCTTCTAAGATTTCTATAAAAGCAAGATTTCTAAAAGTGTGTGATAGATAAATGTGCAGTTACTGCAAATTCAGTCAGAGATTTGAAAATCCATCAAAGCTTTTTTCTTTTCTTATATGTCAGCACCTGTTACAAAAGCTTCCCTAGCTATTGTCTATGTAGTATTCATTGCAATGGTATGCAAGTTGTTTGATGACACATACAAAGGAACAGAAATCCAGAACACTCAAAGTAAAGAGCCCATTGTCGTGGTTTGGAAAACAAAACGAGTGAGAGGCTCCAAGTCAGAAATATAATTTAATAAGGAAAAAGGTAAAAAGGTAAAAATAAAATAAAATAAATGCAATAACACAAAGGACCACTGACAGAGTCAGAATACAACCTGAGCAGAGTGGTGGAAGCAGTCCAGATGAGGTGGTCCTCCTGAAGCAGTGATCCTGTAGAAGAAGGTCTGGTAGCTCTGGTCCTCTGGGAATCCAGTAGGTAAGTGCCCTTGCACTGTCCCACATACCAGCTTATATCCAGGTGAGAATGCTTGGCTCCTCCCCCTGGGCAGAGCACCTCACAATGGGATGATGAGTTGTGAAGTGGGTCCTTGATGGCCCATTAAACAGAGATAACTCCTGGAGGGAGTTACCTGTGAGTCATAGGCAAGGCTTTGATGGGCCATTAGCAGAAGAGAGCCCAACACTAGAGCACTGCCCCACTTGGTTTTAACAGTTCATGAAGATGGTGATAGAATAAATGCTTTGTGTACATCCCACACTACAACACAGGACACCCATTATCTGTGCATTAACTCCTGTGATAGGTACTAGAGTTAGCTTCATTTAGCAAGGCCAACAGAATTCAGAATAGATTAGACACTGTATGGATAAACAATGCCTTATTGCTTTGGGAGTTCAGCCCTATTGTGTATTGTCTCCACAAGCTGAGCATGTGCTAAAAGACTGCCCACCATCTCAGACACAAATATCTCATTTTATTGAAACTCGTGAACACTGAGGAGAGATTACTGTGAAAAATGCAAACTGGCTTAAAAATTCTATACACAGGCACATCTTTGTTGTGGCAGTGCTCCAAAATGAGTCTTCCCTTCTGCAATAAAACAATAAAGCAATAAAACCCATCTAGTAAATCCAAGCTGAGGAAGGCTTGAGAGAATAATTAGTTTTTAATAGAGACATTCACCAGACTAAGATTATGTATGAAGGGAGAGAAATGGACAGCTTCCCAAATCTGTCATTTTCCTTCCATCTTCAACAGGGGATGAATCCCTGTAAATCATTCACGATGAGGAACGTTGCCCAACATAATGTAACAACAGAACTCAGCAGAAATTTTGGAACATGATTTTACTATGCATCTCATCAAAAACTCTCATAAATACCTGCATGTGATTTTTTTTTTTTAATAGCATCTTTGTCTTCATAACCATCCCTGAATTTGCATGGCTATCACAGAGACAGGTAACTTTATTTATGGAACTTCAATGCCTGATGGAAAAATGCCAGAGAAAATCCCTGTTTCAAAGCCCAAGGTGAATTTTCATAACTGACATTAGAAAAATTTGGTGTTATACTGATGAGGCTCAATTAAAATAGTGATCAGTATTGCCCTTCATAACACAAATGTGAGTGCATGAAAGTGGGACACTGATGATGGTAAATAAAGAGCTGGCAGAGGAACTCCTATGTTTAAGATTTTAATTGTCTACTTTGTTTTCCCTGGGGAAGACATACATGATGTACGCAGTAAAAAGCAAGCAAGCCTCCTGTACCTTTGTATTAATGAGAATGTTCAAAGGTATCAAGGACATTAGAAATAGAGTTTGCAGTTTGCATTCAAAAATAAATGAGCATCAAATAGAAATAGTTGAATGGTCCAACTTCACCACAGTGAGGTCTGCTTCTAGCAGGACACAGGAATCTGACAAAGGTCTTCTGATAAGAGAGGCAGGTTCCAACTTGTGAGTTGCATTAGCCAAGCTCCTATAGAAAAAGTTACTGTTTAGGCATCTATCCCTCCTGAATATCTACTGCAGTGTTTTGTTGTACCTGATGTCAAAATGGAAATACTTGATCAGGGCAGGATGTTTCTAAAATAAATACCTCACATTTTCAACTCAGTCTTGCTTCCTAGCATGGTATTCGCAAGCAAATGTTTGATATTATTAACACATATTGGTTCTATTTTGCTTATCAGACAACTGTGTTCAGGAAGTTTTATGTATAAATGCTATGTAAACCTCAAGGTTTTCTGTTTGGATTACATAAACATCTGGTGCATCTTCCTGGATGATCTGTCAAGGCATATGGATGACAGGGAGTTAATTAGAAGCAGCCAGCATGGCTTCATCAAGGGCAAAATCCAAAGAGTTGCCATAAACAGCTCAGTGTCCAAATGGTGATTGGTAACATGTCCCTCAAGGGTCCATATTTACACTAGTAGTGCTCAATATCTTTCTCGATGACACAGACAGTGGGATTGAAGGCATCCTGAAAAAGTTTTCTGAGTGATGCAGTTTACTTTGCTGGAGAGAAGGGGTACAACCTGCTCTTCCAGCCCAGAAAGCTAACTGGATCCTAGGCAATTCTGCTCTTCTGCTCTGTTTTCCTGAGATCCCATCTGGAGTGCTGTTTCCAGCTC
This sequence comes from Zosterops lateralis, assembly GCF_965231275.1. NCBI lineage: Eukaryota > Metazoa > Chordata > Aves > Passeriformes > Zosteropidae > Zosterops > Zosterops lateralis. The sequence goes on along the minus strand of NC_139800.1, from coordinate 56,738,479 downwards.
TGGGGTCCTCAGCACAAGAAAGACATGGACCTGTTGGAGCAGGTCCAGAAGAGGGACACAAATATGATCAGAGGGCTGGAGGACATGCTTTTCAATACAGGCTGAGAGTTGGGGCTCTTCAGCCTAGAGAACTGAAGGCTCCAGGGAAGGCTATCTAGCTGCCTCTTAGTCTATAGAGGTGGCTTGTAATGAAGATGGAGGGAGACTTTTTACTGAAGCCTGTACTGACAGAACAAAGAGGAATATTTTTAAACGGAAAGCAGGTAGATATAGTTAGATACAAGGAAGATATTTTTTACAGTGCTGGTGGTGACACATGGAAAGAAGCTGCCCAGAGTAGCTGTGAATTCAAGGCCAGATTGGATGGGCTTAGAGCAACCTGGTCTAGTGAAACTGTTCCTGCCCATTTCAGGGCAGTTGGAATTCAATGGTATTTGAAGGTCCCCTGCAAAACAAACCATTACATGAGTCCGTGAAAATAGACATATTTCTAATCCTGAAGCAAATCACCGTACATTCAACAGTAGAGATAGGCCAGTTTGCCTAAAGTGATGGTCTGGACTGGTGGTTTCTGAGCATTTATTTGTCTAGGCATAACTAATTAAAGTATTTTAGGAAGGTTGAAATAAGTAGTATCTAATTGAATAAATCTTGGGAAAAAATATTTATTTACCTTCCTTATAAGATGAAGAGAACACTAACCCTATTGAGAAATTGTTGTTCAGATTCTCATCCTATCAAGTACAGGATCTTGGTTCTGTTATCTTTCCTCCTTGCTACTCTTGTTTTTTCCAATTGTTATGCCCCTTTCTCCCCAGGGCAGGGAGCATGGCTTCCTATGTGTTATAAATGATTAAGAGCCAATTCAAAATAAAATAATTTATTTAACAATTTACTAAGATTGGATTGTAAAGCCACAATAAAAACAACATCGATCAAATGTCGGGTGGACAGGCTGACAGCAACAACTGTGCTATCTGACTGTGCCCACAAATGCTGGTTTTTTGGTGTACAGTACGATTATTGAGAAAGTCCAAATATTCATGTATTTCTTGTATTCCTGGGCTTGTTTTGAAAGGATATCCTATAAGTCCCAAAAGTCTTCCTGGACCCCTTCTTTGGGGTGCAGATGAAAATCCAAATTTTTCATGTGGTCCTGAGCTTTGGTTTCCTGTGAGTCCAGAGGATCTTCCTGAATTCTTTCTCAGGGTGCAGGTGCAGTTTGTCCTTCAAGATTGATATCAGGCTCTTCAGTGGATGTAAAGTAGACATTCCTCCTAGATGTATGGGCCATCTCCAGCCAGGCCTTGCTGTTTCTGTTGCAAATTAGGTAGTCCACAGTTGCAAAACGGGTCCAGGAACCTCGGAGATGTTCCTGGTAGTTTTTTTAATAGTCCATACTTTTTAATACAACAATTTTATACACAAATTTATAATCTATATCTCTTACAGTATGTCAACTCAGTGATGCTCACAGTAGGGCACTGAGTCTGACTATTACTTTTGGCCACTGCTGCAATATAAAGTGCAGTTCTGAATACAGAATGCTGCATTGAACAAATGCAACATTTAGAACATGTGAAAACCCTCATGCAGCTGTATGTGTTATTGAACAGAGTTGACACTCAGCAATTCTGACTCAAATAAAACACTCATGGTGGTTTTCCCTTTGGTCTAAATTTCATCATAATATTTTGTCTCACATACCAATATTATGAACTCTTTTACTATTCTGATTTATAGTAGATCCTTTTTTGAAATACATTCCTAATCTAATCCCTATTTTCATCTGCACATAATTATCAGATTTCACTTTAGATATTCTCAGTGATTGGGGAAATTTTTTGAAGTAAAACATTAAGTCATGCAGTTAGATTGAAAAGAATGTTTTTAAAAATATGTTGAAGGTATATCAGGGCAATGACTGTAATATTTGCTTTACCAACTAAGAGTAGAAGAAAAGTGTATACTTAGAAACAACTTGTTTGACTTTAATAAGCTGCAATAAAGTTGATGTTAAGTAATTTTTTCCCTCACAGTGGACAGACACAAGCAGCTCCTAATTGAAGGCCATTCTTTGAGGGCAAGCTCAGAACCTGTACGGTAGGCCAAGCTGATTTCACTAGGTTTATTCTGAGTTGAAGTCTCACACAGTAATTTGTTTGAACTGCTCTTATGTGTGTCATTTCAAGCATTCAACATTTGATATCATGTAGTCAAACAGAAATTTCCATGAAAAGAGGTACTTCATTCAAAAGTGTGTACATTCAGCTGTGCACTATAGTGACAGATGTAGCTGCTGCCTTTAACTGGGAAAGTGAAGCCCCTTCTCGGTCTCTCCAGCAGACTGTGGAGCTAAGTCCCCCTGTGTTATGTCTGGATGGTGTGATAGCGTCAGGTGAGGCACTGGGCTGACACTGCTAATCAGGCCCAGGAAAGGATAGGCAATAGGCTGAGGGAGTGCACAGACAACAGCCTTGACCCTGGTGCAACACTGACTTCTCTGTGGCATCAAAAGCACTGGGGAAAAGCCGTGTTTTCACACGGTGGCTGGGTTTGTATGAGTTATCTATGTGGTGACATGGAAGTGTGATGTGAGGTCATGAGACGAGGAACAATTAAACCCCTTACTTATCCTTGCCAATAAATCTATAGTTAAACGCACAGTGCTTTTTATTTTGGTCTAGTTTTACCATGGTGATTTCTTTCTGTACTTGCTCTTGTTTAACACAACTTTCTCTATGCATCTGTCCATATAACATTGTATCTAGGTACAAGTACAATTTCCCGGCATAGCTTGAACAAAATCAAATTCTTGGATCTACACAGACCATCAAAAAAACCCCACATAAAATCCTAACCTTCAGGAGATTTTATAATTCTGTTTACTTCTGTCCTTTGTTATGGGAAACTCCGGAGGGCAGCAGCTGTTCTGCAGCATGGGGTGTCTTAGCAGTTACAGTATGACAGACTACACCTTCCTGCACAGCAGTCTGAAAGGGCTGTAGGGAGGGGTGTCTGCTCCAAGGTTTTCTGCTTTTTCAAGTGGGAATTTCTGTGCCTGCTTCAGTGAAGCTGTTGTTGGTTAAGCCAGAAAGAGTTTTTTCAAAGAGTCATAAGAAATCAATAATGAATACAAAAATCTTGGTGGCATTGTTTTACTCACTGTCATGGACCGCTTGAGGAATGAAGAGCAGAAACTACAGGAACTGCTATAGGGCTGCTGTAGGAATCATCTCAGCAGAAGAGACCGCGTAGAAAGACAGAACCTGATTAAGTATTGGCAGGTTTAAGAAGCAAAGATGCTACTTGAGGAGAATGAATGTCTGGTTCCAGAGTCAGATGTTTCCCCCACAGACATGAAAGGAGTATGGTATGTCTGGATTCCCTTTAAAACTTTTGTGGATAATACTGAGTTCTAGTGAAAAACTCCCATGGTAATTACTTGAGTTACACCAACGTGAGACTTTGCAGCTGAGAGTAGAGCACTTAATATGTTATTTTGTGTCCTGTGATGGACTTTTAAAAGAATGGAAATTGTTCCAGGTATTATATTTTCCATTTATTTTACAGAATCATAAAATCACAGAATATGCTGAGTTGGAAGGGAGCCACAGGGATCATTAAGTCCAACTCCTAGCCCTGCACAGGACACCCAGTAGTGTGCCTGAGAGCACTGTCCAAACACTTCCTTAGCTCTGTCAGGCTGGTGCTGTGACCACTTCCCTGGGGAGCCTGTTGCAGTACCCAAACGCCCTCTGGGTAAAGCACTTTTCCTGATATCCAACCTAAATCTCCCCTGACAAAACTTCAGGCATTTCCCTGATGTCCTACCACTGTCACCACAGACAAAAGATCAGTATCTGCTCCTCCTCTTCCCCTCACAGGGAAGCTGTAACTGCTGTGAGGTCTCCCCTCAGTGTCCTCCAGGCTGAACAGACCAAGTGACCTCAGCCACTCCTCACACAGCTTCTCCTCAAGGCTCCTCACCATCCTCATGGTCCTCCTTTGGGCACTCTCTAATATCTCAATATCTTTCCTATATTTTGGTGCCCAAAACTATTTATTGTAGGTCTGGCTTTGGATTTTGTTACTCATTAAAACTATAATGGTTAATAGCACAATTCTGATGTAAAACTTGGGTTAATTAAAGTTTAAATTTAAATATATAAGAAGTCAAGCCAGAGCATAATCTAAAAGTCCTGAGTTAAGAAGGGAAAAATACTGTATTTCTCAAACTACTGCTTGCCTTTCCATCATTACTGCACTCTCCTTGCAGGTTAGTATTTACCAAAGACTGAAAATCAGCAAGCAGAAACTTTGATTTGCATCACGTCATGGGAGATTTAAAAGCATGTTACAGAAATCTCTCCCACAACTGATCTTTGCACAACCCTGAGGAAGAACATGTTAACTCTGTTGAAGCATTGTAAATGAGCAGTGTTGGAAAATGAAATATTCTTTTATAGAAATCCCTCGGGAAATCTGTAAGTAAGATTATATGTGTTAGAATTTGGATTTACAAAATGTTAAATTTAAGAAGGACCTATACAGTCTGTCTTTTGCATAACACAGGCAATGGAATTTCACCCAGTAATTTCTGCATAAAGATCATAATTATCTGAGCTAAGACATCTTTTTTAGAATGACAGTCTTGGATTAAAGAGGTCAAATGATAGAGAGCACACCACATCCCAAAGTCAGATGATGCAATACTTTTTTTCCTTCCCTGAAAAACAAAAGCCATGCCTTGTTTATAATTTGAATTTGAATTATAATTTGAACACCTCCACTGAAGTTGTCATTCGGGAGAGCACCTGTACTAAGAAAACATCTATTAACACAAGCATGAATGAAAATGTTTTTAGAATGAAAAATGTTGACTAGAGAATTAAGAAAAAGAAAGCAAAGTTTTGTTTACTGTTCTTGTTCCCTCATTTTTATAAAGTCCCTCACCTTTCCCTCCTGGCTGCTTGCTTCATGAGGGAGGATCAGATTTTTACTGAAGAGCTGCAGCAGCTTTGAAACACCTTCTAAAATGACCCCTGCCATTATCTGGTCTTTGGAGTGACTTTCCTTCCCTAGGTTTCTAACTGAGAAAGGGGCATGTTGCTGTGAAGAAAGTTTTGGATGCGGACTCTGGTGTGCTGAAAATGTATTTATATAACTTTACATTCTTCCTGCTAAATGATGGAGTGCTACTGGGCTAACAAAACCACTAGTAAATGTCAGCTGGGAGGAAGAGATCCACTTATCCCCCAGAAGCATTTTGGGAAGTTTTCATATCTGTGCACCTGAAGACAGTCTGATATCTTCACAGATTTATTAATTAGGAGAACTTGCTAAGTCTTCTCTTTCTTTACATGGCTTTTGCTTGTTGAACACTGATCAGAATGAGTGTGAAATCACTTTAAAAAGTTCAAATTCCTTCACCATTCAAAATTTATATTTAGAACACCTTTATATATGTAGTTTATAAAACTGCATTTAGGATCCACATTGAAGTCAAAAGGCATACTGGATGGAGGGGCTTCTCAAAAAAAACTTGGTACTGGGGGATCACAGAGCTACTCAAATTTAAGTCTTACATCATGATTTGCAGCTTTTGCCCAGGCTTAAAAGGTGTCAGGTAAACTATATTGCATACCTGAAGAAACTGACCAGGTTCCTTTCTCTGGAGCCAAAAAATAGGAAACAGAGGCCAAAAACAAGGTACAGATTTCCACTGCAGTTAGTGTGACCCAGCAGTCCTGTCTTGCCTGTGCGGTTCCACTGAGTCCTGTGCACCTGCCTGTTACAGCTCACCTCTACTTGATAAAACCTTTCTGAAAAGTACTTCTCCAAAAAAAGCCTGCAAATAAAAATAAAGATTACTGGTACATTCTTTCCTTTTCTTTTGAATCTTTGGTGGCTGTATAGCATCTGGAGAGCATCTCTTATCTCCAGGTTTTAAAATACCATTGAGAAAAATGTGACTTAATTTTTATTTTGCTCCCTGTGGCAGCACCTCAACTGTACAAGTAATGCTCTCATAAACAATAAAGTTTGTCCTCTTGAAGAATATAAGATTTAATTCAGTTATTTTCTGTGATCAAAAAAAATGATCATGTTGTTCTTCATATCCCATGAAATCATGTTTTTATAAACAGGTATTTAAAATGCATTATGTCAAAAGGATGTTCCAAGCAGTGAGCAAACTGGATAGGTTAAGCGTGAGAAAACAATATCTTGGAGAAACATGAACTCAACTCATTTGAACCCACAAAAAGCTAAGCACTGAGGTTAAATCATAAAATGTGGGCACTTTCTCACTGCAGTAAACCACTAGGCTACTAGGTATGCAGGCAATATGTGTTTGTTTGTTCCCGTGGATACTAAAAGTATTCTGAATTCCTCAGGACTTTAAATATTATGTTATAAAACATTAAACCAATACCTTTAGGACAAAACCAGAATCCAACACATGCCACCTAAATTACTAAGGTTGAAAAATAAAAAATCAGGACTTGAGCTTTCAGAAGAATATTTTTTTGGTGGAACATATTTCCACTTCAGCTATAAAAAGCCTCCAGTTTAAACCCCTGCACTTGTTTATACCTGAGAATAATGATGTACCTTATTCATTTGCTTTTGGAAAGGGTTATTTTTGTTTCAGCTGAAGCAACCTTTTTTTTTTTTTTTTTTTTTACTACAGCATCTTTGAAGTTAACAGTTACCCTGTCTTCTTAACTAGAAAAAATTATATGCCTCAATCCAGCAGGACAATTTATTGTTGTTTATGTCTGCAGTGGACTTGACAGCAACACATAGAGCAGCAAGTTTTTGGTTTTTTTTCTGGGGAAACCAAACAAATGCTGTCCTCCTTTTGTTAATGAACACATAGATTTTTCAGAGTTTACCGAAAGTTAAACTTCCTGAAAGTGACTAAAATGAACTAAACAGGTTTCTTTAAAAGAGTATGTGCTGGGAAAGAAGCAACTCAAGGGTGCATTCATGTGCAGACTGTTGTGAAAGCAATTTCTTAGAACAGATCTTTTTCAATGGGTTTTCCACTTCTAAATGCTGCTGGTTGGGGTGGAGGTTTTTTTGTTGTTTTCTAATGCAAATTTCTGTGGCATTAATTCTGGGAATTTTTCCAGTTAAACACATTCTTCCATTTAGCGCAAGAACAAATTCTCAGTAGCAATTCTGAACTGTTTTTTATTTTAGCAAGATGGATGAGGAAACCTCTGGTTTGTTTTGAGAGACCCTTAGACCTCTTTTGTGCAATGCAGTAATATTTAACACCAGAACTGCAGCTTCCTCAGGACCAGTGATGGTGCAAATATATATATTTTTATCCCTTGATAAAAAAAGGAAAAAATGGCATACCATTCAGGAACTTGGGCCTTTCTATTTCTTTCAGCAATATTCTGTGTGCTCATTGCCCTCTCCTGGTTTCCTCTGGTAAGTTTTCAGGTTTAATATATCCAAAATGGGTTTCCTAAGAGTATTAAGCGCTCCTTGATTTTTTGCCTTTGCCAGTCAAAGGCATCACCCGGGAAGACATTTTTTCAGGTAGCACAAATGACTCCTGGCTAAGAGGCTTCACTGGAGCCACACCTGTGATCTCTTTGCTCCCTGTGCTGCTGCAGCACCTGTCTGCAACACCTACTTCGGGCCATGCAGGCAACTCTTGAATTTTTTTAAAGAAAAGCTTTTGGTAACATCTTGCCATAAATACTTGAACAAAAGGAAGCTGTTGTGAGATAATAGCTCATTACAGGTAGGGATTCTTCAGAAGGCAGAGGTGTCTGTTTCTTCATGAAACATGTGAAACCCAGTCCCAGCAGCTTGCTCAGGTCTGTGCCCAGACTAGTTCTGAGTATCTCCAAGGATGAAGACCCCACTTGCTTTCTGTGCCTGTTCAAGTGTTTCACAACCCTTGCAGTAGATAATTTTTCTTAATATTATGTTTCCTACATTTTAATTTGATGAGATTGTTCCTTAGAATAGGACCTTTCATTTCACAGAGGAAAAAACTGATGTTTTCAGAGGAACAATACAAATTGAAAGTCATGACTAGTGCAGAGAAGGAGAATAGGGAGATATTTTTAAGTACTAAAAATATGACCACTGCCAAGTTTACACTAAAATGTAATTTTTTTCTACACTAGCATATAATTGCCTTGTGAACTTGCTACTTCTGAGTAATGTAGAGGGCACAATGTTAGCTTATTTCTACAGACCTTTTTGCGTGTGTGTATGTTATGCATGCATGTGTGCATGTATAAAATGTAAATATAATCTGTACATTTCATTTAGAAAGTTATTCTCTGACCTGCTGTCCTATTCCTACAGAATGAGAATGCTGAAGTAATAAAAGAGATTTTGAAGGCCCACACCTGAGGGAAGACTCTCCTAGGCGTGAAAGTGTGACAGCGAGCAAACCAGGTTTCAAGTGAATCAAGGGCAGCTTTATAAGGGTCACATCAGCAGTAAGCCTAGGGGTGTAACTGAGTAGAGTAGTGAATCATCCCAGACTTTCCTCCTTTGAATTGCAAGACCCTGTGTTTTATAATGCAAAATCAAATCCCCAGTAATTTGCTCTGTTAGAAAACTTGCATGAACATTACAATTATTTAAGCAAAGTCTTGGATCTCACAAATTTTTACACTCTCATAAACTTGCAGATGCAGTGTTGTTGTGAAAGCCAAAACATTGGGACATTCCTGAAATTTCACTTTTCCTTTAGCTATGTTATGTATTAATCTACATTTGAAGATAATTCCATTCAGATCCCAAATTGTCCAGGAGGTATGTTGGTGGTTCCAAGACCTCCCAGGAGTAAAGAAAAGTCTTTAACTTCTGATGGGATGAGACTTTAAATGACTATTTAGACTAAAGAATTTGTCTAAAATAACTTCATATTTCTCCCAAAATAATCTGTCTGCCAGATTTAACAGACATTTTAGTGGAAATGTCCACATCCTGGAATCTGGCTTTTATGTAACATGGTAACACTAACTTTTGGTTGTCCTACAGCTAAAGATACACAGTGACTATACAAGCCACAAGGTAACATATCCTATGTTGCTCTAGGCAGATCCATAGCCACAGTATAAAAGAGGTTATATGATCTGCCACCTACAGGGAGTGGTTATCTAAGGCACATCAGTATCTTTGGGTTCAAGGTGAGAGAGCCTTTTGGTTTAAATTGAAAATAAAGAGCTGTTCCAGCAGTGGTTACATGTAGATTATTTGTCATGTGACTACATACTTCAGACCAATCCAAATCCAAGACAAACTACATGACTCTTCATCTAATGCATGAAAATGGTTAGAAAGGTATGTATTACTTTTTCTTTGCTTTAATAAATCTTCAGGAGTGCAACCAACTCTGGTTCTATAAACCAGAACCAGAGCCCTCTTAAACACCTCTGGCAATGGCCAGTCCACCACCTCCCTGGGCAACATATACCAATGTCTGACCACCTAACAAGGAGAGTTTTTTTCTGATATGTAGTCTGAATCTCCCTTGTCCCAACTTAAGGCCATTTAATCTCTCACTGCAGGCACCATACAAGAGACTGATCCCACCTCACCACAACCTCCTTCCAGGAGACACAGCAGGTCACTTATCATCTCCTCCCAGACTGTGCAGGCTTCACTGATCTCCCCATTACCAATTTCCATCTCAGGGAGGCAGGTATCTTGAAGACAACTGGTTTTGATATTAAAGACAGAGGCAAAGAAGGCATTAAGCACCTTTGCCTTTTCCTCATCCCCTGTCAACTACAGTACTTTCTGCTGTCAGCAGATGATGGAGACTCTCCTTGAGCCTCCTTTTGCAGCTAAAGTATTTATAAAAACTTTTTGTTATCTTTAACTGTAGCTGCCAAATCAAATTCTAGTTGAGTTTTTGCTCTTCTAATCTTCTCCTTATATGACCTCAGGGCATCCTTATAGTTCTCCCAAGCTACCTGATCCTCCCTTATAGACATGGTAGATTCTCTTTACCCCCTAAGTGCTAGCCTAACTTCTCTGTTTAACCAGGCCAGTCTTTTTCCCCCAACAACTTATCTTTCTACAAATTTGGACAGTCTGTTCCTGAGCATTTAACAGTTCCTTTGAAAGCACACCCAGCATTCCTGGACTCCTTCATCCTTCAGGACTGATTTTTGCTACTCTTGTTATAGCTCCAGGGCCACATGTGTGTAAGACCAACTAACTTGATTTTTCAAACGGTAGCACCAAATTAATATTCAGGCAGAAATTTTCAACATACTTTTAAAAATACTTTAACAGAACTTTGTAGTCTACTCTAGGCTTATTTCTAAGTATTTTGATTTATTTACCCAAGACCAGGAAGCTCGCTAGAGATTGAAGAATGCAAATACTTTTCTGTTAAAAAGTGTTCTAACTGTATTTAAGAAACCATAAATGCAAAGCAATTTTAAACAGATAGCTGAAGATTAGCTAAAACAATACAAGAGAATAGTTGAGAAGCGATGTCTTAAATGTAGTCCAGAAGGCAGCAGACAATATATGATCAGCTCTCTCCTACTCTGTGGAAGTATACTGCTGTAAAGTCCTGCACTATACGGGGATAACAGCCCAGTGGGTGACAGTCTTATTTTGGGTCACTTCTAACTAACCCTGTCGTCCAGCACAAAGGTAGGAAGTGCTGTGTTGTTGAAGGTACAGCATGTTATGTGAGTTGAGGGGAGAATTAGGGTTTAAACAACTTGCAACCGTTATATGTTGAGAAGTGTTCAAGAAAGAAAGGATGTTAGCCTTGGCATAAATGCCAACTGATAATGTGAATGAGTAACTACACCCACATAAATTCCCCTTTATACTTGCATCATACTCATTGATGCAAAAAACTATTTATAACTTATTTTCCCATCAAAATAACATGTATATAATAATAAAATACTTATCATGTATAAGCAGACAAATAGAATTTTGCAAGGCCGATGTGATAGTAGTATTTATATTTCACTTAGTCTTCACCTAAATTATTCCATTCAAACAAATATTCCTAAATTATCACATAAATTATTTACTTCAAATTAATAAGTAAGCAGAATAGTGTATTTAATTCTCAATTACATCTTGAAATGTCCCCAGCCCAAATTAAATTAAAGAATTTTTATATAGTTGAAACCAGACAAAACTCTATATAAAGCCTTAATTATAACTGTAAATGGTACTAAGATTTTTCTGGAGCTGCAGTCAATCTGATGGTCTGTGATTTCTCATCAAGATGGTTCTATGCTCCTGGCTCAATGATTCTATGCTCCTGATTCAAAATACAAATTTGCTCTAAACTGTTCATCTTTTGGGGGGCATAATGCATTGCATATTTTGGGTTTTTGCATCACTGCTTTTTCCTGTGCCTGCTCTTCACAATAACACACTCCAATGGTGCATCTCTGTTAAGCCATGCTATCAGCCTCTATCAGCTTTGTCCCAGCTAAATGGACATGATTCTTCCATTTTTCTGTACTACTGTGATTCCCACCATTTGACAATGAAGGATGTCACAGCTGATGGCTCTGCCATTCCAGACTTTTAGCCAGTATGAACCGTTTCCAAAATACAAACAAAAGTAGTATTTACTTTAGTTGACTGCCTAATTTAATAGGACGAGAATATTACTCCCAAATATTATTGCAATTTAGAGTTAAAGCAAAGCTGAACTATTATTTGTGAAGCAAAACACACCTGTGTCAGCTAGAGGCAAGGATGAGTCGCTAGATCTACAAGGATGAGATGAGGAAATTCTCCAGCAAGCAATATGAAGCAAGACATGTTGGAGCACAGTCTTGCACACAGCTGCCATCCTTAACCTTAATTTTAGGACAGGACATGATGCTGTATGTGTATGGCTAAGTGTCACTTCTTTCTTTGCATAAGGGAAAAACAAGTAAACCAGACAAAACCAAGAAAACCAGAAAAAAAGAAATGCTCATTTTTTATTAAAGTAGGTGTCACTTTACATCTAAAGCAAGCAAATAAATCATAGTTTCCCCAGCCTACTCCTAGAGGAGGACTGATAGATTACAGGCTAGACAAGAGGTCCATGTGGTGGGTGAGGGACTGCCTGAATGCACCAAGGGGGTGGTGGCAAATGGTTTATTTTAAAACTGTAAGCCTAGCACGAGTGGGGTCTCCCAAGGACCAATACTGGGCCCAATGCTCTGTTTAATAGCTTTGTAAGTCACAAAGAAAATGGCACTAGGTGTAGCATGAAAAAGTTTGCTGATGATTCTAAATGGATCGGGGATGTGTACACTTTGAAAGAAAGAGCCACCCCTTGGGAATAGAATCATGGAACAGGTTGAGTTGGAAGGGACACATCAGGATCATTGAAATTTAACTACTGGACCTGCACAGGACACCCCAAGAGTCACACCATGCTCCTGAGAGGATTGTCCAACATGTTTCTTGATCTCTGTCAGGTTGGTGACCACTTCCCTGGGGAGCCTGTTCCAGTAACCACCCTTTGGGTGAAGAACCTATACCTCCCCGGACACAATTTCAGGCCATTCCCTCCCATCCTGCCACTGTCACCACAGAGACAACATCAGTATCTGCTCCTCCTCTTCCCCTCACAGGGAAGTTGTAACTGCAGTGAGCTCTCCCCTCAGTGTCCTCCAGGCTGAACAGACCAAGTGACCTCAGCCACTCCTCACACAGCTTCTCCTCAAGGCCCTTCACCATCCTCATGGCCCTCCTTTGGATCCTCTCTAACAGCTCAATGTCTTTTTTGCCTTGTGACACCCAAAACTGTCCCCAGCACTCCAGAGCTGTACAGGCTGGAAGAATAGGGTAACAAGAATCTTATGGAGTTCAACAGAGAAAAGAGTAAGGGTTGGTACCTGGAAAAATGTAAACCATGAGTGCAGCAGGGGCTGGGATCTACCCAACTAAGGAGCTGTTCTGTGGAAAGGGACCCTGGATGTCCTTGGACAACAAGCTCAGTGAACTGTTTCTCTGGCTATGAGTTTTTCTCAGAGAAAACCCGTGGGATGCCAGGCTGCATCAACCAGGACACCACCAGCAGAGGAGGAGAAGTCATTGTCTCTACTCAGCACTTGTCAGGCTACACATAGAACACTGTGCTCAGTTTTGGCCTCTGCCACACAAAAGAAAAGACATGGATAGACTGGAGAGAGTCCAGAGAAGGTACACGAAGAACCCAGAAGCCTGCCAGATGGGAGAAGATCTAATTGGTGTATTCCAGTGTTTAAAGAGTGGCTACAAAGAAAATTGAGACTCCCTTTCCACAAGGAGTCACATGGAAGACATGAGGGGATTGGTGCAAGTTACTCCTGGGGATATTCTGTTTAGACAGTAGGGGAAAGTTTTTCACAATGAGAACAATAAGCCATTGGATTAATCTCTTCAGGAAAGCCATTAATTCCCCAGCACGATTGGGGAATTTGGCTGAATATGGTACTGGGTCATCTTGTTTACACTGTGCTTTTGCCAGGAATGTTGGGCCAGATGATCCTTGAGCTTTCTTCCAATCCTATATGATCCTTCTACATAAGAGACAGAAATTCAGTTGCTGAGTAAAACTGCTACTTAGAAATTTAATTATTTCTATGTATATTATTTCTATTTTATGGTTTCAGCAAGAGTTGAAAGAACAACAACCTGACCTAAGGTGAATTATCACTGTATTTTAATAAAGAAATTATTTTGATTGTAAACATTCCAGCAAAACAGACAAATAGCAACTCCATTGTTATGAAATTTAAAATGTTGACAGCCATATATATTGTCTTGTTCTACTCTCTACTTCTTCTACCAGAAGCATTCATAGCAGCATCTTCCCAATGCTTAGCCAATATGTCCCTGTCCTGACCTGCAGGTGGTCTACAAAACTGAACTAAAATAGTTTGCACTTGATCCATTGCAACTCTACTTGTGTGCCAGTAAGTACTAAAAATGGGAGAGGCTTTATTTTATATATGCATTGAGTGACTCCATAAAAATCATAGGTTAGCAGGAAACTGACAAGAAAGTTTCTTTAGGACACCACTATTCTTGAAACATGTTGGCTACACATATCCCCTTTTTCTCTTTCAAAAATATATTTTTCTCATTTCCTCCTGTTGGTATTTTTTGCTTTTCTCCTGTTGGGAGAAATATTAATTCTAAAAAGGCAAGAAAAAAGGAGACTAGGAAAAATAAATATCTCCTAGAATCAAACACATGAGAATTAGAAACCTCTTCCTCTGAAAACATTAAAGTCTTCAGAAAGGCAATTAAATGTGAAAGCATTTCCTTGTTTTCTTCATCATACTTCAGGATCCAGTACAGCCACAATGTGTTCACATTGTATGTGTAATTTTTAACTTTCAGAAGTTCCCCAATTGCAGATTTTTCTGTTTTCTTGCCCATATGATACACTACATTTTACTGCCATAATTTCTGCAAAGCTCAGGCTGCTTAGTATTACAAGGCCGATACAGGATGGATTACTGACACTAAGAGTTGAGAACTTGTTTTAAAATCTGTGGTTTCTGTAGTCGCTTTCAGAATTCCTTTCTTTAAAGTATTTGTCATAGGTGTAATATTAAACAGATGCCGATTTTTCTGTAATGTGTTGTAGCAGCTTGGATAAAATACACTTTAGCCACCACTGTCCTCAACAGATTGTTTTTTTCAGCCAAGATCTGACACCACAAATCACTTTCCACACTTAAAATGCTGTTATTACTCCATTAATCCTTTTTATTTTAACTCTACGTTCCTCCCAGCTTTGGCACACCAGCAGAAACACGGAGGGATCTTGCATGATATAGACTTACTAGTTAAAATTTGCTGGAAGAAAAAGAATGCAAAGAGTATCTTTGCAATCTTCAACACTAATACCACATTCCAGTCACAAATTTTTGTCACTTTGCTTTGCATAATGTCACAGCACAGAGTGATATGACAAAACAAGTATTATGGCTGGCAACTTCTTTGTACAGTTAGGAAAGACAATATTGGTACTGTGTCCAAGCAAGATTTGGGAGCAGTCTCTTAAGACGAGATATTGGGGCTGCCCTATGCTGGACACAGCTGCTTAAGCCAGATCCAATGAATACACCACGGGACACGGCTGAGCCCTTCAGCCATGCTGCTGGTGTGTATGGGAACACTTATTTTAAAAAGGGCAGAAAAAGCCCTAAAATGAGAAGAAGAGAACAAAAAGAGTGAGAAGCAGCACAGGGAAAAAACAAGGTCAGACAAGGAGAAGGAGATCCTCCACAGGAGAACAGAAATTCCCTGAAGATCATGGAACAGGTTTATTCTGAAGAATTGGAGTCCATGAAGACCACTCACATAGGAGCATGGGAAAAGTGTGAGGAGGAAGGAGCAGCTGGGTGCTGTGTATTTACTGCAGCCCCCGCTGTGCAATTCCAGGTGGGATAGAGGAGTCAGAAGTGAAGGAGTCAATGTGGGCCTTAGAATGGAGGGTAGGAGAGTTGTTCCACTGATTGTCTTTGTATTTCACCATCTGAATCTATTTAAATTGAATATTTAAGTATGTTTTGAATATTGAATTGAATCTTGAGTATGTTTTTCCCATGACAGCAACTGGTAAGCAATCTCCTATCTTTATTTCAATCAAAGAACTTTCTCAACCTCCTTTTTCTCCCATTCTGCTGGAGAGGAGTGGAGAGCAGCTGGGTGGGGGTTTGGCTGGTAGCCAGAGCTAACTCACCACAATGCATTACTGTGTTATGGTGGCATGCAAAGGTCACAGTTGTCATTAGACAAGGAATGACCCTTAACTTAAAAGATTATGCAGGAAGACCACCCTGGAGCAAGACCCAGAATTCCTGTGCCACCAGCTTATGAATCAGCTACACAGTCACCAGTTTCTCTGATGCTCTAAAACACATGTCACTGGGTAAAAATGAAACTTTGACATAAAGAAAACACACACGCTTAATTGGTATCTCATATAACAAGTAATTACTGATGTATTTTGCTGCTTTCAAAAAATTGGACTCTGTGGACTTTCTGTGGTGAGACACTGCAGTCAGGATAACTGGCAGCTATAAGCACTCATCAGTTTAAAAATCAGTACAGGAAGAATCTTTTTTCTTAAATTTTCTCTAGTCAATAGCGAACACCACTGTGTTTTGAAAGAAAACTTGACATGATAATGGAAGCAAAGGTTGGATTTGAAGAATATTTCAGGGTAACTCAAAAATCCACTGTATTGTCAACTAATTTTCAGCTATCTTTAGGTCTTTAAAAAAAAAATTAAAAAAAAAAAATAAAAAAAGGGAACCAGATATGCTGAAACTTATCCATAAACAGCAGCATTCTTCCCATGCCCACCCTGCCACTCAACTTGTCCTCAGGAACAGGCTTTCTTTTCTGCAACATCAAATGGAATTCAATGCAACTTTAACAGAATCTTCTTAAAGCACCAAAGAAAGAAGAATGGCTCATATGGCTCATTCTAGGTTTGTTTCCTTGGATTTAATGTTTTTAATTTAAAAAAAAAGTGCAAAAGTTTATGCATAAAGCTTCATTCTAAGCATATTCAAAGTGCATGCCCTCAACAACTGCAGATCAAAACAGTTTTATCTTAGGAAGCACTGGGTAGGCAGCCTGTCTTTCTACTTGCACTCAAGAAATCTATCCATCAACTTTGGTAATGATCTGTGTTTAATCTGCTGAAAAAGAAAACAAGCTCAGATATCTAGTGTTTCTCATCTTTACAACAGGTGTATCAGCATGAGAAGTTTATTTTCTTTTTTCAGTCGGTATTTATAGTTCCAGAGATATCCTTGCAGCATACTAATGCCCTATTTTCATGTGAGGTTGCAAGTTCATTACACTGGGATGTTTTTCTTGACTTTCACTGTGATAATAAAAGCACCTACACCTCAGATTAAACATATAAATCATTTTTGTCTGAGTAGTGGCAAGAAGTTTTGCTCTAATGTTTTACAATAAAGAAGTTAAAAAATGCACAATGAAATATATGTAAAATTGTTTTGTTTATCCAGCTGGACCAGGCCTTTGTTAGAAATTGTTTGAAGTGGATGGATACTGATGTAATTTTGGAAAATGCATTAAACAGGGAAAAAATGTTTTTCTTTTATTATAAGTCAATACTAGGAGGGAAAAAAATACAGTAAAATTTGCCGCAAGCAGTCTCTCAGGGGAACAACAAAAATTGACTGCTTAATGGTCATGGCCTTCTAATAAATTCAGACAAGAATTTATTGAATTTTTTAGGGATATGCAGAGGCTGTTTGTAGACAAAGAAGTCTGATAAAGTTTGTATTTTGTATAGTTTTATATGTAATTTTATTAAGGACAATGTTTATTGTCCTTAATAAAAGGAGAAGGCATTAAAGACATTAAAGAAGTCTTTCTCTTAATAATCAAGTTTGATTAAGTAATTCTGTAAAAAAATCTTGCATAGAATAATGTATTGAAATATGTGGTTTCCCATCTGATTAGTTACTGTTTTCTAAGTATGTCTGTTACTGAACCTTCAGTACTTTTCTCTTGAGTATTCTTTTCACAGTGAGGCTGCTTGAAGGGTCTCTGCTTGTACTTGGAATATACAGGTGTTTTCCAAAACAGGAAAATGTCTTGTTAAGCAGTGCTGAGGTCAGACATAAAATGACAGTGGCTTCTGACTGACTGGCTTTATGTGGTTGAGGAAATCTGGACTCTATTCTTGATGAGAAGAGGAAGTGATAACCTACTCAAAACTTTTCCTTGAGAAGTATTGCCAGGAACCATCATGCTGCACTCTGTAGGATAAATGACTCAAAGATACAGAGAATGATCATTCTTTTGATCTGTCTACAATGTGGAATATGTTTGTATTTTTGACACTCTCTGTAGTGTCAGTGTATCAGCCAGGGTCCTCTATGATGCCTGGGAGACACTTCCAGAGAACCTCATCAAAGGGGCATCAGATTTCACAGGTCTGGCCAGGCAGAAAATTGCACAGGAGCTTACTCCTTATTTAATATTTTACTAATGGCATCATAGCACTGTCATCCACGTGTTTCAAGTGAGAAACTTTCAGGTCCCTACATACCCTGGTCATGGTAGACAGAAAACATGCCCTGTTAAATTCCCAGTTTGGGTGTGTGATTAAAGACAAAATTAACAAGTGGATAACTCTTGTAAGAGAAAGATGCTGCTCTTAAACCCCACCTCTCTGAGTGTGGGAAAATCACTGCTTTTACTGCAAAGTTGAATAACTTCTGACCCCAGGACTCTGCTGAATCTGGCCTGTTGGCTCACTGTACACCTGCAAAATGCTGAAGCAATAGGGAGAAAGAAATGCTGGCATTTGGTCTAATTTATGCCCAGTGAACCTGGGACTACACTTATACCTCCCTTACTGGCCAGCAAGGAGTGCTTGTCCACTCAGAAGACAAGTAAGAAGAGCTCAGTACTGATACTGTGCTAGTGTTAAATCTCACAAGTTCAAACTATGGATGGAACTGATCACACCGAGATAACAAAAATGGCACTATCTAGAGCAAGAAGTTATTTTCAAATTCTTGCCTCCAGCAAGGAATTGCCCTTTGTAAAAGCAATGATGATGTGTTTTGTGCAGCTTATTCTATAGGGAGATCATGGGCTCAACATTTAATAATTGCAATGCTTAGTTGTGAGGCTTATACAGCTGCTTTTTATCAGAGGGTACGTGAAAGGAGGAAAAAGTCAAACATTTAACAAGAGCTCATTGGGAATGGAGGAGATAGGAGATAGCAAGTGGCAGGGAGTTACAGTCCAGAGTTTCTTTAGACACTAAGGCAGTGTGTTCATTGCACAGTTTTTGATTTCGAGCAAGTGTTCATTCCACTATTCTGTTTATGACCATGCGGTTATAGGATTACATATAGGGAAGCCAGACTGCGAAAAGTCAGAAATCAGCTGTAAAAAGATTATGACAACTGAATGTAATACAAAACTGAAGTAACATGAGAAAGGAACTCCTAAGAAACAGCATGAAACCCATAGTGCCATTCATTAAGTGCCTCCAGTGGAGTGCAACAGTTTGTCTTACGGAGGATATATCCCACAACTTTTAAATTGGTAATTTCCCTTTAAGGATCAGATAAACAAAAATGTCAATGACCTTGGCAATATGACCTGAGTGTCTTAGTTTCACTAGGATGAACTGTTCTTGGAAAAAATTCTCCCCTGTCTGAGTCACAACCAGGTTTTTCCTTCTGGAGTAGGAATGTGTGCTGTTCTTCCCCCCTGCTCCCTTCCCAGCTAGCAACACAGGCAAATTCCAGCTCACTAGTCTGGCATTTCAATTTCTGTAGGGTCTTCTTATGTTATGCCAGTGTAGAAGCTTTCACATTTTTTGTAACATTCTTTTGAAACAGAACTCCTCCAAAGCACCTTGCTAGAACCCAGTGCCTGAACTTTGAAAAGGATAGGGCTTTGTTTTTGTTTACAAAATGTGCAAAAGTAAATTTCATTTTCTGTGGCCATTTTAGAGAAGCCTGTGAGCAGTGATTGCAAGAGTTACTACATTTAGGCTTAAGAATACAGTGGCAGGGATATCCATGTGAGAAACAAGGTGATGGACACCATACTAGTTAAACATTAATTACATTGTGTAAAAAACGTATTTTTACCTTCTGTTGAACAAAAGAAGCAAAAATGTATGCATTCTTCAGATCAACTTATTTAGTGTTTGTTTGTTTGTTTGTTTGCTTCCATCTCTCTTTCCATAGGCATAATAGACTGCCCATTCAGGAAACAAGTAGTTTCACATTTTTGAGACAATGAATGCCAATGGCAGTGTTTTTAATAAATGAAGTGTCCAGAGCACTCAGTGATATGCACGATGAAGATCGGATGCCTCCCTCGAGTCAAGGGAGTTATGGTTTGAACATTTTGAAGTGAAGAAGAGCTACCTGCTCAGCAAATATTGAGATGGTTGGGTTCTCAAAGTCCTTGGCCTGAGGCTGCTTTGTCATGGAAGCTGCTCATGTTCACCTCCAGGCTTCAGAGTCCTTCTCTCCCAGTAACTGTCAATGCATTTTGGGCACAGTAGGTTAAGTCCTTGTGCTAGGACACTGATGTGGCAAGGAGGTTAAATCCTTTTCATGCATCATGCTAATTTTTACTGGGCTTTCTGGCCTCTTTGTCTGACCTTCAGTAACACCATTTTCTCTAAAACAAAGAAACCATTCTCTGGCATGAGCCCATTTTGCATTACACCACTTTGAAATAGTTTTTAAAGGCTGTACTCCAGCCAAAAATAATTATGGTGAATTCTCCATTATCTGATGGAAAGAAACAAATATAATGGAAAAACATGGATGATGCAAGTACCAGGAGCAGTCATGGAACCAGTTCTCACAAGACCAGCCAGACCTAGGAGTATCCCTTCACTGTACCCCCCTGACACTCCAAACTGGAGGGGTGCACTCATTCATACAGAGCACCCGACCTTAACTGATCTCTAAGTGAACCACATTTCAACAGAGCTAACAAGCTTTCTAGGAATACAGAGTGCTCTGCAGCACAGTGGGAGCCAGATGATGCCTGATATGGCATGAACACAAGTGCATAAAATCTGCTGGTGTCGTGCTGACAAAGAAGAGCCCTTTGGATGCAGTTTCAGAGGGTTCCACAGTACTGGTTTGGTGTGTGTTGCACAGAGGCAACAAATCTGGCTCTCTAGTGAGATAAACCAGTCCAAGCCTACACTACACTCTGTATAAACTGCATTTTGCCCAAAGATAATAACCCAAGGAGACTGGATAGGTTCTTACAGAGCCAGCATTTTCTTGTCTTCTGAGACACAATTAATCAGTGTCACAGATTCATTACTGTCAAACAGTCAAGTAGGAAATATAGGGAGAAAGATGTGATGCTTGTGCCAGTTGATTTCTTGATGTTTGCTGTCTTGCACCTGCAAGGAGGATATGAATGTCAAACAGTGCTGTGTTGCCCATAAAACCTTGACACAATGCTATTGCCATCTTTTTACCTATAACAACATCCTTAAGCATCTTGAAGGCAAATCTGCAAGAGTCTGCAACAGGTAATTCCTGCAAAGAGAATTAGGGGAGGTGAAAAGGGAAAAAAAACAAGTATGAAAGGATGACACAGGTAATCTTGCTTTAGTATATAGCCAAAACTGCCAAACCTATATGCTATCTTTAGCAAAGATCTCACATTTTATTAATAGACTCAAAACTTTTAATCATGGTATTGTATATTGTAACTGAGGCCAAGTGAATAAGCCCCATTCTGACCTCTAAAAAATGTGTCATAGCATTTTTACAGTTGATAGCTACATATTACAAAGTCGTTAATATTTTTGTTCTTTGTGACATAGGCAACCCCAAGAAGGCCCTCAGTGAGGTCTAGCTACACTTTAAGTTTCTTCTGTAACAGTTAAAAACCCAAATTCAGGATTCGCCATTAACAGAAAATATAAAACAAACTATAAAGACAGGATTTGCAAAATTTTCAGCTGTCTTTCCAATCATTGTAAACTTCTATAAATTATATGACAATGCAATGTTCATTAAAAATAATCTCATATACTCTCCTAAGTCCATATTTACAGCATTCAAATCACAGAGCCCAGTGAAATTTAAGTGAAATAGCTAAGCAAACAACTCATATTCTTATTTTTCAGAAAACAAGAGGATTGAGAATTTTTTTCCTAATTATTTCCTTTAAAAAATTGTTTCATGTATATGTACACAATATTGTATATTGTATATACAATATCTTCCTTTTATTTTCTGAATCAGGTAACAAAAATTTCACTTCTCTAAAGGCTCATGAAAGCTCTTGCTAATTCTGGTAACACCAAAAAGTCCTATTAACATAGAAGAAGCAGAGCACAGAAGTCTACTGTAGAACTAAGGATGAGAAGAACTACAAGAAATGTGCTGTCCATACAGCTTGTGAACTGTTCAATAAAAAGCAACTATAAATTCCTGTCTGGTGTGTCTAGATAATACCACAGGTACCCTCAGCCAAGTACAGAAAAAAAGCAGAGCAAACACACAAAATACCCAAACTGCCTACAAAATTAAGTGAAATACTGTTCTAAATCCTTTATTTTCTTGTTCTTAATATTTTTGTTTGTGTCTCCCTCCTGCAGCTCTTGGCAAACACTGAACTTAAACTATTTGGAAAAGCAGTTCTTCCCGCCTCATCTGTGCCTTTTCTTAACCCCCAAAATCATTAAGCATTGTGGTCCTTGATGAAATCCTGTTTACAACTGTTGCTTTGTTACGTGGGTATTTTCAAGTTTTCAAAGGAACTTTTTGTTCCTACAGAGTGAAGTCTCTTCATGTCATGCTGCAGCCAAGTTAGCCAAGGTGCTGATAGCCCCCTGCAGTGAAAGAACATGAGGAGAGTGAAAACTGGGGGAAACAGAGCAGTCTTTTCAACTGTCAACATTTATTTAAATGTAATCATGAGATCTGGCTGTTCCTTGGGCCATGTGGTGTCTGCCCATTCTGCAGGGTGGGGCTGGAATTACTGCTGGCATGAATTTGTTTGGCTTCTTATTTTCATAACCCTTCAGAGCCACACAAGGGGAAAACAAGAGACTACATAAGTACATTTGAGGGCTGAATGTTTGTTTGGCATGCTTGCATCATACAGAACTTGGAAGGGCTGAGGAAATCCTCTGAGCTTAGGGAATTTGAGGTGAGCTGCATAGTTTGATATGAAGGCAGACAGCTGAAGAGAAACAGAACGAGAAAATACTCAAGAAGGTACTGAAAGGGGTCAATATGTGGGGATCAATGTCAGAGAAGAAAAACAGGTGAAAGATTGTCTCTGTTGTCTTCCATTATAATGATTTTAAATCCAATAAATAGCAAGATTAATGGGGTGCCCCACCTACAGGAAAGGGATATGCCCCTTCATTTCACCCAACTCTCTGATTTTCTGAAACATTTTGTGGATGCCCTTATTCCCCCACAGACTCTGTGGTTTCTCCTGTAGTAATCTTGGCCTCTACCTTTTCATAAAAGTTGCTGTATATCTCTTCCTCCATCTCCTTGCAGGTCCCCTCCTTGTGCTTAGCCAAATTTTGTTGCCCTGTTCTCCTGATCAGGCTGCAAAGAGGGGTGTGGCTGCTGCTCCTACTTTTCACCAACAGGAAGAATGACTTTAGCAAGTGGCAGCAATTGCAAATGGCTTCCATGCTTTGTCTTTAACTCCTCTGCTTCTCCTCAGCAGCAAAAACTGACTACAAAATAATGAGAAGGACGGGAAAGCCTAGAGAACTTGAAGGCTGTGGTGGTATCTAGAGAGGCTGAGGGAAATCTAGAAGATGATTCAGAGGAAGTAGAAGAAATACTGGAGGAGATCTGGAAGCGTTTTTCACATGCGCAAATTAAGAAATCAAAAAAGTGCTTGCAGTTATTAGTTACCTTTATTGAATAGTAAATCTGTATATGGGCCTGCACAAAATAAGCAATTAGAAGAGTATCACAGACAAAAATGGATCATAAGCGCAGATGTTTGGGGACATGAACCTCTGACTGAAATAGGTTGTAAAGGAGAAAATGCTCAAGCAGTGCAGCTGGGCAATGAAAACAAAAGGTGAGCACACTGAAAAGTGGAATGAGAGAGAGAGCGAACTAAGGGATAAGAGAAAAATGATGAAGAAGGAAGCTGGCACTGGCAGGTTTGCCACAGAACAGAACATTGGCAAAGTCAAATGCCAGGAGGCTAAAGAGTACAAAAATTAAAAACAGTAAAAGACAAGGGAAGATTGCAATATGGGAAAGGAAAGAGGAAGCCAACACAAGAAAGGGAGATAGTGACCAATGTGACAGATTCTTTAATTTATTATTAGTACAAAGGACCTGCTGATCTTGCAAAGTGGCCACTGTGCTTCTCACACCAATACTTTGCTTGGTCTCTTTCAGAACATAAATCTGGGTTCACAGGAGAGGGGTCAATGGATGTTTTACATGTTTGGCACCTGATACATTGACAGACTGCACATAGAAGACCTTCAAGTATTTTTAGACTCATCTGAAGACTGGAGAATCTCTGAATTTCTTCACTCTTTGGTTAAGTGTAGAGAGATTCTAAAGTCTCTCCCATTATAATATGCAGCTGTTGTTTTGGTGACATTTTGGCTTAAAAGTATGGGATAAAAACTGATCTAAGTGCAGTTCTTGACATTTTTGGCTGTAATTAAATTCTGGATCTTGCTTGTGAGGGATTTTTAAAGAAGAACTGGAAATCACTCCTTTCTGCTGACTTGCTAAATAAACCTATCTGGCTTATTTATTTCCAATGCAGATAATGGAGGGAAAAACACAGAGGATAGGGAATCACTTGCAGCTCTTTTGCAGGAGATCCATTTGGTGGGGGCTACTGTGACGAAATAGGAAGAAAAAGCCTGGTAGATTAAAAAATAAAAATCTTCAGCATGTAAAGGCACAAATAAATGGTAGGAGTTTAAATCACAGAGGCTCAAATCCCTGTGGGGGCCACTTAGGAAGAATTACTTGACTCAGATGCAAGAGCCAGAAGGGATCAACAGATTGTTAGTTTGACCTACTGTGTAACATGGCCATAGTATTTCATCCAACTGATTTTGCAGCTAGTGTAAAGCCTGTCTTTCTTGAAGTTAGGTGAGCTTGATATGGAGGGGTTGAATAACTCAATGCATGTTAATAGTTTCTCCTTGGGTAGTTTATGCCTTCTTGTTTAAAATAGGTTGATCTTACTTTATACAGTTCAGACTCTTTTTTCTTTCTTTTTTTTTTTTCTTTTTTCTTTTTTTGTTCTTTTTTTGTTATTTTTGCTGTTAAGTTTTTTTTTGCTTTGTTGGAAGCCTTCATTACCTATTATGTTCTTGATGTGAAAGATGCTTATGGAATGAAAAGAGTACACTAGGTACAAAAGATATGTGAAAAAAAGGGCATCCAGGCAGCAGTAATATGAGTGACTGGAATGGGGAACATCTGTTTCAACAAAATTGGCTCATCATGAAGTATACTGTGTATATGTAGCTGGGCTCCCCTGCCGCTGATGCACTGCTGTTCCAATTTGCATCTAGGTAATGGTGGCTGGGGCACAAGCTCACTGATGGCTAGACACTGTGATAGCAGCGTAAAGGGGGCTGCACTGGAGACAAGGTGATTCAAGCTCTTGGGACGTTTTTGGCAATGGTGGCTGCCTATGTGGGATGTAATAAGGAGGGAAAGAGTGTGAAATGGCAGACTGTGTGAGGCTGCAATGAGTCAGCCACTCCGAGGGGGCTGGAAGAAATGTATAGTCTGTATAAAGCAGCCCTCGGCTGGCCTGAGCTGGAGGCGAGGAGTTCGGGTTTCTGCAAATCCAATTCCTCTGATATTCTTGGCAGTCAGGGGAGGAAACTCACAGCAGAGAGCTCTGGTGTGTGCAGAGTGATGATTCTTGGGCTGCCTTCTGGGAAGGCAGGCCAATAAACGTGGCTACCATGTCCTGCAACAACAGTCCTGAAGAGGGAGCATAAACTAATAGGAGTGTCCAGAACAATATAATATGGATCCTTTCTGATGGACTGAGAAATGTAAGACTAATGGCTACAGCACTGCACAACTATTGACAGGAATAGTTCACATATAGGTGTCTTCAATAACCGATGATTTGGGTATTAAATCAAACCTTCTTGGCAGGAGAGAGAAATTCAATGCACTAATTAAAATTGTTCTTTCTGGAAGATTTTTTTTTTTTTTTTTGAGAAGTTCATAATTTTACAATCTCCATGCCATCACTTATTCTTCCATTACTTCTAAATACTGGGTTTGTATATACCCTTTTCCTGTTCAAACACAAGGGTCTTTTCTCCATCTAACTGCATTTTGGAGTTTCAAAATTTTTTCTCAGGATTTCTCTTTCTCTTTTTAAAGGTACTAATTCAGAGGATCTGACATTTTTCTTACCAATCTTTGTTAGTGACAAGTATTATCAAAGGTATTGTAGGAGTATAATTGTGAGATAAACACAGTTCTGGTGAAAAACGTACTAGGTGGTCACATGGGGAAATGTCATTAACACTGTGTAATTTACTTGGAGTAGTCCAGCCTTGGAATGTGTGGCAGTATTTCTCTTCATGAAAAATGATTGTTGCTTCAGCTGCAGCCATATCCATCTTCCTGGGAAAACTTCCAGCTTCAAAGGGAAATCTGGTGGTACACATTTGAACTATGTTCTTAGCTGCAACATAATATTTTTTGTCTTTTGGTTGTCCACTGGAAACGGTAATGAAAACAAGGCACGCGTTCCTTTCAGCCTCGGTGTAACCTTTCTCTTCCTCAGGAAAGAAAAGTTGCTGAATACAGAGGGTAATTAATTTACTGACATTCTTTCAGATGCTTTGATGATATGCTTGGAGGAAGGGTCTGCATGCTAATCTGTAGAGTAAAACCGAAGGGTGGCACCTAACAAGGTGCTGTAAAAAAATAAATACATCGGTCTCCTAAGTAATGTCTTCACAACAACTAAATCATATTAAACATAGACTGATTTCATGGGCTGAATAGTCAGGTTCTTAAATCTTCAATTACCAAAATGTGTTGTCATAGGAAAATCTTCAGTGGAGCTAATATTACTGCTTTACATACAAGAGAAAAGAAATACTGGTAATGGGAAAAACATATAACAAACATTTCCAAACTTTCAGAAAAGCAAGCCAGAAAGTAAAAATAATGTATAATGAAATGGACTTCCCTCATTTGTTTTCTCTCCATGAGCAAATGAGCTATAATAAACAGTAAAAATAAAGAAGTCCTACCAATTGATGACCTCTCACCTTTACCCAATCTAAGCTACTTTTTAAGGCATTTTTCATACTCTTGGTTTATTTATTGTTCCTCTGCTGCTTCCAAGTTGAACTTCTGATAGGATCCCACCAGAGTTTTGGAGGAAGCAAAATAGAGCAGCAGAAGCAAAAGTTATTAGTTGGAATGATGGTTACAAAAATATGTGCAAAGTAATTATATCAGGGCTGTTCCTGTCTCACTGGGATACAAATATTTTTATTGATGTTTGTTCTCAGGCCCTTTGGGAAATTATCAGACACATTGAAATCCTATGATAAGTTTCCCATGGCTTCACTATGACCCTTCCTGTTGCTCCAGGGTGCCCTAATTGCACATGTACATGAAATGTAAATTATTTCATATAATAAAGCCGATTCTAGGGAATATCTTGTCCACTGTGTGATAGAGTCTGGCTTGAAGAAGATACACAGTGGAAAGCAATTAATTTCTGCTGTTCTTCTTTTTCTGGTAAAAGTAATTCCTGTGTTTTTGTTTGCATTCTATCTAGTCAGCAAGAGTTCATAATGGAGTATGGAAAATATACAAACTAGAAGAGATTAAATCCAATTTTGTACAGTTTAATTTAAAATAACATGGAGATCTGCACCAGTCAGCTGCAGTAAACCACATGTATGGCATATGTGATATGGCCAACATTTTTCAGGGTTATCCATTTTCACTTTTTCAAATACCTAAATATCTACACATCTATAGACATACCAGCATATGTACATACGCACATAACAGGCCAATCAGAAATTCAGCTGGAAATTTCTCACCAATTTTTATTATATTGTTGGTATGAATTTATACAAAATATTATTAAGTTTTATATACCTAGTAACTTATTAAAAATCAATCTATTTTATTGATGGTACCTGTAACAGAAAATGTATTCCATCACCTTGATAAAAACCTTGTTAAGGATTTGGAGTGGGCTTTTAAATTGAAGTATTGATTTGCTTGTTCCTCATTTCTAATGATCTGAAACACTTTTATTAATTTAAACAAAACAAAACAAAAAGCAAGATATTGAGGTCTTTTTCCTAAATCTTGTACTGTGATTACTTCTCTTGCTATTGAGTTGACATCTGAGACAGCTCATGTAGAACCAACAGTCTTACCTGTCTACCACTTAAAATCATACAATGGAGAAAAATAATTTTTATTTTCTGAAGATACACAGATTAATGTAGATTTTTACAACATGCAAACATGCTTTTATTTCTATTTATAAATTTCCTGTTAGATCTGTGAGGCAAAGGGTAACTTTAACCTTAGCACTTCCTGGATTTTGACTCTGTAACTGCATTATTTTCCTTTAGTATGTGTTTATCTGTCACATACAATGATCACAGTTTTGTAGCCTCAAATAACTTGAAACTAACACTTGGGTGATAGAATCAGTGATGAAGGTGAAATCATTTTTTCTTGTGTTTTTCATGGCATCAAAGCATCCTACAAATACTGCTAAGAAGAGGGTCTGCATATTAATTCTGTCAAAAGGGGAGAACCTTATGTCGTGCTGACAATAAATTTGGTGCAATACAAATCATGTTTAACCCCTGAGGCAAAGTGCAGGTTAAATGTAATTTGCTTTTAATCCAGGTGCTACTCATTTGATGAACACCCTTAGTTACACATAGCAATAAACTGAATTAACTGTTGAGCTTACTGGTGCTGCAGTGTCACAAGGCCTTGCCCGCTATAACTTTCCTTTGCACACTGATGTTTTGCAATGCAACATGTTCTAATTAGACAACCTGATTTTACTTATCTGAAAGCTTTTTTATAAATATAATTTTGTGTCACAGGCCTGAGAATTCACCTGGTTGGAGGATGTGATTTTGTAAGAGCCCGTTTGACAAGTTTGCTCCGCATCTGCCTTACCAGCACACGAGGCACACTGAACATTTCAAACAGGTACTAGACTTTGTTTGCAGCAGATCTCTGTTGCTTAGCAGAACACTTGCTCTTGGCATGACCCTACACAAACAATGCTTGATGTGGATTTTAAGTTTTCACTAAGGACAAGTGAAGTTTGTTATGCAGAAAGGAGCAGCATGAAGGCGGGCCTGCTGGCTCGCTCTTGGCACTGCCACCAGAGAACGCTTGCCATGGGAATATTTGAACCAGCGGTGTTTTCTTGTAGCAATTATTTATCATTGTTTCTGCAAGAATTAACTTCCACGGAAAATATGAAGCTTGCAAAAGTTAAATTTGGAAAAGCGTTGAAAACAGTCTGGTCGAAAAGTGTGAATTTTTGAATGAGAAGAGTGCCTACGTGGGAGATGGATTTAGGACTCATTATTCTTATCCGCCTCTGCTGCTTGGACTCCACCATGACGCCCCTATGTGCCTTCTCACCCAGGCAAGAACGGAAAGGGATTGAGAGAGGGGTGCCTGTGCAAGGTGCAGAGCCTGAGAGGGGTCACTTCCCACAGAAGTGTGGGTGTTCAGTCCATCAGACGTTCCCCTCAGTCGCATTCCGCTCCAGGAAAAGACAGGTTTTACCCCAAATCCGAGGGGTCCCCGCGCCCCCCCCTTCAGCGCCCGGCGGGCCGGGGGCGGGGCAGCCCGTCCCGCTGACTGACATCCGCGCTGGCCAATCGGCGGCCGTGCCGTCGGCAGGGCGGCGTTGCCGCGGTAACGGCGGCGCGCGGGCTGCGGCGGCCGGGCGGGCTGTGGGGCCTGCGCCCCGGGCATGTGAGATCCTGCCCTCCCTCCCTCCCTCCGTCCCTCCGAAGTGGGCATACCCAGCATAGGGGCAACAGCACAGAAACGCAGCCTTAGGGGACGTGAGGGAGTTTTGATCCAAGCGGAGGTAATGGCTGTTTAGGAGGACACGAAAAATTAGATGCCATACGTGGTCTCGGGAGCCTTGGATGTGAATAAGCCTGGCAATTCTTGTTTTCGGGCAGAGCTGTGGAAGAATGGTTGGGTGAAGAGGAACCATGCCTTTCCTTCTCTCCCCAAGTCCAAGCCACTCTTCTGCCTGGCCAGCGGGCACGGGGCCCCCTGAGCTCATAACTCAGTTTTACTCGTTTTCACCTGATTTCCCTGTGAAGATGGGACTGACACCGTGCCTGGCCCGAGCCTCGGTCAGCTGCGGTGTAATTAATGCAGTCTTGTGCCCTGTCCCTGTCCAACTAAAACAGTGCTTTCCCTTAGTTCCAGATGGTCAGATTCCTGCAGAGGTCAGGGGCCCAGTTGTAAATGAGGAGAAAGGTCAATCCACAAAGATTTGTGTGACTTTCTACCCTTAAACCATCTAGCTGGTAGTTCATTCATGTGTATTGGTAGTTACTGTGATAATGCATTTGTTCTCTGGAATTTGTTTCTGCAGAGGTTTGCCTGGCCTGGCAACAGTAGTGTGCGAGCATTTACCAGATCAGATGTTCTGACTTCTTGGTTCCCCACTCTTCTAGAGGAGTGGACTGAGTTCATTTATGTGTATGTTTTAAGGGACAGGAGAATAAAATTGCAGTACTCATGGCCAACAATGTAGACATTGAAAGGTAGAAATGTTACTCTCTGAAACGCAGCCTGGCACGTAACTGCTGATTGTCCTGTATAACAAATTATCTTTTTTAGTTCTGTTCCTGGAAAATACGTGGTACATAACAATAATGAAAAGGTTTACTAAAACGACATTTTGTTTTGCTTTGTTTTGTTTTGTTTGGAAGGAGCAACAGAAATGGCAAACTTTGCTGTCCAAGTGGTTTATCTTAAAGCATATTGCAAACTTTGTTCTTAAGGTACTGTAACTGAACTGATTGCTCAAGTTACAAACTAATACCATTTCCTTCATTACAAATTTATATGTTTTATTAAAATTTACTTTTCTATCTACTTAACTCTGTAGGACACTGATTTGTAGTTGAATGCACTGGTTTATAAACAGGTGAAATTATGGCTACACAGGAGGGACCTCAGACATTTGGAGCCGCATTATCTGGGGACATTTCAGGTTTATATTCCATATGTTTTTTGTTGGCACATGGAATTTAATCCTGTTCACTAAAGAATTAGAGAACAGGACAATACAGACCAATGCTTCAAATACAAAGTGAGTAAAACATGATCATTAAACATGGCAAGTTACATAATCATCAGGACACAGGGTACCAGTAAAACTTGATGACCTTTATCCATGTCATCTCACACCAGTTGTAAATCACTCTTGATTTAATCTGGAGGAGAAAAATAGAAATGTAGAAGAATGATGCTTTTAGGATTTTTTACAAACAAGAGCCTTCAAAATGAGTGCTCTAATGCCGTTAAGGCTCTTGCTGGACATGATGAATGTTTTGATAGCCCTCCTAGCACCTAGCATGTTTTCTGTAAAGATTTAGTAGGCAAACTTTTCTTTTTTGTGTCACTACATCATGAGTGTTCCACAAAGTATTAGGATGTGCTGCATAATTCATGCAAAATGCAACAGTGAGTATTTAATAATGTCTTGTTAGGTTTTCACATTTCACAAAATAATTGGAATGTCCAGAGTTTTGCTTTTCTAGACATTTTCCACTTAAGATAATTTCATCTGCTGCTCTAGATTCCTTCAGTTTTTCTTCTGCTATTGTGGCTCTCTGCTCATTGTTTTGTTTTTGTATTATAGTACCCAGTCTGTCTTGCTGTGTTTAGTTATTTCCATAGTAGTCACATCATCTATTTGAGTATCCTGTTCATAGCAAAGGTACCAAAACCCTTAGTTATGGGATCATTTATCAGCAGAAACACTTATTTCTATTCAGAGAAATCAATCTATTAAGATCGATTTACACTGTAAAAGAAAAGAGCATTTATCCCTTTAGATTACTTTATCCCGTATAATGTTACTGCAGTATTACTGCAGTTTATTGGGAAAAGTGTCTTTCCACCACTGAATCACGTTACACTATCCTTGTCTAGTAATGGACCTTTGCAAACACATGCAGACAAGTCTCAGACACACCCACAATTTCTCTCGTGTCTAAGTCCTACAGGGTTCATCTTTGAAGAAATTTCCAGATTTGTCTAACCAACACTTTAGACAGTGGGGAAAGTGTTCACTAGAACATTCCTAGACAGTTCTAGCCTGTTTGCAAATATCAGAACACAATGGCTTTTTAACTTGGCCTGTTTGGTTTTGAGTATTCTTAGTCCTATCCTCCCTTCGGGCTGCATCCACTTTAAACAAAGGCATAACCACCACACTCTGGGCTGCAGATCACATGGGGGAAAAGGGGTGTGTGCACTTGATCCTCTGCTAGAACAAGCTCCACACTTGCATGTTTCTGGGTGTGCATTGTTCCTAAAACATTTAAGCCAGTGATACTAGATGTTACGGACTAACAAAATCTTGAAGCTGACAGAAGTGAACTATATGCCAATATTTGTATGTTTGGAGCTTGCAAGTGGTTTCTTGAGAGAGGAGGATGCATAAAAACATGGATCATGCTCAGCTGTGAAAAGATGAAGCGTCTTGACATAGTAAACTTTGGATTTTCTACATCAGTTGTATTTATTTAAGTTCCATAAAATAATAGATTATTCTTTTCATATAACTGAAGGAAATGATTAGTCTCTAGGACTAAGCAAAGGAGATTCCTTCAGCCAGAAACTGGGGAGAATGTAGTGCTGAGCTGGAAAAATCTGAAGTTTTCAATATGTGGTTAATTTGCTAAAAATATTGTTGGAAATATAAAAATGTTTTTTCCTTTTATCTTTCAGTGAAAAACAGATCCAACAGTAAGATACTACCAATTGTCCAATATTTTTGTCCAGCTTACATTTGAGTACTTTGTCTTAATGGATTTCTAAAATGATTTATAATTGAGCAATATAAAACATTTAGCACAAAAGAAAGTAATGCTCAAGATGTTGGTTTAATTTTATTTGCTTTCCCTTAAAGAATAATGAGAAGCCTCAGAGAAAAGAAATTATTTGGAAAAAGCCTGAAGCAATGCTTTTTGGCACTCAACAGAGGGTGTCAGTTTGGTCCTTTCTGACACCTCTTTTATATGTAAATATAATGAGAACCCAGGAGAGTAGAGAAAAAAGACTTACCTTTATCTTGACTGTAAAGTTAGGGATCAGCCTTAGAAAATCCTGTGACTGGGCTGATTCAATATTGGGGTGCTAGAAAATCTAAATTCAATTTCTCTTCTTTTTCAGACTTGCTGTGTTATGCTTGGCAGATCACTTACTTCATCTCTCTGTATCTTATATCCTCTTATACTGAGTTTTCTCCTTTGTTTACACAGTCCAGCCCAGACTGAACAACAAGGATGTCTGGGTGCCCTTGTAGTACATGAAGCTTTTGCTTGTTGCTTCTCACTTAAAGCTATTTGAGACATTTCCAATTTATATAACAGTAGAGTTAGGTATTACAAGTAAAATCTTCTTTTAGGATACTTGTGAATTTAATCCAATGTACATAAATCACCCTTGTTAGACAGCCCACATAACAACATGGTGTCACAAACAGAAAGCTTATGGTTCCAAGCACTGCATTGTGGACAGGCAGAATAACTATACAACATTGAGTGTAGTATTGAAGGAAGGGAAAACAAAGGGAAAACTCAGAGTTAAGTGTGGTTTTATGTAAATAGGGTTCACACAACCAAGAGTTCTTGAATCCAAGATAATAAATTAATACATTCCTTTCTGCAAGCTAAAATTAGTCAGTTCTTTTTTTGGCACTTACAAACTGATGAGTACCCGAGCTTCTGCTAGGCTTTTGTATTTGCCACCATTTTGGACTCATATGTTTTCCTCTTCATTTATGTGTCTCTGTAGCCTTTCATCCTCTCCCTCAAGCAGATCAACCCATGCAACATTCTCATAAATCTGTTATGGGAGTCCTGATTTTCGTAAGCACTCTACAATTGCAAATGACCTCTCCAAAGAGCCTCCTGGACTTAAGCCACTGTCACCTGAAGCAAGTACTCCATATAAATCCCTCTCAGTTTTATCAAGCACTTTGGAAAAAAAATAGCAAAGTAATTGGTTGTCACTGCTTACTTAGCTAGTTTATGGTCTTCTTGGAAATTGTGTCTGCTTTTAGATGAAGCCAAGCATGTCCAAGGAGAATTTTTCTTAAATTGTCTCTGCTTGTAGTTGAAGTCAAACATGTCTAAGAGGTTCTTGGGATATTTTTGACATGTAAGCTTGAAAGCTCTGTGACCTTTGTTTTAGCTCTGTGTTTATTTGGTGCAAGGATTTATCTTCCTGTGCTAGCAGATTAGAACAGGGAGAGTGAACTGCCATATAGATTAAATAGATTTTACAGTCTGATACAGCTACACATGGAAAGGCCGTGATACCAGTCAGCATCCATAAACTGTACAAAAACAGATTTCCCAAATTCTCTCAGTTGTTCCTGTATTTTGTCTATTGAATAAGTGTGGTTATGTCCTAGTAGTAGGAAGCTTCATGCAATCTATTACCTTTTCCATAAGGTAAACTCTGGGGTTTTTTTAAGCTGGCAGGCCATGTGGAATTCTAGCTAAGTCAAAAGCATTAGTGTTGAGGATTCATTGAAGACAGCCAGTTTAATCCCCCAGCTAACACCAGTATGTTTTGTTCAATTCAGTCAAGGAATCCAGGCTTATAAAATGACCTTGTAATGGTTTTTGAGGAATTGTTTACATGACAGAATCAAGAGAGATGAAAAACAGAGAGGGTCGCTCTTCAGAAATGGGCTGCATACAGGAAATAGGAAACGTATGTGTCAACTTTGCTTCCAAGTTCCAACACTGACATGAAACAAGACATAATGAAGGCTGTTTCAGGGAAGTTTCCACTTCTATGGCTTGAATCACACATGGTGGCTAAGAGAAGGCAGCATAAGTGAAGCATTGTTAATAATGCTGTTGTTGCAGTTTCTGGCGTGGTTTAATAATGCTGTTGTTGCCAGTGTTGCAATAATGTTATTGTTGCAATTGATTAGGTGAAGTTTAAAAACTGTATGCAAGAGTTTCTGTTCCCACTACAGGACAAGAAAATGATGGATGTATTGAGCTGTTTGTGCTCTCGTCATTCTGTTCTGTTTTGGTTAGACTGAAGCTCTTACCTTGATTCTGAACTAGCCATAGTATTTCATTTGCTTTTAATTACGTTGAATTTCTCCACTAGTTGTAAGTGACCTGCCACTGCAGTTCATGAAATTGTTTTTAAGTATTATCCTCAGTGGAATTGCAGAGGAGAGAAATGTTTTCCCATAGCTGTATGCCATGATCAACTGTACCTTCCTGCTTTATTAAAACATAATTCAACATTTTTAAAAGAAAAAAAAAAAAAAGGAAAATTTTATGTTTTGAATTGTTAAATCCCAGTCCTGATTTACATTCACATCTTTACCACTGAGCTTGAGACAAGATTTGAACTGCTTGTATGCCTTTTAATTTCACACTGAATTTATAGGAAGTTTCCAAATAATAACAGTCAACTTGGCAGGAATAAATGTAGACCAAATGGTGTAATCCCCACAAGGAAGCATAATTCTCTTATGAAGTATTTACAATAGCAAGCTTGGAAGTCCAACAATAGGTTATATTGTTAATAGATGGTTTATAGCATCTTTTATTGACTGATTCATTCCTCATTGCAACAGATTAAATCACCTAACGTTCTTCATATGGCAGGCAGTTCAGTGTTCAGTGTTGCTTTAAGAATCCTCTCAGGTACAAGAAAGTTTCATTTTGACATAAATCAATAATTAGGACATAAATAGGACCTTGCAAAGTTCAGAAGTTCCCTGAAATGTTACTGAACTTTTTGATGCTCCCTTCCTGTGACCTGCCAATAACCCTTATCTCTCCTGCCTTCATGACCCTTTAATGTTTCCCTGGCTCTCCATTCCCTTCATCCTCCTAAAGAGTTTGGCTACTTCCCAACTTGGATTCATCCAACAGGCCACCCTCCTTGGAAACTCTCCCAGTCTTTGAAACAGCCTTACAGTACAGTAGCCTGAATATTACTTTGCACATTTAAATTTCACATACTGTTGAACCTGTTATTTTGGTATCTGAACTAAAAATTCCAGTGCTATAGTTTTGTGTAACCATCAATGTACATTATATGCACCTGATATACCTGATAGCTTCAGACCTGAGAGGATACTAGAGCCACATACTCTACCCTGTTCTTCAGCAGACTGAAGTTATCAAATACAGTTTTGAATGAGATATTAACTTTGAATGCACAAAGTATAATGGCCCTCAAGAATTTTATTTTTAACAGCTAACTACAACATACTTGCTCACAGAGATTTGTTCCAGTACAAATCACAGACTGAGTCTGATGGTCTTCACATTTTCCAGTTTGCCTACAAATAAATACAAGCTTCACAGGAATTTTTTTGTAAAATAAGAAAATATCCCAAGTGTCCCAGAAATACGCAGCTTTGTGATATCTAAGCAAGCAGTGTCAATGCAGCAGTCTAAACACTTTTCTGTGCCTGGCAAAAGGATGACTACTCACATGAACCTTCAGACAACTTGTTTTTTCACTGTTGCCCCTGTACTTAGACACCCCCTAGAATATTTGTAAGAGACTATAATGAGCTCAGTTGCTTCTCAGTGATACAAAGTTAAAGTTTGTCATCTCAAAGGTAATGACAAAATTGTGTCATTGCACTTGGATATTGTAAAAGTCAGCCCGTGGGTTCTTTCTTAGAGGTTGGACAGATGAGGGTGAAAAGGCTGTTGAATGGGAACAAAGTCTTCAGTGGTGACATGGCAAAAGAGCAGTAAAAAGATCCAAGTTAGACAGTTGCAGCAGAGGAATGAACCAAGACACCAAGACAACCAGTGTGGATATGTTTGTGTGTTAGGAACCCCCTACAAGTTTGAAAGGATTGAGAAAAAGTCTGTAATATTCAGTAAGGGCAAGATGGCTATGGTCATATATTTCTTCTCTTACAGATAAAGTAGACTGCCCTTGGCAATTAGCTATCTATGCAATGTGCTAGTTTGGTTTTTTATTTTGCCATGCAATTAAAACAGTAGACTTCTGTACATGTGTATGATCTGAATTATATTTTCCAATCCTTGGCAGACCAGCACAAAATATTTTAAGAAATGAACATTTAAAGGATAAAGCACAAATTTATCTGTTTATAGAAGTAGACTGGACATTGAAAAACTGAAATGTATTTAGTGCTGTCTGGAGACTAAACAAATGCAGTGCCCTTTCTCTCTCATCCAGCACGTGCTTCAGCCCCCAGAGCACCTCAGTAAGCTTTATTAAAAACGTGCTCCATTTCATTAGTAACACTTTTGTACTGGGAGAATCAAGACTGGTCAGGGATTTGAGACGCCACATCAGAAGTGCTGAATTAAGATGCTAATAATAATAAGTGCTAATAATCTCCTTCAACCAATAGACTGGGAACGCTTTCCTTTCTGACTGTCCTTTATAGATTGGACATTGACATCTCTCTACTGAGGGACCTTTTCTTATGTCTCCGGAGACAGGGAAATGATGTTTAAGTGTCAGCTTCAAAGGCTTATAAATTGAAAACTGCCAGAAATACCAGTTCTATTAGTAACTGAAAATAAAGCATTTTGGAATACATCAAACCACTTACATGTCATCAGCTTCAGTTTGTGTAAACCCATCTTCTTTCATGTCCTTCATGATTTTGCTTCCTCTCTGTTATAAATGCAAAGGCAAATTTCAGGTTAATAAATGACAATTTATTAACAACAGAATATCGAGCACCTGAAAAAGAGAAAAACCACAAAAATAGGAAATTGTCAGCGCCGCGCTGGGTGGATAGAGGTCCGCACCGATGTACAAGACGCCCTAGTCCACGCCGGTGCAGCTCTCAGTCCACCGTTTTATAGGATTTTTCTGCCCTTAGGCAGTTTAGGTGTCCAAGGTGAGTTGAATAGTCCGGATTTCTTTTCGATGGCCCTCCCGGATCTCATCAAGTCTAGTTGTCTCATTCCGGGAAGGCTCCTTTCTTATGTCAATTCCAAGAGTCTGTCTTATGTTGATTTCATTCCGCTTGTGGCACCAGAAGGTTGATGAGATTGGCATCGTCGTCAGG
Organism: Zosterops lateralis; assembly: GCF_965231275.1. Lineage (NCBI taxonomy): Eukaryota > Metazoa > Chordata > Aves > Passeriformes > Zosteropidae > Zosterops > Zosterops lateralis. The sequence goes on along the minus strand of NC_139800.1, from coordinate 56,700,634 downwards.
AAGGAATTTCTCCTTGCCTTGGCGAGGAAGTGATTCTTATCAGGGTTGGCCAGTGTCTTTGTCTAAGTTGATGATCTTCGTCCTGTCTTTGCAACTGAGATTAGCAGGCTGAGAGAGAACGGTTACCCTTCTACTGGATTTTACAATTTTACTTTAGCTTTGTTTCATTATACATCGAATTATTATTTTATACACGAATTTTTACCCTATTTTTATCACACTCTCGGACCAGAATTTCAGATTTACGTTGTTCAGCTGATCACTATGGATAAGAATATATTTGATGTTATTTATCTGCTATTTAAAAATACAACAGATTAGTAAGGTTAATTGTGCCTTTTGAAAAACCAGTGGTTGGTAATTTTAACTAGAGAGAACACATTTATTAATTTATACTAATTTCATTTGTTTTAGGGTTGTGTAAGAACAAAAGACAAAAGGAAAACACACAGAAACCCCCTTTCTCTACTGAAACAGCCATTAGGTTCAGCTTTGAAGTCCCTAATATATTTTGGCCCATGAAAATGGATTAAGAAGATGTAGAATCATTCTGAATAACAGACTTTGCCAAGCTCTTTATGCGTAGAGAGAGAGAAGTTTCCTGAAATGTGATACCCTTAATGGAAACAAATGTCAAGAAAAAGAGTGTGAACAAAACTTGTAGTGTTCTAGCCAGTGGTGAAGAAGCCACTATTAGTATCTCTAGCACCTTGCCTTTAGTGCAGGTTTCACCGTCTAATGTGCCAGATCTTCCCAGAATTTTTCCTGAAGTAGTACATCTAGAAGCTGAATCCCGGGAAAGGTGACCAGGCATTGCAACAACAACAGTCAAATTCTTCAGACATGTCTCAAGCACCCTTCGCAAGAAAACCTGTCTTCAAGGTATGCTATATCTGTGGCAGAGAATTTGGGTCACATTCTATTGCTATACATGAACCCAAGTGCCTAGAGAAGTGGCGCATTGAGAACAATCAGCTACCTAAGCGCCTTAGAAGGCCAGAGCCCAGGAAACCTGAGATCCTTACTGGTACTGGTAACTATACACTTGCAGATGAAAATGAAGCAGCTTATTATAGTGCTCAAGCCCAGCTCGTACCCTGTAGAAACTGTGGCCGAACCTTTTTTCCTGATCGTCTCCCTGTGCATGAAAGGTGCTGCAAAGGAGGCAGCAGTACTGCAAGGCTGCCAAGCGCTGCTGCTGGTAAATCTGCTAAAGCACCAAGATCTGGAACTGGCTCAGCAGGTGGTGAACCATCATCTAAGGCTCGTCAAGGAACCAGCAGGGCTGCATCAGCTGTACCAGACGAGGTAAATTGCTAAGCATGTGCTGTATGAAAGGGTGTGGATGCATCTTGATTCTTGGCACTGCAGGGGAAACTGGCTTGCCATCAAATTTCAAATCACTTTTCTTCAGAGGAACCTTTTAGCTCCATGCAAATGTTTCTCTGCTAAATAGAGGATAAGGAAAAGGGAAATACTGGGAAGGGAATAAGGGAAACTATTTATTCCTATTTATTTTGATTTTTCTTTTGCATGGGAGTAGTTGGGTTCTTTGTTGTCCTTAGAGAGTTATACCCCCAAGAGGGAAAATTGTTTGATATAGTTCCCTAGGAGATTCTGTTGAGCAGCTTAGGCAAGGTTTGGATGTCATATGTTTTAGGAGATGTTAGGTATTTTTATGTAGTTAACATGAAATGCAATGTTTCATTGTCCTGCAAGCATCCAGCACTTCAAAGCATGATTTTCATATTTTACTGTTATTTTTAACCTTGGCATGCAATATGAGTTTATTGAGGACTGCATGTTCAAAGGCAGCAATTCTGGGTATAACAGCAAGAAAATAAATAAGACTGCACATTTTTTTTCCACTGAATTTGATTCAGGATCCAAGAATAAAGAAGCTGATTCACATTATCCAAAAGCTACACAGTGTTTTGGAAAATGGGATATTTTTTTCAGCATTTGTTTCTGCACAAGCTGTCTTTTGGCCAGGAGTTTTGTAAGATAGATGTCTAAATTTAGGCCCAGTGTCCAAATTCAATGGCCTTTTTTTTTTTTTTTTTCAAATCCAAGTTGGAATCCTGGTTGCCTACATTACTTTAGAAAATGGGATTTAGCTCTCTGTTGCCAAAGAAATGCTATGCAGAGCATTTCTTAAGATGCTTTAGAAGTCAAAGTATGTAACATGTTAGTTTACCAGCTGCTGAGTAAAATTAAGATGATAGCATTACCCCAGCTCAAATGAGACTAAAGACTTCATGAGACCTTTTTTTATTATGCTCTATGAGGCCACTAATTAATGTATTTTGGCAAATAAAGGTTACTACACAGGCCTTTTATCAGCAAATTTTAAGTAATCCACAGGCTGCACACCTGCATTTATAGATATAGGAAATGTGATGCTGTTTACACTACATTGTGCTCCTTCCCAAAGAACTGTCATTGCTCTAGAGGTGATTGTTCAGTGAAAGGCGTGGGTGAGAGTTTAATCTATCATACATAATTCTGCAGATTAGAAAAGAGAGGGTGATTTTCTATAGTTATTATATCATTAAAAAAAAAAAAGTTTAGAGTGTGGTTTGGCACTGACAGTGACTAAAAAATGTTACCCATTTGCACAACGTATTTGTTCCCTTTGTGGATTCACTCACATCTGCTGACTAGTTGAACAACAATATTATTACCACTTTTTACTTCTGTAAGCTCTGCAGAGCCAAAATGAAGTCTGCTTAAATCTGTTCTTCCTTCTGTGTGAACAACAGGTTTCCTCATTTACTTCCAAGCAGTTACAGTTCATCAGTTGCAGCAGAACTAATGAGGCTGTACAGCTTCCAGTTTGTAATTGACTCAGAAGGACTTTATTGTTAACAATGACTTTCAAGAAAGAATGATGGATTTCACCTCTCTGAGGTCTATTACTGCATTATTTTTAATGTTGTTCTTTAGTACAGAGTTACGCATTTAAGGCACAGATGGGATGGGAAGATTGAAAGAAATATCCTGTGATCCAAGGGGTTCTTCAGGACTCACAGACAGCTTATAAGAAGTCGTCAAAGGAAGCCACTTTCCTGTAGGTTTAAATTCTCAGTGAGAGAGAATTTTGAAAGGTCCACACATTGAAGAGTGTGGAAAAGTGCTAATTAAAGCACTATTATACAGTAATTTCAGATTAGTTATGAACAGGGACAAGGTCTACGTCTCTGCTAAAGTCTTCCTCTTTTTCCAGCATATGGTTTTAATTTTGCTCACCTTACCAGCTGCTTATTAATTCTGTTAAAAAATAGTGCTTCACTAGTGATGGAGTGAAATGGCTACTGTTTTGGTCCTGGCTGGAAAACATTTGGGGCAGTCCATGCCTTATCTAACAGACTTACCGTGACAGTGCATTATTTGAGTACTTGTTTAAAGTCCTGATTCAGCAGAACATCAGAGGAAAGCAGTAACTGAAAAAAACCCTGCCCAGCCTTTATGTACATGTATTTAAGAGAAGTAGTGTCAAATAAATTTAGGCAATGAAAGATGGCCTAAATGAAAAAGCTGTATTTTCCTCATTTTTAAAATAAAGTTTTGACTGATTTAGTGGTACACCATGTAAAGTGCATTTTAACTTCATAACTGCAAGCACTTCACCCTGTATGCCTCTGCCTGTGTGCCCCGTAGTTCTCTCTCCTTTACCAAGTGTGGCGTCAACTAGGCCAGTATCATTACTGACAAACTCTTTTTCAGTTCTGCTTTAAATGTCTTTAGAGGTGGAGACTGAACAGCCTCTGTAAGCTATCTCTTCCAGTACCTGCCCTTGCTCTCAGAATCAATGAAGGCATTTGAGTTAATCATGTCTGGCTGTGTAAAACAACAGCCTGTGCCTAGAGACTCTCAAGGGTCACATCAGCTCAGAAATTCTGCTTTGGATTCTACTGTTCTATCCCAAACAATGCAAGTGGTGTCTGCAGCTACTGAAACTCAGACTTGCACTAAAACAGAGTCTGTGTTCTATTGTTTCATAGACAAAAATTTGTGATACACGTAAGTGAGCATCAATAACTTGCTGTGTGTATATGACTTACGGAATTTTTGACAATAGATAACGCTGATCTTAAAAGCCTATTAGATGGTGCTGCCATCTGCTGTTTTCTTCTTATCTGGTTAACTACCTAAAAAGATTCACTGATCTTCTTTTACTGAATTGTAATGCATTTTAACACAGTGTAAATTTGAAAATTTGTGTAGCAAGAACTTTGATGTTATATTTTGCTCTAGCATGAAGTCATTTAGCATCTTGGTAAAGGGAAGACTTCTTCAGGTGCAGTGTAGTTCTACTGAAGGTGGAAAGTCAATGATGAGCCTTTTTTGCCTCCTTGCAGTGGTTTTGAACACCTTCCTGGGAGAATACTGACAAATAAATTTGCAAATATGGAAAGTTAGATGAGAAAGGACAGTGAGTGGATGCTTCGAATGAAACTTACTGAGTATTTTCATTGGGAATGACTGGGCTTCCATCCTTTACTTGCACATGGATGCCATATTCATTGTACTGACTTAATTTAAAGAGAAAGCACATCGGGAGCAAAATGGGATATTTCATGCTCCAGTGGAGTAATATTTTTAATTATATGTATCATCTTGCAGAATTACCTTGTTGTTCAGGGAAATTTTCTACACAGGCATATGATCCTAACATGAGTGCTGTTGTGTCTGAAAGATTGTGTAGGCTGTGAAATGCAGCTTTGGATAGTCATGGGAACCATGCTATACCTTGTCCATGATCCATGCGCAAAATGTATTATTTACTTGGCAGAGAAGAAATGTGTGGAAAGGCCTGCTTTCATAGAATGCTGCTGCTAAGTGCTTGTACCAATCTTTTCCTGAGCCTCTAATCCTTGGGCAATTCAAGTCTATGACAAGAGCTCCATCCTAGAGCAGAATGCCTTTCCTCTTCCCATTAAAATACATGGATAATTAAACAAATAAGAAGAGCAGAGCTGTGTGTAGTCCTCGATGATAAATATTTATGTAGGAGAGTTTGGGATTCAGTCTTATTGTGTGTACTTAAGAAGAAATAAAAAGCTTTGTGCAGTATGGAAGGATTTGACCTCAGGTAACACCATAGCAGCAGCCTGGGGCTAACCTTAAGTAATGTCAGGTCTATTGAAAATACATAGTTGCATGGCCCTCTGAGCTAAATAACTTCATTCATAGTCACGCAGACATAGTTAGCAGTCTTGGAGTAAAAAAGAAAATACTGAGACACCAGAGGAAAGCCTAACTACACTGTTAGGTATTTGTAGGTATTTTTATAATAACACATATCCTCAGGAACAGACCTTCCCTACAACCCTTTTTGAAAGTTAAAAACAAAGCAGTGAACAGACAGCCTAGCCACTGGCCTGTGAGTAGTTTGGGTTGGAAAATTGTGGTGTTTCCAAAAATAGTTTAGTTTCAAACTGCAGGCCTCCAGATGTGACATTTGGGATAGGCACACTGAAAATAAAAAAGAAATGAAGGGTAAATATCATCAGCTGTAGAAATTCCAAATAAAGCTTATCATATCTTGGATTCCACAGTTAAAAAAAGAAAAATCTGTTACTACCAATTGTTAGGTTAATCTCTTTCAGGTTTTAAACGTGTACAGAGAAGAATTTATGCATATAATTGTATGTGTGGTGATGGGTCAATCTCAGTATTTTTCTGGAATAAAAGTAATTCTATCCTAAGAGTGACCTGATTCCTTTTAATTAATTCTGCTTTCTCCTGTTGTTTCTGTACTATTTTGAGTTGTGGAAATTGCAAAAGACAGACATTACTACTTGAAAAGATTTCTGCATTTGTACTAGGATTTCTTTTTCCTTTTCTGTTCATATATGAAGAGTCCCTACAAACTGAATGTGTAAAATTGCTCTTTCCTAGTTCACAGCCATTAAGTAACCGTTTAAATGAATGGCAGGAACCTAGCTAATGAGAACTTGTGGGGAAAGTGTGTTCCCAGTGATTTTACACCTAGCACATTTTTAAGAAACCATTTCTAAAACAGTATGACCATACCCACAGTAGGCATGCACACTAAAAACAGTTCTCTGACATCAGGAGTTTAAATTGTAGTATCCTTATCTAAAGCTCTCCAGAGCCTACAAATAAACGTATAGTGTCTTCAGAAGACTTTGTATCTGGACCCAGAGTCTTACTTCAAAATCAGACAAATTCTAGCTCACGACTTGAAAAGAAGTGAAATTTGATAATAAAAGTTTATAAGGTGTTTTTAAAACAGCTGTGCTGTATTCATCTGAAAAATGGGAAGAGGCTGTATTTTTGTATATATTAGAAAATATGCTTATATAAAATACTGTGTTATCAAAGATAGCAAGGAAATTCCATTTGAAAGTCAAGAGGATGAAAATGTCCTTGGAGAGCCTGTCTTTGGATGTAATATTTTCAGACAGTGTGAGAACTTTCCAGATGAAGTCCAACTTTTCCCAGAAAAAATACACTTTATAGAGTAGTATTTCTTTCATGTAAGTGAGATTACGTGTGTGATACAGGAATGCAATCTTATGCAGATTGTTCACTAATGACATTTTCAGGCTGTAACATAAATACAAGAAGAGCTGTCCAGAATTTTGTAAACACATTGATGGGCTGACAGAAGGAGTCATAAATACGGGAACAGGTTATGCTTTGTCTTACACAGCAGCAGAGGAAAAAATGAAACCCCCACCACACTTGTTTGAGTGAGAAAGGTTTCCTGTATTTGGTCTGGCATGGCTGTCTAACTTGAGGAGGGCAGGGAATAGCTCATCTCTTACTGGTATTCTGCAGTCAGAAGTGTAGGAAGTGCTGGCAGTTGTGAGATCCATCTGTGTGCCTCAAAGTTCTTCTCTACAGCATGTTTTTATCCTACTTCCTGGAGCACGGCTGGTACCGACACCACGCCTAGCCCAAGACGCGCTTAAGGACACAGCTGAGTCCATAATCTGCAATACCACAGTAATTATACATTTTTCAGCCTTAGATTATGTCTTTGTGAGGTTTGAGGTTGAGTCTTTTTCTTCTGTTGTTGAGCAGTTTTCTCTGAGAACAAAAGCACATATTCAGTGTGGAAACAATGACTTGCTTAGAGTCCAGTTCTGCCCTTGCTGCAGTCACTGGCAGAGTTCACACTAAGGCCTTTGGGATAAACAAACAGCAGTTCCTATTTTACCCTTTATCCTGAAATATCATGGATTGGTTTTAATCTTTGAAGGCCAAGAATTCCATCAGCTAACTGATCCATGGCAAAAGTTGGGTAAAGAACCACAATGACCTCTTGGGAAAGCTGTCCTCACTGTCTAGCTTAACTAAGAGATACTAAGACTGGAGACAGTACTTTGAGCTTAGTTTTGACGGAAGATGGAATCTTTCTGTTACTGTACTAGACATCAAGAGTTTGGCTGATTAAGCTTTTGTTGCTGCTTTCCATTTTATTTCTGCTTGGTAAGTAAATGGCTTCAACCATTTAAGGTGGATGCTGCATTGTAAGCTGATGGAACAGAGGTGGTGTTTATGCATGTGAAGACTTAGCATTTTCATGAACTTGAAGGTATGAAAATAAAAGAGATGAAACTTTACACAGCTAAGTATTGATTAGTCACGCACATTAATTTTCAGCCCAGCATCTGCAGAAGAAACCTGCCTGTTCCAGGTGCCCAGTTAATGAGACAATATCTTTTACAACAAGCCTCAGGACTGATTCTAAATAAAATCAGACTGAAATAAACAGTTACACAGATTTCAGAGATGCCAGGTTCCTTATCTACATGATTGCTTTCATACAGAGTCATTCTGATTCAAAATTAATATTGAAAACAATATTTCTTCTTCTTTACCATTATTTGCAGGCAAAAGTGGTAAGACGGCCACCAACAGTGATTTGCTACATATGTGGCCGTGAGTATGGAACAAAATCTATCAGTATACATGAGCCACAATGCCTGAAAAAATGGCACCAAGAGAATGACAACCTCCCCAAGCACTTGAGAAGGCCAGAACCCAAAAAGCCTGAAGTCAGAACTGTGCAAGGTAAGCTACAGACCAAATTAAGAGAGATGAGCAAAAAATGGGAAGAATTAAAAAAGATATTTTAAAGCAATATGTAAGCAGTTTGCAGGTACTTTTTTCTCCAAGTTTACTTTCAAGATCTTGTTTTAAGATTTCCTTCTGTGAAGCAGAAGAAAATCTTAAAACAAGGTCTTGAAAGTAAAAGTAATCATTATCTATGGAACATGCCTCCTGGGACATTCCCCTCTGTGTGCCAATGTGTCCTGAACCAAAACACAAATAGATTAGCGACCTGCTTCACAGCTACATTACTACTTTTTGACTTCTTTTAATGCTGTAGACAGTCATGTCTTAAAACGAGCAAAAACATGCAAGAATAACATGCAGACATGGCACAGAATCATTAAAATAAAATACCCTCAGGCAACATAGGTATAGATACTTCAGCCAGATTCTTCTACAGTTGACAGCCTGTAGATATTTTTGATCCCTTCTAGATTACAAGTCTGAGAAGCTTTCATTATGAGACAGTGTAAAATAAACACAGTGGAGAAAAACATATGTAGTACAAAATAAACAATTTCTTTTTGCCAGTTTTACATTATTGTGCTGTGGACTCTGTTTTCTAAGATTCCACTTCAAATCGATGAACACTGAAGATCCCCAGCACCCACAGAGATGGCCTGTCATATGTATCCCAGGGTCATATGTTCACTGCAGGACGAAAAGGAATTCCTATCCACGCTTTGCCTGGAAGCTGCTCCCAAGACTTCCCTATTCCCACATAAAGTTATTTCACCTTTCCTGCTTGATGCTTTCCCTGGCTTTGCCAGCTGGTCTGAACTACTTTGGGCCAAGTTTGGACCACTTCCTCACAGTCATTTAATTCACACACATTTTTTTATATTCCCCACAATTTCCCTCAGCTTCCCATAATGTCTGGAAAAGTAGACAAAGTCTCCTACAACTCACTTGAGAAAGAGTCATACACTAGATCAGTTTACAGCAGTACAAAGAAATATGTCCTCAGAAGACATGCAGTAGAGAGGCTCACTGAGAACACTAACCAGATGTTCAAAATAATAATCAAAGTTCAAAAAATATAAAATTGGAACTTGGTTAACAGATGCCAAGTGGCATAGTTGAATATCCAGTAAAAGATGTGTTCAAAAGACATCTTCATTGTATTTTCTTTTTTAGATGTTAAGCACTTTTTAATTACTACACACTGTGTGGTAAAACAGATGGAGGAAATGAGAATTCCATGTGAAAGACGAGGATGCAAAAGGCAAATCAGGTTATTTTGAAATGCACTATTCTTATTTTGAAGGAGTGGAAGCAGAAAGACAACCACTCTTTGAGAAAACAATCTAGCAGAAGGCTCCCAGATATGAATCAGAAAGTTGTCTCATTTACTCAATGAGTCATATCAGGCGCCTCGCATCTCCTGTGAGGTGTTGCATGCCCACAGTTCCTCTGGGGATACTGACCTGCTTCCAGAATCTGTCCCTAAATTCCTGCTGATGCAAGCCTGATCGGTTCTGTAGCTTGAGCTAAAATTGTTGTTCCCCCTGCAGCTGCCTCATACTCTTGGCCTTGAGAAAATAATCTCAGTGTTATTCTTTTTCCATAAGACTTACTCTTGATCATGTGGTAAATGCTATAACTGACCTTCAGACCACATGCATGTACTGCATGTCTCACAGTTTCTCAGCTCAGGGGGGAGGGATTACCCCTGTTGTTGAATTAAATAGACAATGTTAAAAAAAAGCTCAGAAATATTGACTGCTTACATAAAACTTTTTATAACTTACATAAATCTTTTTCTGAAAACTCAAGTGTCACAGGAAGACAACCACTGCCCTCATTACACAGTGCTTTGTTTGTGGAATGCCTAACACATGCCTGCAAGGAGAAAGTCATCTCTCTTTCTCCCTCTCCTTTTTTTTTTTTTTTAATATTCCATAAACTTTCCAAAGTACAGAAAATACACATTCATTTCCTGCAAGCAAAGGGGATATTTGTCTCAGCCAAGAAAAGAAACACTACTTGGTTGCTCTTCTAACAGAAAGAACATTAGGAACAGGCATATTAAGAGATCTAAGGCTTACTGTGGTTATGTGAACTCTTGGATATGAATCATATTAAAATTGTATTGGCTTTTAATGAAGAGTTCTATCACGTGCCAATGACAGAAACCATGGAATATTTTTAAATGCATAAATCCTTTTCTTTTAAAAATTGTCCACTGCTAACCATTCAAAGAAAAAAAAACAGATTTAAAAATCTTTTTCTATATTGTCATACCAAATATGAAGGGTGAAGCAAATATGTCTTCAATTTGAGCCATGTGGATTTTTTTCTGCATGCACTTCAAAAGAAAATCCTTAAGATCTAAATCCATGTATTAAGCAACCTGCTGGTCTTTTTGCAAATCATTTTGAAACAGCACTATGTGAAAATCCATTTCAGAAGGAAAGTCCATTTCAAGATCAAAGTAAACAAGTTGGGGTGGTTTTGTTGTTGTTGTTTTGTTGTTGGGTTTCTTTCCCTAAAATTAAATCTTGAAAATACGTCTGAGTGTTTGAAGTTTTCAGAGCAGTCATTCTTCACGCAGTGGAAAATAACTGAGAGTAAGGCGATTAGTGTTTGAATGACAGTAGATGCATCAGTGCAATGACCTCACAGGAAGCTGTGGCTTAAAAGTACTGTAGGTTTTGTCTGTAAGGTTTTAGACTTATCTAAGATTTACTCCACTTTTTAGTGTAACTTACATAGGCTCCAACAGGAAGAAAATTGGGCCCCTTGTTCAGGGCAGGACAAAGAGCATATTCTCAAGTACTATACACTCCCATCCGTAGCCATGGTCAGATAACACATGCTTGTTAAACAGAGCTTGAAGCAAAGCCAAAAAGTGAATTTGCTGATAATAGTATGTATGCAAAGATGTTAATAATTAGCTGAGAATGCAGATCATAACACACAGCATGATGTTTTCTCTATACTCTCATACAATACAAAATGATTCAGTTTGAAGTTAATTTAATTCAACCCCTGGGACAAAAAACAGAGTCTTTTTAATATATTTTTTACTCTTTTGCCTCTTTCTTTTCTTTTTCATTTGCAAAAGCAATATGATTTGGTTAAACTGAAAGGCTCAGTCAACAGGTATTTCCTGAAAATATTTTCCATGAAGAGTTGAATGTGGGTCTCCAGAATGAAAGCTGATACTTTCTTTTTCTAATTTTCCAGCCAAAGGTTTCTATGATCTTGATGCTTTAAATGAGGCTGCCTGGACCAGTGCCCAAAGCCAGCTAGTTCCATGTGATGTTTGTGGGCGTACTTTTCTTCCAGACAGACTGATCGTCCACCAGAGGTCTTGTAAACCGAAACCTGCAAAGTGAACTGGATGTAACACACAGGCATACAAATGCATGTCTGCTCACACATACACAGATAGACTCACACACAGTTATCTTAAGCTAAAAAGAGGGGGTGTGTGCACACATGAATACACACATGCGCTCGTACCTTTCAGACAAACCATGAGTGAAATAAAATTCATCTGGAGAGACATGGTCACCAAAACTTTATTGTGTAATGATCATATGTGCTCCAAAAGTCTCCAGAGTAAAAATCAGTAGTTGCTACTAAAGTGTAAAGTCAAATACAGAAAATTAGTTCTTTGAAAATTTTGCTTCTTTTCTTTGAAAAACTCTCTGCTAAGGACCTTTAGCCAAACTTGACTAATCAGAGAGCACAAGTAGCTCCTTTAAGTTTGTTCATTTTTGTTTGGGTTTTCCTTTTTTTGTTTTGTTTTGTTTTGTTGTGTTTTGTTTTGTTTTGTTTTGTTGGTTTTTTTTTGGGGGGGGGGTTGGGTTGTTTTGTTTTGTTTTGTTTTGTTTTGTTTTGTTTTGTTTTGTTTTGTTTTGTTTGTTTGGAGCACTCCAGTGTTCACATCCTTGTGTAACTGCATCTCATGAAACCCTTGACTGCTACAAGTGAAACCTTCCCATGTAAAGAGATCCAGTCATGTGGTAGAAGCAGACACAGGCTGTTTTTAAAAAACACCCAGAAGTGCCCTCTTTTTGCTTAAGAACGATCCTGACCATGTGATTTATCCTCAGCTCAGTAAACTGATCATGCCAAAAAATTTCTAAGTCAGGGAAGCACATCTTGGTCATGAACTTTGTAAAAGAAAACATTTTAATGTCAAGGCAAAACAAGTATGATGTGCCAGATGGCTGGCATAAAATACCACCCTGTCCTCTGTACCAAATGTGGTCATTTGGTAGATAGGCCATTGCTGGCTGGAAGGGTGGGTTTATACAAGAAAGCCATGGAGAAGGTGCTATTTTGAATAATGCTGTTATGTAGAGGAATGAGTGCCAAAACACATCAGTATAGGAATAGGCTAAACACGTGAAGGAAGTAATACTCCCTTTTACAAGGTACAGCGGAGAGCTATTATTATTTTACTTACTCTGAAGCATTTTATTAAGTGGTGAGGTTATTCAAAAGGTATGAGAAAATCCAGTACAAGTTGTGAACTAGCAATCTAGGCTTCCTGATATCATGAAAGAAACTGTACCTCATGTATGGGCTTAAGGCCTAGAGTTATCTGTTATGTATTATGTGATTGATGTGACTTTTCTCAGAGCATTCACACTTACTATTGTACTTACAAATCAGAGGAAGTGGATGCTTTCATATACACTAAAATGAAATATGAGTACCAACAATTTTTCTTTTCCAAGTGATCAAGCTGTGTGATTTGTGGAGTAAGTGAAAGAAGTAATATCTTTGTTCTGTTATTAGAGAAAGGCTCCTGGCTCCAGCCCTGGAGGGCTGTTAATTCAAACTGGAGAAATACCAGCATTCTTTGGTAAAAATAATTTCCAAAACAATCAATGGTACCTCAGCAGCCCTTTCATCTTTAGAATGAGGATTGTGTAGTCTGAAGATAGATATCTTCAAGAGTCAAAGGTTCAGTTTCTGTTCTGCAGAACAAAGCTGTATAAACCCTGCAGATTTGTTCATAGTGTCTCCAGGGTAAGAAGAGGTGCTGTTGGACCTGGACCAGTGCCACCCCTCCTCCTTTTGGCTGACTGGGAGAGGGTTTATGGCCTGAGGACAGAAGAACAGGGGCACTAGTTTGTGATTGCTAGACTGGCTTCTAGGAGCTGCTGGCTGGCAGCAAATACTGCAAGCCCCTTAGGCTGTTCTAAGTCACACCAATGGCTGACTCACTGTCAAGTAGTTTGGTAATTGGTGGATTATGGATGTCGTACAATCTCATCTTTGTGTCCCCTCTTCCTCTTCTTGGAACACTCTCTTTTCTTAGACACGATAAGCATTTTTTGGCTACATCTGCCTCTTTGGGTCATCAAGATTCACTACAACCACTTCAAGAGCAAAAACAAATTTTAAAAAAATTAAGCCTTTGCAGAGTCACTGCAGTGTTTGGCATTAAAAATTCAGCTCTGCCACTTGGTGGGATTCACATATTGGAGTCCCTGTGTCATTCTGAAAGTTGGACTTAGTGTCTTGATTTTAAATCTGTCAGAGATTTCACCCAGAACACTTCTTCATTGTCAGCTCTATACTTGTATATTTTTTGGTTTCTGGATTTTTTTCCCAAAAAGCAGTAAAATGTGTCTGATGAGCTGAATGTGTGTGAACAATAAAAAAGTACCAGGATTAAGTGTATGTTGTGTCTTACCCAGAAATACTATCGTTTGGGAACTCCTGAAGCCATAAGACTAGAGTATGTTTTCCACATCATCTTTTAAAAAGGGAAATGAGGATCTGGCAAATTAAGAGCTGTCTCTGCTAGTAAGTGAATGCTGCTGAGTTCTGAATTTAACGTGGGATTTGAGAAATGGTGAGTCTTACCATTCATGGAGTCAAGTCAGCATTGGGCTCTGATGGCTCATGGTGAGACCAGAGCATGCTGGCTCTAGAAGCTCAGCTGGAGCCAACAGCCCTCAGAAACATCTCAAGGTTTGTAGCTTTCCCTTCCCTCCACAATTTCATGGGAACAGTGACTTCCAAAACATGTAGAAATATAAAAATAGGTGTGCATATTGTTCCACTCACAGGCTTTTCTGCTGAGCTCACCAGCTCTGGTGTGTGTGCCACTGATGATGATGAGTTCAAAGCAAGCTTTGTGTATGGGGAGAAGCACTGAGAATGCCTTCACGGTTTGTTCTCAACAGAGTTAAAATGAGAGCTTATGCACATTTCTCATTATTGCTTGGCATGTATCATTTTGACTTTTTTTGCAGGAGGGGAAAAGGAAATGAGAAATTGAGCTACTTTGCTTCATTTTTTTCCGTACTTTAGTGATTTGTCATATAACCTTATCTCATCCACTGTTGGCTCAATATTATTTCCAGCTGAATCCTATGTTTCCTACTGCCACAGCACATTTAAAGAGCTGAAAAATACCTTCTGGTACTTCAAAACCAGTGACATTTCATCTAGTTTCCCACACTTGTGCTGACAGCAGCTAAAACTAGTCCTGGACAAAGCATACATAAAGTCAGGACATGGATTGACAAGCAAAGTGCAATCACATTAAACAAATGAGCATGCACTTTCTGATCATAAATAAAAGCCATGTTTTATTTCAGCCATTTGAACCTACCAGTTTCCAATAAAAAGAGGCATTTTATGAAAGCAAATCAGAAGATCATAGTCAAGAAAGAAGACTTTAACTGCAGTTATTTGCAGTTAATTGAAAAATTGGGCATTAATGAAAGAATCCATAACTGCAGTTAAGTATTATATGTAAAGTGTTATAATTTATTGAGTTTGGAATGTCGCAGTTACCACGTAAACTTCAAAAGGTTTTAAGGCCATCTTTAAGGGCAGTAGTTAAAAACACCTAATAGGCCTGAACAAGACAGTTTTGTGGACCCTTTTTCTTAAGGACTACTAGGAGTGAACAGACCACAACTTGAGGAACAAAAATATTTGTAAACGTAATGTCAGTTTCTTATTAAAGATAGTGAGCATTTATATAGATCTGTGAATTCTTCTTTTCAGGCCACAGACCTAGAAAGCTTACAGCACCATGTAGAAATGATGATTTCAGTATTGACTACTCACAGTTTGAATGCTTAAAGCTTTACTCTATGATTTGTAAACATGATTTTTGATCCTGTGCTCACTGAAACAAATCCTACATTAATATATGAGTACAGGATGATCAGATGCTGACACATGTATGTGTCTTAATCAAATTAGATAGTGCAGTTTTTTTATGATGGCATACAAGGCTTCAAAGCCTATGTTTGCTTAACAATAGAATTTCATACTTGAGAATTTTTGTTTTATTACCGGTTCATGGATCTGGTCCATTAACAAAGCATTTGAGGTAGTCTTTTTTCTGAATTAGTATTTTCTTTGAGGGTCCTGTGATTAGTTTTGCTTCACTGTCAGTGGGGATAAGGCTTCTTAATTCTGCATTTCTAAACTGTGTCAACCATAGTGGGTACAAATGAGTTTAGTGTATCTGGAGATACAGCAAAATGGTAAGAATTCAACAGGGGTATGAAGTCCCCCATAAAACAAATCCTGTAAGCCTGGAAAACCCTCCAAGAAGGGACTGTCTAAATTCTTGCATGCCCTTACTGTTTATTCCTTGGTCAATATCATAACTGACATACACAGAGTATTGTTGGCTCTGGAGCACATAATGATTAGGTGCTTCTCCTAAATATATATTAAAAAAAACTGCTGTCATTTTCAGTTGAAGAAAAAAGTTTATAATCTTCATAGAGTTGAGAAGAAAGGGTTGACAACAGAGCAGGAAAATGTACCTGATAAGTGAGACTCCTGATAAGTGAGGCTAGACTGTTAAACTTCTCAAAAAAAGCATTAAGTGCCTATCAGGAATATTCAGACTAAAGAGACTTCTTTCCAGAAGAAAACAACTGAACAATTTCCAATCAGGAATTTGTTGCTAGTCAAACTCAGAAGTTAGAAACCCAGAACTTTCAAACAATTTACTGAGATTTTCAGTAGATTGTCTATGGCAGGATTTTTACAAATAAAATTTAAAAACAAAAAAAAAGTTATGCATAGGCATAGATGTAATATGAATAAATTTTGGCCAGCCTTGTATTACAGTATAGCCTGTAGAAACTGGACTCTAAGATTCTTCCAGATTATTATGAAATATAATAATTGGCATATTTTTTCAGGACAGAAAACAGTTTGCAGAAATCTAAGAAAAATATTGCAAATAACTAATGGTATCTCTGGGTTATGTATTCAAGAATTCAAAGGTAGCAAATAAAAAGAAGAAATTGAAGGATACATATATTTTATGTTATGGTCCATCTCTCCAAGAATGTGAGCCCCCCAATGAAACATGTAAATAACAAAAATGAACTGCTTCTTAAGGTAAGAGTGTTTGAATTGAGTTAGGATTTGTACTTGTATTTGGAAGGTGAATCAGACTGCCGAGTGAGATTGTGATAAGGAGGTATTTAGAGCAGCAGTGAGAGATCTCTGGACAAAAAAATTTAAGATACAGTCTCAAATGGAAGATAAGCTGCCAGTCTCGTCAGAAAGAGGAGATGGATTTCAAAACAATTAAGTGCTTTGCCTTACTTGCTTTCTCTGGCACCTTAAAAGGAAAAAGATTTACCCAGGTTAGCTCATTGTAAATCTAAATAGTTAGGAAACTGTCTGTTTCAGGCTGGTTTCACACTTTATTGTTGTAATACATCCAATTCAAAACTTACTGCTGTCTATTTATAACAAGTTTAAAGGCTGGAAAGATGCAAAATAAGGGCTCTGGCAGATGCCGTTTGTGATAAAAGCAGATTTCCAAGACCTCTTTCTCCAGTCTACTCCTTCTATGTAACAAATGCTGATTTGTTAGCCACCCCTAGCTTTCCCAGTAGTTGTTTTCCTCCCTGTGTCTCCTGCTCTACCATTTAGGCTTACTGGATGCATTTGGACAAAGGTATCTTCTCTGTATACCTCTTGGAGGATAGTTGAACTTCTCACTGTGTTGCCATGAGGCTGCAAAATGTGTGCAGCATGGACGAAGCCAGAGCCAGGAACATGGATCACACACTGCACTCCATGTTACAAAGCTGTAATCTGGATGCATTCAAATAATACAACAGAGCCACATGGAAGGTTTTTAATCCCTTATTATGAAATATTTACATTATATTGCTCAGAAGATAAGATGTAAAAGGACTATGCATCTTGAAAAACACAGTTGTGACTACAAGAATAAAGAGGCTCAGTCTGTTCACTGTCTCAAAAATAAGACAGAGAGGCTGTTTGATCTGTTATAGATGCCTTATTTCAGCTCTGAATTTTTATAAACCAAGTACAAGGGTAGAAGTGAGCGCTCACAGAATTCCATTTTTGCATACTTAACTTTTACATGCCCAAGATCTCAAGAATGTTTTACAAACTTCATCTCATGTGGGTAACATAACAGACTAGATACCAAATTCCTCATTGATGTGGCACTAAAAATACCCAGTAAAACTTCCAGAATATCATCTCTAGCAAAATTTAGACTTCTGAGATGACAAGAGAGGACACCCATGTCAACTTGTCTTGACTCATTTGAGAAAGTCTGTGGGAAACATCAGCAGATTCTCTAGTGTTTCCCATTCAGTTTGGTCTGTGAAGCTGACCTGAATGCTAGAGAGAATAGAGAGTTGTCAGAAACGTGACTGTGGTAGGAAGTGGTCTGGACAGGGAGTTTCTTTTCAGGAGAGGTAAGAGGCCTTTCTCCTTCTCCTGTGCCTACATATCTCAAGAGATTCACCTGTGTCTTAGAGAACTGTACCTGTATTTGGAAGCTGGAATGAGCTGTTGGCTTGTGCAAAAGTTTGTCACATATTAGGAAGAATCTGAAGGTCTATAGGGTTAATGATGAATATAGGGCAATATTATATAATTAATATGATATATGAAGAATAAAGACAGCTTCTATCTTGTAGGGTTCCAGCAATTCTATATATGTGTTATGAATGTCTTGAGAGGTTTTTATTAGAACTAAGCAAAAATGTTTGGAGTCTTATCAGATCTATAGTCTGATTTTTTCCTGAATGTGATCCTCTCAAATATTAGTCGGCTGCTCTTCTAAGGGAAAATTTGTCTGTGGAGAAGGGGAGTTGATAACCTAAGTCCCAAGGTCCTTATTCAGTGACTCCAGACTAACTTCCTAGTTTATGGGGCACACTAAATGTCAGCATGTTCCAGGCAAGCCTAAAAGTTTCACAGAACTCCAAAAAAGATCAGGGAGGACAACTCTGACCCTCAATAGCTGGCACTTCTTTACAACACAGTTCCAGCAATCCAGCCTGAAACAAATGGAAAGATAAACTCAGTTATTTGAAGTCAAAGTTTAATAAAACACAGCCCTTTTTCTGTTTTTTCCATTTCTTGAGAGTGTCTTTAGTCCAGTTTATAGCCTCCATCTGTTTCTATTATCCATAATTTGAGTCTGCATTTTTTTCATGCCCAAAACCTGTTACAACACCTCTCTTTGTAGATGGTTGTTTTGCTCGTGACTTGCTTGGCTCACTTTTGTATTTTTTTTTTTCAAATTTCTTTCTGTATTTTCTTTTCAAATTTATTTTCATCATGTATTTTCATTCATTTAAATAAAATCATGTAATAAAATTCTGTACAGTACAATTACACTGATACAGGTAATTATTTTAAAACAGCCTTATGAAGTAGCTATTCTTTTGTCATCCAAAAGCTGCAGTATCATCTTGGTAAAATGAACCAGCCCTGGCAGAACCATATAGAGATATTTTTTATGGATAAAATTGCAGGTATGTCAAAGTTTCACTCCTCTCATTAGGAAAAATGATTATGAAAACCCAGCTTAGCTGGCATTGGGAGTGGCAGTCTTCAACACAAGCAAGATATTTGTCATGAATAAAGAGCAGGAAAAGGATACCAGCTGTTGAGAGTAGAGTTACAGTACATACCCAGTGCTTTTCCACATTGTGGTAATGCAGATGTTTCTGATCCATTCCGCTTGGGTCAGTCAGGAGGTTTTTGCCTTTCTGAGAGGACAAGCTGCAACTGAAGCTGTCCAACCATGCTGCCATGCAACAGTCTGCACCACTGCATTTAAATGTTCAGCTAAGTTCAACTCACCAGGTTCTGACCTTGAAAGCACTCTAACCATGATAATCCTAACAGGCTAACACATTCTATTAGCAGGCAGATTTTGCAGCATGCGGGATGTCCCTTGCTCTGAACTGCACCTGGCTGAACTGCCTTAAAAATCACCCAGGTTATTTCCATTTGTTTTGTAGTTCTCAGAGTGCATTACCTAATATCTAAAAGAAATAGAGGGTTAGAATCCTTTGATGAATGTCAAAGATACATGTGAAACACGTTTTTCAATTACATATTTTCCAAGAAAAACTTGATTAAACACTCATAAATCCTCTGACCTGGATGTGGAAAGAATTAAGCAATTATGCAAATGAAAACGAAGCATTTTTAGGGTTAGGTCTTTTGCTAGTTTTAGGAAGTTGTTTGTCCCTGTTCAATAGCCTAGTGATCAAGAGACCAAAATCTGTTTAGGAGTAAAAGTAGAGGGCCAAACTACAAGTTTAACTTTGATACTGAATTCTTAAAAGTACTTTTCCCATCTCATTTTTTATTTCATCCAAAGAATTTTTAGATTCAAAAATCCCCCAAATATATTGTGTTCTTGGATTTCATTTCACTTGTTTCCTAAGAACTGGTTTTATGGAAGAAAGAATACTATTTTCACAGAACATATGACACTTTAATGTCAAAGTCTCATGAGCAGCAGTTTTTTACTAGTTCCCATTCTCGTGATATTTCTAAATCTAAAGAGAGAAAAGGTGTTGAGGAAGCACTTTGCTTGCCGCAAACCTGTCACCAGTTTGGGCCATCACTCATATCTACTCCAATTATCGCTGCATCATTTTGTAGATGAACTGCATTGCATAAAACAGAACTAAATGATGGCTGCATTGACACAGTCGATTACAGCTGGAAACTGATGCAGTTTCAGTGTAGCAGACACAGCATTCTACAGTATTTGTACAACAAAAGAAGTGACTAAACATTGAGCATAGAAGAGATATAAATAATTCTATTTAAAAGGGTTCAAATACTTATTGGTACCCTGTCTTTGTAGTATTAGATACCACAGTGTAGCAAAACAGCCCCGCTATTCAGTATGCCAAATGTATTTTTGTCCTATCTTGTAAACAGGTACTTTCACATGTGGTAGGAGTGACCAAACATGGACCTTAAAAATGGATTTACTTTCATTTTAACAAAACCCAGTTTGTATAGTTAGTTTTCTAGAGGAGTTTGGGGATTAGTGAGAAATAGTCTGTTGGAACCACAAGCACATTAACACTGATAGTTTTGTGGTTTGTTGTATTTTTTTTTCTGTGACTCTAGGTGTTCATTCAACTTTAAATTATTGGCAACCCCATATCTTCAAGAGGCACTTGAAAAACAGTGTGCTTGCTGAGCTTGTGCTCATGAAGCAACGAAGCCCAGCAGGTGGCAATAGAAGCACTTCTCTTAATTTGAAATCCTTGAACTCTTGTAATCCAATAGCATTATGATTTAGTCTTCCATAGGTCTAACTTGCATGGAAAATGAGCCTCATACTGAAGGTGATTCTATCCACTAAAATAATGCAAATTCCACGTGTGACAGTCTGGCATACTTTCCATCTCTGGATCCTTCTTGTGTCTTTGGAATTTACCAAGTACTATCACATTCATCTCAGACTGAGCAGTGTCTTATAGCTGCTGAGACCAGATTACATCTAGAAACACACCTCAGATATTTTATTTCTGTAAATTGGAAGAATGAAGTCTGACCAGAAATTTCTCATGAAGTGCTGATCTAAGCAGGTTTTTCATATGAGTCAACGTGAAGTAAATATTCTCATATGGTTAAGGTTTCAAAAGGTTTGCTCTATCTGCAATTAATCAGCTTTCTTCAAAACTATGACCTCCTTCTCCAGTATGATTTCAAGATCATGTCTCCTGGTGGCTAACACTGATTTCCAGGGCTTTTTGTACTTTTTTAGAGAGGAGTGAAAACACATAAGATCAGACGAGAATGTTTTACTTCTAAACAGACTCAAAGAGTTTGTGGGGAAAGGCATGTGAAGGGTACAAAGGATATATTGAAAGAAGATGTTTATAGCCATAAGCTACTCTCATAAAGTGTCCTGATTATCTGTATATGCCTAGAGAAATATATTGAGAAAGTGAGTTGGAGTGGACATCAAGTTTTCTTCCCAGCTTCTGGGTACTGAAGTAACTGGAGAGTCCCTCAGGGTGAAACTAAGAACCAAAAGTGCTGGAGAGCCACTAGGAACTCCACACAGACTGCTGAGGCATCCAACAGACTCTTATTAGAATAATACTTTGCACTAGCACTGCACCTTCTCTTCAGGGCTCTCCAAGTGCTTTAAAACCAGCCATTAGTTCAGGCTCACAGCCTTTGCCAGGCAAGACTCATTACCACCACTTCTAAAGCAGGTGAAATTGATTGCTGGTGAAATGGAGTGCAGCCTTACAGATCAGTCCTGTTTTTCTCTGCCCACTCTAACCTCCAAGAAATGGACCCTGACTCAGTGGTTTGCTAGGAACTTGAAGTTTGCTGGAATCCTGATCTTCTGAACTATAGCAGACAATGTAGAAGTTAAAATTAATATTTAATGTTGCAAACCAGTTCTAGAATAAGTCAGATGTAGATAGAGGAATATGACTATGTAAAATCTTTGGCATTTTCTGTAATGCTGATGAGAAACATGTCTTTGTAAATGCATTCCCAAACAAGGATTATGGAGAACAGAACTGGTTGCTTCTGCTCATAATAGTACTGTTGCTTGAGAAATCTGTTGAGCAACTTGTTCAATGCCAAGACTTTTATTTCTCAGTAGTATTTATCTAATACCTGCTACTCACACTCCTGTCATGAGTCTGGAGTGAAAGATGCACACAACACAATAAATGAAGGAGAAGATAGTTCACTCCCAGCATTCCTGCTCATTTCCAGAGGCCCCTTCTCAAGAAGGAATCCTTCAAAAGTTTTCAAAGCACCATGTGCCTGGATCCTTATGCTGTATAAGAAGAATTGAAAGGATGCTATAAACACACTCATCTGACATGCTGCACAGTATTTTCTTAACATTTAGATACTTTGCTTTCTGGTATACTATTTGTTCTGCTGGCTCTAATTATGTTTTTGGTTTTGTTTCCTATTTTGCTCTTTTGTTTTCAAAAAATAATAAATAAATTTTAAAAAGGAAAAAAAGAAGTACCCCACAAAATATGCTCTCTCAAGCCCAGTCACAGCCCTAGTCACCCATGGGGCTCAGAGGAGGTCACTGTCTGCCTTCTGATCTCGCTGTACCTGGAGAGGGTTCATGATTTTCAAGTGAAAATTTGTTCCCAGAGGCAACACCAGGAACCTTAGCAGGTTGCTTCTGCTGGCTGTGACAAGAGCTGAGGCACTGTCAGAGAGAAAGATGAAGACCACTTCCTTTCTAAGTCAGACTGCCTGACGGATTCATGAGAAGAAACTGCAGTTTGATGAGCAAGTCTCAACACTGTGTCACAGTGCTACTCGTGCTCTGTGACTCCCTAGCCTTGGGGCGCAGCCTTCAGACACAGACCCATGTGGAAGAAAAGCACCAGGACTCTGGCACACCATCACCATCTGAGTTTGATGAAAACAACTTAGAGGCAAGGCCACCCATTAAGCGTTGGGCACCAGCACTACCCTCACCCCAGCTATTCAACCTTACATGGACCTTCATCTTACAGGCAGGAGCCCTGTGCCGGGAGGATGCGTCTTGGCTGACATGCTTCCACCTGGGGAAAGAGAGGTGGGAAGTAGTTAGGAGAAGGAGCACATTTGGGAGTTGCTGGGTGGAACATGGGAACTGTCAGCAGCATCTAGCCCTTTCCCACATCACTCCTCCCTGCCGTGTACCACCCACAGGCTGCACGGAGAAGCTTACTGGCTTAGTGGCAGCTTCCCATGCCTAGAATTGCCACCACAGTGTTGCCACTTGGCTGCCCCCATCGCTGGGGTGACAGAACTGATTTCCATTGTGTGTTGGTCTCCCTGACAGCCCTGCCGGGTGTCCACAGCCTGCTGCAGACCTGCACACATGGGAGATTCACAATGACCAAGGATTGGATGAGTATAT
The DNA here is from genome assembly GCF_965231275.1 of Zosterops lateralis. NCBI lineage: Eukaryota > Metazoa > Chordata > Aves > Passeriformes > Zosteropidae > Zosterops > Zosterops lateralis. The sequence continues at coordinate 56,677,377 of NC_139800.1, read as the reverse complement.
CTAAGAGATTTGGATTCCCAAGTTTTGAAATATATTGAAAGATTACAACATTCCTTAGGTTACTTTTCCTAAGAAGGGGAAATACACATCATGCTCATCAGTGTAGTGTCAAAAAGGCTCAAATCTCTTGCCGTCCAAGTGACATTTGTTTAAAAGCTTGGGTGTTGAAAATAAAAGACATACAAGTCATGAAGGCAAAAAGGTGAGCCTTTTGGATTCTAGCATTTTATTTTCTTCAAGCTCTTCTGTTTCATCTCATGATTCCCCTCCCTCCTATTTTCATTTATTGTCTATATATCTGACCATGTCTATATTATCCTGCTTAAAGTTTCAGCAGACATACTTTAAATGTTGCCAAAGCTTGGCGGGGAGAATTTCATTGTGTATGTGTGTGCATGCCACAGACTCAGAATTTTTGTGGATCAGAAACTTGGTAGAATATCATATTTTGGAGGAAAAAAAAAAAAAAAAAAAAAAAAAAAAAAAAAAGTAAAGAAGCCTGAACTTTGGTCTTGTTTACATCAGAGAATACAGTGAAATTGTTTTTGATTTCTATGCATGTAATTGGAAGCAGGCTTTGGCTGAAGTCATGTATTTTGTCAAAGGCAGAAGACCATGGTCAACTGTGGGATATTGGTTAATTATAACCACCAGGCTGTCTTTCCGGTGCAGGTGGTGCATTGTTATATCATGTATTTGTTCTCCCTAAGTATCTGACTTACCAGGTCTGCAGACTTCCCAGTCTTTATGAAGTGTTCTGTAACAAGGAAGAAATTAATGGTCAAAATCAGCAGTGACTCACAGAAGTAAAATCTAGACTGGATTGTTGTAAGGGCTGTGGCTGGGCTGGAAAGTATAGTTATAAGGTTTCAGCTCATCTAATTACTTATGGAGAAGAAATGGAATGGGGGAAGATGTTTGGCATCTGCCAATGCCTGCAGGTGCTCAGCACCAACTTAGGTAGGGCCCAGTGTGAGTACATACAAGCATAAAACGGGATTGGACTATTCCCCACACATGCATGCAGGATTACAGAGAACAGCAGGAATAGCATTTACAGAATTCTCCTGACCTTGAATTCACCTCATCTTTTTTCAGTACATAAACTACTGTAAATATCAGATGTGACATATTACACTTTGATGCAAGCCAGTACAAAATTGTATTTAAAGAAGTACCTCCTCTTCCTCTTTTTGCAACTGGGTAAAATCAAAGATGACCCAATTTCAACTGTTTCTTATGTGCACCAGATATTTGTTTCTATCTCAGTTACTGCTAGAAACACAGCATATTTTGTGCAGTAATAACAAAGAGAAAAGGCTTGCCTGTACAGAAGAGTACAGATTTTTATCCTGGTAATACAATTAACCTCAATACCTACAGGAAACTCCAAGCTGAGTATTATTTTAAATGGTGATGAAGAGCTAAATTTAAAAGTAAAAGACAGCCATCCTAACTTCTGCCCCATTTCCTTACTGAAGAGAGGAATGGAAAATGTGGATCCTATGGTATATTAGAACACAAGTATGGCCAGTGAAGGTCCCCACAGATGCCGCTTCCAAAAATATAGACACAGATTTATTAAAATGCTGAGCATGTACAAAGAGAACCCTTGAACCTGGTTGTGGAGAAGACCATCCTAGATCCTGGGTGATTATCTACATTGAAGAACTGCTATATGGTATGCTGGCAGTGATTCCCAACAATCCCCCTGTATTCCCTTCCTCTGCAGTATCTCAGGATGCCAGGAGGAGCAGCTGCAGCTCTTGAAGGCAGATGTGTTAACCAATTCCCCTTCTGAGATCCATTCCAGTTCTCAACAGCAAGAATGGCCAGCCTTCCTCTCTATGCCAGTCTCCCTCAGGGAGATGACGTTTCCTTTACTTAACAGTAGTTTCTGAAGAACTAACACCCTCCTTGATCTGCTACATCAATGAGTACCTCAGTTTACACTGGGTTTCTTTCCTTACCACACACATCAGTCAGGCTCTGTGTCCTACAGTCACTCTCCATGTGTTTTTGTGATGACCCAGCACAGGAACAGAGCCTTCAGGTGAGATTGTGAGGTAGAGACAAAACAAAGGGCTATAAATCTGAAGGTAGTTCCAAAAAAGGCATCCTTTTCCTCCACAAGTGTTGCGGTGTGCATTTTGGATTCTGTGAAGTTTGTATAATTTTTGTATCTAAGTTTCTGTAAGGTTTCATTCCTACCCCCACACACCCCTTTTCCTTAATCACAGTCGTTAAGTCACATAATAGTCCTGGCCTAGTCCATCATATTTTCTCCATACCCTAGTCCAGTGCTTTGTCTCTGCTGGATAGCCCTGGCTCCAGTCTTTGAGAATCTATTGTATCTTTATCATGGACACTTGATGACTGTGGCTAAAGCCAGGTAAATCTGCCAAAGCTTCGAGTTTCTCCACGCCCATCTCATCCCTAAATGGCAAAGTCACACCTCTCTCACCCCTATATGGCCAGGTCAAACCCCCCATTTCCTTGAGTAACACCCCTGTTCATAAGAGCAGAAGAGACCCAAAATTAACATTGTCGCTCTGACGCTGAATCACGCACACACTCAAGCCTTGAACACCTGGGCTTTTGCCCTGAATAAACACCTTCTTTACCACCAAATGTGAGTCGCTCCTTTCTCCTAAGCAAGCACGCTGCTGCCTGGGGTCCTGACCTGCCTAAAACTTCACCATATCACGACAGAGCTCAGCTAGCTGGTGGGCTGCTCTGGGAACTGTGATACACAAGAATTAACTATTTGTGACCTAATTAGTCAAAAATATATTTGATAACAAAACCTATCCTCTAATGTGGAGAGGAATACTTCCAACTCGAGCCATCAGAAAATTTCCTGAAGAAAGAACACAGCTACAAATACAATGGGTAATGTCAGGGTTTTACAAGTGATAACCACTTAAATATTTAACAAAGGATCAACTGAGAGGGAGACTGGATATTAAGAATGCTGAATTATAGGTTAGTTGTTGCCAAACACTTGTATTTTATCTTTGTTCATGTCACAAGCTCTGAATTCCAATCTCTGTATCTATAAAATGTTCTAGGAACAATAATAAAAAAGTGCAGATACTATACATCACTAATGTAATAATGCCTGCCAGGTATATGGAAGAATTTACATTAAATACTTTGAAATTCATGAAAGTATTATTTTCTGTTCTCTATCACATGCCTGAAAAATATTTTAAATTTGTAGTTACACTTTTTTTTACGTTTGTTTTTATTAGTTACTAAAACCAGGAAGTATTTAAAGAGAAAATCATCCTACTTCCAGACTTTATAGTTATACCCCTACAAACAAGCCATTATACAACAGTAGTGTGCCTCTGTGTGTTTGTGGAAAAAAAATTAGGCAAAGAACAGGAAGAACCAAAGACTATTTCAGGAGTGATCTAAGGAGATTAAATACTTATGGAAGGCTTTTTTTTTGTTTCAGCATGTCCAACGCTGTTTGTTGTATAGTTCATTTATTACACTTTCACAAATTGAGAAATGTGTTCACATTTCTGGGTGCAAAACAAATGTCTCATTGTTTAAAAGTCGATATATAGTACCAAGAAACACCACAGGAATGGATTTTATCAAAAAATGGGCTGGGCAAACCTGGCAAGCTCAAAGGTATCAGTGGCCAAAAGATTATCATTCCCTAGTGGTTTCATTTTTACAATACCAGCTCCATTTTATTTTTGCTCTGTTGGAACATGAGCTAGATGGTGTTGCTGGAAGGAGACACTCTGCTTTAAAAATGAGGACAAAATCTTGTGACAAGAAGCAAAAGACTTCTTGTTGATGTCTGGAGCACTCCAGAGAGGGTCTGATCTCAGCTCTATCACTAGTGTGCCATACACAGCCATGAAGTGCTTTGGTTTCCAAGAGGGAAACAACCCAGCTTTCCCAGTGATGTTATTTCTCTGTCTCAGGCATGCACTTCAATGAGTGGATTGCAGAAGTTCAGTTTACAGTGCTGCTGTTGTTAGTCACAAAACATAACAAACTAAAGACTAACTGCTTTCTTGTGCCTCTGAAATGACCTTTTCCTTTCTTTAGGGCCTTGGATTTTATCTTTGTGTCTGCTGTGCCTTTGTGTAAATTCGTGTAAAGTCTTTGTAGCAAGAAGCCCCTAAAGCTAAAATCCCAACCCTGGAAGCTGAAAAAAAATATTGCTGTTTATTTTGGTGCAGGAAGAAGATTCTGGGACATTTAGCTGACACAGTTCTTTAAATCAGTTGACCTGTATTAATTGATTATCCTCTGAATGGTAGAATTTTCTGTCTTTTCATCAGGCCTTTATTTTCTTCTGTGGCATGGAGTTGCAAAACAATCTTGGCTCATGACACACACAAAAAAAGTTATGATGTGTTAGCAATAAATGCTTAAGTGAAGCAACTCTAGATTTTCAAAACAATACCCATAATCTGGGTGGTTTTGAAAATTCTGCTTTTTCCTGTAGATCCAAATTAATCACCATATCTTTTCAATCTGTCTTTTAAAAATTGTTGTAGTTATCTTATCTCTAAAAGACGATTTATTTAGATTGATGGATGGATTGCTGTAATTTTTTAAAAAAACTAAGTGGATAATATTAATATTAATATTAATAATAATAATAATAATAATAATAGTAAGTGAATAATTCATTCCTTTGAGCCATGATTTCAAATTTTAACAGCATAAATTTCACCTATACTTTTCAAATCAAATCAAATTTCATGTTTTTTTCTTTTTTAGAAAATGATGAGTTCCCCTAATTGTTTTCTGGTCTTTTATGCAAGAGGATTTTCAGTACCTTTGATCATTCTTCATTTCTTCTCTTTATTGCCTAATGTATTTCATATACGTTAGTTTTCTCTCCTTCATGGCAGAGGAATAAAACAACAGGTGATGCTGCACATTTATAATTCTTTTAGTGCTTTGTAGTAAAATGAGACAAACAAAAGAGTCACTGCCATGTGAAATAAATGTAATATACTGATCTGTAAAAAAATTGTTTTGCAGCACAAGAAGATGATTCAAAAAAACCCATTTTTAAAAGGCAAAACAAGAAAAGAGGTGGTGAAAGATTATCTCATCATTCTCCTAATACACCAGTGCCCTGCATAACTCATGCCAGCCTTTAAAATGGAGCTCTAATTTCATCCTTTTTATTGGACTTTTTTGTATTCCTAATTTTCCAGTGCATATAAGTGCTGCTTTCATTAAAAGTTTGGGAAAGAAAAGATACTTTTTCTTGTTTTCTTTTTATGCTTATACAGTGCTTATGCTGTCTTGGAATGTTTCTCAAAAGCATACTTGCTTCCAAAGGATAATGGCACTGGGCCCTTCCCTTGGTGAAGTGAGCAAACTAAACATCATTTTTCAAGGAAGCAGCATCAACAAAAATAAAAATATAAACATTATGTGGAAAGTACCCGATTTCCCTGTTCAGTCCTCCTGACTGAACTAATAGTTCCTTCGAATTTAATTTATGCTCACTGAGACCTCAGTTCTGCAGTGCTCTGCATGTGTTCAGACACCAACCCACCAGCTAACATCACCACAGCAGGTCATAACATCCTTTTTCTCTATATGCGGTACTGTCCACCTACATTAATCTGTCACATTTGAAACATTTGATTTACAGTGTATGAATAAAAGGTTTTGTAATTGTGACTAATGTCTGCATGTTGAAAATGTTCAATAAGGATGAGATGGAAAATAATTCACATAAATAAATTTATTAATTTTAATAAATTGTATTAATTTTTTTTTCACCTGCATTTTGAAACCAGTTCCAATACTGCTAGATGAGAATTTGCATTACTGCTATGACCCTAATTTAAGCTACAAAACATATGCAGCTACCTTTACCCCAGCTACTGGCTTCTCCGTGAGTGGCAATGCCAATTTGTGTGAACAGAATCAGGCTTACAGTATAAGACAGTAAAACCTGTACTGCAGCTTCTGTGTATCAAAGTACTGTCACAAAATACCTCTAAAGCTGCTATAGCTTATGACAGAAGCCCAGATTCTAGTAGTTCAAAGAAATAGTCAAGACTTGATGTCATCACAGCCTATATGAGCCTAAAATAAATACATCTGAAAAGAGGGCAAATATATATTGAGTTTTCTTGCGATAAAACAAATAAACAAAAAACACCTTCATACTTGGCATTTAATATTTCAGAGCCTGTTTCACGCTTAAAACCAAACCAAAGCATGCCAAAACTCACTCTTGTCAGAAACAATGTACTTTCATTTTGAAGTACTTTTAAAAAATAATAAAACAGGAAAAGATATGAGAGGCTTGGCAGGCTGACAACAACCCTTTTTCATGGCAATTCAGTTATGAGAAAATACACCAAGACTTGCCAGTTCCAGATTCAGTAACATTGTCTGCCTTTGGGGATGTAAACAGTTCCCTTTAGTGTGATCCAGCCACCATGCAATCCAAGACCTGGGAAGTCTGGAAATGAGCTTGTGAACTGTTTTATTTTAAAGTCTTCCACTTTGTACAATGCACAAAATAGTTCTTGGAAGACACAAGTCTTTCATCCCATGAGAATGTCAAAGGCATTCATCAATGCAAAGAGCATCTGCATCCTCCTTTGCAAAAAAACCCCATTTAATGCAACATGAATAATCTCTCTTAGAAGCAACGGAACATTCTTGTTTGTCTAATCCTTTCTGAAGTAACCCAAAATTCAAATCTACTTGCAACCTGAAAAGTGTCAAACTGAACTTGTCAATCATTTCAGGATGAACTCTATCATATTTGATGGAAAAAGGATAGTACTGCTCACTTAATGCCACACCATTTAGATTGTGGATGTTCATCAGCAGGACAGCAAACCTTAGAAATGGGGAATGAGCAAAGAGTACAAAAAAAACTTGTTTTTTTTTCCTTCTGACTTTACATGAACTCAGACATAGTTGAAAATATATGTTTTTCCTTTTTAATTTTTAATATTAAATATACATTGACTAAATAAAGTGGATGTTTAAAATGTTAAGGTCCATCGTGTTCTTCATTTCCTGAGGCCAGTGCTTCAGTAGGTCTAAAGTAAGAGCCAGAACATCAGCTTAGCACTTCTTTCTCTCAACACAAAGGAAAATATTTAGAGTCTTGATTAAGGCCTGCCTACCAACCATGCCGATTTGGGAGGCTGGATCACACCACCATTATTGGGACAGCTGAAAGCCCTCATGACAGACACAGAACACAGCACAGAGTTTCTGGGCTAGGGAGGAGCCAGAGCATCAGAAAGAGCTGCACTCAGGATCCTGAGACCTCCTTAAGGTGATGGGCCCAAGGAGCACCTTCTACCCTTCCCTTCTGGCCAGTAACAGCTGCATATGACAGAGTCAGAGAAGCCAGAACAAGTCTTCCTTTTGGCCTCTTGTGCCTGGTTTTAGGAGGTGAGGGATCTCAGGGCAAAGGACTGTCTCAAGGTACCAGTGGGAATTTGTTGTTCTTATTGCATGCTTCCCATACTATCTGATACAAAAGATAATTGATGTTGTTTTTCCTTAATTTTGAACACTGCACATACAGTAGAAAAATAAAACTCTTAGGTCCTTGTACAACTTCCAAAATCCAGAAGGATCAATTATATCCACAGGAAGCAAAGCCTCTGCCATTGACACTTGCCTGCAGCTTCCTTGGATCTGATACATTTGGATCTGACACATCTGTGGAGCCATTAGCAGTGAGTGCCTTTTATGAGACATTGTCTCTGATATTTTTATCACACTCTCCAGACATTATATCATGAGAGCACTGTCAGTGCAGTGCTCTGATACAGTATGACATGGGATTTTTCCATAATGTAGCTGAAACTGTCACAAGAAATAGCTTAACATGGGTGGTATGTGAGGGCATGCAGCTTGTGTGCTGGGGGAGTTGTTTAAAGTAGTGAAAAGCGTAATTTTGTAGTAAGAACCAAGGGACTTAGTCTGCATTTCTTTTATTCTTGCCAATGGCAACTTCTTTTATCCAAAGAGATTAAAATATGCTCTTAAGTGCCTGCAAAGCCCTGGAATGTGTGGCTTACAGCAGTATTAAGCACTGACCTATAATTACAAATAGACATGGCAGTGGTAATTTATTGGGTAAGCTTCTGAAATGCTGACTGTTTCATTCCTTCTTATAGATTGAATTTAGCTTGTACAAAAGCAGGCAAAGCAGGAGGTCATGGTTTCCCCCACCTCCCTTCCCCCAGGAACCCAAACAAAGCATGTTATTTCTGGATGTAGTCTGAGTCTGAATGTTTTCTTTCCTTCAGAATCCATGGCACCAAAGCATCCATGGCTCTGTCTAACCCAAGCTGAGGCTGGTCAATTGTCTCTTATATGATACTCTTAGTGGCAGGGGTAGTCCATTTTATAACAATGGTCTCTGCAGGTAAAGCAAGAGGTCAACAAGGAGACTTTACAGTGCCTGTGAATAGTTTATAGACACCACCTTGCTGTACAAACCCTATTGTAGAAAGCCTTGCCACCTTTACAAGCATCAGAAAAGTCCAGACACTCATTGCTTTCCCTGTGCCAAGTGAAAAGACTTTGGCAGAGACTAGTCAGCAGAAAAGGGAGGCCTGTCTTTACAGATCATTTGATATTCTTGTTCCATCACTTATGTAAGACTGAAATGTACCTATCACCTATGACCAGAGGACTAGCCCAAAAAAATATGGCTTAAAGACTGAAACTATGAATTCTGTCTTATATGGATAGATGAACTAGTGGCTGATTTTGTGGCTATTGTTCTAAGTCAGCTCTTTAATTTTTAAAAATAAATCAAATTTTTGTTAGTATATCAAACATTAAGAAGTGAAATTCACTGTTATTTTCATCTTGTATGTTGACCTACTTACTTCAGCAATGACCTATTCCAAACTGGAACATATGAAATTAAGTATTACAGCAATAGAAGAAAACTAAGCTAACAGTGCAGCCCTGTGTCAAGAAAGCATAATTTGAGAATTTCAGGTTTAAGAGTTACATAAGAATTCTTAATGCCAATCCTAAATAATGAAGGAGATTATTTCAGGATGAACATTTTGGAAAGAGTCAGTAATAGCTAGATCAGTTGCTTGCTCTTATGCTTTTTCTGCCACTTCCTTCTTCATGATCCTCTTAATTAATGAAATTACATTAGCTGAAACTCTGACTCCTTAAAATAACTTTGCTTTTAACATAAAAATTTATCTTTAATGAATATTCTGACAGGAAACATGGTAGTTGAACTGCATGATACGTTTTGAATAATGTTTACTGTAAAGAAAAGTGTTGTGATGCTGTATGCTAAAGGCAGAGGCTGGAAATGGAAGAGATGTTCCTAATGCTTTCTGGACATAAAGCTGTGTCTTCCTACACAGGTGCAAGCCCCACTGCCTGTGCCCCAACAGGCAGATGGTGACGGGCCTGTTCCCATCTGGAAGTGATTTCAGCACTGATAGTCAAGTGCTGTAATTCAGTAGGGCCTGCTGAGAGTTTTGCTGAAGGGCAAAAGTGCTACATCAGGTCCACTGCAATGCCAAGGCATTTTAGCTTCAGCCAGCCCATAGCAGCCTCTCACAAAGGCATGCTCTCAAACTCAGGAACTGAGTTCTAATTTTGCCATTCATTTCATATATTTAAGAAATTTAAACTAATTCCATCTCAGATTTTCCCATGTATGGTTTTAAATGACAAATTAAGAGCAACAAAAAAGAGTTTGATTTGATGGTTATTTGTTATAAATAAATAATGGAGAGTATCCAGCAGCAGCAGAAGACAACCTTCATCATCTTTTCTTCATGGATATAAAGGAGGTAGCAAGACAATCTTTACAGAAAAAAAAAATCACATTAAATTTGCTGTTATAAATGTGGAAGTAACACAAGAGACTTAACTTACAAAGAAAACTTGTTGTCAAAGGCTCCTAGAAGACAAAATATTTTGGTTCTGATATATGGAAGAGCTTTACTCATTCCAGTTCCAGGCATGAAGCTAAGCTAGGTGACAGAAAAAGAGAATAAATCTCCATGCCTCAGTTAAGACTTACTCCTGATGCCAAAGGGTAGCACACAAACAGCAATGTGGATATCTTTTTCTCCATACTGTCCTACCTTGGTTTGAATTCTTCTACAATGCATTTCTAATTTGGTATCTGTTCCTTCATTTTGCTGCCCATTTTGCCTGTGGCCTGCTTACTTTGGCTGGTAACCCCTTCAGTCTTCTCTACTATCCTAGGCACAGAGAGTCCTTCTTCTCTAGTCTATAATAATAACCTACTTGTTACTGCTTTCTCCATGGATTTCTCACTTTGAATCAAATTTCACCAAGAATATAGCAAAAGATATGATGAGTGACTTTTTGGATAATGTTGCTAGATATTTATACTTTTAGAAAAGGTGAATGCAAAAGACAGGTGAACTTTCCATGGTATTTTCATGGTGTTTTTGTTTTCCAGAGGCATACCAGTTTGCTGTGATTGTTACAGCTGACCAGAAAGTACAAAAATTCTGTGCTTGCAATCCCTTACTACAATGAAGTGTATCAATGTTTCAGGAGGGAAGCTGGGGGAGCAAGTAAATATGTTCCTTTTGCCATTTTTAGTCACCTCCAGTAAAAGCATGTACAATGCACTCAACCATTAGAATCTTCATATATTTCAGCTCCTCATAGAGTACAGGTGCTTGCATTTTCTCTTTTTATATAAAAGCAAAAATTATAGCAGTAAAGAAATTACTTGTCTGATGTATTGTCTTTTATTTACCACAAGAATTCCTTGTTAAAGCAAATGAATGTACTTGCCTGTTTAAACATGAGCTGATAGATCTAACTCCTGCCCTACTTTTTAGACTCTTCATTTTGACTGAAAATCTTACGTGATAAACTTTTCATGAATTAGACTTCAAGGATTATAACTGAGAAAAACACTGACTTATAAAGGTGTTCTTTCATGCATAAGGAGAAAGGTTTATCCAGCTTAATCCTCTCTTTGCACAGCTTATACTATTACCATGGCATGGGTCCCTAATACTTCTGTAGCTAAAAATCTGTCAGCATTTCTCCACTACTCATCTCATTAAATAGCACCCACCTATACTTTTATGCCTCTTAAATTTCATACGGATATGTGTTTTAAATAATTTGCTTTGACGAAACAAGGCCCATAGGTATTTATACCTCTAGTTGTGTGGGATTGTATGCCGCTTTATGTAGATTGAAAATATGCCATAACATCAAAAAATGAAAAAAAAAAAAAGCAACTAAAACCAAACCAACCAGAAACCCACCACAAAAAAAAAAAAAGGCCCCGAAAAAACCCCAAACAAACAAACAACCCCCCCAAAAAACCCAAAAAACCAAAACCAACCAAACAAAAAAACCCCAAAACAAAACAAAAACAAACAAACAAACAAAACACCCCATAAAACAAAAACAAAACAAAAAAACCAAACAAACAAACAAAAAAAAACAAAAAACAAAAACAAACAAACAAACAAACAAACAAAAAATAATTTAAAAAAAAAAAAAAAAAAAAAAAAAAAAAAAAAAAAAAAAAAAAAAAAAACCAACCCAGAACAGTGGTAGTGAACTTATTCCTTGGTTTTTCTCCTTAGAACTTATTCCTTTTTCTACATTGGTGGAATAAAAAAGTGTGTATTCCCATGAACTATCTGCATTTTTTTGTCTTTCCACATAATTTCCTCCATAAATCTAAAAGAAAATAAATGAGCCTAGGCTTATTCCACTCTGAAATAAAGCATTGTTTTTAAGACTATCTGGACAGCAGAACTGAGAGACTTGATACTACAGGAGTAACCTGAAATCTAACTCCATTACTACAAACCTGAATGTATCTTATTTTAAACAGCTTAATTTCAGGAGTATAGAACTAGATAAAATAAAACTTTTTTTTATTTTATTTTAGAAGGTTTTGCACTCTTTGAATCCCTCAAAAAGAGCTGAACTCTATGGGTCTGTTTCACAGGATATGCAAAAAGCAAGCACAGGTTAAGGGCCAAATGAGTTGACTTTTGCAATATGGAAACATGACATCTTTCAAGTATAATCCTGACTCCAAGTGAAGCCAGTGGAAATTTTTGGTTTTGCTTTTCAATAGAGCTAGAATTACATTCTTTGCAGGATCTTTCAACACTTCAAGATACTACTTTGAATCCTGTACATCTTCTTAAAGTATATTATATGAAACAGAGAAGCATGCTGAAAAGGATTCTTTTAACTTAGTTAAGCCACTTCTCTGAATCATGGATTTACTGACAATGTGCCATTTACTCTGAAGAGCAGTGTCAAAACAAGAAAACAAAACAAGAATTAGCAACATAAAATTACTAGTAGGTAATTCTTGAGACATTGAATTGGTACTATCCATTATAGAAGATGGAGTTGCTACTCTATGTTTCACCCATTAAAAAAAAAAATCCATTATTCCATTATCCTAAAGCACAAACATATTGCAACAGGGTAAACCAAAATTCTCCAAATGGTAGATGGCAGATGAAGAGAACTCAAAGAAGATACCTATTATTTCTGTATAACATTTTCTTTGAAATCTTAAAAATAGTGAGTTCTCTGTAGACAAACATAACTTTGACCATAAACTTTCATCCATTTAGTTAGTGGGATAGTAGTCAGTGTGTTATGATGTTCACAATATATGTAGTATCTTCTGACTACTTACGTTGGAAATCTACTTTAACTCTGCTATACAGTACTTTCTAAGGAACATGAATATCTAAGCATATGATGAATTTGTCTTGTCTGTTGTTGACGGAGTAGATGATGGAACAATTGAAGTAGATTAGAAGTTAAATTAATTCTTCTGCAGGATGCTCACCAAACATTCTATGCTTCCCTAGCACATTTAGCCTAGGCTATTCTGCAATCAGAATGATTGCAGCTCTGAGTGGCTTGTCTATGCTGCCATTTCTTGCCATAGTGTTGTGATTCTGACAGTGAGGGAAAATGCAGGACAAATATGGAGTGTAAGTATGGAAAGACAGGATTTCATAAACTATACATCAAAATGAAAGGTGCTAAAGTAGGAGAAGGAGATACAAGATGAGTGATAAATAGATCATGTCTATCAGGGAAATTATCAGGGAAATTAGGTGTGGCACATAATTTTTTGTTTCATTTCAACAGAAGCTATCTTCATAGTTATTGTCTTAGGTTAACATAGTTCATAGATGAGGTTATTTTGCTCATTAGCTTTTTCCTGATAATACTGTTTTTGAATTTGGGGTTGGGTTTTTTAAATTATTTATTCCGTGAACGGCATAAACTAGGAAAAAGAAAAGGAAAAACAAAAGGGCAGCAAACAGAACAAACAGAAGGGATACATCAAGTCAAGGATATTAAATCTAAAATAGCAGCTGGCTGAGACAATTTTGGCAAGGAGAAGAACAATGCCAGAGATAGGCATCTCACTGCTGGGTCAGGATTACTTCATATTCAACTGCATGAAATGTTTTACCATTTCCTTTAAGTCAATAAGGCATTGAAAAATCATCCAGCAATGCAGGGACATCTGCTATTTCTATGCAATATCACAGCAGATGATTGAGAACAATCTGGCACTGGCAACAGTTTTGGATTTTTATGTAGAGAAACAACCAAAGAAACACATGGAAGAATTCTTATACCTTATAAATGTCAGTTGCCTGCACGAATACTGCTCCCAGTTATTGCCAACAAAGGGACAATACTTCATGTTCTGGGGTGCATGAGGCACAGCATCATCAGATGGGCAAGGGAGGGGATTGTCCTGCTCTGCTCTGCACTGGGGCAGCCTCACCTCCAGTGCTGGGGGCAGTTTTGGGTGTCACAATACAAAAAAGACATTGAGCTGTTAGAGAGGGTCCAAAGGAGGGCCATGAGGATGGTGAAGGGCCCTGAGGGGGAGCTGTGTGAGGAGTGGCTGAGGTCACTTGGTCTGTTCAGCCTGGAGAAGAGGAGACTGAGCCGAGACCTCACTGCAGTTTCCTCATGAGGGGAAACAGAGAGGCAGACACTGATCTCTTCTCTGTGGTGACCAGTGACAGGACCTGAGGCAATTGCATGAAACTCTGTGAGGGGAGGTTTAGGTAGGATATCAGGAAAAGTTTTTTCACCCAGAGAGTAGTTGGGCACTGGAACAGGCTCCCCAGAAAAGCGGTCACAGCATCACCCTGACAGTGTTTGAGAAGAGTTTAGACATTGCTCTCAGGCACATGGTGTGACTTTGAGGGTTATCCTGTGCAGGCCTAGCAGCTGGATGATCCTTATGGATTCCTTTCAACTCAGGATAGTCTATAATTCTGTGAATACATTTTATAATTACTCCATATGGCCTGAAATTCCTTGAAGGAATTTCTGTTGCAGTTAACACTGCTCTGACCTATTTTCTCTCTGAATCTGCTGACTGTGTTCCCAACCCTCTTGTATGATACTGTAATCAAATTCTCACCCACTCACACTGGACCCAGTAAAATCCCTTTCTTAAATGTTTTGTATTTTTCTAATTGTGCCTTCTTTTTCCTGCTTTCAGGAATCCCTCCATTTTCTAGTTTTAACCTGTGCTTGGAAAAAAATTGTGAAGGAAGGCTGTAATCTCAACATGTGCTGAGATTGCAAATTCCACAGCTTCTCTTGAATTGTGTGGCTTCAAATGGAGATGCAGGACTTTGGCACACATCCGTGTCAGATCATAATTACTCCTGCTTTGTCTATTTTATCCTTGAAGTTCACAAATCCTTTTTTAGCTAAGTCACAGTTATGTCCATAATCTCCAGTGCTTGAACTTCCGCGCCTTTTTTTTTTTTTTTTCTTTTTTTTTTTTTTTTCTTTTTTTTCCTCCTGATATCATCCTAAGTGAAAGAACTAACTTCAGACCCTTAGGCCAGGTTCAAAATCTTGTCTTTTCACGCTTCACTATTTAAAATAAACATCCCAAAAGCAACAGCTGGCAAAAAAACATCTTGGGATTTTTGGCTGGCCAGGAGACAGTCTGTTTGGGCTAATGGAGGATGACCCATTAACCCTGTGAGCCTTCGGGCTTCATAATTACAATGCACCATACCTGGCCCAGGATAATCCCCCAAAGAGTGAGGGATGTGATAGTTTATTGCTGTACAAATTCTGATAGTACAGCTAGAGCATCTGACTATGTAGGTTTCTGGGTTAAACTTTAATTTTTTGTGCAGATTGTCTGAGATATTTAATTTGGGCTTGTCAATCACACAAAGTAGTGTGAGGGAAGGAGGGCTGAATAGCTTGGTCCTCATGCTGATCCAAGGCCAGCTCCCAAATAATTTCAAGTGACCAAAAGGCATTTCTAAACTATACCAGCTGATAGTAGTTATATGGAGGAAACATCTGCCAGGTTTGCATATCCCAGCGCAATCCTGCCGGCCTCCAGTTCTTGGACTGGGAGGACAAATTGCATGTAAGGATCCACCTAGATGCTAAGATAAGGCTTCCTTGGAAATTAGGAAATTCTGTTCTGGTAAATTATAAGTTTCAAACACCTTGGTGATCCTCTCATATTGCTAAGAATGTAGAAGAAGGAGATTATATAATTTAATGTCTTCATTTTCAAAGCTCTCAAGAAGCTAAATATTCTGGATTTTTTCTCATTATGCAGGCACACCACAATAACAACCAGTATCTAGAGCAATAGAGATGTCACAAAGCACAGAGACTGGTACTTGCGTGGTGGCTCATGAGCGGGAAATGTGTTGCCAAGAGAGATTCAAATAAGTGTTTTCTTCTGGAGAAAAAAAAAATGGAACCTGTTTCTTTGCCATTTCAAATAACAATAATATATCAAGGGAAAAGACACAAAAGAAAGAGGAGGAGAAACAGAAACAGCTGGAGAAAAGAGAAAAATTAATCTAGTGTAAAATAACACAATACTAGGACAAATACAAAGAGAATAGGAATACCATGCAGGATGTGTTATCATTGGCTACTATTATCCTCCTTATGACATACTGGAAGGAAGAAAATAAAAGATCAGAGTTGGAATCTTCATGGGTGTAAATCAACATCATTCTTCTTTGATTGGAAAAAATATGGCAATTTAGAACAGCTGTGATTTGGCCCATATTGTTTTTAGTTTGTTTTTTTTTTCTGGTCTTATTTTTGTAAATCATAGCATGTTCATGGAGCAGAGGATGGATTGACAATAAGAACTGTGAATCCCATGGGACATGACTGCTGTTTCGAGTTTTCGAAGTCTTTTGAATGCTTAATACAATGCTATTTGAACAACGAACAAAGTTTTCTTTGGCAGAAACCATATTTGGTATCAGAACAACTAAATGATGACTTCAAATGATATCTAGCAAATTGCCTTATTGCTGGTTCATAATTGCATGTGTGAGTGTTGGGAGAGGGAAAAGTTGATTCTGTGTTATTGATCGTGTGGGGAGAACTGGTATTCCAGGTTCAGACGGTATTCTGAGTTCGGAGGAATTTAGTTTAGACTTCAGTTCAGCTTGTGCTTTTAAAATATGCCCTCTTCCTCATAAAGGACAATATGTTGTTTCTTATTAAGGTTTTGGTCTACTTCTTGTCAAGAGTATTTACAAAGAGCATCACAGTCTAATATGCCTATATAATTGTGATTCTTTTATGAATTATTCATTGCAGGCAAATACTACTTAGTAGCAACAGCAGAGTAATACAGAAAAAAGAACATAAACTGTTTCTTCTTTAGTTCCCAATACTTTAAATAGGTATCTGTTAGATATCAAAGAAGGCAAAGGCACAGGTAATTACAACAGTGGAAGAAACCAACAGTGGAAAGAACACAGAAGAGCCAAAGGAAAATGCTGTCTGGAATAAGCTTGTTTGTAACTGCCTCTGTAGTTACTGTACAAAGTAAGAAAATCCTGTGGTTCTGCCCTGTGCTCCGCTCTGGTGAGACCCCCTGGCATGCTGCATCCAGCTCTGGGGTCCCAGCACATGGACCTGTTGGAGCGAGTCCAGTGCAAGGCCACCAGGTTGATTGTAGGGATACAGCCCCTCTCCCACACAGAAAGGCTGAGAGTTGTGTTTGTTCAGCCTGAATGAGAGAAGGCTTCAGGGTGACCCAACTGCAGCCTTCCCTCACCTGAAGACAGCCCAATGGAGAGGAATGTTTTCCAAGAGCACGTATTGACAGGAGAAGGGGGAATGGTTTCAGATTGAAAGAGAGGAGGTTTAGTTTAGGTATTAGGAAGAAATTCTTTGCTGTGAGCATGATGAGGCACTGGAACAGTTGCTCAAAGCAGCTGTGGATGCTCTATCCCTGGAAATGCTCAAGACCAGGCTGTATGGCCATGAGCAGCATGGTCCAGTGGGAAGTGTCCCTGCCCATGGCAGAAACTAGATGATCTTTGAGGTGCCTTTAAACCCAATCCATTCTTTGATTCTGTGATTGTACAGGAATCAGCCTGAAACTTGATTTCTTAAAGCAGTCAGGTTAAGTCAGCTTGAAAGATTGTCAAGACATTTCCCCTTTTCCAATAGGAATGTATAGTAATATGTAAAAATCTTTAATTCTAAATGTTAATTATGGTAAAGGAAAGAAGAACTCTCCTGTATTTTCTTTGTTCACAGAACTATTTCCAGTCTTGCAGATGGAAGCTCAGGCAAACAGGTGGTTTTAATAAGCTCTGGTAAACACAGATTTGCCAAATAAGTAACTTGAATGGGAATTTTTATTCCTTATGTGAACATTAATGTTCAGAAGCATCTTGTCAGCAACTGAGAAGGTGGAAACTCTCAATATATGATCACAGCAATGATGAACTGGCTTTCTTCCAGGACAAAGCAGCATGTTTACTAAAGGTGGCTGTAGCCTTGTATTTATGCTCACACACAAAATGCCTGTACTGAACCTTCTGTGTAAGTGCCACATTTATTTGCTGTCATCTCTCTCCATGTATTGAAACTCTGTTACTATTTTTAGCCATAGTGCCTTTGATCATAACAGAAGTCTTCAGAGAGTTGTTTACGAAGCACCACAATGAGAATGGTCTGTAATGAGAGTAGTGCGGCCACTGTTTGCACCTTTACTTTTATAAGAACCAAAGCAGACCACTATATATTCTCATTTGTTGAGGTAACCCAGCAAATGAACCCTCTTTTCTAAGTGAACTAAGGGAGATAAAGAACTGACTTTCCAAGGAATGATTTCAGGGCTAGTTTTAGCTGTCATTGTGTTTAGTTCTTTTCATACAGGTAGATATGCAGATAGTTGTGTATGTCTGTGTGCAACTGTATGCCTGTAAGAGTTGCCTGAGAGTCAGTCAGACAAAAAGCCACCTCTCTAAGTGCTTAGAAACACTTTGTTTTTCTTTGTGTCCCCCAAGTTCCCTCCACAGAGAGAACTCTTCAATTCAGCAGAGAAGTAAGAGGCCCCAATACACTGGTCAACCCCCAAAGCTGAAGCTTTTCTGCCCTAACTTTTTAATGGCAATTTGCCTTCCTTTTAGGTCTGTATTACAGTCAGCTGGTCTACAGAGTGTTTTCTCTAGAGTGTTTTTTTAATCATTATTTTAGCAATTACTTAAAGACTGTTTGAAATGTCTTGCTTTGATCTAATTCAGGAAATAGAGTCTTCTGCCAGGGGATTGACAGTAAGCATGGACTTAAACTTTCTCAAAATAATGTTATTAATTGGGGCATCTTCAAAATAGTCAAATCAGTAGTGCCATACTGGTTAAAGCTATAAAGTTTTTTATTAATTCACAGGGTTGCTGTGACCGGAATTCACTTCTGGCTCTTACAATATGTTTATGGCGGTACAGATTTTGCTTGAGGCTCAAGTGAAACATAATATTTGGTCTTAATCCAAGTTAATGTGTTCCCCAGTCAGGATTTCCTCTAATGACTCATTCATACCCCTAATGAATTGAAAAGGATATGTGTAAATTGACATTGAACCTAAACTCCAAGGCTTTTGACTTTTTATCTTATCTCTGAATTGGCACCATACAACATCTTTATATTCTAATCACATTAAAAAAACAACTCTTCTTCCTTGTTTTTCTTGCCTAGTGAGATCACATCAGAGAATGCGTGTCATACAGGATGGGAGAAAAGTGGAGCGTAACTCTGGACAGCCAACCATATATATTCCCAATACAAAACAGTAGCCAAGTAATCCCACAAAGCCCTAATGCTGTAAGATAATGCAAAAACCGGTCAGGTTCAACTGCTTTGTGGGATCTGCTTCTGTGCATGCTCTCATCCTCTGAAGAGTGCAAATTCACTTGCCCCTTAAACAGGAGCATATCCCCTATCCCCTAGCTTCAGCATGGGTGGGAGAAGGTGCTGCACCAGGACAGTTATGGAGCAGACATGTAATCCATTTCTTCAAATTCTGTCTTGCCTTGTGGCAACTTGTTAATGTGGCCATATTCAAAGGTGGTCTTGGTACATAATGCAGAGGAATAATGGATAGAAAAAAAGAGAAAGGTTTATTATGATCCGTAATTCATTGTGAGGATCACACTTAGAAGCTTTACAATTTGACAAAATGAATTTTCAGAATGAAAAATCTGTGATGTCAAATATTCAAAAATTCAAAGTCGTGGGCTTGTATTACTGTCAAAATATCAGGGAAGTTTTAAGAAATCTTTATAATCTATCCAAAAAACTTTTGGAAGGAGGCTTGAAAATATGCTTTAAATACATAGATGGTAACAAAACCTAAGAGAATGGATAGTTTCCTAATTACACTGGGCAAAGTCAGAATCTCTAAACTCAAGCTGAATGAGAAGATGGACAAAGCATACATAATTTCACAGTGAAACTAATGATCTATTACAATAACGGTGCTAGGAGTGCAGTAATCAAGATTAGATCACTTTCTGAAAAACATTCTCTAGTTCAGCCAGGAATTGTGGGGCTTTATGCCAGAAAACAGAGTAGCTGATTATGGTAATTGTCCCTGACCTTTTGATGCAGTAATGCCATGTACTGCCATGTACTAGCTTTCCAACCATACATACTATGTTCAGTTCTTCTGCACAGCTGTGCCAAATGTGTGAGCAGGACCTTGGATGTCACATTGTGAAATTCTCTGTGTGATTTATCCAGCAGAATAGATCAAATAAATAAGCATTTAATAAAGCCCAGGCTTGAGTCTCCTCTCCGCCCACAATACTGCCAACTAAATGGCCTCTTAAGATTGCAGAAAATACTTTCTGCCCAATCCCAGAAACAAAGCTATATGCATTGAAAGATGTTTAGAACTAATAATTTGTGTTATTGTAAGCCTCTCTCTTCTTATGGATAAGGAACTGATCTGCATTCTTTTCAAGGCAAACTCTTGCTTTCTGAATTCTGCTGATGTCAGATTGGCCCACTGTGGGCTAACAGATCAGGTTCAGGCATTACAAGCACTGCAAACAATGCAAAAACACAGCAGAAAAAGAATTGTTTTATTGCAGTCACAGCTATGTAGTCTCAATTGTCCTTCATGTAGCAGTTCCATGAAGTTGAGACAGTCAACTTATTTGTCAGCATATGTGTGGTAGTGTTTACCATAATCAAGGTGAAACAGTAAGGTATTACTTCTAGCAGTCTGTGCAATACTGCCATCATTTTCTCAACCTAACAGAATTGTGCCTATGCCATTATTTGCTATATTCTTATGTGCTTCTAAGAATTAAAGTGTTTTATTCCAAATTGAGAAAAATATTTTATGTATTTATTGCAGGGTAGGCCGAAGGTGGGAAACATTAGGAAATATGCTTTTAAAAAGTTAGATGCATGGTTGACTAGATCTGTGTCCTGTTTACCTCCACTCAGAATCTGAAGGTGAAGACAGGAAAAATTCACCTGGTTTGGACTCAGTCTTTTGAAATCAGTATATAAATTCTGTCATGCTCTAAAAATGGTAGTTGCTCTTGCTGATTCTTAAAGCTAAATGTGTTTCAAATCTTTTAAATTTCTTTTAAAAGAGAATATCTAAGACCCAATGACTGCCTTGAATGACTGTGAGTCATCATAGTTCATCATTTGATGGAACTGAAGCTTGTTCTTTGTTATTTCAGGAAATACTCTTACATCGCAATTGATACATTTTGCTTAATATGATACTGTTAATGTGATGTTCCTTGGTGGAGATACTATATCATGATAATGATATTATAATCAGCAGTCCTAGGTCACCATCTGGAAGTCCACAGGCTGCCTGTATGTATTAATTACATAAAGTCCCTAAGGTTACCAACTGCTAAAGAATTACTGTACAACACTGATACCCAGCCTTAATGCTCTGGAAGAAATGACAATGTACTGTATTTTGCTGGGCTCATCTCCTCCAGGCTTCTGCTGCCTCCTGTCTGTTCCTGTCTACCTTTTGCTTCACAAGACTGCTGCACATATCCAGAAACAAGTATAGAGGCACCAGCCTTGGTTCTGCATAGAAAGAGAAAATCTCTTGCAGGAAATGTCTCCATGGGCTTTGTGCCTTAAGTATGATGTGGTCATATCTTCATGAGCAGTGGCATCAAGCACTACACTTTCAAATGTCTCAAACTTATCTCCTAGAAGAAATTCAAAAGTAATGGTGGGTTTTGTCTTGTGTTTATTGAAGTCAATGTATTGGATCACTGATGGGTGCTGTGATTGCTGCTGACTGCCATGGGCCCATGATGTGGGCCACAGGTAAGTCTGTTCTCATGTGCATCCAGCCATACTCTGCAGCTGACACAAATACTGGCCTTGGCTTTCACCATGTACGAATACCGAGGTTCAGCAAGCCACTAAATGATGCTGGAGAGACATAGTAGAAAAACAATGAGCAACATTTTTTAATCACTTTACTCCATTGGGAATAGGGTTATCAATGGCAAGCTTTTTACTACTTCAGCAAATGTTTGTATCTGCATGCACAGTAAGAAGAGAGCTAACATTCTGTGGTTTTATTTTAGACAAAAATAATGATGGGGCCATGTAACTGGCAGTAAAAATCCATCCAGAAGTTCTTACAAGAACTGAAGTTTTATAGAGTAATTTAAGGGTTTTTTTACATACAGCCTAATTAGCACTTCTTATTTAAACAATATTTTCAGCCATGATGTCAGAAGTACATACACAAACAGGGTTATCAGTACTAATTGAGATACTATTGCATTTAACACATACAAAGATGCTAGGCAAGCTTTTATCTTACAAATTCTATTGACATATGAATGTTTTTTAATAGACTCTAAATTAAAATAACATTTTCTTGGTTTTGTTTTTTTCATCAACACTGTTTGTCAGGCAGGGCATACAATGACATTGTATTCTGGAGCTGACCTGCATTCCTTTCAAACCATTTAATCACACACAGCTGACCAAAATTCCTGGATAAAACCACCTAATTAAGTACATTACAAATACCCCAAATGGTTATTATCTCCATATATGTACAAGTGTGAAATGTGCAGTATCCAAACACCTTTTTCCTAAAAGCAAAAGACATAAAAGCAGAAGACCTGTTCAAAGTACTCCTTTCTCCTTGTTCAATATGCACAGGTGGTCAAGATAGTATTGCACCACACAGTTGGCCTTGCACATAAACATTAGAACCCATCACTGTAATTCATATTCAAGTTTGTTTCCTATACATCTTTAAAAAAATGTAATTTAAAAAGAAAGAAATATAACAGCTTTTAACTCCTGGGCAGGTATATTAAATAAGCTGAAAATGCACGATGCTGCAGCTCCTAGATAGCTCAAGTAACATGTCATGGAGGAGTATATTTCCTTTCCCATCCAGGTTCCTGTGTTCAGATGACAAGCTTCTCAAGGTTGTTGCTGTCTGATGACTGTGTCTCAGGATTAAGCAGAATTAAAATTGGGGGAGTAGGGAGTTTAGGCACTTTCACTAGAAATCCCTACAGCAAGAACAGAGACCTACTTAGCTGGACACTGAAGTGTTTTCCCCATTTTCAGAGACACGTCCAGAGCAGTGCTATGTGCTGACTGATGTGGGCATGCTTGTGGTACTGCTGAGCGTGCTGTGTGTTCTGTGGGCAGCCGTCTTCCAAAATGCCAAACTACCTTAAATTCTCTTAAAAAAAATTTCCTCTAAGCATTTTTCTTCTGAGAGAGGGCTTTTGCAGTCCTCACTCATCAGAGTAAATGAAATTGGAGATGTTCTGTGTTTGAAAGGTAAAAACACACAAAAGTAGCCGAAGGTGTAAAGGTACATAAAGGGACACATTTTAAGAGACAGGATGGAAAATGTGCCTATGTAAACAAGGGGGAAACAAAACTACATCACAAAGAGGAAAACCCGGCCAAAGGTTCACTTTTCTGCTCTCCTCCTGCTGCCATCAGATGCCTGGATGGCAAGGCATGACTGGGGCTAACCTGTTTGGAGGGGTGCTCTCCTCCTGCACCCCTGCGGTGGCCGAGGGACACGGGGCGGGTTCTGCCCGGCCCATCGGCACCCGCAGCCCGGGCTACAGAACCACCTTTGGCAGCCCTGCGGGAGAAAACGCTGGTTTCTCGCCAAGGCAGGTGGGACCAGCTCGGTGGGAAGGTGCACAAGGATGTCACCGCCACTGCCCTACTGAACCTATTCACCAGAATGAAGCAGCGAGGCTTTCCAGGTTTTACAGCAGACCACAATAAAATAAAATAAATTTTAAAAAAATCTACCCTCAAACCCACCAAGTTTTATTTTAAACAGATGTGAGCGGATTGAAACTCGGCATTTCCAGGTTCGAGCTGCGCACTCCCATTACGTTTAGCGCGGCGGGGCGCCAGGCGCTCCGCACCGGGGCAATCGCTCCCCAGGCGCGCAGGACCCGCGGGGCGCAGAGCCGGCGCTGGGGGGCGGCAGCTCCGGCGGGGACAATCCCGGGGGGACAATCCCGGGGGGATAATCCCGGGGCGGGGGGGGGGAGCCCCGCCAGGCGCGCCCCCGCCCCGCGCCGCCGGTCACGTGCAGCGCCCCCCGCATTGTGACGCAGCCGGGCCGGGCGGAGCCGCCCCCTCCCCTCCCTCCCTCCCTCCTTCTCCCGCTCCCTCTCTCCCTCTCCCTCGCCTCCTCCCGCTCCTGCCGGCGGCTGCCCGGTGGCGGGGCAGGGGCGGAGGGCGGGGCGCTGCCTGCACCGGCGGGGAGCGGCGGGGGGCGGCAGCCGAGAGGCGGCAGCTGGGTTCTTCCCCGTCTCCATCAGCCCCGGCTGCCCGGGAACGGCCGCGGCCGAGCGGAGCGCAGGGCTGAGGTGAGGAGAGCCGAGCGGAGCGGAGCGGACGGGGCTTTGTTGCCGGCGACAGCGCTGCCCCCGGGGCGGCGGGAGGGAGGGAGGGCGCGGAGCCCGGCCCGGGTGCCCCGCGGGTGCGGAGGGTGCGGGCGGCGCTGGGGGCGCGTCCCCGCCGAGGCGTCCCCGGGGCCGGAGCGGGGCTGGGGGAGCGGGGCCGGAGCGGGGCCGGAGCGGCGGCGGGGGGCGAGCCCCGGCCCCGGGCCCCGCCATCCCGCCCCGGGGAAGTGCTTTCCGCATGAAATCAGGGCTGAACGCGGCGGGTCTCGCCGGGGCTGAGCGCGTACGTGATGTCAGCCGAGCGAAGCCCCGGCAGCGCGGTGGGAGCCGCTGACACCCGCGCCCGCCGCGGATCTGCCCATACTCCGCTCGGAGCCGGGCGGGCACCCCGCCGTCAGCACCTCCTGCCCCGCCGGGCGAGCCGAAATCTGGAAGAGAATCAAGTAGGAGTTGCATGTTTGTAACTGTGGGGAAACGAATGCCAAGTTGTCTGGTAGGAACATGCTCCGAGGCTTATACTTGGTCAATGCAGAATCGCGTTTTTGCCGTGGCAGGGATCAAACCTTTCTCATACCTGCATCAAGGAGTGTTTTATGTCAGCTGATGTAATTTATATAAAGAAGAGCTCAACGATCAGGTTCTGATGATGCTGGATACAAACCAGCACCTAAACAGTCTTAGTCTTCACTGTCAATGTTATCACCTTAGAGCACTTTCAGTGGTTGGCTTAAAGCCACATCTCTTACTGAGATATTAGTCAGTCACAACCGTTCCTCAAAAAGTCCCCTCACCCCAAAACCCGCCAGAAAACGGCTAGTGCCTTGTGTTTTCCATGGAAAATCTTAGCATCTTAGCCTCTTTTTATACCTCAGCATTCCAACAGCAAAAGGTAACTGAAAAAAAGTTTTTAAAAAATTATTCTGAAGCAAACCGCTTGGATGTTGGACCATTTTCTGTTATTTAAATAGCTGAAGAAAGTTATAAAATCATATCATTGGAAAATCAAAATAATTTTCTATTTTGTGCAAATAGTACTGATCTTGTTGCCAGAAATTATGTTGAATGATGTGCATGCATTTAGCCTTGTGCAGTGTGCTGTAGCAGACTTTTAATGGTGTCCTGCCCTTACTGAATGTAGGAGTTATGTGCACTGCATGTGCTTCCAGGAAGCCATAAAAAGCATGACCTGTTGCCTTACTATCGGCCATAAACATGAGTTTCTTCACCCTAAAATCCTCTGCAACTAGCTCATGTGTGAGCTCATGGCTGGTGAACTTGGTAAGCCACTTCTGTCTTCATACTGCTAGGTCTGCAAACATGCCCCATGCAATACTGGAGCCACATTTTGAAGGTTTAGCAGGTAAGATGAAAAACTGGTGTCAAGAGCAGGCTTGAGGGGTCACTCAAGAGGTAGTTTACACACAGTGAGAAGCACTTTTCATCTGAATAAAACAATTAGAATTTGACCTGTTCAGTTGTCAGAGACACTTGCCTAGTTACAGTACAAAATCACTAGTTACAGTACAAAAAATTGTCACTTTCCCTTCAAGTATTCCTTAGTTAGCATAGTTCACCCATGAGTGAAAAGGCTTGTAGTGAGAAGGCTCCCTTTGTAAGGGGTGGTATGCTTAATTTCTGCACGTTTTCATGTGTCAAAGACCAGCTTATGCAAACTGACCATTCTGCTTAATACAGTCGCTTACACTGTCCTAAACTGGCAGTTCGCCTATTTTTCAGGTGTTTGTGATTTCGGGTTGATATCATTGATTCAGTGTGCTGCAGAAGGCATGTGTGTGACTTGTAGCTTGTTGAAAATGTGAGTGATATAGAACTACATCAGAGTACTGGTCCAGTGTAGAGTTGCCTCCAAAATCAAGAAGCCTGTTAAAAATAATAATAAAAAAAAGAGTTCTTCTCTTTTGAGGAAGCAGTCCAGTGCAGGCTATTCAGAATGCTCTTATGTCATTTTGGCATAAGGAGATGGGCAGTCTTTCAGGTAAGGACATTCTGTAGAAAATAGTAGTTTACATTAGCTAGAAGCTGCTTGTTTTAATATTTTTTTTTCTCTAATGACAGCAACATTGAAAGTAAGTATGTCATGAGTTCTTTGGGGCCAGCTTCCGAGTTTACAAAGAGCTGTGTGTAAAGTTAGACTGCTTGAACAAGGTGACTAAAGGTATCCTTAAAGATTGAGTTCCTTCATGGGGTACTGTGAATAAGTGATAAGTCATTTTTTTCTTAATTGCAAAACTGTAATCCCAAATATTACATATTTAGTAACTGTTTCTTGACTGGGCATCAGCAGAGCTTGAAAGCGTCCCTCTGCTTCCCAGTCGTCCAGTTTTCCTGGCAGCTGAAATCTGTTCCAATGTGGACTCCATAAGTGGAAGAAGTCTTCATCGCACACACACCTGAGGTGGAATATCACCTGCATTGGCACAGGTCTTACAGTCCTCTTCCAGGATGTCTCATACCTATGCCTACTTCCACAGCAACTCTGTCCTTGGACGCTTGTCTGATAAGAATCAGGAAGGGGAAAGCATGACAGCCCTGCTGCAGCTGTTGTAGCTTCTGTCCTCTGGAGACACACAAGTAGCTCTGCCTCCACGTGTGAGGAGATGCCGGCCAGAAAGGGGAGCAGACTGCCAGAGGCAGCCCTGTGGGGTGACTCCTCTGTCACAGCAGCACAAAAATCCTGTTGGCAGTGGCGCAGGGATGATGGCACTTGTGACATTGTTTGGTGTCATGGAGCAGCGATGCTGCATCTCATGAGCACAAAGACCAGTAGTTCAGCAACCTTTGTGGGATGCAGCAAGTTATCTCCCTCATCTGGTGTTTAGATGTTTCTGCTGACTAGATAAAGTGTGTGGTACAGCTTTATCTGCACCCTTGTCTGTCTCTGATTGTGTGCATGAAGCTCCATGAATCATGACCAAGGAGGCAGGGAACAATTATTTTTTTAATTTTAATTTTACTAGAATAAACCTGCATCTCTTTTCAGATAGATGTCAAGAGGAGAAATTCTCGTTCTTCATTAAACAGCCATGGTAATTAAAATTAATACCAAGTAAAATAAAGAAAAGTTTATATTTTTCATGTGCAAGTCTGTAAGTAATCTCTTTGCCACTGCCTTACTGTGTGTTGCTTAGCAAATACAGTGATTTTTTTAACAGTTGAAATGTATATGTTCATTGTCAAAATGAAAAATGCGTTAAAAAAAGTTGAGAAACATTGGATTTTGGAAGAGCGAATAGTAGTTTTTTTTCAACTCTTGTCCGAATAGGACCATAACTAAAGTAAACGGAAGGAAATGGTGCTTAGATAATTGGCAGGAGGACTTGTAGTAGCATTGTGTCTGTGCTCCCTCTCTTTCTGGCAGATCTGTTGTTTCTCAAAGGAGGTAGAGAAGATAGGCTTACATGGAACAGGTGCATAGTAAACACAAGGGAATTTCTCTTTAAATGCAAATGAGTTTCTACAATAGATTTGTATGCACAGTGGAACCATTGGAAACAAGAAGATAGAACATATGCATCAGATACTTTATTGATTTCAGTCCCTAAGAGAGTTTTAAACTGAGGGGGGAAATAATTAATTTTTGTGCTAGAAATATCATCTGCTATTTACCTGTCTAAGGTGGAACTGTGATTTCATCTTCTACAATAAAGCTCCAAGTGATTCAGAGGTCTGAAGGTCTTAGAGTTATCAAAGAAAAGTGCAATTCAGCTGTCACAGTTTGGCAGTCGGGGCAATACTTCATTAGGTATGTTTTCTTGTACGTTAAGGAATGTTTACAAAAGCTTATTTTGACTATTGAGTATGGTTGATTTGCACTTCATAAAGAATTATGAAACAGCACTTCAAAGTGTATTTTTTCTGGTTAAAACATAGCATTGGGTTTGTGAAGTTTGCTGTAAGCATTTCCTTTTCAGTTCAATTTCCTCAGTTCTTGTTTGCAGTCAAATTGCTGGCATTATTTTTGTTTATACCAGATTAAAAACCATTGTCTTACTTATCTTTTGAACTCAATGCAGTGTACTACATGACCTCTTATTATATATAAATCCTCCCCCTTCTCCCCCTTCTGTTTTATTGTTACTGAATCAATCTGGAGCTTTCCATTTAAAATGAAATTCTAATCAGGAACTTAGCACTTCCCTTCAACCTAGCCATTTTAACCAACTTGTTTACATTTGTGACTAAAAATCAGGCTGTGCTGCATAGCTTTCTTGGAACAGGCTGCCCAGAGAGGTTGTGGAGTCTCTTTCCTGGGCCAGCCTGGACATGATCCTGCTCTGGGTGAGCCTGCTTTATCGGAGGGATTGGATTCAATGATCTCCAGAGGTCCCTTCCACCCCCAGCTATTCTGTGAATCTGTGATGTGCATGACAGAAGCATGCATGTGATTGTGATTTGGAGCTGTAGTTCTCTGTGGGTTATTAATCCATGTAGTTCTTCTGCAGGATCTCGCCATACTGACTGGCCTCTTTTTTTTTTTTTTTGAATTAGGAAATACCTTTAACTGCTTATATGTGCATGTACCTCATGTTCTCTTTTACTAAAATTCAAATGTAAATATTCTGCCTTTTATATACTATGCTATCAGTTCCAGTTGAGTCACAGTAGTAAATTAATGAAGATCCCAGGAGTTGCTTTTGAATGGGCTCAAGATTTTAAATATTGAAGTTGTCAGCCTGTTGAGACGCTAATTTGAATATTTGTAAAAGCTGTCTCCAAGATGCTTTTAAAACCAAACAAAAAAAAGCAAAATGAAGCAAAATATATATGGGAAATATACCACACAGAGAAGCGGAAGAGTGCTAGTAAGGTAAATAAACTGTGTCATATTCTCTGACCCACATTCTACTGTGCTAAGTATAAGTGTACTCATTTCACCTCTTGTTACGTAGAAAGAGTCTTAGGGTATGTGTCTGAATTATGTAGATGTCTAGGATGTTAGAATTTTGCAGACTCATATGCTGTGCTCTGGATAAAACACAATTATTTGTGGTTGTTGCTAGGACATGGCCAAAAACTTACCTTGAGTTACAGAACAGAATCACCAGGAGAATGAGTTATACCTTACATCATTAATTATTTGCTTCTTGTTAACATTAAAACTCTGACAGGCTTAATGCAGCAACCACTTCCCTGGGTGAAGAACCTTTTCCTAATATCCAGTCTAAATTTCCTCTGACACAACTTAAGGCCATTTCCTTGGGTTCTGTCACTGGTTACCAGAGAGAACAAATCAGTGTCTATCACTTCTCTTCCTCTTACAAGAAGTTGTAACTGCAGTGAGCTCTCCCCTCAGTCTCCTCCAGGCTGAACAGACCAAGTGACCTCAGCCACTCCTCACACAGCTTCCCCTCAGGGCCCTTCACCATCCTCATGGCCCTCCTTTGGACCCTCTCTAACAGCTCAATGTCTTTTTTGTGTTGTGGCCCCAGCACAACTGCCCCCAGCACTCAAGGCGAGACTGCTCCAGTGCAAAGCGGAGTGGGACAATCCCCTCCCTTGCCTGTCTGGTGATGCTGTACCTGATGCACCCCAAGATGTGGGATATTTTTCTTTTGTTGACAAGAACTGAGAGTATTGCTCATGTAGGTACCAAATTTACATTTATAACATAGAGGAATTCTTCCATGTGCTTGATGCACCCCAGTGTACAGTTGGGCCTTTTGACTGCCAGGGCATAATGTTGACTCAGCTTTCTCTTGATCAGAACCATCAGATCCTGTTTCTTGGGACCTTTGATTCCTTCTCCAGCCTCTCAGTCTGTCCTTACAGCCAGGGTTGCCCTGTCCAAGGTGCAGAATATATCTTTTGCCCTTGTTAAGTTTCATATGGTTGGTGATTGTCCAGCCTTATAATTTGTCAGGATGTCTGCAGGGCATCTCTTCAATGGAGTCAGCAGCTCCTCCCAGTTTACTGGAGTCTACTGGAATAATCCTGTGTGGTGACTGGAGGTTTGGCTGTGTTTTAGTGCTGAGATGCTCAGGTCCAGACAATTAATTGGAGCACAACTGTGCATGTGCTCAGGGTTTCCATAAAGAGACAGGTAGCAGCGCAGAATGTTAATCCCTGCACCCCAGACTTTATGTATTTCACTAGCTTGCTTCTTGCCGCACTAAATCAGCCTGTATGTAATCCCTGCTGCTGTGATCCAATTCCTACCAGATCTTTAATTGTTGGAATCAACATTAGCTCCTGTGTGTCTTTATACTCTCCTGCTAAGGGAGGAAAGTATGCTGAATAACTGCATTCCTTCTTAACTTGTCTTCTGGTTGTGATTCAGCAAAATACGCACAAAATCTCTTCAAAGTGAGTCATTCACTATGCAGTCAGTTTAAGGACGTGAGTGGATGCCTTTGGTCACTTGCTGGACAAATGGTAGTAAGCCATCCTTGAGAGGATGTAGTGTCTGTTGTGGTTTGTAGTCTGGAGCCAGTAGAGGAGCTGTAGTGTTGCTGCCATGCAGCAAATCACTGTTGGAGAAGAGGAGGTCCTGAATTTGAAGGATTTTATCAGCTCTTTGTTTCTGCTTCACAATAAGTTATCCCCCTGTTAGCAGCAGTAATAGATAAAGGCATTGGTACCTTGATGTTCTTCTGAAATGACTGGCCTTGACTCAGTAGGTAATGAATATGCCTGCTTGGGTTAGAGGTTCAGAACCCAGCATTGGAATGGAGAGGAATGAATGCTGTTCACATGTGATGAGGTTGTCCCCAGATGCCTGCTGAGTGTATGGTGTCTCTTCATCAGACAGTAAAGCTGGGTGAATTGCTGTCCATGTAGTTCAGGTTAATCAGGCCTGACTCTGAATCCCCACAGGAGCCGCCAACCAACACATGGTACAGGAGTAAAAGGAAGTCCTCCAGGGGTACACAGGAAGCAGGTTCTGTAGCGGGAAGAATTAGCACAATTCCAGCTAATGGAATTTAACAAAATGGACACTCTCTCCAGCATATGGTCCTCATCAGGTCCCATATGCTTTACAGTAAGCTTCCAGGCTTTGCTTTTTGCAAATGCAGTTTTAAGATTAACATATCTGCAGTAGCACTATTTCTGGATGTGTCTACACTGCAGTACTGTAGTGATGGCAGGACATGCAGACAGCTCTGTATTTGCTCTGATCTGTATGTGATGTGAAGACATGCCAGCCTAGACTTAAGAGAGGGCTTTCCAAGCCTTCTGGACAGATTATTAAACCATGCTGAAGTCTGCTTTCGTCTGTCTCCACTGCTATTTTTAACTGTCTTCTCTAGATTTGCACCGTAGTGGATAAGCCTATACATGTTGACAATACACGTTGACATAAATTCACAAATGCATGCCCACTTCATGCCTCCTGCAGCATTGTTGGTGGATGGTCTGCATCCCTTATTCTTTGTACTGAGTTTAACTGACTGTTTCACAATTTAATTCCCCTCTGTAAGGAATTATAGAAAAGACAGTAGAGTGTCAGAGAAACTTCTGGCAAATTTCCACTCCAAAAATTAATTTTACAGTTCCTATTTCCAATTTGATTGTTAAGTTCAGCCTTAGAGAACCATCATATCCAGGCCATACATTTTTGCAAGTGTTAAAATCCAGATGAGGGACGGGGTTAAAGGAGCAGTGTTAGGAAGTGACCATTTTAAAATGTTCTGTATCGAAACATTGAACCTAGAGCACAATTATGGGGGGAAAAAAGGTGAAATTATATGAATGATAAGAAATATCAGCAATAACAGTAAAGTCACTATAATATATAAAACATAATACAACTCTGTTAAAAGGATTTGAAATTATTTTTAAGAGAAGAAATGTGTATTTTTTTTTTTAATTTTGAAGAAAATCCTTGCACTGCAAAGAATTTTGTGTTTTGGTTTGTGGGGGTTTTTTTGTTGGTTGGGGATTTTTTTTTTTAAAGTTTATCTGATAAGGGTTATTTTTAATTTGTCAGATTAATTGTTAAGTTACTCCATATGCTTGAAAATGAAAAGTCAGTGAACCTTCTTATTAAGGTACTATATTGTATGAGCGAAGTTTGACAACAGACATACTCACACATCAGATTTTGAAAATTTTTTAATGCAGAAATTTATTTTCTGTCCTCATTAAAAACCAATCAACCAAACAACAACAACAAAAACCCCAATAAACCACCACAAAAAAAACCCCTAACAAACCCCACAGAAAACAGTAAAACTGATCTGTATCTAAGGATATAGTTGGAAAACATCTGTCAAGTATCTAATTCTTTTACTGTGCAATTTTCATGCCATTTAACCAAGCAAGGGAGAAAACGTGGCTTAAAAGTTAGAACACAAAAGAATTAATTAGTGCAAATTTTTTATGCCAAAAATATTTCACATAAAAGCAGTACTTTCAGACAAAGAGGAATACAAAATAGACTCTAACAAAGAATGTGCTACTGTGACATGAGATATGCTGTAGAGGAGTAAGGTGAAGCTGAGCCTGGCGGAATGCTACACCTTATTTGTCTGCCAAGAAAATATTTTGTTTCTAGATAAATGGTTAAACTGAAATAAATAAAATACTGTCTCATCTTTCATCAAACAATTCTTTAAAAGAAGTGTTTCTTACCCCTGTCCTTGACACCTTTATGAGGAAAAAGAACAGCCTTAGTTCACTGGATGCTGCACAAGGATGCAAGCTAAGCATGGTTTCAGCTGCAACATGGTGATGAATAAATTATCTAATTCTTTTCACTTACAAAATTAGAAGAAAATATAGTAGAGAGCTGCAAATTGACAGTAGCAACATCTTTTTGTAATGTAGTGATCAATGATTTTTGTTATGAGAAGGATTCATTCTTTATGTTGAACAGCTCCAGCACCTTCAAACTGTGAAGCGCAAACTGTGGGGCAGAAAGTGGAACATCCACCACTTCCTTGGGCAACCTGTTCCAGTGCCTCACCAGTCCTACAATAAAGGGTTTGTTCCTAATACCCAAACTAAACTGTTTATTTTTCAGTTTGAGTCCATTGCCCCTGGTTTTATTTCCACAAGTCATGGTATAAAATGCCTCTCCAACTTTGTTGTAGGCCTTCTTCAGGTACCAAAGGCCACAATGAGGTCTCCTCAGAGCCTTCTCCAAACTGAACAGTCCCAGTTCTCTTAGGAGACATGTTCTATCCCTTTTTATCTTTGTGGCCCCCTTTTGCGTTAGATACAAGAAGTCCTTGTCTTTCCTGTGTGGGGACCCCAGAGCTGGACACTGCAGTGGGATCTCACCAGAGCAGAGCAGAGGGGCGGAATCCCCTCCCTCTTCTGCTGCCCACACTGCTTTGGATGCAG
The DNA here is from genome assembly GCF_965231275.1 of Zosterops lateralis. NCBI lineage: Eukaryota > Metazoa > Chordata > Aves > Passeriformes > Zosteropidae > Zosterops > Zosterops lateralis. Next base: position 56,643,820 of record NC_139800.1, on the reverse strand, counting down.
CCCAGGACACATTTGGTTTTCTGGGCTGTGAGTGCCATGGCTGGGTCGTGTCCAGCCTCTCATCCAGCAGCATCCCAAGTCCTTCCTGTAGGGCTGCTCTCAACACCTTCATTCCCAGCCTGGACTGGTAATAGGTGCAGCACCTTGAGCTTGTTGAACCTCATCTTAAGCCCATGTGCACTCATCTTGAGCCTGTCCAGATCCCTTTGGATGGTATCCCACCCTTCAGGAGTATCCACTGCGCTATCGGCTTGATGTCATCGGCAGCCTTGCTGAGGAAGCAGTTTATCATGGTGGCCAAGAACCGGCACATGTTTCTCGGGGGTGGTGGAGTCTCTCTCCATCCTTGGAGATACTCAAAAGCCACATGGCTGCAGTCCTGGGCAACAGGCTCTAGCTGAGGTATGAACAAGGGACTGGACTAAGAGCTTCTTTCCAGCCTCAGCTGTTCTGTGCTTCTGTGAAACACTGTGAGGAGAAGAAATATCCTTATAATTCATACACACAAGGCTACAGGGAGTGTTTCTGTCTCTGTGATGGTAGTCTTGCGTGCTGCTAAGCACAAACCAAAAACAAACAGCATGGCTGTTTGAAATGAATTTGAAATGTGTACTTTCATATTTAGGCTCTTCATTGAGCCTTTTGGTGTCAGATATATGCAGTAAGTGAAATGCAGTGAGAGCCACCTCTCACTTTTGGCAGTGACCGGTACAGTCTAGAGATACGGACAGATACACAGGAACACCTGTGTGCTCCCATGCTTGTTGTTCTGGCCCTTCTGCTGTGTTTTTCTGCAGCTTCCTGTTGTTAGCCCCTTTGTTCTCAGATTCTGGGTGGGGATAATAATGCTTTCTCATCCTGTAATCCTGTAAGACTGTGAGCAAATTGAGGAATGTTTGTGAAACACTTGGACAGTACTGACGAGCTTCCATGAAAAAAGCTGCAAGGGTATCTTGCACTTGCTGTTGGGGTTCAGCAGTTAAAAATTTTAAATAATTTTAGGCTATTTAAGTGCGAGATGGGGAAGACAAGAAATGAAAATGCACACTTGATATTTCTGAGTAGTTTGGGTATGCTTTTCTTAAGACAGATCACCTTTTGCAGAGCACTGAAATGGGATCCTTCAGTTAATCCCTTCATCAAAATCAGTACAAGCAAAGAAATGTGCTTATGTGTAAATTTCATTAACATCATGAGTTTTCATTGGTTTTGGTTGGGTTTTTTTTTTTGGTGAAGGGTTTTAGGAATCTCGGAAGACACTACAAAATATCAGCTTAAATAGTAGTACTACTTCCCTTCTGTAATTGGCATTTCTGCCACCTCATCCCACACTATATTACAGCACTAGTAGCTGCACAACTGAACACTAGTGCTGGTTGTATGTGGTGCCCATAACATTTTAAACGAATAATGTTGGATAGCAGTCCTCTATATAGGATAGCATTGTATAGTTGCAGAAGTGCAGTTGCAGTCTGTTTCTCAAATGAGAAAATAACGACCACTTCAGAGGACAGCATTCTGGTTTCAGGGACATAGATGTCTTTCAGAAATAATTTAGCTGTTTTTCACTGAATATTCCAGTTTCCATCAAACTGTAACTGAAATTAAATGTTCTTTTTTGACGGTGCTTAAATTTACAATAGTTTACACTGTTTAACTTCTATGAATTTTTGCAAACAACATCTAGTCTATGTCTACAGAATAAAGTATGAAAAGTTTTGAAGTTTCTCTACTGTCGTAATTTTAATTTTATTAAAATGGAAGTATTTGCATAGATGTTAGTGGTCAAGTGTCATTTCTAAGTAAGAGAAAAATTAATGTTTGCAGTGAAATTATAATATTATTTTTAGTATTTTCAATATTTTTACTTTAAAAGTAAATACCTGTAATATATGCATATAGTATTTGTCATGTTTATTTTATTTATCAAGTTGTCTCAAATGAAAGTGGGTTGGTCTGAGTGAAAAGTAGCACAAGTTCTGGGGTGAGTTTTTTGAGTTCACAGTTTGGGTTTTTGCGTTTGAGGTTTGGTTCTTTTGGTCCTTGGGCACCATGTGCCCAGATATGTGCTCTGTGTGATGTGCCCTGCATGAGGCTGGCTCCCATTCCAAATTGAAACGCAATGCTGGTTACCCACTGCTGCCTACCCCTGATCCTGACTGTTAGTGGAATTTACCTTGTGTTAATGGAAAATTTGGCTTTGAAATTTGGAGTGTCAGAATTTGCTAGAGTCTAGCTCTTAGATATTCTAGTCAGTTTCAGGGCACAAGGGATGGGGCAATGTAATTGACAGCCCAAAAATATAAAAAGAGAGAATAAAAAAGGGTGTAGTTGGAAGATGGAATAGGAGAGTGGTTTGAATCTTGTTGCAGAGAAAACAGGCCCTTGAAGCAGAGAATCTACTTACGTAAGAGTTTTCTCTTGAATTTATAATAAAAGCTCACACAAAGCAAAAAGTCATCATGGGACTGAATGCAGGATTTTGACTGGGAAATATAAGGCAAATTCTAAATTTCTAACTTCAAATACAGTATTTGAATGCTGCAAACTTTAGAACTTTATTTGGCATTAATTATTTCTCAGGATATTTCTAGAAATAATTGAGCAGGCCACTATGGGTCTACAAGGTGTTGAAATTCTTCTGGACTATTATTGAATCTAGGTTGAGTAATTTAAATGGGAAAAGCAAAGATGCAAGGAAGTGTTTGAAAAATTCCTTTTACTCGTCCATGTAAAAATAATAATAATAATTTAAAAACCCTCAAATCCTAACATGACCTAACAGATGCTTTCGACATTAAAAGTATGTTAAGCAAAGATATTTTATATTATTTGGTTTTATTGAAACAACACTTATAAATGAAATGTATTCTTCAGTGAAAAGAAAATGCAGCTTTATGGGGATGATATACTGATTAAATTGGTCCAGTATTTTTCTGTTATTGGTACCTGCATAATATAAGGTGAATAAGGATGCAAGGTGTTAAGGAGAGAAACTAAAGTCAGAATTTATGTAACAAAACTGCAGTGTCAAATAATATAATTTAATTGAAATTATTGTACTGAGGAAAAACTTAATATACAATCCCAGTGCTGCTGCCCCCAGTGTTGCTGCCACTAATTCAGAGAAAGAAGAGAAACCTCAGTTTATGATTTGAAAGGAGAGTGCAGTGAGTCACATCTGCTTTATTAAAGACGTTGACACAGAATCCTCCACCTCCCCCCAAACCAACACATGATTTGGAAGGGCTGAGCTCCGCTATGCTTGAGTTCATCCTAACATGAGTGCTGGAGCCTACATTAGCAGTGGTAGTTACCATAAGCCCTATGTTGCTCTCTCTTACTTTGGGGCCAAGTATCTGGTTCCTTGTGGATGTGGTTACTAGGGTATATTATTTTTGGATTTTTACGTAAGAATAGGCTACCAAAAGAAGGCATATTTTTTATTTCTGTAGTTCATGAACTCAAACACCCCTGCACATGTTCAATACTCATAACCTTTTGCCAAAAGACCAGAAATTGTGAGTGCTTTGACAGCACAGTACTTTTCAAATTGTATCTGGAGTAAAATATTGTTAAATCAAAATATTATGCATATTTTTATATATCAGTTTTTCTTGAGTTGATTTGGAACCTTATTGAACCATTAATTTCTTGAATTTTCTGCTTAATTCTCCTAAAATGCACAGCTCCAAAGTCTTGCTCCAGTAAATATGAGGAAAGTGTACACATACGTTTTCTTCTATGCTGTTTTTTTATTAAAGTTTTGTGCTGCTTTGAAGTGGTTCTAGGTGATACGTGGGCTTTACACTTTCAGCCACCATTTAGGATATAATGGTTGAATTTTCATTTTTTTCTGTGTATTTCCATATAGAACTACATAATGGTTGATATCTTGACAAGTGGCTTGTGGTATGTTACAAAGCCTGATAGGGAATGTAGATATGCAAAACATGACATTATCAGTGTTCAAATAGTAAATTTCTTATTTGACAATGTTACTGGAAGTTAGTTACGCATCTCTGTTTTCTGCTTGTACTTCTTCAGCAGTGTACTGGTACTGTAAAATAACTCAGGACTTGGGTCAGCTGATTTCCCAGTCCTTGTTTAGCAGTTGCCTCCTAAATTTAAGGGCATAAGCACTGCCTTTATTGTGGAATGCACTGTATTTGTCACTAACATTCTTTGAAATAATGAAGACAGCTGCAAATAATCTTGACATGAAATAACACAGCATTTTACATCAGTGTTCCAAGTGGCCGTGACTTGATCCATGTAAGTCTTTGGTTTGATCTCAAGTCTAGGTTTAATGGAGGATTGACAGAAATGCTGAACATCACATTGATGCAGTGTTCTATATATATTTTACAGTTCTGTATTATAAATTATTTTATGTTTAAGTATAAATACCAGACAAAAACCTATGGTTTTAGTATTATATGTGCAGAGAAGATGGATATATACACATACATTCTCTCTGTACTTGTGATTGTTGAACCTCTGCATATTAAAGTGTATTATTCATTTCTGCCAACAGTCATCAGTCAGTGGAAAATAATGGGCGCAATCATTTGAAAAATGCGCATTCACGATTTGCTTGTATTCATCTCAAAGTTCAGACTGCAGATGTGTAAGCGTTCATTTTACTGTTCTCAGTGATGCGTGTAAGCCTCCTGAGAATTCACATTTATGGGCTTCCTGCATTGGTATTGGTAGTACAGATAGGTAACATGAAATTTTTTTTTTATGCCATAGAATTTAATGATTTAAGGGGCAGTTATTAAAAAGAATCAACACTCAGCTTGATTTTGTTAGTTCAGCTGCTGAATTTCCACTAATAAAGTAATAAATTCGATTTGCAGTGGACTTCTCCTAGTAATTGTAAGCATTATATGTTCATTTTCTCCAGGGAGTCCCACTTTGGAATAGCAGTCAGATTTTTTTCCTGAAATTTTGCAGGAAGTAGAAAAAAAAAGATGAGTGCTTTTTAAGATCAGTTTGTAAAGAAAGCTTTTCTGGTCACATTTCACACTTCTAAAACAACTGATGAACTGATTTGTTAAATTCCTGATGTTCTGCTCAGAGGTAATTTTCCATGGAAAATTATGTCATACACAATCTCCAGATCTAAATGTGACTGTATTATTTTAACCTGGGTTTGGTGTTAGCATTGAATTAGCAGTACTCAAAACAAATGTATTTGAAGATTCTTTGGCTAGTTCCGCTTAAGAAAATATTTTTAAAGCTCAGAGGAAGTACAATGAACTAGTTACTAGCTGCACAATTTAAATTTGAGCCTTTGTACATTCAGTGCTACAAAATATATCAGTGGCAGGTTTCCCACTGTTGTGCATGTTCTGTTTTATTACTGGTTGTCCCAGATTCTGCTTTTGGTCTAATTTAACATTATTCATGGCTTGATAGGATATGTAATTTTTTCCCTTTGGTTCAGTTGCTTTTGTTTTAGTTTAGCCCATTGATATTATATCCTTTATGGGTTTTCACCATTCAAAAGCAAAGGAAAAAGCCCTTTCACAGACCCTGACAGAGCTGCTCTTTACATATAGTTGAGATCTTGCAGTTTCAGAGATTGTGTTGATTCTGGGGTAGTACAGTATGATAAATCATAAATTCAATCTTACTAGAACATCCATAAGAAATATATTACACTATCAACTCATTGCTGTAATTTTGGCTCTTGAAATAGTTTGGAATCCAAATTTTGAAAAAAAAATTAAAAAACGAAGAAGAAGAAGAAAAGGAGGCATTTTTTTCTTATTAATATTTTAAAATATGTTAAGGCTCATGGCTGTGGTGGGAGAGAAGGCAAAACTCATGTTTTAATTACAGGTAAAGGGTAATATCAAGTTCCCTAGGTGTATTTTAGATCTCCAACTGCAACATGGAAAATACAATTTTCGCCAGGACCAACAGAAATAAATATTCTTTTCCCATAAATGAAATGGTTTAAACCAATCAAAATGCTTGAAAAATTACAGCACTTGGAAAATATTTTAAAAATATTTACAGATTACAATTTTTCTAGACTTGAGCCTGTAGAATAGCAACATAATAAATAAACTACTTTGAGGGAGATGGCTTCCATAAAATTGAGAAAGTGAAAAAATCTCCAATGCTGATACTTACATCACTGTAGTTCTGGAGAGTGAAGGAAGTCATTCTCTTTCTTGCTTTCTAAACTAAATTTAGTGTATATTAAAAAATAGATAGTAATAATTGTTTTGCATTCCTCACTCAAACCCTGTGGTGTTTAAGGTGCCCTGTCCTTGGTGATGGAAGTGGTGGTGGTTTTGAGTCAGCACAGCTGCTTCTAGAACTTCTACATCATTTACTGGTGGAAGTAATCAGTGCATGCTCTTTTCTTGACTCAAAGGGAGCTTTTCAAGTATCTGACTTGAAAAGTACATAGATGTTTCAATTTCACTTAAGTTCATTTTTGGAGACTGGCTGATGTAGCAACTCTCGATTTCAGGTGGGTGGGTGAATCTTTTACATTAAAAGCAAATCCTGCCTTCTTCTTCAATGTAAATCTGAATTTTAGTTTCTATGGTATATTAAGTAGAGCAGGATATTCTGTAGAATTGCTCATTTTAGTCAGTTCTGGTTTCCATGTGCTCGCAAGTGTACAACAGTGTATTTTCTGTCCTAGTGAGGCTGCCAGCTGATTCTGAAAGATCTTTTTTAGACCTGATTTTCCTTAAGGAAAGAGCTACTCTCCTCAGCATTACAGGATTAAGCATTCCATGTTTAAAAGGTCCTGCTAGGGCTTTAAAGGATTTGTACAAGCATTAACTAACTTGTGATTTTGCAAGGAAGAATGTGGCTTCATAAGTATTTTGGTGATGGGCTCTTTGGATCTATCAGTTAAGGGAGAGATTAGTGTCTTTATCACTTACAGTTCTACAGATGTGCCCGATCTCTTGTGGAAACTCTTTCATAAGCTGCTTAGTAGTTTCTTTGTGTACCTCTCCAGCAGTTTATGGCTCTGCATGACTTTCTGCAAATCCTCAAGGAAAGGTACTAGTACAAAACTCAGTTTTGCTGGTCTGTATTTGTGACAGATCTGTGAGTGTTTGAGCAGCCAAAGAGGGTGAAATTCTTCATTAATTGTCAGAACTTTGAGGACTTGGCTCGGAGGGCTAGAAACAGTTGGATTCAGGATTTCAGACAGATTGGACTCTGACAGCTGCAGAAAATACACTCTTTTCTTTGTCCAGCATCATTCTGCTGGAATTGTAAGACATCGACTCTTATCTCCTAGGAGCATTTGTGAGAGTAATAACTGACTTTTGAATAGCAAGACTATATGTTTTCATATATATATGTTCAAAGACAGATTTGCTAGATGACAAGCAACCTAAGATCATATTCGTCAGTAGCAGCTAACTGCTTAACTGACATAGTGATCCAAAATTCCTTTTTCAGACTCTATGGCTATGATAAATATCAGTGAATCATCTGTGTAATTGAAACACCATATGAAGATCCTGGACCACATAAGGTTCATAACTTTGTCAGTATTCCAGAATTCAGTTTCTGGAATTGGCAATGCTTTCTTTTGTGTAGTAGGATATACAAAGCAGGAAATCCTTGTTCCTCTTTCTCACCAGATGTAATGCCCCTTTACCTTGCAACAAGCAAATGGAAAAGATTGGAGCTTGTTTCAAAGGAATAATCTCTTAAACAGTTGCAACTGGCGCTGTTTTGCTCTAAGTAGTATTAAAGCTGTCTGCCCTTCCTGAAACTGGGAGAGATCCTAACTGGTGCTTGTTTCAGTGTATATGTGTGTGAAAAAGAGGCCGTAAAAGAAGTACTTCTTTGTTTGAAAAAGTGGAACAGTCTTACAACACTGCTGAAAATTATGTTACTAAAGCTACAAATTATAGTGCTACTATCCATGAGCATGAGCTTTCCTATGACAGTATTGTTTACTGTAAAACTAAACATTCTAACATTGATACTAAGTTGCTTGCGTAGATTTTTGAACTAAGTCTAGCCAATCAGTGTTTCTGCTTACTTCTCAGTTGTGGACAACTGAATACTTACTTGTCATGCTAAGCTACTCTTCGCCAAATATTCTCAGTTTTGGGGTTTTATTTCCTCTGTTCCCAGTTTTTAATTTTATTCTTCTGCATCCTCCTAGAACTAGGAGTAGTAATGTTGGTTGACATAAAATTTTTGAGTGAAAAAACAAGAGAGTGTGGTATTTGGCCATACATTCTTTCAAATCCTTGTTAATAGATTCAGCTAAATTTAACAGCTGTACTTGTTGGGCCCAAGGGTCATCACTAGAAAAGAGTTTGTGAGTGTAGTTCAGTGAAGGTGGAGGAGGGCTTGAAAATGAAGATGATAGCTCAATAGTGAAAGATCTGTTCTTTTCTTTGAAGTTTGGGCAGCTTGGGCATACAGTTTATGTATTTTAAATTGCAGTCCTTCTCAGAGGTCATTCTAAGCTATATGTTTGTATTGTTTCACTTGTGAAGGCTAGCAGCTGGAAATCAGAATGGTTTTATTAGTTACTATTAGTTAATAGTAACCAGAGATCAAAATCATGTGGTTTTGGCATGTTTTTGGCATGCTTTTCTTGTTGCTGTGAACAGAAATGTAGTTGTTCTGGAGCAAAAATGAGGCTACCACAGAATAAAAAGCTTAATTTCAGATCAGTCAATAAGTAAGTGTATCTCTTTTGCTCCCTACTGGTTTACTGCTAGAGCCTGTCTGATCATCTTTAGCTATTAAACATCTTAATTCACTCTGCCTAGCTGACTGCGTGATTTGGTGGGTTTGCAAATGACTACAGGTTTAGTGAGGTTTGACTAGGACATATAAAAGAAAATAAAATAGGTTTTAATTTGCATAGACTATGTAAAAAGAAAATAAAATTTAACAGTTGTGATAGGCTCTTGCTTATAATGTCTTGAAGGGTTTTGGGTACATTTGAAACTTTGAAGTCATTGCCCCAATTTTCCATTAATTTGAGGCTGATTTTTGTTCATTTAGCTTCATATGCTTTAAAAAGAGGCTCTAATTAAACTGTTTCAGTAAGCTGCAAACATTTCCTGTTATCCAGCTCTGATTTTTCCTACTGTTGTCACCCATGTCCATGTATTCTGAGGTTTTTCCAGACAACAAGGCTGCTTTTTGGCTCCTTCACTTCCTTTCCATGTGTCCTTGATTAACAGTGACACCCACAGAAATAGCTTTGAGTCCTTTAGGCAGAGCACTCAAAACCTTGAGCTTTAAAAGAGTAACATGTAACACAGAGAAGGGAAGTCTGAATAGTTTCTGGAGAGTAGAGTCCTGGATGGAAAGTAAAGAAGTGCAAATGAAAAGTTTTCCTGTTTATTTTAGTAATTTATAGTGTGGAGTCAAAACCAAGAGATAGATTTAAATTTTAGTGGTAGAACATTTGTGGTCTGGTTTCTAACTGTAGTAGCAAGTCATTGCGGCCAACTAACATCCAAAAAGTTAAAAATACTACTGCAATATTTTCGCATGTGGTAAAGGAAAGCACAGTCGTTTAAAAATTAATCTTACCATCTGCGATACTTCAACGTGGAGGACACTGATTATAAGTTTCTTTGTTTTTATTAAAGGTCTGACTTTTTGCTTTCCCTTATGCATTTTATGCAGCTATTTCTACAAAAGCAGCAAAAGTATGAGCATAATGCTGGTAAGTCAGAATAGAGGAGTTCTAAATCCACTTTTTACAGATTTAGTAACTTACACAGGTCAGAAGCCTACCACTCCCTTTCTTATCCATGCAGTCTTTTAAACACATAATTTCAAGTTGCACAAACTGTGAAGGTCAGTTTTGTTCCAGTGATTAGAAGACAATGAGACATGGCTGTTCATCTGTCTAGTAAACAATTCTGGAAAAAAAACATTTGAAAAAGAAGATGAGGCGTGAGACAACATACACAGTAGTCCTGGCAGACTTCTCATTGCTACTGATTCTGGTTTTGATAAAAATAGATAATTACAGTAGGTGATACTGGATCACAGAGCTTTTCAGAAACACTAATTGCTAGGTGTCTGATTTGGAATATCAAGGAAACTATATTTAAAATAAAAAGCTCAAGTTACCTCTTGAATTTTTCTCTGGTTGCACTGAGAATGTTCCCATGTCTATAATGTGGTCTCATTTTCTTTAACTGAATTCTTTTTTGATGCAAGAGGGCAAGAACTCAGTTAAGAAGTAGTGAAGAAAAAATAGTTGAGGAAACCCTTTGGTCCATTTTGGATTGTGAAGAGTGATGGACATTTTTTAAATGGTGAAGTTTTTTAAAATTTTTATCAGTGTTAGTGTTCCCCATCTAAAAATTTGTGACTTATTATATGTCCCTAATGGCTTATAGATATTTAGCTGAATGACAATTAGTAAGGGGGCTGTGTCGATCTGTTTGTGTTCTCTTTGACATATCAGTCAATAGTAATAAAAAAAAAAAAAAAAAAAAAAAAAGTGAGATCAATTTCAAAACCTCTTAGCAACCAAATAAAAAATAACTACTATATTGATTTTCAAAACCTCTTAGCAACCACATAAAAAAATAACAACTGTATTGATTTCTCTGATAATTGCCCTGGAAGAATGGTGGTACAAACGTAATGAAATGCATTTATCAATAGACTGTGTGTTGGAAAGGCTGCATAAGAAGTCCACAGTAAGATGCTGTCAATAGGGGGTCTACTTGTAAACTTTCACAGTCTCTTTTACAGATTCATGGTAGTGCAGAAATCATGAAAATAGGAGAGAAAACAAATATTACAGAATATCTGTTGCAAGAGGTAGACATTTGGAAGGAGAATACCTGTTGCAAGAGGTAGACATTTGGAAGGAATAGCAGGAGTAATGTCCTCTTCATTAATCTCACAAGTTCCTTAAAAGGATGTGAAGCACAGCCTGCTGTACATATGTTGTAGATTTTATGTAAGAGACTTTGTGAGAAATATTTTCAGAGCCTGCTGGGATATAGTCAGGATTATGGCAATTTCCCATAAGAACATGTGTTTACCAGCTACAGCTTCCTTCTGAAACACTATTAAAGAATTGCTTTCATGAAGGGTTGGATTTTTTTCTGTTTGAACAGGCAGAACAAACAGAATATCTTGGTCATAATGAGCAGCATAATGAAATGATAAGTACAGTCTAATTGCAGCTTGTTTATGTCATGATTATGCAAACAATTATTTTGATAAGTATTTCTATTTCTACATATGCTAAAAAGTCTTTAAACAGCATTATCTCTTTTTTGTTCTTATCTCTGCTAAATACTTCAATATATAAAAAGGACACTAGAATGAAAAAGCATTGAAACCCTACCAACCCTGGAAAAATGCAAAATTAGTCCTTATCTCTGCCTCGGATTTAGTTCTCAGTGTTGGATATCTTACATAACCAGCATTATGATATCCTGTGTTTGAAATATAAATTTCCTATTACTGAGTTTCACACACATTTACAAACTAACAAAATAATAGAAAATAAATGCTTAGAGGGAGAAACCCACCAATACTAGTCCATACATCAGAGACCTGCTTGAAAGAATCCCATGGGTATAGCCCCAGAAAGAAGAGTTGGAAAGCACTTGTTGATTATAGAATCATAGAAAGGCCTGGGTTGGGTGGGACCTTAAGGATCATGGGCCATGGTGGATACACCCCAGAATAATGAGGGAACTGGCGAAAGAACTTGCCAAACTACTCTCAATAATTTAACAGCAGTCCTGTTTTAGTGGAGAAGTTCCAGCTGACTGGAAATTAGCAAATATAGTGCCCGTTTACAAGAAGGGTTTTAAGGATAATCCAGAGAAGTATAGGCCTGTCAGCATGTCATGGGTGGGAATGGGAACTTCAGACAAAGATTATTAGAGAAGCTGACCTGTTGAGTCATGAGGTGCAGAAAGGACCTTCTTGCTTTCTAAACTCTTCATAAGAGAAGCCTGGGTGCAGCTGAATCCAGTCTTAGCCCCAGACTTTTGTCACAAGTTTAAATAACTTTGTCTCATGGAGTTAATGGTGACACATCATATGTGTATATATAAAATGTATTATTGTTGTGGTTTGAAAGCAAAACGAATGAGAGGCTCCAAGTCAGAGATACAATTTAATAAGAAGAAAGGTAAAAAGGTAAAAATAAAATAAATGCAATAACACAAAGGATCACTGACAGAGTCAGAATACAACCTGAGCAGGATGGTGGAAGCAGTCCGGGTGAGGTGCTCTTCCTGAAGCAGTGATCCTGTAGAAAGGTCTGGTAGCTCTGCTCCTCTGGGAATCCAGTGGGTAAATGCTGCTTGCACTGTCCCACATACCAGCTTATATCCAGGTCAGAATGCTTGGCTCCTCCTCCTGGGCAGAGCACCTCACAATAGGATGAGGAGTTGTGAAGTGGGTCCTTGATGGCCCATTAAACAGAGATAACCCCTGGAGGGAGTTACCTGTGAGTCATGGGCAAGGCGTTAATGGGCCATTAGCAGAAGACACCCAAAAGGTCATTAGCAGAAAAGGCAGGGGGCTTGGGAAAACACTAGCCCACCTGGTTTCAACAGTTCATGAAGATGGTGATAGAATAAATACTTTGTGTACATCCTACACTGCAACTCAGGACAAGTATTTATGATGACAAATGATCAGACAAAATATCTTAATCAGAATCACTTACTGCATGGTATAAAAATGGAAACTACTAGTAGCATATTGTATAAGATTGGATAGTACACTATATCAAAGGAATTATATTAAAGCTAGCAAAAAGAAACAGTTATTAAGTAGAGATGGATATAACTCACCATACCAATGCTTGTGGTCAGATCTCTTTCTCTCAGCCTCAAGGGGTATCCTTGAAGGGGCATTCCCACTTTAGGGGAGGAAATGTCATACATGCTGCAAGGAGTTTGTTAGAAGAACCACATGAGAGTGGACTGGACTTTAGTAGTATAAAGTGATTGATTGCCAGCCATGTGTCTCCAGTTGCCTCAGTAATCAGGTTGTTAATTTGAGTTTTGTGAACCAGACTGGTTTTAGCATAATTCAACGCCAAAAGCAGCATATAACTCCCCCTCTCAATCCACTACTGATAGCCTTGCAGATAGGATATTGTCCAGTGGCTGAACCACGTTGCAGGGAAGAGCATCCTGCTACACATCCTAACCTTGGTCCTGGGCAAGTTTATGGAGGAGATCATCCTGAATGCCATTGCATGGCACACGTAGGACAACCAGAGAATCAAGCCCAGCCAGCAAGGAGTTATGAAATTAATCTCCTGCTTGGTCAACCTCATCCACCTTCTATGACAAAGTGACCTGCTTAGTAGTTGAAGGGAAAGCTGTGGACATCATCTGTCTAGACTTCAGGAAAGCGTTTGTAACCATCTCCCACAGTATCCTCCTAAGAAAACTGGCTGCTCATGGCTTGGATGGGTGTATTGTTCAATGGATAAAAACCAGGCTGGATGGCTGGGCCCAGAGAGCCGTAGTTCATGAATGGAACAGTGCATTTGTCATTTGATCCCTAGCAGTGTTCCCTAGGGCTCAGTTTTGGGGCCAGTCCTGCTTGACATCTTTATTGATGATCTGGACGTGGGGATGGAGGATAGCCTCAGTAAATTTGCAGATGGCACCAAGTTGCATGGGTGTGTTGATCTGCTGGAGGCTAGGAAGGCTCTGCAGAGAGGTCTGAACAGACTTGGTCAGTGGGCTGAGGATACTGCAGGATGTTCAACTGCAACCCCAGTGCCAGATCCTGCACTGGGATTGCAGTAACCCCCTGCAGAACCACAAGCTTGGGCAGAAGAGGCTTGAAAGCTGCTCAGCAGAAAGGGACCTTGGGGTGCTGGTTGACAGCTGGCTCAGTATGAGCCAGTGTGTGCTCATTCCCTGTACTCAGCAGTGGTGAGGCTTCTCCTGGAGTTCAGTTCTGGGCCCCTCACTTTAAAAAGGGCAGGGAGTTGCTGGATCACATCCAGTGACAGGCAACAAGGATCGTGGAAGGTCTAGAAAAAATTGTCGTATGGGGGACTCCTGAGGGAGATGGCTTTGTTTAGTTTTGAGAGACTAAACAGGGGAGAGGGGAACCTCATGGGTCTCTACAATTCTGTGGTACAATCTCTTGTGGTGAGATGGGGCTGGTTGCTTCTGCCATGCCTGCAGTGAGAGGACCAGAACAAATGGCCTTAAACTGAGACAGGGGAGATTTAGCTTAGATATTAGAAATTTGTTTCCCTGTTAGCATGGTCAGGCATTGGGATAAGTTGCCTGGGGTGGTGGTGGAATCACCATCTCTGGAGGTGTTTAAGAGGGATCTGGATCAGGCGCTGGATCATGTGGTTTAGGAATTACAGTGGCAATGTTGGGTTGAGGGTTGTACTTAATGATCTTAAAGGTCTCTTCCTACCTTGATGGCTCTATGTCCCCAGTGATTGGAAGGGACAACTTTCACTAGGACAACTTTCACAACTTACCTCAGATTCCTCCCATCTAACAAGGCCTTGAACATTCCAGGGGTGGGGCATCCAACACTTCTTTTCACAACCTGTTCTAGTGCCTCACCAGCCTCACATTGAAGAATTTCTTCCTAATATCTAATCTGAGCCTACCCTCTTTCAGTTTGAAATCACCGCTTTTCTCCTGTCACTAACTTATTAATAGTTTATCCTTCTTGTAAGCTCCCCTCAGGAACTAGAAGGCCACAATAAGGTAATCCTTAAGCCCTCTCTTTTCCAGGCTGAGACAGAGTGAAGAAGGGTCAGGCTCTTCTCCATGAAGACTTTTCCAGTGCATGCTGGCAATTGTCACGCTTGACACTTCTTGTTCAAGAAGCCATTGGCACAAAGTGAAACATATGAAATTCTATCTAAACACAAGAAGACACTTTTTTGCTTTGAGGCTGCTCAAACACTAGCCCAAGTTGCCCAGGAACATTTTGGAGTGACCATTGTTAGCGATATTCAGAAACTAGCTGGGTGCAGTCGTGGATTTAAACTGCTCTACCTAACCTTGTGTGAACAGAGAGGTTGAACTAAATGAACTCAGGCAGACCCTTTTAGCCTATGACATTCTGTGCTTTAAATTCATCCACTCCGTGCTGCTATTTTGGGTGACAATGTTTATCTGTCTTCTAGTTATTGAGGATATATAAAGCTATTAAAAAGGTCTTTGCTCATTTTTAAATTTTAGTCTTTGAGAAAATAAATTTTCTCTTCTCTAAAAATTGATTTTTGTTGATGGAAAATAATTTGAGGTTTTGCTGTTACAGTTTCTTTTTGTAAATGCAGTGTTTACCTCTAGTGTCCTTTTTGAAATTATAGGATCATTTCATTTGAGAAAATAAATTATATTTCATGGAGATGATACTAGTCTTTTTTGTGGGAAGTGGCCATTTCACACATGAATGATAAGAATTTCACACTTTAAGTAGATTGCTTTATTTATGACTATTTCTTATGCCTCTGGGTGACAGGTTTTTAGATTTACAAGTTGGTATTTTCAAATGGACATTATTATTTCTCTTGTAATAGAGATTTGAGAATTATTATTCTCTGCACTAAGCAGAAGCACTTTTGTTATTTTAGAGCCATGCTGTCACAAAAATGTTTAATGGAAAGACTGAACAAATATATTTTGAGAACAAATAGTAACTGAAGACAACATGACAATAAATACATATTCACAGAGCAGTATAAAGGAAGAAGCAGAAGTTAATTACCATTTAAAGACCATTTTTAAACAAGGGAGCAGCTGTCATGCCCAAGTAGGGTCACTGGCTGGCAGGAAGTAGTACTCCACAGCTTAGGTAAGTGTCATGAAAGCAGCAGTAGAAATAAGTAGAGCTACAGACTATTTTCCATGCTTGACTAGTTTAATGGCCATTAACAAAAAAATGGCTAAGAATGAATAGTGCATTGTTTCATTTAATCTGCCCTTGCAGGTAGAGCCTCTTTTTTTTAATATGGAAAATTACTAAATAAGGAATGAGCTTATAGATGTTAATGGTTAAAGGTACTCTGTGGTCCCTGTGTGCGAATAAAACAGCATATCACAGTGAAGAGGAGAGGATGCTGCTGGAATGCACTCAGCAGAAGCTGTGCCCCTGTGTGTGATACCTGGAGAAAGCAATGCTTTTCTTACTGGCATCAGTTGACAGCAGGTGAGTAGTAAAGCCAGACCCAATTCCACTTCCAGTGCAAAAGTTAAGGCATTAGAAGTTGAAGTAAATCCCACCACCTGCTTTTCTTACAGTTTGTCTGGGACTACATCTGAGGCAACAGCTGTGTGTTTAACTCCAAACACGATGTCCAGTGCAGACATGGTCCCATTCTGGCCTCTGTTGTCAGCAGATCACTACCAACAGTGGTATGGTAGAAACCAGTTGTGATCACAGAGTAGTGTTTATTCTTGCTCTTTCTTCTAGTGAGGTTTTTGCCCAGTCTTTCCTTGCCTTTACACGTATCTGTACATACATTATTATTTGCAAAGGGGGTTGTTTGATCTGGTTTTGATCTGCATGTCAGTAAGTCCTAAAGCACATCGAAAGAGTTAGCTGGTCTGAAATAACTGCAACAGTTGCAAGATTGCAATGAGATAAGTGTACTAATTTTGCATGGCCGTGGGATATTTCATATTAAGAACAAATAACCATGTAGTACTTCAAAGAGAATAAAGCCATAAATTAATCAAGTACAGCCAATTAAATATTCTTAAACAGATCAGTTGACCTCTTATTTGTTTTGATCCTGTCATCAAAGCCGAGTAGACAGTCTACTAGCTTTTTTACAGTGCTTGAATTGTATGCTGTGGCAGTTTTGAAATAACAACTATTAATTTCCAGCTCCTAAGGTTTCTCTTTCAAGGCTAATTGAAACAAACAACTTTATTTTTCTAGGCCTCACTCCAAAATGCTCAAGTACATATTTCTGGCTGAATGCTTGGAGTCCCCATTTCTTTATGCTTGAATATTGAAGGAACATAAAACTATTGGGTGGAAAGAATGTTTTTTTAATAAGAAATCTGAGGTGGCTTGCAGTGAGCGGGTGCCTTTCCAGTTGGGTTACAGTAAAAACAACTTTTCAGTTAGTCAGATCACTCAGTGGTCTGAATATTATTTTCTTCTTGTTAGGTTGCTGTGTAATTTTGGAAATTAAGGAGTAGAATTACTCTCTTTTAATACAAAGTGTAATGGTTGTTCAGGAGACAACTAAATGGACCAGAATTGAAAAAAGCAAGAAGGAGATGCTTCCAACAGCCAAATAGACACTCCTTGCACTAAGAGGAGTAACATCTTAGTCACACAGATACCAATGGCAAAGCTTGCTTGTATGTTACTGCAGCTCAGATGTCATCCTTAGGGTAACACTTATAGGAAATTATCTGAAGTATTCTTCAGTGTGCTAAAAAGACCCCCAACAAAGATGAGGAACTGTCTTAATAAGCATGCCTTATTTTCACTCTGTGTGTTCTGACACACATCTTGCAGACTACGTAGTGTCAGTCTTTGTAGAAGTTAAAATGATGTTAAAATGCCCGAGGTTGTGATGAATTTTCCATTCATTTCATGGAAGAAGAAGAGTAGGTGAACCATATACTAGTACCTACTTATACATGACTTCTTCAGAATCACAGAATCATAGGGGTTTTGAAAGATCTAATCTAAATCCCTTGCAATGAGCATCTTCAACTGGATCAGGTTGCTGAGAGCCCACTCCAAACTGACCTTGAATGTTAGCAGGGGTAGTTGGCAGATGATAAGAGTTCAGCTTGTTCCAGTGTTTCATCACCCACATTGCAAAAGAAAAATTCCTTATGTCTAGTTTAAACTAACTAACTATTAGGGTTTGTTCTATCACTACAGTCCCTACTAAAAATCTGTCCCCATCTTTCTTGTAAGCCCACTCTGAAGTTTTGAAAAGCTGCAGTAAAATTTCTGTGGATCCTTCTCTTCTTCAGATTGAATGTCCCTGACTCTCTTAGCCTTTCCTTTTAAGAAAGTTGTTCCCTTCCTCTACTTATTTTCATGGCCCTGTGCTGAGGACTCCGGAATTGGTCACACTGTTTGAGCTGAAATCTCATGAGAGCAGAGGAGAGGGGCAGAATCCCCTCCCTTGACCTGGTGGTCACACTGCTTCTGGTTTGGACATATTTGGCTTTCTGGGCTGCAGAAATTGTGCACATTGTGCATCTCTTTTAAGACTCTGTGGGACTGAATAATAGAATCATAGAAGTGTAGAAAGTCCTGAGTCAGTAGATAAGCACAATAATAATAAAAGTCCATTTCCAGGCCCTTCACGGGATAGCCCCAAAAATCACAACCTGTGTCTGAGAGCACTGTCTGAAGTTCTTGAGCTCTGTCAGGCTGGTGCTCTGACCACTTCCTTGGGCAGGCTGTTCCAGTGCCCAGCCACCCTCTGGGTGAAGAACCTTTTCCTGATATCCAACCTAAACCTCCCTTGACAGAGTTTCATGCCATTCCCCTGAATCCTGTCACTGGTCACCAAAGAGAAGAGATCAGTGTCTGCCTTTCTGCTTCCCATCATGAGGAAACTGCTGAACTGGAATGAGGTCTTCCCTCAGTCTCCTCTTTTCTAGGCTGAACAGGCCAAGCAACCTCAGCTGCACCTCCTGTGGCTTCCTCTCAAGGCCCTTCACCATCCTCATACCTCTCCTTTGGATGGTGTCTCATAGCCTTAGATCCTTCTTATATTGTGGTGCCCAAAACTGCACACAGGCCTCAAGGTGAGATTGCCCCAATGCAGAGCAGGGCAGGACAGTCCCACCCTTGATGTTCAACTGATAAGGATGAACACATGTTCTCAAAGTCTGCATGTATAACCAGGACAAGTTCAACTATGTTTGGCTAGGAACAAATACATTTGTTCTTATCTTAAACCAGTCCTCTATGTACACTGGCTTAATTAAGATCAGAACCTAGTATTTAGGACTATTCAGGGCTGTAGGTGGATTGTTTCTGTATGTCTGGAATGCAGAGTTTTTCTGAAGTAAAATTTTACAAACAGCATCTTTTGGTCTTGGAAAATTGTGCTTTGCTGAGTTCTGTCTTCCTGTCCTATCAGTGTCGCTTGTGCAGTGATAATACTTGAGTGGTGATTAGAAACAGTGCTTTTATTTTTACTTGCCTTACAAGTATCATACTATTATGAATTGCTGTTGTGAACTTTTAAACTCAGGAGTATTCCTGAATAAGTGTGATAACGGATTAGGTAATCCTAGTTGCAGAATACATTCCTTCACTGAAATAAATCACATAATTTTTCAGCTTCACTGTAACTTCCCCCCCCCCCCCCCCCCCAGTAAATTGTTATTTAAAATAATCTTAACTCTTTAATATCTCCTACCACTCCTATTGAGCCTTCTCTTTATATTTTTGTGTTTAAGATCTGACTTGATAGGTAATTGCAATGACAAGTTGAAGAAAAATTGTTACATCACATAATTAGAAAAAAACTTTGGGAGATCTAGAGTGTAACAAAAATTGGTTGCACAATGCAGTTCGGAGCATATTATGTTATCACAAACCTTTATATGACTTAAAAATACTGACATAGTCTAACCATATATCATGTTGCCAATTTATTTGAATACATGAAGTTAAAGTAGTATGCTTGCAAAGGAAGACAACCTCCATTTGAGCTTCATTGTCACTCTTTATATTTGTGAAATCATGAATTGTTGTTTAAAAATATATTGATCATATCCAAGTAATTTCCCCTTTGGAGATGATGAAGATAATAAAAATATGAGTTAGAAGCTGAGGTCTTCTAAGCATGTATGTGTAGTGTTAAATTTAAACAATTGCTCATACCTAGATGATCATGGTAGGCCACTTCCAACTCAGGTATTCTCTTCTATTCTAATAAAACTGTGTGCTTCCTATGTCTTTGATGCTTTCTTCTTGACTTCTGCATTTATCACCTCCAAAGGCACCATCTGTATTTAGTGATTAAAGATGATGTTTTGGGGATCTTCTACAAAGCTTCAAATGTGTCCTCTTCCAGGGCCCACTCTAGTGTACTTGCATTATGTTTATATTTAATTGGATTCCTCTTGCACTATAAAACTCTGTTAATAGACAAGGACACCAGCTATATGAAAAGTTAAACAACTGTAGAGTGACCACACAATCGCTGTCTCAAAGAGCACATGATCTTTAATAGGAGGCAGCACACAGGCAGGTACCAGGGAGCATGAGAAGTGATGGGATAGCTAGAGAGGTGGTAGTGTTAGCCCAGAGTAGCTCTGTTAGGACCCAGCAACTAGGCTTTCTTGCCTTCATTCAGCAATCTAGTTCTCACATCCCCCAGTTATGGCAGTGTTCCTGGACATACTACACTGCTTTCTGCACATTGTGTGTTAAATAGAGGTGGAAGGCCAAATTAATTTTTGGTAGAACTTAGGTGTTACAGTAGAATATGATGGTGGAGGGACTGAATCCAGTCTTAGGCATTTCCTAGTGCTGATGTCCCTTCCTCAATAGTGATTTTAATTGCATGCTGAGCTTTTCATTGCATGATGAATAGATTTAACTTAATGTAATGTTACACTGTTCTATTTGTTTGAAAGTGAAGAAATTTTGGGTTATGGTCTTGGTACTTCTTAATGGTAGGGAATAAAAGTCAGATGCTTACCAGATTTCAAGCGTTAGTTGAAACATGTACTGTGTGCTTAAATTAAAGATGTAAACTCTTTCATTTCTGCCCACAGATCTTGTTCATCTTGAGCTACTATAGCTCCTGATGCTTAGGAAAGGGCCATATGTTTATTTTGTTATCTTAGGCCTATAATTGAAAAATGTAATCTTATCCCCTAATTAAAAAGCAACTGTCATGGTATTCTGGCATTTAAAGCCTAAATCTTTAATATTAACTGTGCTAAAGGAAACTTAGAAGTTTTTTACATCTGATTCACTTTATATTTGATTGAAAGTTTAAGTAAATCCCCAAATATTTTGTTGAAGTAGTTCTGACATGTGGAAAATAAAATCCCATATGGCATTTAGCAGGATTTCTTTGAGTTACAACTGAAATAAAGATTTAATTGACAGCAGATCTTTTATTGTTATTTGTTCTTGGTTTTTATGTATCCATAAATAATTAAAATTATGCATTTTCAATTACTTGTTTTATTTTGGCTCAGGAAAGGACATTTTCTCTGTGCTCCCTCTTGGATTTAGCCCTTCACATGCTACACTGAAACTGCTTTTGTCTGAGACACTGGATCAGTTTGCTTTCAATGCTACTGGATTCACTACAGCCTTGTGGCAAAGGCATTGTTACAAAACAGTTATTTTGTTCCATTTATCATTATGTTAAATCTGTCAGCTGTCTTGTTCCACGGTTTTGCATTGAGCACTGAGAACAAGAACCTGAACCTGATGTTTGCACATATCCTGCCTCCTGTATCAGTCTCCTCATTCACTTAGTTAATTGCCTGACAGAAAATGCTCACCACAGGGCCTTGTTCTTGTCTATGAGCACTGGTATGGGTTATGTGATTGAGCTGGTCTGACTCCTAAAGCATTCCTGCCATTTCTACATTAAGTCTACTTAGTCCTCAAAAGGCGCACTGGCCCCTAGGGATTGCTGATGTTGTGACTGTTTATTTGAGACTGTATGGAGGGCAAAATCCAAGGCTTGATCTACCTTAGAAAGTATATCTGTGAACAACTGTAAGCATTACATCACTTGGTAGTATGTGCCATCAATCCAGAGTAATTTTTTTGTGTTTGCAGAAGTTGAACAAATGTATTTGTTCCCTGCATTTAATAATTCATTGCTGCTATTCTTAGTAATATTAGTATTATACTGGAAATTACTCTTTTTGTCCTTTCTTCCTCTCATTCATCTGATTGTACTGAGTGTTAGCAAGAGGACTTGACCTCAGGTATCTTGTTTTAGGTGAGAAGGAAAGCAGCAGAAGAAATCTGTTTAGAAAAAAACAGTGACTGTTGCTGGTATTTGAAAAGGAGAAGGATACGTTTGGTTCTAAATACTACTATCTGTTGCAAAGCAACATAAGCAATATATTATTGTACTGATAATTCTAGTATTACCCCATTTCTGTGTAGTAGTTTTTAACTTGTATTCTCTTGCTGAACTGGTTCACAAAATTGTAAAAAGCCATGTCTTCCCCAAGTGCATATGGGTGATGTTTATGTGGTTTTCTTCTTTTAGTTGTGTATTCTTAGAGCTGACCAGATTTCATTAACCTGTGTAAAACATACATGTGTGTGCATATGTCTCCCTGCAAGTCAAGTTGCCAGCCAGGAAATGCCCTTTTTGGGGTTAAAATTTTGTGGAATATTAAATTACTAGCTTCCAAAATATGATTCAGAGCATTTATAGGTTAAATGTGAGACATTTCTGCTGACAAGCTAGAGACAGTCATCTGTATTACTTTGATGTTGGTACTGGAAACACATTATTCAACTCATGTCAGCAGCTGCTGGCAATTGCAGTTTTGGTTGCAATTATTTCTACCTTGAATTTGACCAGTTGTGCTTATGATCCTCCTGTGAATCCTATTCCGATTGTTTCTGCTTCTGGTGGTGTGCTAGATGCAGCCATCACAAAGCTCTCAAAATAGTCACAGCTCTGAATACCATCCTTACCATATGGTTTGGATTATGCATGGTGGAGTTATGCTGTGTTAAATTGTATCCAAAAAGTGCACCTTTTACATAAAACTCCCAAGTATAGTCATGAGAAATCTTATTTAGTCATAATAATGGAATTGAGGAGCTGTTCAATTTTACTTTGTTAAGGAAAAGATCTTGTAGTGAAGCGACTATATTAATCTCTCACCCTTTCTTTTCATATAACTGAACACTGTTTTCAGAAGGCTTTCCATAAAGAAAATGTCTTTCTTTTAGTTATTGACTTCTTCTTCACCCTTTTTGTGTTTCATAGTCTTTAGGTTTTGAAAAGACAGAAGATAAAATATTGAGGAAGTAATGATGCAGGACTGTGGACTGATTTCATGGATTTTGTATATCACTAGGTGGAATGATGTCCTTTTGTCAGCTGTGCATGGATACAGCAAATTTCTTTTCCTTCAATGGCTTCTTCCAATTTGGAGTGAAAAAATAAGTTTGAAAGGTTGAGATCTTTCTGTTCTAAACCTTGAGATATGTGGTAACCAGCAATAATAGTTTTACTCAAGCTATGGAGTTTTTATGAACTGAATAATTTTTAAATGACTAATTTAATTTTACTTTAAAAATATTTCAAATTTTTATTTTTAAATTTATAATTTAATTTTAATTTAATAACTTTAGGTTTTGTTGAAAATAAATACACTGGGTCATTTCTTGATTCTTCCTTACATGACCTGTTTAAAGTAGCTTTATTTATCTCTTCTGTTGACTTTTAAATATGGTGCGTGGGCAGCTTTTGATCCATTTAATTCCAATGAAAAACTGAAACCCATTGAAACTTTGGTTTGTTTTCAAACTATTTCTGTTATGTGGTCCATATATGCTTTTAACCTTTAAACTTATATTTTAATGCTCATTCGTACTTCAGACATTTATCACCTTATGTAATGATAAACACAGTCCTTTAATTTGTGTACATACAAAATTGTACAGTCATAAAAAATATTTGGAGTTGGAAGGGAACCAAAAGATTCTGTGTAGAATCCAGCTTTCTACACAGAAAGCCCCAGGTGTCACACCGTGTGTCTGAGAGCATTGTCGAAATAAACCTTGAGCTCTGTCAGGCTCGTGCTGTGACCACATCCCTGGGAAACCTGTCCCAGTGCCCAACCACCCTCTGGTAGCTGGCATATACAGTCAGAATTTGTCAAATACATTTGGCATAGACAGTCAGACTTTGTTTTACTTCAAAAACTGTTAATAATTTGGTTTTAGCTGATGTCAATAGTCACAGTGATAGACTGACAGCTAATCTGTAGTTCTCTGGAAGGATGTCACAAGTCCTGTCTGTAAACTGCTTCTGCATGGTCTCCATTCTCCACATGCTCACAGGTCCTGCAAAGACCCTGCTCCAGCATGGACTTTCCATGGGATCACAGCCTCCTCTGGGCTTCCAGCTGCTCTGACTTGGGGTCTTCCACAGGCTCCTCCATGGTCTGAAGGGGCACAGTTGCCCTACCATGGCCTTCACCTCATGCTGCAGGGGAATTCCAGCTCTGGCTCATGGACAAGCTTGTCTTGCTCCTTCACTGATCTTGGTGTCTGCAGGGCTGTTGCTCTCATATTCTCACTCCTCTCTCCTCGCTGCTGTTGCACAGTAACTTTTTCCTTTTCCTGAATCTGTTATCCCAGAGGTGCCACCACCATCACTGAGGAGGTCAGCTCTGATCAGCAGTGGATCTGTCTTGGAGTGGTCTGTCTGGAACTGGCTCCATCAGACACAGTGGAAACTTCTAGCATCTTCTCTCAGAAGCCAACCCTGTAACTCTCCCAGTACCAAAACCTTGCCTTGCCAATCACTTCAATATATTACCAGTGCACTTTGCCACAATTAAGCTGTAATGTCTACCAAATACATAAATCTTTAAAAAATATACCAACATTTTATGTTTCTGTTAAGGAAAATCTGCAGTGCAGAAATTTGTAGACTTGAATGTGTCATGCCTTTTCACAAAAGCTATTTCCTTTCATTGTCAGCCTTCTGTCTGATTTTAGTGGGTCCCTCCAAGAATAAACTTAGCATTTGGGAATGTGCAAAATAAAAAGCTTCTGATGAGTTTCACAGTAGAGACACTACTGGTTTTACCTTTCTGTAGCCTTCTCTTTTCCCACTGCTTCACTCAAGTCTAAGTCACAGTGAGAGAAAATTGTAGGTAGCTGAGATTGTTGTTATATGCTACTGTCCTTCAGAGTGTCACCAGAAAATTGCTTGGAGAGTAGAAGTGAAAAAACCTTTGGGTTGAGGTCAAGACAGTTTAGTAGGGAAGGCAAAAGCTGTGCATGCAAGCAAAGCAGAACAAGGAATTAATTCACCATTTCACATGGGCAGGCATGTGTTTGGCTAGCTCCAGGAAAGCAGGGCCCTATCATGCATAACACTGACCTGGGAAGATCCAAACTCCATCATTCCAAACACCCTCCTTTTCCTTTCCTACGGCTTTCTGTGCATATCCTTATGTCATCTGCTCATCTCATTGAGTTAGTTGGGATCATCTATCCTGGCTGTCCCAACTCCCTTTTGCACCCCCAGCCTGCTTAAAGGTGGGAAGGGGTAAGGAGCAGAAAAGTCTCGGGCTCTGTGTAAGCCCTGCTCAGCAGTAATGAAAACATCCTTGAATTATCAACTTTGTTTTACTGCACAAATCCCAATCCCAGCCCCATACCATCTACAGTAAAGAAATTAACTCCACCTCAGCCAAAACTGGAACATTCACATAATGAGAAAATTATGCTGATAGTGCTTCAGTAACTTGGTGTGAAACAAAAATTTGCTTTACCATCTATTTCAGCATATTACTGCAGTTTTGCCTACTGGTTCTTTTTCAAATAGCTTCTAAAGAACAGGTGTATTAAGGTCAGCTTTGTGCTTGGATAGTGTATTATTAGGGAGATGAATTGCTGAGGTTTTGTTTTGTCTAACAGAGAAGTGTTCTTTTCAGACATCATATCCTAGGGCGTTTTTAAATGCATGTGAAAGTTTCACACAATGATTTTATTTAGGCCTACACAGCTGATTTCGTTATTCAGAAACATATTTCTTGGTAGTGGTCATATGAATAAATTGGGTTTTGTCATGTTTTTTTCCTTAAGGTGTTTCCTTTGTTATGTACAAGTACTGGAGGATTTGATTTTCTTCTATAATAATACTTAATCCTTATGTAGTGACTCACATTATTTTAAAATGCACTGTGCTTTTGTTTTTCAGCTTCCTTTAAAATATCTTCCTTTTCTACTTTTACTTCTGTTTCACTTGTCTGTAGTGCAGTGAACACACATGTTCGTTGTAGTGATGATTGATGAAGGATTTATTGTCTTTGATCTTCTGATTGTTGAAGCTTCAATTTATGCAGCTCTAATATTGACTTTTCTAGACAAATTTCTTGCTTTGCAAGAGAATTTGCTCTTCTTTTCCTCTTGCTGTAAGAAAATGTTTAATGTCCCTGATAATTAGTGCACGTGATATAATTCTGGTATTGAATTGGTTGCCGTTCTGGGAGATGTGCCCTCAGAGCCTGAGGGGTTGTAAATCACTAATCTGTAAAGCACTGTCTGCACTTTGTGTTTGTCTGCTTGTAAGCAGAGATAAGGTGTGATAGGATTTTGTTGTCTGTGCACAGCAAGATTCTCAGTTCTTTTCTGCCATCTTGGTAACAGGAGTGGCTGTGAGTAAATGTCTCATGAGAAGGGACATCATTAACATCGCTGTGTTGCAAGGTCATGAGGATATTCAACAACTTAGGTCTTTATACCTGTATAAAGTCCAGCATTGAACTTCTGGAGGGGCTCAGTGATGCTGAACCAAGTATTTTTTACTTCTTCAAGTATCACTTAGCTGTTCTCCAAAAAATTGAAATGGCTGCTTCACAATACACAGAGTGCAGGGGTCAAATTGTATTTATGTTCTAAGGTTAAGTTATGAAATACTTTACTATTCAAGTTGAATGTTTCAGTAATGCAGCAGCTATAAGAAGACTTTTCTATGTGATTTTGGCTCTCTAAAGGCAACACATCTCTCTTTTCTTAATTAGGTCTTTACTGATATGCTGACTCACCCAAAATGCCCATAAGAGAATAATGGAAGCCCCTGAATACCTTGATTTGGATGAAATAGATTTTAGTGATGATATATCGGTAAGTACAAGTCTTATTTTATTTGTTCAAGTTAAAACAACCTTAGATGTCTCAGTCCTGCTGTAAAAAGCAACACTGTTGTTAGAAGCCACACTTCTTTTTACTTCATATAAATGAATGTTTAGATAGGTTGAATCTAGAATAAAAATT
Source organism: Zosterops lateralis (assembly GCF_965231275.1). Lineage (NCBI taxonomy): Eukaryota > Metazoa > Chordata > Aves > Passeriformes > Zosteropidae > Zosterops > Zosterops lateralis. The sequence continues at coordinate 56,616,853 of NC_139800.1, read as the reverse complement.
AGATATTTTGTAGTGGAAATATCTCTAAAAAGCTTGGAAAACTTGATTTCTCTCCTAGTAAAAATAGTTGTAGACAAATTAACAAATGAATTTCATTTCTGGATTGCTTTTCTCCTGTATTGTCGTGAATGAGCTATAGGTACTGTAGTGCTAGCCTTAGACACCAAGATTTAAGTTTACTTTTTTTAATCAAATGTATTTCAGTTGTAAAAAAACTGCTTCTCTCACCTTTGCCCATTTCACCAGTAGCCATTTCCCAGTACAGCTTGATTTTATGAGTAGGTGTGATTTATGTGAGTAGGTAGTGCACAGAAAGAGATAGAAAGACTTTGAGGGATTCATAGGCAGCAGTGATCCTTAGTGTCACAAATAAAACAGCCCTAATTGCAAGCAGAAAGACTGTGTTACTGTGTTACTTTATACATTTTTAGTGTTTTTATAGGAGGAACTGGTATTGTGTATCACTAATAATACTACTTCTACTGCCAGTGTTTCTGCTTTTTGTGCAATAGAGTTGTTCATATGTTCAATGTTTGATAAAAGTAGACTTGAATACGTAAATTAAATCTCCTATAAGAGAATTTATTAATTCAGTTTTCAGATGAAAGTATGCCACAATCTCCTTGTAAGTTATAGTATTTTTTTTTTTTTTTTACAAAGGGCCTGGTTTTCCTGTTAGCATTTGGGACTCTTGATTCATTTTAAAACATTGCAGATGCTTTATTCACTGACAAATTCCTTTTGAACTGAAATTTTTTTCTGCCTATTGTACTGTTGAATTTTTATTAAAGCAGAATATGGCAAATGCCCAAAATATTACAAGAAAATGAGCCAATCTTGAGTGAATACCTTATTATGGGCAACTTTCTTTATATTACTGTTATATGCTAGATTATTTCCTGGTATCTGTTTCTATACTCAGTTTAGTAAAACTGTAAAACATAATAGATGTAACCTTTCCATGTCCCTCCCATTGTGGCTGTTGCTGCATACTGGTGGGTTAGGTTACTCACTTTTCTGCTGAACAGCTCAGACTTCCTGCTTTAATAGGCTGCTCTTTCAGTGGATGCTGAACATTAAATAAAAAATCATCACAAATGATTGAGGTAGCAGTTTTATTCTCTGCTTTGGCAGGTAACAGGACAAAGGATTTGTTGCCAGGACCCAGATCAACAAGAGAATTCATAGTTACTCCAGTGCTCTACTCATATCTCATCATACACAGTTTAGAAATACCTGACCTTCACATTTTATCATTAGCCTGCTCTGGGAAGAGCAGCTGCATAGCATCTGTATTAGCAAATTATATTATTCATGTTAGCCTTCTGTTTCTAATCCAGTGCAGAAAAGTGACTAATAATTATTGCAACAAGAAGGCTGTTAAAATGATGCACTTAAAAATGTACCTCAGTTAGAAAGCCACTGTTTGTAGTCCAGACCCTTGTCATGAATTTCAGCAAAATTGACCAAAATGTAATAATCAAAAAGATAGACAGAAAGACAGGAATTTGTTTTAAAAGGCAAATGTATAAATAAGTAAGGGAAAGGAGGAGGGAGTTTGTATGGGGGGTTGGGGTTTTTTTTTGTTGTTTTGCTTGTTTGTTTTTTGTTTGATTTGTATATGAGAAAAGGAAACTACATTTCTCCAATATCATGGAATCCTAGAATTGTTTTGGTAGGAAGGGACCTTCAAAGGTCATTCAGTTCCAATCTCCCTGTCATAGGTAGGGACACCTTCCACTAGATCAGGTTACTCCAAGGCTCATTGTGGTGGGTTGAGATTGACTGGTCCCCAGGTGCCCACCGAGGCACTCTGTTACTCCTCCTCCATCAAGAAGCTTGTGCTTTCAGGAGAGGACACCACTCACCAGTTAGTGCCGTGGGAAAAAAAAAGACTCCTCTTGGCAGTAACAATTAATTTGCAATCAAACAGCACAAGATGATGAGAAACAAGGATGAATTCCCTACCCCTCTCTCTTCACAATCTCAACTTCCCTCCTACATGCTTTGCCTTGCCACCTTGATAAGCACAGGGGGATGGACCAGGGTGGGGTTTGCTTTCAGGTTATGTACTAGTTTGAAAGTAAACCAGTAGATCCCAAGTCAGAAATACAATTTAATAGGAAAATTAAATAAATGCAATAATACAGAAACACTGACAGAGTCAGAATGCAACCTGACACTCTGTTGGTTAAGGTGTTGCTAGCAGTGTGATTAAATGGTGGCTGCAGTCCTCTTGAAGTGATAGATGGGGTTCTGTTGAAGCAGTGATCCTGTAGAAGGTTTTGAGCTTCCTTTAAAGGTCCAGTGGTGTTTATGGAACTCTTGTCCTCTGGGAATTCCGTGGATAAGGCTGCCTGTTGTATTCCAAACATTAGATTCTATCCGGGTAGGACTGTTTGGTTCCTCCCTCTGGGTGAAGCATCTCACAATGGGATGATGTACTTTTATCAGTCTTGCAGTGAGATTAAATGGCCCATTAGCAGAGGATAGCCCCTGGAGTTATCAGGGATGAGTCATGAAGGAGATAAGGAACACTACCCTACCTGGTTTTAACAGCTTATGAAGATGATGATAGAATACATACTTTTGGGTACATCTTACATTGTAACCTATGACAGTTTATCACAGGGTGTCACTGCTATTCTGTCCTCATCCTCTTCATGACTGCACCAGCATGGGATCCCACTCACTAAAGGCAGCCCTCTGTGAACTTCTCCAGTTGAGTTCTTCACAAAGACCACAGTTCTTCATGGGCTGCACCAGCATGCATCCTTTCCATGAGATATAATCCTTCAGGAACAGACTGCTCCAGCATGGGTCTCACACAGAATCACAATTCCTGCTAGAACAGCTACTCCTATATGGTTTCCTCTCCACAAGAATTAGTTCCTGCCAGGAGCCTGCTCCAGCACTGTCTTTCCACAGGCTGCAGGTTTCTTCAGTGTACATCCACACACTCCACAGTGTGAGGTCTTTTATGGGCTGAAGGCTGGATATCTGCTCTACCATTCTCCATGTGACTGCAGGGGAATCTCTGCTGCAGGACCTGGAACACTGCCTTCCCCTACTTCTTCTCTGGCCTTGGTGTCTCACATTTTATTGTTCCTCTCTCCCAGCTACTCGTATGCAGTGGTTTTTACCCTTTCTTAAATCTGTTATCCCAAAGGCACTACCAACATCTCTGATGGGCTCAGCCTTTGCCAGCAGCCAGTCCTGTATGGAGGTAGCTCTGTTCTTAGTTTGCCACATAAACCAAATACAATCATGTGTAGTGGGCATACACAACTTCTCTGGGCAACCTATTGCAGTGTCTCACTACCCTCATTATAAAAAACATCCTTGTTGTATTTAATCTAAATTGATGTTCTTCCATTTACCATTTGTCCTGTCACTACAGGCCCTAAGAGGAGTCTTTTTTTTTACAGGCCCTGGAAAACAGTCTTTCTGTATTTTTCTTACAAGCCTTCTTTATGTATTGGAAGGCCATAAGAAAGTCTCCTTGCAGCCTCCTGTTCTCCAGGATGAAGAATCCAAGCTCTCTGCGCCTTACTTCACAAAAGAGGTTGTTTAGCCCCCTGGCTATTTTCATTATCTTCTTCTGGACACACTGAACAAGTCCATGTCTTTTTTGTCCCAGCGACCCCTGAGCCGGAGGCAGTACTCCTGGTGGATTCTCCCAAGAATGAAGTCCACAGGAGGATTGCCTCCCTTACTTTGCTGGCCAGATTTTTTGTGTAGCCTAGGATATGACTGACTTTCTGGTCTGCAAGTGAGCATTGCCAGTTTATATCAAATTGTTCATCCTCCAGTATGCCAAGTCCTTCTCTGCAGGGCTGCGCTCAATGTCTGAGTCTGTATGGATACTGAGCATTGCTCTGACATATGGACACAGGATCCTGACCTTGTTGAACTTTATGATATTCACATGGGCCCACACCACAACTTGTCCCAAGGTGGATGGCATTTCATCCCTCCAGCAAATCAACCACTCAGCTTGGTGTCATGTGAAAACTTGCTAAGGGTGCACCTGATCCTGTTGTCTCTGTCTTTGACAAAGATATTAAATACTATTGCTTGCAGTATGCATCCTTGAGGGACACCACTCATTGTTGGGTTTCACTTGGAGCTTGAGCTGTTGGTTGTAACTCATTGGACACGGCCAGTTCATTGTTCATCTATCCATCAAACCCTTATCTCTCCAAATTAGAGGCAAGGAGGTTGTACTTGGATACAGTGTGCCAAAGGTGTGACAGAAGCTGAGGCAGATGACATCTGTAGCTCTCTCACTCCATGGTAGGAGGCCACTATCTTAGTCAGGCATAATTTTCCCTCTGTGAAGGAAAATTATGCTACTTCTGGCTATCTCTAATCATCTCTCTGACATCCATATGTTTCAGCATTACTTCTAAGAGGATCTGTTCCATGTTGTTACTGGGCACTGAGGCATGGCTGACCTACCAGTAGTTCCTGGGGCCCTCCTTTTCATCCTTGTTCAAAGAAAATGTGACATTCACTTTTATCCAGTCATTGGAGGCTGACTGCTATGACTATTAAAATATTATTGAGACTGGCTTAGCAGCTACATCTACCAACTCTATCAGGGTTCTGGAATGCAAATATGATGCTTATTTTATAAACTAAAATAATTCTATTCTTGATCTAAATGATATAGTATATTTGACTGTAGTTCAGACAGCAGAGTAGGTTTCTGGGGCTCTTGTTTACATTAAACAAAAGTAATATTCTGTCTGCAGTGACATTAAGCAAACCCAGCTGAATGGTTTCATTTATTTCTTCATTAACAACTGCTCACAGAAAGGAAGGCAGAAAAAAAGACCTTTAGGTTGCATTAAATGATAGATATATTATCAAATGTATGTTCTATGCTTTCACTTTTTCCTATTCCTTCTGATTTTTACTACAAATTTATTCCTGTCATTAAGTTTTATGCTGTTGGTATGGTTACCTGAAGGTTTCCTAACCCTTTGTCTGAAATGCAGGATTTATATTACACTGGCAAATTGAGAAAATTGGAACAATTTTATTTTTTGCTATACAGAAATAATACAAGGTAATCATAACCAGAGTTGCTCCTGCTAAGATACTTGTGAACTGTTAGAGATTGAGTGTATAGATGATTGCTCTGACCATTCTTATCTCAGTATGAATGAAAGCCAGGCTCAGTCGTGCCAGTGTGAGACTGCACCTGATTTAAAGGTTTGTGAAATGCAAGTGCAGTAACTGAGTTTAAATCTAAGTAAACAGCTGTTGAGTCATCAGGAATTTTGGAATGGCTTAAAAAACTTCTTATGACTCCTCACCTGGCAGGGAAGGTGTAGACTAAGCATGGTCAGGAGTATGTATGCCCAAGCTGCTAGCCTTCCATTTACTTGGCACAGGGCCCTTCCTGAGTCTGCTGCACCCTTCCTTGCCCACAGGAGGGCCATCCCTCAGGCTTACACACAGGCAGACATTGCCTACCCAGCCACCAGTCCTGCTGGGCTCAGCCTGCAGGGTCCTGCATCCATGTGCAGGCACAATCATTAACTGCAGCAGATTGATTTATTTACCATCAGCTGGAGCTCTCTCTTACATCTCTCTTTCCTGTCTCCCATTTCAGAATGGAGCAAAATGCAGATGTCCACTAAGTTGTTCATAGGAACTTTTAGTTTCAGACTGACATTTTATATCCCTAACAGTGTAAGTGGTGTCTATATAAGTCCCCTTTGAAGCTCAAGGTAAGAATAACATATCAAGTGTCTCTATAAGATGCACAACACATAAGACAAATAACCTAATCAGTGCTCCAAAGATGCTCATCACAGCTGTAAGAAGGACATTTGCTTAGGGGAGGTGATACTTCCCACATGCATCATACCAGTCTAATCTCTTTCCTTGTCTGTTTTTTGTTTGGAAGCTGCTTATATTGACTCTACTATTGAGAAAAGTCTTCCTGAAACATCATGCCAAATATTGTTCCTTTACTTTTTCTCAATATATCTTGCTATTCCAAAATAAATGTCTCAGAAATATGCTGGCATTGCACAGTTGAGAAAATATTAAGAAAATGCATCGTAAAGTTACTAATTTATTAGGTTTTTAGTATTAATGAAACATTTTGTTTTCCACTATCACAGGTAAACTGAAATGAGACTGTTTACTTGAAAACACTTGGAAAAAAATCAGCTGTAATGGGGGAGGGTGCCTGTTTTCAGTATCAAAATGAAAGCAAAGAGCTGTGCAGTTATGATCAGGACAGAGACATTGGTGTCTTTATCCAGTCAAGATCACTGGTGGTGGTAAATGATTTGAGTTCTGATACTGCAAAAGTTGGATGTGGTCCTTCATGCTTTTGGGGTGTCATGATTATAATAATGCGGTCTGAGAGTCACACTATACATACATACTTTGACTGCATTTAGGATACAACAGAATGTTGAAAATAACTTTTGTTTCTTAATTTACTTGGGTTTTTTTACTATTTTGTTTAATTTCACTGCTACTACTCATGATCAGTTTTTTCCTCTTTTTGATATTTTTAGAATAGAAGTGCATCTGCAAGTGGTGGACAAGTGGCACAGAGCAGAAGAGCCCAATTAAAGATTTTTTTTCTCATGTGTTTTGTTTAAAATTCATTGCATTAAAATTTGAAAACAGTGTGAAAGTTAAAAGGTTAACATTGGCATTAATTCAGATTCTGTAGTTCAGTGTTACATAGTGAACAAATGTATTGCATTATAAGGGAAGTCGCATTTTCCCTGAATTAGCAGTGTCTGTTGAAAATAGCTGGGAATATCTTGCATTTGCATGGAATTCTTGCTCCTGCTTCTTGTCTCATTTGCAGTTGATACTGCTCTTCCATCTTGGGGGCTTATTAGAATTCACTATTTTGGGTTGGACATAGGCAGGCCTTTAATGCAGAAGAGGAACCCAGACCTCACACAGTAATCAAAAATTCCATTCTATGTGTTATCTTAAGGACAAGCTCTTAGTTTGTTACTGAATGTCACCATCAACCACAACAGACTTTAATTAAATACTAAGGGTCTCAGTAAGCATTGACTAATGAAGTAACATGATGTGCTCAGCTCCTATATTGTCAGCTATGCCCTTGGGCATGGCCCTCAGCTTTGGCTGACGTGATTACTCCAGTGGTGAAATGTGAGAAGTGGCATTTAATTTTGTATGCAAAAAAAAAAAAAAAAAAAAAAAAAAAAAAAAAAAAAAAAAAAAATTGAAATTATTGAATGAAGAATTGGAGTAATTAATTTTAAATGCTGTTGAATAAGCATTAAGTCTTAAATTCTGTTGCAAGGAAGCGTTGTAATCTCAAGTTCTTTTGCTGTCCTGTGTAACCTTGAAATTTACAGTTGAAGAAAAGCTAGAAAACATTACTGATGATTGGAACTGGAGCTAGATATGTGAGATATCAGTTCTAGTGGAAAGAACTGGGAATAGATTGTTTTTATGGTTGGGAAAGGTCCACTTGAAAAAAATAATTTTAGTTGCTTCCTGGACCAAAAGCTGGTTCTTTACATTTTAACCACAAAATATAGAAGGCAGAAATGTAAATTTGCAGAAGTCTTTTTCCGGACAGAGGTAAGTGGGAGGAAATCCCATATTGAAATCAAACCAATATTATTAAAATGTGTAACAAATTTATAAACATTCAGTAGATGTTTTGTGGTGATGCAGCTAACTGAATACATTTTAGAGCAATGTGGAAACAGAAAAAAAAATCTGGTTTTCCAAGAAAGAACAGGAAAAAGACAAAAAGAAAGACGGCTTTCTGTTTTTGAAGTTGCCTAACAAAACACATAGCAATAGAATACAAAAGGCCTCTTTCTAATTGAATTACAAACTGTGTAATAGTTTAAACTGCAACAGCTGGTCTTATGAAGCTACCATATTCCTTGGAGACATGCTCCTTGGATTCTTTTAAGAATCTTACTAGACCAGTTCAACATTGCGTTGTAAGTCTTTGTGTTGAAATAGCAAGATGTATAGCTTAACATCTCAGGCTTTATTAAACAATAACTAAAGTGAAGTACAGCATATGGTGTTTGTCCATGTCTGTGTTTAACTCATATTAATTTGTCTTTAGTAGCATCCTTCTCTCTGTCTCAGCTCTTTTCCTTTTTTGCTTTAGGCTGTCACATCCCAAAGCAGTCACAGCCTCATAGACAACTCCTTGTTCAATGGGGATTGAAATCACTGGATAGCTCTGAAGTACTGCTACACATTTTAATTCATAAGTTCAGTGTTGATCCTGGGAATACTTATGAGGGTTTCTTCTTGTGGTTGAGGTTTCTCAATATATCTCTGAATTAGGGCAGCAAGGGAAAAAGTAAGGCCTGGGAGGTTTTCTAGGCTTAGTGAAGTAACTACAGTCGTTTGAGTAACAGTCTTAAACTTGTACCAGAAAAGGACGTTATTCCGTAATTGGTCACATGAGCTTGAATTTAGATTATTTTGAAGGAGATTGCCAGCTGTGCTTTACAAACATGTCAAACACTGAATGACAAACTGTCAGCAAAACCCAAGACAATGTATCACCATTTCTTTTTTGTCTGGAACGTTCATACGGTTTTATATGTAGTTGTTTTGCTTCATTAGTCAACAGCACACCAACTAAAAATATGTTTCTTTGAAAACATATAGTGTTTGTGTATTCTTAGAAAAAATTCAGTTGTGCTAATCCTAAATGCATTTTTTCTATGTAAGTTTCCAAAATGCTGCTTTTAATAGGGTCTTTTTTGTTTAAGCAAAGTAATTGATATTTCTTTCACAGACATAATGATTTTCATTTGTTTAAGTGGAGATTCCTGTAACATTTAAGCATTTGATTAAGGAAGACTTGCTAGAAAGCAACTGATTATCAGAATATATGGTTTTATAACACTGGATCCTGTGTCTTTCCAAAGGTATTCCACAACTAAACATTCTGTTTAGTAAAATCCTTACAGCACCTTTGGCTTGGGTTTTTTTTCCATTTTTGAATGGTTAATGCAGAAAATGAAAGGATGATTCATATCAGGTGTGTTTTGTCACATCAAAATAACAATACAATTTTGCTTTAATAAAGCCCAGATTAGAGAACTGAGCCTGTCATCTGATATGTGTGGGTAGACACACCCCTCTCTTAAATCAGATCTCTCCAGTGCAATATTCTGCATCCCTTTTACATATTGGTTTGTGACAGCTTGAATTCAAAATTTTAAGCATGATAATTGTTGCAGTGTAACAAACACCGTAGTAGGTCCACAGGTGGGCAAAGTGAGACCCTTGAAGTTTACAGTGAAGCCTGAATGTGGTCTGACTTCCAATGTATCTCACATTGTGTTGCATTGTATTCGTGCCTTGAATAATGGTGACCTCTAGGAAAGAGAAATCTGAGGGGAGGAGGTGCTTTGCTCTAGCTTTGAAAGTCTGATTCATATGTCTCAAGGTGTGAAACAAAAGCAAGTGCCATCTGCTTTTCTCATGCAACCTAAGAAGACCATCAGACTGGCAGAAACAGCCTTGGTTTATAGATTTAGTTAATGTCCGTGACACTTGAACCTCTTGAAAATCTTACTTTTTATCTTTTTTAGTTATTATCTCTATACATTTTTCTCCTTTTTTACAGTATTCTGTAACTTCTCTCAAGACCATCCCAGAATTATGTAGAAGGTGTGATTCACAAAATGAAGACAGATCAGGTATGATGCCCATTTCTGTCCACCCATAATAATCTAGGCTTTTTTTAAAAATATTGTATAGTTTGGCAACAATAGCTTCTTGGCAGTGTCTTGTTGTTTTGTTTTTTCTCATTTATGTACAGTGTTCTGGAAGCATGAGTTTCTTTCTTTTTCAACAGATGTCAGTTCATTAGAAGGAAAGAAAGTTCCAAAAAAGGATTTGGCTGTATACAGATAAATGTAGGGCTTCATCTCAGCAGCTCCAAACCACAGTATGTGCAACAATTTACTTGAAAACCCAAGAAACCATTGGTGACAAGACGTAATAATGTAGGCGCCAATGAAAAAATGTTGGATACATTTACTACCCATATGGCCAGGACCAGTCTGAGGCATGATGTTTTGCCAGAGTCTGAAACTCTGTATCAAGGATGCTACATGATAGAATCTACTCTAAGGCATACTGTAATAGTTAAGATTAAAGCTGAGTTTTTTAGTTTAATAGTGTAAACTAAATGAAGAATCATGGCATATAGATGAGAACCAGCTGGAGACCTTCCCCCTGCCCCCTGACAAAAAGTGCATTCAGCGTTGTTTTTCACTCTGTAAATCAGATTAATCCGCTTTTATTTTTCTCTTCCTGATGGAGGAGAAATGAATTGGTAAGAGAAGAATTTCTGTTGAGCTATGAAAAGTTTATTGTGCTTTTTGATCTTTTAATTGAACTTTTGTTAATGTTGTTTCATTAAGTACTTTTATAACAGAAACAGGAGATCTGGAATTCATGGGATGATACAAGGACTTTAGAACAATACTATATACTATACTTCAGCAAGTTTTATTTCTCTATTTCCTTTCAAACTTTTTAATTTTCCCTTTTAAAATTTGTGTTTAACTTAAGTGGAAACTTTCTGATTGCCGCTTCTTCTAACAGAGTTATTAAAGGCCAGATCACTGCATGCCACTGTCCTTGGCAATAAAGAGAAGCAGAGCTCTCCTTACAGTACTTGTTTGCAGATTACTGCCCACACAGGCACAGCAGTGATTGCATACACAGTATTACTTGTGAAAGCAAGATCAGGGAAGAAGTGTAAAGGGTGAAGACTCCTGATCCACCCCCTCAAACTGCCCTATCTCCTTCTACCCTAGTCTCCCCCCCATTCTCTCCCATCCTCTCCTCCATTCTCCCCATCCATATTCCCCTCTTTCTTCCCATCCTGCCCCATTACACCCTTCTATCCTTCCCCTGCCTCATCCCTATCCCTTTTCTTCTCTCTTCTTCCTTCTTTCTTGGTGGTTCTTCCCCCCTTCTTCATCTCTTGCATCCTGCCATCTTCCCCCTTTGTCCCATTTCCTTCCCCCTTTCTTCCCATCTACTTCCCTTCTTACCCATTCTTATTTTCTCTCTCCCTGTTTTCCTATTGTCACATCATTGCTCCACACTATTCTTCTTCCACTCTTTTCTCATTCCTCCTGGCTCCTTCTCTCCTCTTTTCCTCTTTTTCACCCACTTCTTCCCCCTTCTGCTCCTCCTTCTTCCCTGCCATTCTCCATGGCATTTAGTCCCTCATTGCTCTCCACATGCTCCCACTATTCTCTCCCATATTCCTCCTCTCATTCTTCTTTCTCCATTTAAAATTCAGTTAGTAGTCACGAAGCAAAAAGCAGTCCAATAGTAAGGATGAAATACTGGTCATGAGCTCTTCCTTTGGGTTGTGGAATGCTGACAACTTACTGTGTACCTCTCTTGGTCCATGGTTGCCTCTGCAGGTGGACATTTTTTGATTTTGATTTCAATTATATCAGTACCCATCTATTCCCTTGAAAAGTGGTTGACAGAAGCAAATACAGGGATTGCTGGAAAACAGCAGTAGCTCTGGGGAGTCTGTCAGTGGAAGTTAATTGCAGATTGGTTGAAAGTCTTGAGTAAAAGAGGTCTTTTGCACTGATAGTAGTATTGGCAATGTGGAAACAGTACTAAAAGCTGGGTTTCCTTGCTATTCACCACTTATTTTGGTGAATAGAAGTTAGTACTGAAACCTTTTTATTTTTACTCTGTTTAATCACTGAGTAATATAGTGCTGAACAGGAGTGTATCACTTGACATGTCTGCGCAGACTTCAAAATCTAAAGTATCTTGAAATATCAACAGAGCTGGATTAGTCAACATTACATAAGGCCCCATTTGATAACTTTTCATAGTTGCTTTTGACACAGTCTTTTGCCTTCCCTGTACTGTAGATTATTAAAATAATGTTGCCGAAGTATTGATGATATATGCTATTTTTATGAAAATGGAATATATAATAAATCTTTCATACTATAGTATGAAGCATTCATACTACTTTATATCTGCATTCCACTGTTAATTCAAGTAGTTACAAATAGAAAAACTCAGAGGTTTTACAAAGAGCTGATCCAGCTTTCTACCTCATCCTGACTCCTGGTTTGTTAAAGGTTGCATTTCTCCTTTAAAACAGAGAGGACTATGAAAGTAGAACTATCCAAGAATTATTTTTTCAGAAGAACTAAAAGTTAAGCAAATGTTGACTATAGATGAGACATGTCATAGTCTAAAAAGCATTAGACACATCTAATTGTCTGTCATCTTTGTCACAGGAAAATACTTAGTTCACTAAGACAGCTAAGACAAAATTATGGAGAAAGTAAGATTCAACTTTATACTTGAAAAAAAAGTATATATATATGTATACATATACAACTATACATATATAAATATATAGGCAACTATTTTCACCAGCAGAATTGTTAGAACAGATGTAAACCAGACCAGTTCCTCATTATGGAATTACATTTCTTAACTATATGGGTAATAATATGGAAGTGTTACTTTTCATTGTTTGCAGATAAGTTTGGTAAATAGCTTGTCATTATGATTTTCCCCCTTTCATGTAAACATTGGATAATAAGTTAATACCATATGAACGTATTTAGTTACATTGTTTTCAAATTACTCCAAGCACTTTTAATCCTAGGCAAATGCTGGTGTTTAGAAGTCAGTGTCTCTTCTCAAGCATTTCACATAATTCCTTCAGCAGACTTTTTGAGGTTTTTTTAACTATTTCTGACTTTCTGTAACTTTTGCTCAGATTACCTGTTCTTTTGGAAAGGGAGATATTAGAAAGTCTGACAAACTTTTTCCCAATATGTAGTTTTTCCTCCTTGAAATGCAACCATTGCCTCCCTTTATTGGACTGGCTGGTGGTGTGTATTCTTGGGCAGGTCCTGTTCCTGCCTCACTCTTTTGCAAGATGTGCATGACAGTCATGCAGCAGCAGTGTCAATCCTAACTCAGAATCAAAGAATCACAGAATATTCTGAGCTGGAAGGGACGCACAAGGATCATCAAAATCCAACTCCTAGCCCTGCACAAGACAGCCCCAAGAGTCACACCACTCTGTCACTAAGAGCATTGTCCAAACAGTTCTTGAGCTCTTGTCAGGCTTTTGTGCTGTGACTGCTTCCCTGAGGAGCCTGTTCAGTGCACAGCCACCTTCTGGGTGAAGAACCTTTTCCTGATATCCAACCTAAACCTCCCCTGACAGAGTTTCATGCCGTTCTCCTGAATCCTGTCACTGGTCACCACAGAGAAGAGATCAGTGTCTGCCTCTCTGCTTCCCCTCACAAAGAAATTGCAGAAATGGAATGAGGTCTTCCCTCAGTCTCTTCTCCAAGCTGAACAGGCCAAGCAACCTCAGCTGCACCTCCTATGGCTTCCTCACCTTCATGGCCCTCCTTTGGGCATTCTCTAACAGCTCAATGTCTTTTCTGTATTGCAGCACTCAAAACTGCCCCCAGCACTGGAGGTGTGGCTGCCCCAGCTCAGAGCAGAGAAGGACAATTCCCTCTCTTGCCTGTCTGGTGATGCTGTGCCTGATCTCCCCAGGACATGGGTGCTAGGGCACTGCTGGCTCATGTTCAACTTTCTATTGACCAGGACTCCCAGGTCCCTTTCCATGGGTCTGCTCTCCAGCCTCTCATTCCCCAGTCTGTCTGTACATCCAGGGTTACCCCATCTGAGGAGCAGAATGCGTCACTTTCCCTTCCTAAGCTTCATACAGTTGGTGATTGCCCAGGTGATTTCTAATTTGTCAAGGTCTCTCTGTAGGACCTCTGTCTTCAGAGGGAGTAACCAGCTCCTCCTAATTTTGTATCATCTGCATACTGACTTAATATTCCTTCAAGTCCTGCATCCAATGCACCCTTATGACTTTTCTGAGTCCTTGGATTTAGGGAGTTTTGACTCAGGAAAATCCAAGGGATCCTTGGAGCCAAAGTATGTGCCAGTACCCCCAGATTACACGGGGAAAGATAAATGGCATTGGCAAAAAAAAAGGCAAAAAAATCGTGGTTTATCCACAATAAAGCATGACTAAGGGTAGCTTTTTTTCCTACAATCATGCACCAAGATGATGATCCTTTAGATAGCATAATAACCACTAAGGTGGGCATTATCTCAGCTGTTTAGAGCAAGGTGCTAATTAACTCCAAGACTGTGGGTTTAAGCCCTGTACAGGCATTCACTCAAGAGCTGGACTCAAACATTCATGTGGATCCCTTCCAACTCAGAATATTCTGTGATTCTGTAATTTTATTTTATCTTCAAAGATAGAAAATTAAAGAGTGTGGTTTAGAAATGGACCTAGTTAGCACATATTTCCTGAAATGAAATGTTAGCCAGAGTGCCCGTTCATTTCCAGCATTGTTTAATATAGACTGATGAACTGAAACAGAAATCGGTTCTTTATGCTTTTGTTATTAAGCATGAAATTGGTTGCATTCTTTCTGGGCGAATTTTTTAAGGACACTTAAGCAAATGGTTCAAGACAACTGTGTTCAACAAGCTTCACTAAACCATGTCATTGTTGAAGTACATTCTGTCATCTGTGATGACTTTCTGTTGTCATTAAATGGATGTTTCAAATGAAGGCAATATACTACTCTAGATCTTTATTCACAGATTGGTAAAACCAAATTCACTTTTAATGTCCAGCAGTTATCCTTCTGCACTGTTTTATTCATTCCCCAAGAAACTGCCATTTGAAAAATTATTCAAAATATTTGTTTCCTAATTAAGAAAAATAAACAAATAAATGAACATAAAATTATATGTTCTATCTAAGCTCTTAGTAATTTTTAGTTGTATGAGAAAATAAAGTAAAATTTTATTTGGAAGCAGTGTTACAAGACATCAATTTTACAGTCTTGTTCTCCAAATATCCCTGAGGTAAATATGTCTGAAATAATACAATACTGATTGGATCATTCCTTCTGAATGAAGGAAGAATTTTCTTAGTAAAAACCCAATTGTGCTAGCTACATATAAGTTTTTTTCCTACCTAATTTTTGCATCCTCCCTCTTCCTTTTTTTCACATTTTGTGCCAGAATGACCTCTTCTGATTTTTCATTAGAACTTTGCTTTCTACCTTCTTTTTACATCCATAGATCATACACAAGAGTAAACCAAATTTATTAATTTCAAAATTTTCTTTGCCTTTCCTATATTCTCTACTTGAGAATGACAACTTTTATATTATTCTTCCTCAAGCCAGGATAAGTCATTCATTGAGACACAAAATGTTTGAATTTCCTGGAAAAGATGCACTGTTATTTAAAAGCGTTACTTTTTATTTAACCTGTATACTCTTTCTTTCTTCTTTAGGGTGACTTGAAGTTCCACTTAAATGAGAACAAGCCCTCTCCATTCTTTCAGGGTTGCTTTTTAATTCAGGTTCTCATACTGCAGACTTTAGGTTAAAGAACTCTAATATGTATTCCTGGTACAGGTTATTGATATATTAAAACTGTAAAACAGTGCCACCTTCAGTCAAGATGAATTCAGTTAAATATGAATTTTGTCATATTCATAGAGGAGTAAATAGATATTTAGATCTGGCTCTGATTATCCATTGATTTGTAAGAAACACCCCTTCCTCTATCACATGGAGCCCACATACTTCTGTAAGTGTTGGAGATATATTGGTGATAACAACCATGAGTTTTTGGAAAGTTTCCCCAGTGTAGTCAACATTTAGCACCTGTATACAAAGTCAGAATTACAGTGCTTTAAATGGACCTGGAGTTAACATGGGTCTCAATTGATTCCAAGTCTCTGCTGAAGGCATATCACAAGGAAGACATTTCTTTCAGATGACAGTAAAACTCCAAATTAAGTATCACAGAAACTGCCTGTCACAAGTGTAAAATTCATCTATGCATGAGGTTATCTTGATGATTGGGAAAAAAACTCAGTTTCCTGTAGTTTACAGAGACTTGTATACCAGGTAAAACTCCACCTCTCAGCATGATCTAGACATAAGAGATGATTGAAAAATACTCTGAAGTCAACAGATGCTTCCCGCTGGAAACATGTAATAAGGATCAATTTTGATTCCTGAAAATAGAATCAGATGGAGATTAAATTGAAAGAGAAATTGCTTCCTAGCTGCATGCTTTTCTGTTTATTTCCCCCCCGTACTTCTAGGACATTTATAAGTAAATAAATATTAAAGTAAATAAGAAAACCAATACATAAGCCTGCAGGCTTCTGGACTCATTTGTGTTTTGTCTTCCTCAAAAAAAAAAAAAAAACACAGAGCACAATATATGGTGAAAAACTACATCTACAAATTTGACCCTTGCAAGTTTCCATCAGATAAAGGGTTTTTTTTGTGCCACAGAAATACTTTGACACCTCAGGACTGTCAGGCAGCTAACACTTCTTTACTGATGTGAATGAAGTCTGCAGTTTTTGTGTTCCTTGCTCTTTTTACCTCAGTGATATGATAGTAGGATTATTCAAGTTTCTTACATTAATGAATAAAAGTTTGGGAAATAATTTTGACACATAGCTGGGGGAAAAACATTTCATCACCTTTTAGGAGTATGCCAGAATTATTTGTCAGATACTGGAATCAAACTAGCTGCTCCACATTCTAGCCCCCTGTCTTAAACTCAGACCATCTTTTACTGTTGTTTATAAAATAATCAAACAGTATTTATTTGACCCAGACTTTTAATGGCCCCTGTCTGAGTTCATAAGTATGGAGAGATGAGCAAGAAGCTTTTCCTCTGGAGCAGCTGTTTAAGACTACTCAACGTAACTCCTGCTGTGCTGGTGCTTTGGAGGCTATAGGCAACACTTGCTTTTACTTCTTTGGGGAACAAGCATCTGGAAGCAGAATGAAAGAGATTCAAGCCACGTCCTGGTCCACTCCAGGCTATGGCTTCAGTGTCATTTGGAGGAAAGCCATGCTGTAACTGCCTAAGGACTGATGCAGCTCCTAAGGAGTAAATGGCACAAAGAAATGCTGTGTCTGCTAGTTTGGCATGCTTTCGTCCCTTCAGCTATATGGTTAAATTCTATGTTCTGATCCTTTATTAAAAGCCGTGGAAATTCATCATCTCAGTTAAGTGAGGAGGATGTTTTTAAGTCAGTAAAAATATTGCTAACTGGTTTTGGTGTTCCAATTTTTTTTTTCCTCCCCTGGAAAAACAGCATTTGTAAAGAGATGTTGGGGAAAAAAAAACAATGAAAAATGGAAGTACCTTACTCTGCTCTAACTTTAATGAAAGAAGGGAGAAATGCATGACTTCACAATTATCTAAGGCAGATTTGTAACAGACATCATTGCTTTTTCTCAGTACCTGATTTTACAGTTTGGTCACCCGAGTTTTAAGTGGATGTTACTAAAATAAAATGTGAAGAAAGTGAAGCAACAAAATAAATGTAAGCTTAAACACAGTGACGACAAACAAAATGTTGATGCCTTTTCCTCTGTCTAGACCTCTGTGTTGAAAGCAGTGTTTTCATAAAACTCAGACAGAATTCATTTCCATACTGAGTGCTTAATAGTTCCTGTCAGAACAAAACAGCTGGGAAACATATGGTATCCATTTCCCTGTATCACATGGAAAAAATTTCACATGTAAATAAAACCAACATAAAAGTGTAGGCCTTTGAACCTAGAATCTTATACAATACATAAATAAGTCAGTACAGTGCGTTCTTTGTATTGGCCCACTAAGTTACATGCCTTTTGATTATTATTATTTTTATTTCTTCTTCAGAAATGTTTTCTTAAGCACTTCCAAAAGTATTAATGTAATTTTCAGACATCCATAACTACTAAGCCATACTAATCTCTTGCTTCAGATATTAATATTGTACTGAAAGTGTATATATCTGTTTCCTTAGGAAGGTGTTCATGGCAAATTTTGTGTTTTGACCACAAATCAGATCCCACTGATATGCAGTTAGCGCATGTTATAAATCTGCTGTGTTTAAACAGTATTCTTGACTTTTAGAATGCATTAACTCTTAGTGTACATTGAAAGGGGCATAGTAACTGCCTAAATGATTTTGGGGTTTTAGAGCTGTGCCTCAATTGAAAATAACTAAAGAAAGAAAACTCTGCCACTTATTATGAAGGTCATCAATATCACCAGCTGAGACTATGAAAGAATGCAAATTCAGTAGGATTGAGTTCAATTTTAGTAGGATTAAGAGTTCAGTTGACTTGAGCTCCTTTCTTTCTCTTAAGTCAGATTCACTGGTCAAACTATGCTGCAGTGCACTGAAAGAATTCTCTGGAAGGTCCAGAGCTATAGGTTATGGGTGTGGGTGTACACAGGTTATACATATAAAGGATGGAAAGTTTGACAAAGAAGCCCAGCATAGAGAGGAGAAGTTCAGAAGGAACGTCACACCTCAATAAGCAGGCTTAATTTTTAGATCACAAAATTGTTTAGGTTGGCAGTGTCCACTTACGATCATCTAGTTCAATGACTGTGCTTAAGCAGGGGGCAGCTAGAGCAGCCAGATCTGAATTCTCAGTATCTCTAACAATGGAGATTTCAGAAAGTCTCTGGGCTGCAATGACAGTGTTTGACCAGCCACACAATTAAAAAAGTGTTTCCTTATATTCAGATAAAATTTCTTGTATTTTACTTTGTGCTGGTTGCCTCTTGTCCTGTCATGGAGAAGAGCCTTGTTACCTTTTCTTAATGATGAGATTCCTTCTGACACTTTCCTTCCCCAAGCTGAACAGTCCCAGCTCTCAGGCGATGTTCATGAATTTCTAGTTCTTGTAAGAAAAATACATCTTCCAGAGGAAACAGGCCTTAAAAATTGTTGTTATTGGTGCTAAAACAAATCCACTAAAGAATTTTGACTAACTCTTTTATTGCCCTCCCAGAAAATCATCCTACTCTTATGATGCCTCTCAATGAAGAGCAGAGTACAAACTAACATGGTTGGCCATGACCCCTGTAAATGCCACTAGGCTTTTATTCACAGAACAGATCAGGTTGGAAGGGCCCACAGCGGGTTATGTGGTCCAACTTCCCTGCTCAAGCAGGGCCATCCCAGAGCACATGGCACAGGATTGTGCCCAGGTTGTTCTTGAATATCTACAGAGAGGGGGACTCCAAAACCTCTCTGGGTAACCTGTTCCAGTGTGCAGTCACCTGCACAGTAAAGGTGTTCTTCCTTGTGTTCGGGTGGAACTTCTGCCCATTGCCTCTTCTGCTATTGCTGGGTGCTGCTGAGCAGAATGCATCTTCATGACACTCTCTCTTCAGATACTCATAGACATTGATGAGGTTCTGTCTCAGTTGTCTCTTCTCAAGGCTGAAAAGGCCCAGCTCCCTCAGCCTTTCCTGGTAAGAGACATGGTCCTGTCCCTTATTAGTAACAGCCCTCTACTGGACCCACTCCAGTAGCTCCATGTCTCGGACTTAGGAGCCCAGAACTGGACACAGCATTCCAGATGGGGCCTCATCCAGGACAAGTGAAGGGTGAGGATCACCTCTAGGTCATTGCTGGTAGTGTTTTTGCTGATGCACCTCAGGATGGCATTTACCTTCTTGGGCACAAGCACACATTGTTGGCTCATGGACTACTTGTGTTCTCAGTTAGAACTTGATTAGAATTAATTATTTGTAATTATTACATTATGCATCCTTGAAAAAGTTTCTTTTAGGAATGTAGAGTTCTTCAGTTTTGATAGAGATGACACTAAATCTGTTTAGATATGAATCCAGCATGTTATATAATTGTTGCTTCCAGTGTTTGGCCAGGTATATTTTTAAAGCATGCTATCATATCACATGTCAGGTAGCAGTCATTACTAAATCAAATTCCTCTACTTCTCTAGTTTCCAGCAGCAGCTGGAACTGTGGGGTCTCAACTCTTCTTGGAAATGCACAGAAACCAACAGGAATTGCAGATGTGTGCAATAAATTCAGACCAGTGAAGAGGGTTTCTCCATTGAAGCACCAGCCAGAGAGCTCTGAGAACAATGAAAGTGATGACCAGAACCAAAAGGGAGAATACCAGAAAGGCAGTGATTCTCAGTGTGCACCTCCAAATGATGACCAGAGTTCAGGAGAAGGAGAGAGCCTTAAAAGCAAAAGCACCGAGCCTGCTGCTCTGCTTGGGGAGCTGGAGCACTATGACCTGGATATGGATGAAATTTTGGACGTGCCTTATATTAAATCAAGTCAGCAACCTGTTCCTTTTACAAAGGTAGCTCCTGAGAAAAAACTTCTAAGTGTATGTTCAACCGTGAATGGTCTGAGTGTCAAGACCTGTCCTGCAGGGAGCACAGAGAGCTCGCCTGCAGGCGGGACGCAGTTCTGTGTGCTGTCTCCTGTGAAGGGCACTCAGCTGAGGAAAACACAGCCCATTGTCCTCGATCAGCACAAGCATTCAGCAGAAGAATTAGAGCTTTCCCAGCCTTTAGTTAAGTGTAGCTCAGCCCATGAATCTGAAGCCCAAGGCAAGGGCTTCCTCAGCAGGACGCTTGCTGATCCTGGTGCTCACAAAGCTGAGAAGGCTATGCCGAGCTGCCACCGGAGGACTTTCCACCTGCAGGCAGCAGTGGCAGAAAGCAAGCAGCTGGAGGAGCTGAGTATGAACTGGAGCAGTACAGGGAGCCCAGAAGAGAGGAGCGAAGAGGTGAAAAAAATTAAGAGCATCTTAAACATTGTAAAGGAAGGCCAAATATCTTTACTGGTAAGTATCATCTTTTTCACAAGAAATATAGAGTAAAAGGGAATCTATGATGTGGTTTATTAAACCAGTTAAGCTGATGAAGTTCATATTTTGAACCACTACTGTTTTTATCTTGTAGACTCCTTAGAAATTAAACATATGGGCTTCCAAATGGAAAGTATCAATATTAAAATAAAATATGTAGCAAAACCAAGTTACTAGTTTTATGTATGTATGGCCAAGATTGCTGTTTTATGCAGTGCACTGAAATTATAAAGAAGGCAGACATTTTAACTAATAGGATCACTTAAATTTCAAATTTAAATCCTAACCTATTGCCTTTCACATTTGTGGGTCACTTTGCACAATTATTGCTGGTTTACCACTGTTGTTATGTAGAGGTTGATGATGGGAACAGAGGAGCTTCTGTTGTATTCTCATTATTATTCAGGAGTGTTTATGCTGTATTGTTGCAGCAGCATTCTCCGGCAGGAGCTTTCTGTAAAGCCTCATTGGCCTCTGACCCATATGAAGGTTTTTTTAGTTAATTTCAGCACTGTGATCAGGCATTGTCAATGATAGTTTCTAAAGTTGCAAGTTATCAGAATGATGCAGAGCATGTGATCTCCACACGGAACAGCTGGTGAAGGAACCGTGTATGTATAAAAACTGTTTTTGTTAGACTTTTGTTCAGCTTCGCTGTTTAGCAGCCTAGCTCGAGCACAAAAGCATGCCATTAATATAGAAGCAAGAACAAAGGAAGATATTTAAAACTATACAGAGACAGAAGAGGATATTAGATTACCCATTAAGATATAAAAGCAAGTCAAATTCATCCTGAAATAGGAATTGGGGGTGAAAAAGAGGACATCAGAGGTAAGAAAATATGTATTTTTTCTGTACTGGTTGAAACCTCTTCATTAAGTACACTCATGGAACAATGAGTGCATAACTCTAGGAACTTTGTTATTGCTACTCCTCGACTCTGCATTCAATCTTTTGTTTTTCTTTTGGAGTTTCTCAATCCAGTTGTTTTGGCTTTAAATTAGAATTGGGCAGTAATAATGTATTGCATCATGGTGGTGTAGAACTTTGAGTAAATATACCAACAGGTTTTTTTATGTAAACAAGCTATAAATCTTCTGTCATGTGCTTTAGCTACATTTTAAACCATGCTTAGTGTAAGCTACCACTTTTGTGATGAGCAAAATTGATCAGGAATGTCTTTCAGAAGTTATGAATATTTTCTCTTCAATTACTCATCAATATAATGCCAAAAAAGGGAGAGAAAACTCAAAAAAGAAATTATCAAAATATGGGTATTTTTGCCGTTATCTTGTTAATCAGACTAGTGCAAAGACTTAAAGGCACTTAAGATCTTGCACTGTTGCATGACAATTGCACGAGTAGGAGAGAAACTTGACAATGGATTAAGCCAGTAAACATCCCACCTCTGTACTTATGCTACTACTACCCAGGTTCTATACAGTTAAGTGAAAAGCTCTGGATTTTGACTTGTAAAAGAACATGCCTATTAAGAAACTTCCTTCTGTTTGGCTTGTGTCTGGGGCTGTGAGGATATCCTTAGCTGTAACTAACATACGGCTTTTTTTTAACAGCCACATTTAGCAGCAGATAATCTGGATAAGATCCATGATGAATGTGACAACAATCTGTTGCATGTAGCAGCATCAAAGGGACATGCAGAATGCCTACAGCACCTCACTTCTTTGATGGGTGAAGACTGTTTGAATGAACGAAACATTGAGCAGCTAACTCCAGCTGGATTAGCAATAAAGGTAAGGGGCCCTTTCCGTTCTGTAACATGACATAAAGGTCATTTAGTTTCCTCCTGTGATGGCAGTAAGAAATGCACCAGCAGGGTGTTATTTTTCAGGCTTTATAAGTGAGGAAACAAACCCCAACCTGTTGGCTGGTACTGCATAAGCAAAGTAAAATGGATTACTACACAAGATGTAATGTCCACTGTATATCAATGACAATTTTTATATTGTTGTCAATGCGTATAATTTTTAAATCAGTCCAATAAATCTAAAGACCATTTGTTGTATTTCAAGCAGCTTTCTTTAGGGAGCATTAAAGTTTCTTGGGTTTTTTTTCAAGTACTGGTATAATCTTGTAGAGACAAGTATGAGAACAAGTTTATGAAGCATAAAAGCACTTCGAGTGAAAACTCCTGGTTGTCTAAAGCAGTTGCATCAAAGTTAAAATGTACATGTTGCAGAACTACCTGTTAAAATCTGAAAAACTTAATGTCCAAGTTTACAGAAAAACTTATTATGTAGGAAAATAAGAAAACTCATGGTGTTATTACACTAAAATGAAAGATAGTGCAGGAAGGCTGTTGATTTAACCATAGTGGTTCTGGTTCATTAGTGAGAGTGAATGGTTGAATGACATTCCTTTTATCCTCTAAATATCTTAAGGACAAAGAAGGAAGGGGTGAAACATAATGCAAGAGTTTCTGTTTCTTTGGGGGCATTTATTGTTACTTGCTTCCTGGGAAAAGTTTGGAAACTGAGAAGACTGGTGGATTCCAGCCTGCAGTTTTGTGTATTTGAGGCATCGTTACAGGGCTGTAAGTGCAGGTGGCAGGGTTGGGTTATTTTATTTTTCTGGGCAAAGCCATATGATTAGAAAATTAAACTGATACTTGGTTGCACTAATGAAATGCTCCAAAATCCTGGCCCTTGTCAAACTGTATAGTTACAGTCTGCCAGTTTAAAGTCTTACAGAATTGTAGCAATTTTTCTTTCTTATTATTTTCAATGTAGGTATACAGTATGTAAGCCAATGAATTCTGATACTTATCACTTTTGTGGAAAATAGATGCAAACCTCACATTATGGGAGTTACAGTGGTATAAAGGAAGAACGAGAAAAATAAATATCATTGTATCAGTGTTGAAAACCACTCCTGAAATAAGAATCAAGAGCCACAAGATTTAGTTAAGCAAGATCACTTAAAGGCTCGTGTAAAACTTTGCAATGACCCAGGACAAGTCCAGTCGTGGAGGTCATCATTAGAAATACTTGTGCTGGGGCACCCTCATTTACAGGAAGAACTCCAGAACATTTACACTCTCTTGTGTGAATGACAAAGTATGCTCAAATATTATTGGAAATAATGGAACCAATTGTTAAATAAGCCAGCCTTTCTGCAGAAAAAGACAAAAGGTGTAATTGGCTTATTCTTTAAATTCTTAAACTGGAAATTTTTAATAATTCTGATAAGCTTTTTGCTCTCTGGTAGATGTGTTTAGAGTGGAAACAGCTGGTATTTACACTTTTTATTTGCTTGTTTAGAATGGTCAGCTGGAGTGTGTTCGGTGGATGGTGAGCGAAACAGAAGCTATTGCAGAACTCAGTTGCTCAAAAGACCACCCAAGCCTTATTCATTATGCAGGTTGCTATGGCCAGGTATGACTTTCTTTTACCAAATAGATTACTTAGATACTTATACCTGAATTTAAGTTACGTATGTGTGTAATTTTGTGGCTTTTAATTACAGGTGTTCTGAATTAGTTGAAGTATAGGAAAACCTTCCCCAGCTTAGTCTGTATAATTTTTACAGCATTTTCCCTCCAAAGTTGTTTGTTTGATTGTTTTTTGTTTGATTGGGTTTTGTTTTATAAGGTTTCAGTAATAGCAAGGAGAAGATTAGCTGGCATATTAGGCTGACCAATAAATCCCAAGAATGTCTACAGAGATCAGCTGTCATCTAGAGGAGTCATAGGGCACATCAGAAGAGCAACGAAATTTTTCAATTTAAGAATTCATTGTTTTGGCAGTGAAGTATGGTGGAACTTGAACATCATCTGTCTAGCTTTAGCCACTTCCATTGAAAACTACATACAAAAATAAGTTGTAGATTCGCAGAATATTCTGATTTGGAAGGGACCAACAAGGACCATGATCTTAAATAAATGGTCCATATGGGGTTTGATCCCACAAGCTTGGTGTTATTAGTACCATGCTCTAGACAGCTAAGCTAACTGTAAATCAATCCTGTTTCACACCTAACTTGTCTATTGATATAACAATGATACACCACTGAAGTAAGGCATTCTAGTGCTTTGCCAATATCTGGAGGAACATATATGCCACTTAATTACATTACATTCTCTTCCTACAATGTCTGTTTTTTCTTGAGTTGATCTTGCAATAACCCCTCTTAAAGGTACCTTCTCCAGAATCTACTGTGGAAGGCGTAGTGATCAGTTATTCTTCTCTAATCTCTTTGGCAGATGGACCAGTTTATCCCACAGTTTCTTCAACAGACATTAAAGATAAATCATAGAATCACAGAATCATAGACTGGTTTGGGTTGGAAGGGACCTTAAAGATCATCTAGTTCCAACCCCCTAGACATTGGTGGGGACACCAAACCTCACTGATTTTGTGCTAATGCTTTTTACTCTTCTTATGAGAGAAAAAACAAAATATAACCACTAAGATAATCATTCTTTGGTGTGTGTGGTTGTCTCATTCAAATGCTATATGATTATTGTGGCATGTTTCGGCTGTTAACTGCTTCTGTCCAAGCATGAATTTACTGGAGGGGTAGGGAAGGAGAGGAGGCAGGTTTGGAAAGCTGTGGAGCTGGGAGTCTACCTTTTCTGCTGCTGTTTCCATAGGCACACAGACACGTTTTCATGCTGTGCAAGGACCTCCTTTTTCTGCACTTTTTTACTCGGTAGATATTACTGGTGCGAGATAGGACCCTGCTGGATATACAGATTGCTAATGTTAGCAAGTTTGCTGTAAACCCAGAACTGAGGATAGAGAATACATGAGTCAGATCAAAACTGGATTAGAGAAAAAGTGCTTGCTACTGGGAAGAAAAAGTTTGGAAGAGAAAGTTGCATGTGAACTTAATTTGTATCTTCACTTGATTAACCTAATTTTATCCTCATCTGTAAAGATATTTATGTAAACTAAAGCCAGCGACATTTTGGGTTTTTTCAGTGAGTTGTGCTATCTACTGCCAGAAACAGATCTGGCATGCTTTATCTAGATTCTTTTCAAAGCAGAACGGAAACTCTTACCACTTAAGAAACACCAGCTACAGTCAACCACCCATGAAATTTGAAAAGGTGATATATAAATCGCTGCCAAATTTTCTTAGCTCAATGCTAAAGAAAGTTCATATGCAAAGCCAGTTATCTTTTTTTTTATAATCCATAAACAACCTTCAAACCCTAGGGAATATTGAGGCTAAAGGACTGCCAGACTATCGTACCCAGCTGTGTTAAGAAAAAAACACTTCGAGAAATTTAGATGCTTACTTGGCACTGTCCTGGAAGCTTTAATTTATTTTACCATTACTTACATGAGAGATAATCCATGTAAACACTGATCTTGGCAGAATTACAAGACTAATACTTTTACAATGAAGACCTGTTATTGAGTCCTTTTCTAAGAGAGTCAGTCCATCCATTGTTTCCCCAGGCATTAGACATGCACGCCATATTTTTCTTCAAGAACTATAATTTTGAATGGGCAGCAGAAGGGAGTTCATAGCAAAGTTCCTATGTTAAAGGTCATCAAACTACAGTCATGGCCTGCCTCCAAGGACATGTCAGCAACATTTTATTTTTCCAGTGGGAGAGGGGGATTGCATAAATTAATCTGATTGAAGAGAACAAAAGCTCAAAGTCAGCCTATAGCCTGGTCAACATAGCCCTAGCAAGGGTTTCTTTAGGCATGAGATTATGCAAGACGAACCATGATGTTTGGGAGGCCTTTCCATGCTGGGTATAAGTTATGAGCCCTGAGACACAGGGCATGTCAGCTGTGTCTGGCCCCATCACCATGTCACAGGAAGGTGGTGGTGCACTCCTAGTACACATAGTCCTAGTCCTGACTTGGAGCTTCATGAGGCTGGAAAGTCTTTCCATCAGGGATGTTGTGGTAATATGGACTGCATATGTAAGAGGCAGAGGGTGAGGAATGCCAAGGGTTTGTGGTTTCTGAACTCCAGAGAGTCTAGGGAGACTTTGGGCAACCAAAGCACAGCTGAGGGTCTAGAAGAGATCCTGTGCATGCCTTGATGGTGGTAGGGTTGTGGAGATCACAGTGGGAGGGAGTCTATGACTTTCAGATATGGAGATACCTAACAAAACACCTTTGTTTTACACCTCAGGATATTTGCCTTCCTGTCTAATGTCATTTTTACAAAGGCAATTTGTTGTTTTTACTCGCTCCTCCTCCTCTACTGTGAAGGGATACTGGGAAGGCCAGTTTACTTTAATTTATATCAAGTGATGGGGCTAGGATTAGCTGTATAGTCAGTCAGCATGCTAACCCTTCCTTTTGTAAGCCATGTAATGATTTAAATGGTCAGCAGCCTGTCCCTAATTTTCCTGAAATCTTTTTTGTAGAGAGATTTGAATTATTGTAGGTCTAGAATGTGCCAGACAGGTGTTAATAACTGTTAAGAGCATAAGCATTGTAGGTCTTAAAATTAACAGATATACTGAATAATTTACCAGTATTTATCAGTTCCTATTATTTAACAAATAAGTGATTATTTTCCATTGTCTTCATCTGATGAATTTTCTTACTATCTTTCATTTTGTCTGGATAAATCAAAGACTATAAATCTATTCCTGAAAACATTTTTCCTGAAAATACATAATGTAAGTGTTAATAAAGTGAAATGTGCCATATTTTGATATATGATGGTTTTGTTTTCTCTAGTTTGAAGTGAATGAATATTTGTTTTCTTGGGTATTTTTGGTCAAGGATAAGTTTGTTGAAACACAAACTGTTGGAGTAGAACTATGACCTTGTGCCTGTGATCACTTAGTGCACCTGTAGTCCTAAGTACAGATGATTTACTCAAGCCACCCAGCTACTCGATTTCTTTGTTGATAAGATAAAAGACTAGAAAGCATCATTTGCTCCATGCTGATTGTGATCATAAAATTACAGAACATGTTTAACATTCTGGTCCCTAATACGCTCCAAATAAATATATGATTTCAAAGCTGTAGTTGTCTTCCAATTCTGCAGATAAGTTTTGCTAAAATATTTTTCTTTTAATTATTAAAACAGAGGCAATTCATAGAAGTAGTATAATCCTTCTTCTTTGCTGGCTAACACCACTGACATATTGAAAAATTGCTCGAAAGTGTTTTTAAATGGATATGTGATCTGTAGCCATCTCTCCATGCTGGCTCTCAGCTGTGTTCAGCATTCAGCCAAGAAGTCAAAATACCTATGCCCTCACCCTGTAACAAGAACAAAATTGCTGCTAAAGTGAAGATATGAAGATAAGTATCAGACAGAGTAGCCCTCTAAAGCAGGGAGCAGAGACCCAGAAACTTGAATGAGCAGAATCATCTGTAGTAGCTCTAGAAGGGCCTGACAATTCCTCTCCTTTTCATTGCAATTAAAATTTCTGTGATACTTTTACACAAAAAATGCAGGTTTATATCCAACCTGTGTAGAATTTTCTTTCTTCATTTTTATTCTTTATCTTTTCTACATAATTACTGCTCAAAGTCTTATATGTGCTTTTTAGTACTGTTTAGTACTGTATTTACGTCTACTTTAGTTTCCGTGTTTCTAATGAGTGATTATGTACTTATGTGTCACTGAAGGTACTGAGGTGCTGTAGGTTAAGTCTGTGGATCAGCATTTGCCTCACCAACATTACAATCTACAAAGCCCCTTTGAACTGGAGCTCTGAGTCAGTATCACATTATAGGTATCAATTCAAGATATTAAAAACTATATGTTTAAATAAAAAAAAATATGCTAGGAAATAATTTAGTCTTTTCACCTTTTCAGAGAGAAAGACTGGGAAAGCAGCTGTAGTCAGCTTTAATGGACCTCACTTTTCTCTGTTAACT
Organism: Zosterops lateralis; assembly: GCF_965231275.1. Classification (NCBI taxonomy): domain Eukaryota; kingdom Metazoa; phylum Chordata; class Aves; order Passeriformes; family Zosteropidae; genus Zosterops; species Zosterops lateralis. The sequence continues at coordinate 56,588,273 of NC_139800.1, read as the reverse complement.
ATAGATTTATTCTAGATTTTCAATATGCATCATATTCATTTTGGCAAAATGAGATTTAATCAGGAGTGGCATAGGAAGTTCCTAGAGAGAAGATTTTTTTTTCCAAATAAACTCCCCAGAGAAAAAAAGAAATCAAAGAAGCTTAGTGCACGTATCTAACTCTACACTATTAGAAAAGAACACCCGAATAAATGTGTATTGCACCTACATACGTACACAAAAAATGGTATTAAAAAAAAAAAAAACTTTCTGCTTTAGTTTTGGCTTCCAGACTTTCAGTGGCAAGTTTTTGCAGTCCAAGTCTCTGCATCCTTCCCAAAACTCAGGACATACAAATGGTCCATGAGTCAATACATTGAGTTCTTAGGGTAGCTTTATTCTCTGGTTTTAATTGTGTTGCTTCTTGTTTAGTACAACCACACAGAGATGGGGAATGATTACAGATTTGAAGAGTCTAACTGCTCAGCTCTGTAATCTGAGCATAATTCTGTTTTAATTTTCCAGAGAGACTTGTGAAATCTGACCAAATTTCACAACCTGATTTTCAGATTGATATATGGGTTATTCTTCTTCAGGTTTCATCATCAACACAGAGGCATGCACAATCTTTATGTACAATTTCTCAGAATGTAACAATACTCATATTTTTCCTATTATGTCTTTTTATAAAATAAAGTATTTCAGCTTTTTTCCATGGGGGGCAAAAAGAAAATCAAAACTCCCTAAAAGACAAGCCAGAGTTCCATGATGCATCAAGCCTACAAAATTAAGGGAGACTGAAAACAAGAGATTATTGGATAATATTAGTAGTAGATGATAGCACCAGTATTCCTCTAGTATATTTATCTTTTCTTTTTTTTAAATCTTTTATGACATTTCTTTGCCCTTAGGAGAAAATCCTTCTGTGGCTTCTTCAGTTTATGCAAGAACAAGGGATTTCACTGGATGAAGTTGACCAGGATGGAAATACTGCTGTTCACATAGCTGCTCAACATGGTTATCTAGGATGCATACAGGTAGAGTGATAGCTATGACAGAAATCTCTTAAATTTCAAGCTTGAAAAAAATTATTATGGGAAATCTAAGTGGGAAAAATTATTGATACATCAAAACACATCAGAAGAAAGAACTTTTAACCAGTAGGAGTCAGACTGAAATGCTGAAGAGCTCTGGGTTTTTGATTTATTCTCAAGTATGCCGTTGTAACCCTAAACTAACTTGTATTGTAAGGTGAAAGCATGATTATATCGTTTATATATAAGCAGCTAGTGTGTATGTTTTTGTGTTACAAAAGGGCAGCCAGTGCAGATATGCATACTTTTCTTATCACTCTGATAATTTCCTTCTGTTTCTTTTTCCATTGGGTAGTTGTAGCTCTCCAGTTCAGGGGAAGTATAAAAGATAGGTTTGTTGAATGATTTACGCCTTAGTAAACCATCCTTTTCAGACTTACCATCCTGGAATGAATCTGTGCTATTACAATCAAGAGTGATGCTGATTTTTAACTAATATTCAGTGAATCATCTTGGTCACTGAAAACAATATAATTCTTTTTATAGAGGTGCTGGAAATGGTAATTTGTCCCGCTGAGAAGGCTTACACATCTACGGTACTTACGGGAGCTAGAACAAACCAGTTTGGATACCTCTGTCCAGTACCTGTGTTCAATGCAGACAGAAAAGTCATGAAGTTGAACTGAATGGCTGGTCATAGAGCCATAGAACAGTAAAAAATGGAAAAGACCTCAAGGATGATCAAGTCTGACCAAACTAGGATCACCACCATGTTCACCATTAAAACATGTCTTCAAATGTCACATCCACACCATTTTTTGGGTCCACTTCCAGGGACAATGACTCCACCATTTCAATGGTCAATCTGTTCCAGTGCTTAACAATCCTTTCTGTGAATTTTTTTTCTTAACAGCTGATCTAAACTTCCCCTGGCACAACTTGAGGCCACTTCCTCTCATCCTGATAACTTGTTACATGGGAGAAGAGGCCAGTCCTTACCTGGCTACAACCTCTTACCAGGCAATTGTAGAGGGCAGTGTCCCCCCTCAGTATCCTTTTCTCCAGGCTAAACAACCCCAGCTCCCTCAGCCTCACAGGGCTTTTGCTTCAGACCTTTCCCCAGCTCTGCTGCCCTTCTCTGGGTTTGCTCCAGCACCACAATGTCATTCTTCTTGTGAGAGGTCTAGAACTGGTCACAGGGCTTAAGGTGTGGCCTCACCAGTGCCCAGTACAGGGGTATGGTCACTGCCCTGGTCCTGCTGGCCACACTATTGTGGACACAGGCCAGGATGCCCTTGGCCTTCTTGGCCTCTTGGGCACAGTTGGCTCATGTTCAGCCACTGTCAACCAGCACCTCTAGGTCCTTTCCTGGCAGGCAGCTTTCTAACCACTCTGCTCCAAGCCTGTTGTGCTGCTTGGGGTGGCCCAAGTACAGTTGAATCTTATCTAGTTGGCCTCAGCCCTTTGATCCAGTCTGTACAGATCCCTTTGCAGAGGTTTCCTGCCCTGCAGCAGATCAACACTCATGCCCAACTTAGCATAATATGTGAGTTTACTGACAATGCACTTGATCCCCTTGTACATGTCGTTCATTATATTAAACAGGACTGGCTCCAATCCTGAGCCCTGGGGAACACCAGCACTGACCAGCCACTGCTGGGATTTAAATACACTCACCATCTCTTTCAGAGCTCTGCCTTCCAGCCAGTTTTTCACTCAGTGAGCAGTATGTCCACACCATAGGCAGCCAGATTCTCCAGAAGACTGTGGGAAACCGTCTCAAAGGCTTTACTGGACTCTAGGTATACAGACCCACAGCCTTTTCCTCATCCACCAGGCTGGTCACTTTGTCATAGAATGAGATCAGGTTGGTGAAGCAGAACCTGTCTTTAATAAGCCCATGCTATGGCTGAGATCCCCTGGTTGTCCTGTACTTGTTGCATGAGGGTAGCCAAGGTGATCTGCTCTATGAACTTGCCTGGCACTGAAATCAGGCTGACAGGCCTGTTCTTCCCTGGATCCTTCTTCAAACCCTTGTTATACATGGGTGTCAAGTTTGGCAACTTCCAGTCACTGGAACGTCCCTGGTTGATCAGAGCTTCTGGTAAAATATTGAAGATGAAGCAACTTAACTTTGTGTTAATTGCAATGCACCCTGTGTCCATCAAATTTTCAAGAACCATTAGTCACAGGAGTACATTTCAGTGTTTGTGTTGTCAGCAGTTTGAGCAAAACCTGTTTGAAGAAGAAATAATAATGAAATTATTCCAGGAAATTGCAGAGAGGTATTAGATAAACAAACTAGTCATTGGAGAAGAACAGATAAAAGAATAAATAACCCCTTGGCAGAAAATGAGAAATAAAAATTAAAGTGATTAAGTCAAGTTAGGGAGGAAAATGTCTAAGAAGGAGCAGTAATTCTCAAAGGACTCAGATATGTATCAGTACATGTTATTCCTGTTACCACACATGCACCAATCCATGTCACTCTTCAGGCCACTGCAAATACAGAACATTTGTATTAGTCCAACCCTAAAAGAAGTGCCGAGAGTGAATTTTTATTAGCTAATCTCTTCAGAAGTTAAGCTCTGAAGACCTAAGTGTATTTGTGTACACTCTTATGTTGGAGCAACAGCTGCAGAGCTATAATTTAATAATTATGATTATGATTATGTTGATTATTATAATTATTGCAGTCTATTTATATATTTGGTCACCAAGAAGACATAACTCTGTAAAAGCCAGTTTGAAAGTATTGCGTAATAATAAAAAAAACCCAAACAAGTTGAGCTGAATGAATAGACTTGAAAATAAGATAGTCATATAGATTTGGAGAACATGACCATCTCTGCATTTTCTTACTGAGGGAACATGTCTTTTTTCTTAAAGACGTGAGGAATGGATCCTGTGGAAACTCATAAAAGAATAAAATAAACAAACCACCACATCCATGCTGAATCTAGTGGCTTTATTATTCTATTGTAGTCAATTTGCTTTGATCAGTTGGAAAAAATACATAGAAGAAATGTTTATGACTCACTAGTGAGGGGCACTGTTGTGGTAGAGGGTGTGCTTAGGGTTGCCATGGAGTGTGTGTTTAGGGTTGCTGTGTCAACAGTGCTTCATCAAGATGTGCAGTGCATTTGAAGTAGAAATGGGTGTAGATTATTTTGAACAGAGTGGTGACATCTGCAGGCTGTTTTCATGGATAAAACTAAACAAAGAAGAGACTAGTCCTGCTTTCTCTGTGAAGAACAAACCTTACTAAATGGTTTAGATTTCTAAAGATTATTTTATTTTAGGTAAATATGCAACTCAACAAGTGCCTTTTGTTGAAGTAAGGCTATGAGAAATAAGTCATGAAAATATCTACTGGTGATAAAAATACACAATGTCAGTAATATCACTTCACTTACACCTCACAGTCTTAAGTGTAGTTGATGTTTTGTTGTGCTGTGAAACAAAATAAGCCCTGTGCCCAATAAGCTTACAGTCTAATTTAAAATAATGTACAGTGGATAATCTAGTAAGAAGAAAGAAGTGATAAAGGAAACAGGGAAACTATAGGCAGCAGCATAAAAAATGAAGAATCACAGTCTATCAGTGATTTTCTGGCCTGCTTACTCCACTGTGTTTATTTCACTCTTATCATGTTTCAAACTATGCAATTACTTTCTGCAAGGTCATAACTCTCCTTTGTTTTCTTTCATGGCAAATGAAGCCAAATCTATTGATACGCTGTGCAAGGGTTCATAACTTTCCTTTCCGTGTGGTTTTAGAAGATCAGACAGACCACCCATTCCACTTCTCTGTCAGCAGATGCAGAGGTCTCTGTATCTGCTGTTTGTGGCCTGCCAAGTCACTCTAGCCCTCAGTGGTTTGCAAGTTCTATTTGCAAAAGTCACCCAAGATTAGCCGTGCAATACCTCCTCTGCATGTGTATGCATAAAGATAATGACACTGTAGTTTCTGGCTTTAAAGGTTCACAAGTTTTCCTAGGGGCTGCTATCAATGTGTATCAAAGCATTGCTGAGAATATTTAGGTCCTATTTTACCTACTTCAGTAATGCAAATGGCTCCTAACGGATTATCACAAACAGATCATAAAGAAGGAAGACTTGGTTTCAAATCTTGCTTCACTTATTGGATGTCTTGAGGTCAGCTGGACAGAACTTCTTTTGCACATGGAACACTCTTTATTCTAGTCTCAGAATAACTCAGATGTCATGCTTACAACCTGGATGGTTCTCCAGCAGCAAGCTAGGGTTCTCTGCTGGTTCTGTGAGTAACACAGAGATATACATCAGAGAATAAGATACTATTTTTCTTGAAGACTAAAAGCTGATGCATATTTCAGTATGTCTTCAATCGAAAATGGAAGTGACTAGAAAATAGTGCAAAGCAGTGAGACTTCTCTCAGCACTAAAAAGCCACAGTGACCTAACCCCCCCAAAATTCAAACTAGATTGATAAAGTCATTGTACAGTTCTTTATCTGCAATAAGAAATTTGTGCCTATCTGACCTAAAGTATCTGCCCTATCTTTCAATATCTGAGCGTTACTTAGTTAAGGAGTCAGGACACTGAGACTTCCCTACTGAGTGAATTAAACATAGGTATTCTGCTGTGGTAGAAAATGGAGAGCTAAGCAGCAAAAGGAATCAGCAAATACTGTAGCAAAGACGTTACTAAAATAAGATTCTAAGGGTATGTTGCAATACCTTGCAGTGTGGAGATCCCAAGAACAGACCTGGTAAGCCATTACAGCTCATCACCACCCATTCTAAACTGGCTAGCAATGTATTCACCCAGATGCAATCTAGAAGAGATGTCCTGAGCTTTGTTTTCTAGGTTTGCTATGTGTTAAGTTATCACAATGTTCCGTAATGCATAGATAGGTGCATCTGCAGAAGTTTATTACTGTGGTGCAGGAGACAATCAATAGGTGGCCAAATGAAAGTCCTCTCCTTTCATTTGGTAGTCCCACTCACTGTATGAATGCTACAAGTGCAAATGAATGAACAGAAAACATATCAATTTAGTAGAACTTCAAGGGGATAGGAAGGAATAATATATAAAATAGAGTCTCTTTATAGCCCTTCTGAACTGCAGTTCACTCTCCTATGTTACTGTTGCAACTGAGTGGTAGATTTTATTGGTATGTGGTTTGAATTCAAGATTTTTCAGTGAATTAATTTTTAAAATTATTGTCTTAGACTAACATTTTTCAAGCATTTCATTCAGGAGTGCTTTTTGTCCAACCATTCTTGTGCTGATCAGAATTTCCAGTAGAGATTTACACTTACAGATGTCAGTGTTCCCTTTTATGTTTTTACAGACGTTGGTTGAATATGGAGCAAATGTCACCATGCAAAACCACGTGGGAGAGAAACCCTCACAAAGTGCTGAGCGACATGGGCACACCATGTGTTCCCGCTACTTAGTAGTTGTGGAGACATGTATGTCGCTGGCCTCTCAGGTTGTCAAGCTGACTAAGCAGCTGAAGGAGTAAGTGTTTCATTATTAGCAAGAGGGATTGATCTTAAAACAATACCCTAATTCATCTTCCGTTTATTAGCAGTGTCTATTTTCTTCTTCTTATAGATATTTTAAATTATATTTCTCCCTTATTTCTCCACTCTCTCCTGCTCTCAAGTATTTGTCACTTCACCTTTAGCAGCTCAGTTTTTCAGCTCTTCTTTTTGTGGGAGTTTGTTGTGTACAGACATCAAGGGAGTGGCAGCTGAAAAGGGTATGTATGAAGAAATCCATTCCCTTTTCCCTTTGCATATCTTGCAGTCACATCATTACAGATCATCACTTCTGTTCATATAGCATGCTTTTATATAGAGGTTACAGTGCTGGGTACTGATGTTGGGAGGAATAATAGATATAATAATAGTTGGAAAGATTTTTTTTTGGTCTTGGAAAGTCACCAAAACCTACAATGGCTACTCAGGAAATATCTTCTGTCCTGTATTTCTTCATATTAATTGGTTTTAGTATTTTGGTATGTTTTTTATTAAACATTCTGCAAAGAGCCTATTATTTTGTGACACAAATGATTCTAATTGCTTGCTTTAGTTGTAGATGCAGTTACTGTGGCTTAACATGTCAGTATCCTCATAAGACTCTCAGAAACCATCAGCACTGACCTGACATTGTTCTAGCATGGATATGTGATCAAGATGTCAGCTATCACAGCCCATGAAAATCACTTCTGATTACCTCGTTTCAAGGAGACTATATCATTTTATAGTGATAAATGTGTAGCTAATTGTATTGGGTATAAATTACAATATTCTGCTAGCAGGGGAGCTGCGGAGTGGCCTCAGTGAGAGCAAATGAGGGGTTTCCCTTTGCGAGACAGAACTCTCTGCAGTAGACCTACTGCAGGACACAACTAAGCTCCAGCAATCATTCTTGTTAGCACCTCTGAGAAAACATATCTAAAAAAGAGCAGAAAATGACAGAGAGACAAAGAAAACAGAAGAGTGAGAATCAGAGGGAACAGCAAGGCCAGAGGAGCTGGAGATGCACCAAGATGGAGAAGGCACAGCCCAAAATGGTCCATGGAGTACCCATTGTAGAACAGGTACATCCCTTGAAAGAGCTGCAGCCCACGGACAAGCCCAGAGCCAGTGATTTCCTGGTTGGAATGCAGTCTGTCAAACACCCCCACTAGAGAACAGGAAAGGGTGGGAAAAAAGGAGAAACAGAGAGAAACTGCTACACATGAACCCTGACCTGTGCTGCATGTTGGCTTACTGAAAAGACTGGAGGGTAACCTGCAGCAATGACAAGAGGGCAAGAGAGGTGTCTTGAGTGAAGCCTGAGAATGGGGAAGAGGACCTAGGTCAACAGATGAATCTGGGCAAGAAGCTGAGCTTGGAAAAGGAGAAATTGTAAAATTTTTTTCCCAATACCTGAACCAGTAATGAAATATTTATGCTAATTAAGTTAAAACCACCATGTTGAATCTCTTTTGCCCATGACAGTAACAGGGAGGTGATCTCCCTGTCTTTACCTTTACATTTTTTCTTTGCAGTATCAGCATGCTTTTAGATTTATACTGTGAAAAGTACAAACACTGGACTGAGGATCATTATAACATTTACCATTTTAATAATTTTACAGCTTGACAGTGTTCCCTGGATATGTCAACGTACCTGGTTGTACTTGGTCCATTTGCTGAAAAATACAATCATCTGACATAAAGGAAGAAATAAACATAGGGCATTCCCTAGAAGACAGCATTAGCATCTGACTAATATTGATGTATAATGAAATATATTTTCCCTATAATTCAGTAGAAAAAAAAAAAAAAAAGAAAAACCACACACACCAGGAAGTAGAGGTGGCAGCCACAGAATATCCAAGTTTCAGTTCTTTTCTGTTCTCTTCCAGTATTTGATAAAAGTTTTACCTCATATATGGAAAAAAAGGAGATGTTATGTGAGTCAGCAGGCTGTTTTCTCCCACAGAAATAGTCTAGTTGTGATTTTCATGACAGAACTATTAACATTTTTCCAAGTATCCCTGTTGTCTCACAGACTGCATCCATAGGAAGTCATTGAAATTATTATTATCAGGCTCCTGAGGAGTGTCTTTGTTTGTTTCAGCTGGAGTTGAATCTGCTTCCCTTCAGCAGCCTAGTTTTCAGGCTTCAGATTAGTTTCAGTAAGTGCAGCAGCAGCCTTTTCTCCCTTTTCTACAAAGATATGTCTCTTCTGCAACCCTGTTACAATTTACTGAGTCAGTGAAATAATCTATTTTCTGCTTGAAGGAGCAGCTTCTACATGCTATTTGGGCTGCAGGCCTCAGGCCACAAGTGGTTTTGATAGATGCAACGGACCATGTTCAGAGGCTCATGCTCAGGAGCCAGAAGGGATGAAGGAAGGAGACTATTGTCCTGTTTTTCAGTCCTCAGCCTTCTTAAAAATCCAAGGGTGGTACAAAGTACATCTATGGAACAGCTTGTCAAGGGCACCTTTATTACAGCAACACCTCTGAAAATCCTGAAAGCAGTTCTGGAGTTCCTGAAGACATTAGATGGCAACAAATGGAAGTCAAGTTTGCTAATCTAATTCTTTCAAATGTATGCAGTGCAGCTGTTATATGGGAATAACTGCAACCTGGGCAGTTGAGCTGGCTTTCCTGGATTTTCACCAACTACTTCTCCCAGGGTTAATGAACACTGTTCCAGAGATGGAAGAGGTATGATTGTATCATGATGGATATACCTGAACAAGTCAATATCAACACTGAGGGCTCTTACATGCTTCCCAGCTTTCCCTCAGCTTTCATAAACATGAGCTGATCATGCAATTCTCTTTATTTTGACTGCCTTAGTGGTGAAACAAAGGAGCCTCATCTGGTAACACTATTTCCCCAGCCACAGGAAGACTGGAATGGTTGATTTTCTGCAAGAAGAAAAGCAGTACAGAAACTCTCTTAGACAAGCACTTATCTTCTGTATCTGTATCTGATCTGTATCTTCAAAGGTTTTAACTCAAAGAAGGATGTATCACCTTCCATTCTCTTTTTGAGTTCTTCCAGGCATCAAGCAACACAGAGGAGTTCTAGAGAGAAGTTATCCCAAGCCATCATACTGTTTGGAGCCATTCCTTAATAGAAGGCAAAAAATTAAAGCAATAGTGTCACATTTTTCCAGTCTTCACATCTTTCAGCTCTTTGAACCAAAGCATCTCAGATGACAAATACAGAGGAATATAGAAAAATATTCTGAGCTGAGTCTAAGTCTCCATTCAGGTTTGAGCTGAGTCTAAGCCTCCATTCAGGGGCAGAAGCCTTTATATTTGGAAGAAGGAAATAAGTGGAAACTACTAATATTCCATCAAATCTTCACAAGAGGATTAACTGAGGTTTTCCTCCAAAAGGGAAAAAAACAATTCTTTCCAATAGGTGGAAAGTAGCCCACAAAGACCTACTGTTACTGGGTTCAAAATGCAAGCTGTGCTTTAAATCTCTTGCTAATTACAGAAGTTTTTCAATCCTGTATGACTTCCTGAGCTAAGTAAAATACTTGGGATAATCACAAAAGTTTCCCATAGAGACTATACAAAATAATTTGATTTCATTTTAGTTCCTAGGGTCTTCACAGGTCTTACCATCTTAATTGTTCTCTCACTGATTTTACCTGCCCAAAAAAATCCATAATTGCTAGTGTAGAAAATTCCTACATGCAATGTAAGTTGTATTATTTGGGCTTTCCTGGTCTGAAGAAACCATAAAGTGAGTGCTTCCATAGACTTCTTTTAAAATGCTGCCTGACAATGGACCTGCATTTCCATATTGTACTGTCCTACATTTGTGGACCTGGATGGGCATATCAATTAATGAGTGAGACACCTACTAATTTTTTTGATAGGCTATCAAGCCAAAATCTCTGTCAAGGCAAAGATCAAAACAAACCATAAGTCAACAGATGAAGTTGAGAAAATAATCTAATATTTTCATTTGTAGGCACTTTTCTATGTTTAATGAAAGAAATCCATGATTTTCCTGGAAGGAATAGCTGTAAAAATAACTGAATAAAAAAATCCCTTTAGTGGTATAGTAACGTGTGTGCAAGTACCTGGGGTTTCTGATTGTGTGGGTTTTTTGGGGGGTAAAATATGTTATATAGACATATAGTAAGAAACCCAATATAAACCCAAATATAAATATTCATCTCTTTTTTTACTTAGTTAAGCTATTTTATGTTCTGCTTTGTAGTGTAGTCATTCCTGTGTTACTTTAAAAAAAAAAAAAAAAAAAAGAAAGGAGAAATAAGAAAACATGCTATGAGAGATACTCTTGGAGAGCCCAGTGCCTCAGCCTATTCCCTCAGCAGGTACTGAGTTCCCTGATTTCATAAGGGGGTATTTAGGATCCCCAGATGTCTAACTAGGCACCAAAGGGTCTTTACATATTACTCACTGGGAACATTGGCTAAGCTAATATTCCCAGAATTTGGCCATCAATTATAATAAAACAAGTATACGTTCTTACCCCTGAAGCTACAGTGATCTTGTCTCCTAAATCAGTCTCTGGCTTTAATACTTTGAAGTATTGCTATTCCAAGAAATTGTGATCCCCTGTTTTCAATATTATCTTAGAATATATATGTGCATGTTATTTATATTTAGGGATAGTGCTGTCAAGATGTGTGGGTGTCTGTGACTTATGTACTGACTAGTTAAACTGTGAAAATGGAGGAAACTTTAACTCTTTTAGCACAATAAATTGTTTAAGTGGAATCAGAACACTACCTCAAGAAGACATGTCAGAGATCTCCATTGAAGCTAAACACTTTAAAAACTTTTAGCTGCATTATTTAGAAAAGAAATTGAAGGAATGATAAAAGGAAAAGAAAACAGGTGAATTGCATCACAACCTGAAAAAAAATTCACTGGCTCTTATAGGAGAGTATCTGGGGAGCTCCAGTATAAGCTAATGTTGACAAATGGTAGGACTCATATTAAAATAGTCTAAAGAAGTGTGTAGGCCAGAGGAAGGAAGATGGAAGATAAAAGGAAGAAAGTATCTACATAAAGCACGGCTGTTTTGTAAAATGCAAGGCAGTATGTCAAGATCACACCTTCATTTCTATTGCATTTTTCAAGCTCACTTTATTAAAAGTATATATTAAAAGTAAAACACTTGTTTTCTGCCAGCACTGCAAGTAGAACCTCTAGTCTAAAAAGTGATCTGGATTCTTTCTGGCTTTGACATTGCCAGTTATAAGGACTGCATTTGGAACACAGCTAAATCTTCTGCTTTCCTAGCATGTGAGCTAGGAAAGTGTCCAGCTCACTGGTAGAGAACTGCCTTAGTTATGGATATCGAACAAGAATAAAGGTGCTAAAAACATATTACTTAGGCAGCAACAGAAGCAGACACTGGGGAAAGCAGATAAAAAGTAATTTTCCCATGGTGATTTGGTCAGGACCAGGGAACAAAAGCCTCTAAAACTCTAATTTTCTTCAAGTTTTCTAATGATTCTGTCTGTGCAGTGTTTAGATGCACTGGAAATTACAGATCACTTAATAGATGTTATCTGTGGTGGTTGACAAAAACCAGTGTTTAGATGTAAGAATGGAATGTCGGAATGGTATGGAAGCAGGGAAAAGAAGACCTTTTTCTGGCAAATTGATCTGCCATTCTTGTAAAACTACTTGAGGGTTTGCAGGTTATAAGCAGCTCAACTGACACCTTCCTAGGGATATAGGTATGTTGCAGGACAACAGATGTGATTAAAGGTGATAAAAGGAAAATTGAGTTGGTACTGTGGATATCACTCTCACATTAGTAACATTTTCTAGGTACTGTTGCAATTTTTTTAAGTACTGGTCTCTAAAATTATTTGGAAAACAGTGTAGATCACCATACTGAAAGTGATGAACTTGGATAGGTATAGCACAGGGATAAGGTGGATACAGAGCCTGGGTAGGACTTTTGGAAAGGTTGCGCAACAAGCAGATGTGGTACAGACATCAAATACCTAATTCCATCCTGCAGCTGTAGTTTGGACAAATCCTTTCCAGTGGGCAGAAGCTTTTCTCTGAGTTAATTTGCAAATAGAAAGGGAGAGAGCAGTTGCCTGAGCTGTTGCTCAGATGGCAAAGGCCATCCATTGAACATAGGAAGTGACTGCTTAATCTATGCACTTTCTCTTCTTTTCCATAAACAAGTAAGAAGCAAAATGACCCTAAGTTTACCATATTTTTGTGTCTGTGAGTCACTCAGTTTCAATTCACTGTCACTTATGATCACACACTTGTCCTTATATGAAGTATAATAAGTAATCTGACACATTTTTCTCAGTTTTCCTGTAACTTATGCAGTCAGTTTTACAATTTGAGGTAAACAGTCCTACATTTTCTTGCAGGCAGACTGTGGAACGTGTGACATTACAGAACCAGCTCCAGCAGCTTTTAGAAGCCCAGCGGTCAGAGGGCAAGTCACTGTCCATGTCCCCAAGGTAAGGTGGCTGGAACGGTACTGCAGCCTGTATTTGCACACTTTCATAATACATCAGTTGTCAGGAGAAGCTGTGACCTGGCTGAATAGTAGATGTGTTCTGTAAAAAATATGTGGGGTTTTACCTCGTGGACTCAAAGCTCAGCTTCTAGAATTTGACAATGAGTAATGCTGATAAATATTGGAAATTTCTGAGTATAAATTAAGTAGTCCCTGCTTCCCAATAGAGTGAAAGCCAATTTTACAGTGGAATGTAGTATATTTTGAATTAGACGAACAGCAGAAGATACTAGAAACCCTAGGAAAGGGTTTTCCCCTTTAGTAAAGTTTGATGTTTTGTTGGTCTATTATACATTACTTTAGCAGTAAGTTATAAAAAGTTAGCAAAAGAACCTGCTTTCGTATTAATAAGGCTCCTTATACTCATTAAATCTTTTACCTGCTGTAGCTTGTATAAGAAGTCAAAATTCAGGAAACTTAATGTATTACCTATATATCCTGTCAGAAGTCACAGAAATAAACACAAGCTTCAGACATTAAAGAGGAAGACAGAGGGCTGAATCTCTGTGACATTGAGAGATCTGCATGGAAGCAGATGAAGCAAGCATTACTTCAGTCTCAGAGCAATTTGAAGATAATTTTGAAAGAAATTAAGTAGCTGACATGCAAATAGAGCTTAGTTTTTCCTTATTTTTAATCTAGTTTCCTCTGGAAGCCATATACAGTGTTTCTCCCTGTTTCAGAGTTGTTAGGGAGCTACATATATGTGGAACTCTAAAGCCAGCGTAAAAGCTTCTGCAGCTATTGACAATCAGACCTTTGGGTCATCAAGTATGAAATTCTAGGGCCAGTGACTGCTTTTTTTCAATTCTCACAGAATCCTGAGCATTTTTCTGTAAAAGTGCTCCATGGCCCTGAATTTCATGTGTCGCTGTTTCAGAGAAGTGCAAACAGTTGCAGTTGTAGATAACAAAGTCATTGGATTAGAGACACATTTGTGTAAAGGAATTTGTAAACTCCAAATCCCTGCTGAAGTAGAAAACCACACTGAAAAAAGGGTTTTTTGCCTTTTTTTAGGAATCTTTGTCTTCCCTATGTGCCATCTCAACAGGGACAATGGGACCAAAAGCTGTTTTCCAGCTCATTTGGTCTCTATGATTTTTGCTGCCTGATCTTTCAGTGGTCTCTCAACTGAGTTCTGATGTGCACCAGGACTGTTTTACTTTCAGTATCAGATAAGATCAGGTGAAAGCAGATCCCTCATAATTCATTATTCCTGTAAAACGGTAGGCTTCAACATCATTTTAGTTAAGTGAGCAAGTCTGAAAATTACACTCTATTTATTTTATTTCGTAGTTGGTTACTACTTTCCCTTCTAGTTGGAACTCACTTACAGATATTTTCATCATCCAAGGAGGGAGTAGCAGATCTCAGATAACATATCCCTTTTATTAGGAATGTGCGCTGTAGATAAATGCATGTTCTTCAGAGTGTTTAGGTTTGCCATGGAAAAAAACCCATAAAATTACTTGAAAATGAGGTGCTTAGTATAGGCATGTGAATTTTTTACACTGTGAGAACTATGGACTCATCAGAGCAGAAGGTGCTTGCCAGCCTCACAAGAACCTAAATTTTGTCACCTTATCTTTGCTTAGAGGAAAAGTGTTTTAAAGTAAGAATGTGAAGTGTTATGAGCTCTAGCATATGTCACAGGAAAAGAAAAGATCTCTGCAATTTACATTCTTCACAAATCCAGCATTGTTGAAATTGCTGTTTCCTTCTGTAAAATGGATGGAGTTCTAAATTTAATTTATTATTCTATTAGTATTGAAATACATTCATGTCACCTTTCTCTTGCTTTTCAGTATTTCATGTCTGAAAAGGTTTTGAGTGCAAATTACCCTGACTTTTTATGAGGTCTTATATGGTTGTTATTATTAATACCAGATGCAGGTTAGATTTATGAAACCATTGCTATGCAGACAGGTGGTACTTTCACAGGACTTAGAATAAGCTACTTTTTTATTATGGTGTGACTTGGATAGTAGGCATTTGGCCTTGTGGTGTTTTTTTGCATGTCAGCTCACGCTATTAGGAGTAGTGTCTCTAGCGTTTTCCTCATAAAGTCATGTTTGGTGTTTGAATAACCATTCTAAGTTTTGATTTTAAGGAGTTTTTTTTATAAGACAAAGTGAAGATACTCAAATTCTACATAGGAGTGAAAACAATATTACATCCTTCTCTATGTAATCTTTGCTGTGCCATCACAGTAATGAATTCCATGTGAGTACCAATGAAAAGGATAAGTAACAATAAACTGAGACAGACCCATACATTGGAAATGCCAGTTTCACATTTTAGATATGCCTTGACTTTGCTCTGACATTTCCTTTTTTTCTTCTTTAAGCTTGCCATCATCTCCTGCTTCTGGCAAAACCCAGTGGAAACCATCTGAAGCAGATGAATTGTCTCCACCAAAAAGTAAATTGAACACCCAAGATGGGATTCAGATTCTTGGCAGCTTGGGAACAAGCACATCTGGTCGTGCTCGAGCTAAGATAAAAGATGAGGACTCAGATAAAATCTTGCGCCAGTTGTTGGGGAAGGAAATCTCTGAAAATGTCTGTATGCAGGAAAAGCTGACTTTGGAATTTCAGGATGCTCATGCATCCTCCAAGAACGTGAAGAAGATTTTGCCAGAGAAAAGGGAGTTGAAATTAGCCCGACTGAGGCAACTGATGCAGCGATCTCTCAGTGAGTCTGATACAGATTCAGCTAATTCTGAGGACCACAAGAACACCCCTGTGAAAAGAACTGACAAACCAAGACCTCAGCCTATAGTGGAGAGTGTTGAGAGCACAGAGAGTTTGAACATGATGCTTAAGAAGCACACTTCCACAGCTGGACGGCGCTTCCCTTTTGGTATCAGGGTCTCCAAGTCTGTGGATGGCCACAGTCCTTCCCCTACTTCAGAGAGCAGCGATCCAGATAACGAAGCCCCGTACCAGTCTGGTACGGTGCCTCAGAGCCAGTTTTGTGGAGACAACTCTCCATCCAACACAGACAGTGCCACTGCCCAGAAGGTTGCTACCAGCCCTAAGAGTGCTCTCAAGTCTCCATCTTCAAAGCGCAGAACGTCTCAAAATTTGAAACTTCGGGTAACTTTTGAGGAGCCTGTGGTGCAGGTGGAGCTAGCAGAGTCAGAACTAACTGAGGAAAAGGATAAAGACCGGAGCAAAGGACTCATGCAGGCTCCAGCCAGCTCTGGGGAGCATGCAGGGGACCAACTGAAAAGGCCTTTTGGAGCCTTCCGGTCCATAATGGAGACACTGAGTGGTAACCAAAATAACAACAACAATTGTCAAACAGCAAACCTCATCAAAACCTCCTCAACGCTGCCTTTTACCTCACTAGGAAGGAAGACAACAGAAAGCAAGGGAAATCCAGCAGTTGTCTCAAAAGGAAGAAACAAGCCAGTGAGTACACTGAAAGAAGGAGGAGCCTTTTTTTTCTTGCCTAATTAAGTAATGCATAAGTTTGACAGCTTCTTCCTTCTGCCTTTCCGTTGCAAAACAATACACACAAATACTTTATTATATTTGACCTGCAGAAAGGGTGACCTCCATCTACTTTTTAGTTTTGGAAGAATTTTCCAAGGAGGGGCAGGTATTCCTTATGTATAGAGTCTGTGCTCTTAGGGCACATGATTCACATATTCTGTGTTGAAAGCTTTCCACAGAAAAGTGATTCACATGGAAATGATGTTTGGTGTTGCAATGAGTGGCAAAACACACAATAAGAATGCCAGTCTTGAAAACATGGGTTTTCTGAGGAGTAAATAACTGAAGGACTAGCTGTGTCCTATCCTATAAAGACTGATGAGGCCAACAGAATAGGAAACATAACAAAGAAAAATTACAGAAATGGTCCTTCCTGCTTCTGTGGGAGCTGCAGCCAGTCCTAGGTATTGAAGCTGTCAGCAGCAAGTCTTTTTTGACCACCTTCTCCTCATAGCACAATCTTGTGTCAGAGCAGATGGTTGGCCTGTCACAAAACGTACTGGATTCAGATCTCCTTTCTGCAGTGAACAGAGTGCATTTTCTGGGAATCCAAGGGAAAGAGGGGTGTGTGCAATTAAAAGACTGGTCCTCCTATTTAAAAGGAAGGAGAAAATACTTGGAACAAATGCATCTTTCAAGGTTTTAGGTCATAGGTTGGACTCGATGATCTCGAAGGTCTTTTTCAACCTAATTGATTCTGTGATTCTGTTATTTTGCACTGAATAGAAGAGACAGATGTAGGAAATACTGTGGGTGCAGTAGGTTTGTGGAGTGGAGAGTACTGTGAGCATCTAGAGATACAGTAGAGGTGAGTGAGAGAGAATGGGAGATGATTTAATCCTCTGTGGAAGACAGAGAGGGAGGGAAGCAGTAGATGGAAAGACATGAGGTGAAAGAATAATTTCAAGATGGAGAAAAACACATAAGGCAGGCCAATAGGGGGAGGAGCAGCAGTAGTAAATTATCTACTGTAGAAAGTATGACAAGGTAATGGGAGAAAAATACAGGAAAATCTTAGGAAAAGAGGAGGCAAAAGAAACAGTGGAAAGAAAGAACTGGGAAATAGTGAATAGTCCATATTAGTGAGTGCTATTAGACCAGTAATGCTATAGCAGACTGAAATGAAATTAAATGAAACTGAATGAAAAATTCAAAGGAGACCTAAAGGGCTAAGTTGAAGTGTGACTGTGTTTCTTAAAGTTTACTCAGAATCACAATATGAACTGCTGATTTGAGCCTTTAAAGACATGCACCATCTAGTTGAACAGCCAATTTAACAAAATATTTTTATAACACAGTAACTTTTTTACTTTTTAAGTGGGTGATTCAGATTTCATAGTGACAGGGGAAAAGACAGTCTGTCGTCAGCGTTCTGATAGGTTGCAAGGCCATGAGCAGTTTCTGTAGTTCCCTAAGAAATTTGAAGGATTGAATGAGGTAATTCTAACAGTATTGATGCTTGCAATGTAAAATGCTTGTTCTGTGAAAAGGCCATGTTGGCATGTCACTGCTGCCAGCATCAAAACTGTGGAAAGACTAAAGTTTCCTACAAGCCAAAGGACCATAGCACATATCTCCAAGAGATAACAGATTCAGGTGCAAAAAGAAATCTGTTAAAATGTTACTGTGACTGACTGCATGTTTTAGTAGATTTTCGTGTTATCCATGTGGGAAGCTCTGTGCATGCTCTTAATTGATTTGATCTTGTACTTCCTTAGGATCCTTACTTCAGCTACACCAGTTTTTCTTCTAGCATGCTGAATGAAGAATTGTGTAACTATGCTTGGTATGTGCTTATGCATGGTAATGTTTAGCATCTCTGTTGCCTTCTTTTCTCAAATTGTATGTGTTTGCTAACATTGTAACTGAAACACTGGAATTGATTCACAAGAGGGGAAGTAGAGGAGCATCTGAACTCCTAGAAAAGCAGAAATTTATGATGGATTTCTGCTGATGTCACCATTGAACTGGCTACAGGATTTCAGTTCCAAGCAAGTACAGAAAGTATTCATGCTCATAAATCCACCAGGGTGTATAGCAGACTTTGGCTGAGTACTCTGCCTCTGTTGAATAAAAGTCAAGTACCAGATGAGAATGGAAATTAAATTTCCTCTCATGAGAAGAGCAAAAAGACCACAGTTCATCTCTAAAAAGAGAATATTGAGAACATGAAGCAGAATGCTGTACTTTAAGTTTAAATGCTCTTCTACTTTCACATATTTTTCTTACTCTTCAGACTTTTCTTACCTTTTAGACTTTGAAGTTAAATCTGTTTTTTGAAAGTCTGATTAACTCTGACTGTGTTCAAACTCCTTAATTTAGTCCTGTTTCAACAGGATTATATTCAGGAAGATAGACCAGTCCCTCAATTCCATGAAGATATGTTGGAAAAAACAACACTCGATAAAATGTTTGTGTATTTTTCAAGTAAATGCTCTCTAAAAATGGCCTGTCATTTTTACTTAACTTTTTAACACTCACAAATTCCTTTTCTCTTTTTCTGTTAAACTGAGATGTAAGATTTGTTTAGTATTAGTTGTTGTGCAGTTCAAGGCCCTAAGTCACCTTCAAGTTAGTGTTTTCTAAGTATCTAATACATGGAGGAAGGAGGGGTCCATTCACTGGTTTTCTATTGCAGGACCTTCCCATACTTAAAAACTTAATTTCTGTACTGGAGATGTGAGTCTTGTTCAGAAGCCATTGGCACAGTGTATGTGAAAACAGAAACTGTAGGATTTCCAAGAGGTTTCATTCTCTCCTGAAAACAAAGAAGGAAAATTCTGTGCAGAAAACTGGATAGCAGCAGTTTGAGGGAGCATCAGTGGGCAGCTTCCAGTCAAAACATCCAGCTGCCTGTCCAAATCTTAAAGTCATGCAAAATGAATAATCTCATCCTTATGTTAGAGCCATCTCCCAGATGTAGGCAGTTGTTGTAATTTGTCACTTGCCTTGTGTAACTACTCTTGTGTGAGAAATTCCTGGCAATGTGGCATTTTCCCAGAAATAGAAAATTTCAGATTGGAAAGAAGTGTATCTGGAGTCACTTGCTGGGAGAGTGATGGTTGGGCGTGAACTCCTAGCTATCTGTTCAGGGTCTGCTGGTCCAGGCACCATGTCCTAAAGCTGCCCCCATTACCATGGACACATGGAGGACTGGAGAGTAGGAAACAAGGAGCAGAGTGCACAAAGGGCACAGCTTGAGGAGGCTGTACAGTACCCGCAATATAGAAAGTGGGCAAACTCTCTGCCAAATTCTGTGGCATGAGATTTCCAAATATCTTGTAAGAATGGAAGTTGTATTATGCTTTTCAAAAATCAGGACACAGACCTGAAGGTTCTCAGAGCTTCTAAGCTAGCCTTTGTAATGACCTCTAGCATATGTTGTGATTTTTGAATAGCAAAATGAGTGCCTGTCATTTGTCAACTACATGATGTCCAGCAGTTGTGACATTTAAATCTTAAAGGAACATCGCCTTTGTGTGCACTACAAGCTTCTGGACACTGTTTGAATTTTCCCTGGATAGTCTGGGGAAACTACATAATTACCATTTCAGAACTATTTTGGAAAAAAGAACTTTTTTGAAAACAGGGCAGTCTTTGGTGGTTAAAACCTTTACAGATTTTTATATTGGATAGTTATATTTTTTAACACTGTCCCAAGCCCATTTTCACACTACACCATTATAGCAGGGAATTTAATTAGCATTTTCTGAAATCTGAAGTCATGATACGAAATCTACTTTCAGTGAGATGACATTCCTGTCAACTAGTTTCCAGCACCTTTTTCTTCAGCTTCTATTCTTTTCATTGTTTTGGTTTTTTGGGGGTTTTTTTTGCGGGTTTTTTTTTGTTTTGTTTTGGTTTGGGTTTTTTATTCAACATAGCCCTAAGTACATTAAGGCTTTGTAGTTTACTTTTTCAAGTTGGTCACAGCATAATGGTAGAGGACTGTGCTATTTTTTTTTACTGGCCTTTTTAAATTTGATACACCCCATTTTTCCTAAAGCCTTGGAGGAAATTTTGGACATGCAAGATGGTTTGGGATATTTTTTCCTCTTTTGGAAGGATTAGCTACTTTGGCATATTAGAACTCCAAGCAAATACTTTTAGTAGTTTTTCCATTTTATATGCCAATGAACAGCTCTTTCCCACACTTTAAATCATCTGAGATCTGCATTACATTAAAATAAGCAGTAACTCACCATATCAATATAAAACCCTGTATTAGGTACAGCTATCAACAGCAAAATTGCTTCCTACATGGGGGCACTCAGCAGAATCCATCATCAGATGTCTGTCAGATAGTAAAAATGGGTATGCTTCTAAAACAGCAAGTGGATCTAACCTAATATGTATCACACTGCTAGGCCCAATATTGGATAAATTACAACTTCAAATATATCCTCCAGAAAAATAATGCTTATCTATGTGTAGAACAAAATAGTAACCATTTGTATTAGTAGAGTATACCATCAATGTGAAAGCAGCTTTGTTGCAAAAGATTTACATTTGTTCTCTTGTGAACCGTTGTGATATTGCATCCCTGCCTGTTGCATGAGAGGATGTATAACTGGTGATACAGGCACTAGAAGATGTTAGAAATTTAATTAGAAATTTGGTTACTAATTAGCAATATTGGTAATACCAATATTTTCTCCAGGCCAGGAAGCACACTTGCAGAAGGTGTGTCTGTTGTCTGTTCAATATTGTCACCTAGAGATATCTGCGTTAGCTAAAAATGTTCCTCATTGAGGTCACATTGCAACTGTAGAGCTGCCAAAAGGGATCTTTGTTGTGCCTAATGAGCCTCTACATGGGGAGCTCACCCACAGGCTTTTTCAACACTGCAAGCCTGAGCCAATGCAGCAGGTAAATCTTAGCCTTAGAAAGCATTCTTTAGTAAAGATACATGGTTAATGCTATGATGACAGCAATGCATGTAAAATGCCAACATGAAGATATGGCAAAGAGTTAAGCCCTTCTTTTACTTCCTCAGACTCAGTCCTGCAAAGTCTGTCTTGCCTGACTCAATTCTGTGCCTTTTGCTCTTGCTTTGGGTATGTGACAACTGTAATTTAGATGAAAAAAGGGGGGGTTGAAATAGAATGATCAACTCATGAACTTCTTATTAGGACCCAAAACTATGGTCCATGAGGTTAGCTTCTGTTAAACCCTAAAGCAGCCACTAGGTTATCTAATCACTGTAAGTATAAGTTTCTTGGGAATATTTGGTTCTTTGTGATGGTTGTAGGCTGAAATAAAGCTATTCTGACTTAAAAGAGCCAGGCTCACCAATATATGAGTTAAAGGCAAAGTTCTTCATACACACTCTTGCTCTCACTCTAGTGCCTCTGTCCTTTGCAGCAGCAAACCAGCTAATCATGATTGTATTGTAGGAGTTTTGATCTTCAGTAGTAATAACTAAAAGTGAGGCTCTTAATGAGTTTGAAAATTGCCATGGACTGGATGCTTAGTCAACAATCAGTTGAAAGGTTAATTGAAGAGAAGGGGAGCATTCTGGGAATTCAGAACAAGAGCGTATGAAAGGAAGTGAAGAAAATGAGTGCTACGAATATGTTTAATTTTGTGCTTAATTTTTCTACTCTAAGTGGCAAGCTGTCATTCAGATCTCCTACGCAGTAGATAGATAGGTTCATTTCTCTCTGATGATTATTCATGGGCACGAGATAATTCTATTACAGGCAGAGTCAGGAACCAATAGGATATATTTAATGTTCATTGTAGTGGATTTTTCTGTCACTTTGATACTTTTCTCTGAAGTACAAGGAATTTTTTGATATTCTATGCATTATTACCAGAACATGACAACAGCACACTAATTAATGCTGTGACTTTAAAAGCTCCTCATCATCCCATGGGTTTTCAGGTTTGATTTCAGAATGGAAGCTATAACCCAGAAAAAAAAATCCACTATTTTATGTAGCATATGTCTAGAAAAATAACCCCAAAGAGGAAGATTAATTCAGATTTCAGTACATACAAATGGAACAAAGCAGGGTAAATAAACACACTGCCAACCCCTTTATATTTTTAGTGTTACCACTGAGTAATTTTCTCCTTTTTTTTCTCCAGGCATGATGACATCAACTGGAAAATCCGGAAGTCTGACACTCAAAAGAGTACTAAAGAGCCAGAGCTGCAGGAATTCTTCCTCTAAACCATGTCTTGATGTCTCACTTAGTCTGAAATATCTGAAACATAGCCTTTTGAAACACTAATATGAGACATACCCCTCACCAGCAAAACAGCAGCTGTTAGAATGCCTTAATTTGTATCAGTTAGACAATATACAAATCTTTTTTTATGATATATGTGTATGTGTAACTTGTTTGTAAGCTATGCTGTATAAAGGCATGGGTGAGCAGAAGTAACAATTTGAAAATCGTTACAACACTTGCAACCTCCAAAATGTTTGTTAGGCCACAGAACACATTTTGTACTTTGTGTCTTGCATGGATATATTGTCATATATCTTTATTTCCCTTTGTCAACAGCATATACTGTCAAAATTTCATCCAGGACTCTGCCTGCACAGCTCCTCAGTGAGATCAAGGCAAAAGCATTGATTTTCTTTTTTTAAGTATGGTTTGTCTGTTGTTATTTCTATTTTTTGTAAAAAGGAAATAAAGACGGTGTTAATAGGAGACACTGAGTGCAGATACTTCCTATAATTCATTTCCTCTTTTGAACATTAATTTTTTTATTGTTCTTTTTGCTGTTCATTTGATAAATAGACAACATCCAGTTTCTGGATTTCAGTCGATTCGATATGTCAAGAGTTGCTTTAATGTTTAGTAGTACTTTATCAGCTTTAAAACATGTAGAAATAAAAAGTGTAATTTTAAGTTACCAATTACTGCTACTTGGCAAACACTAGCAGTGTGCTCAGCTTTGTTGAAGTTACTGCATAATCTACTGAAACTCTAATCCACATTCTCTCAAAGCTGTCATGATCCCTTTATTAAATGTTCTTTTAACTTTTCAGAGAAAACAAATTAATTCTGTTTGTTTCTGGTAAACTTTGAGTACATTCTTCAAATGCATCCTACAGCACAACATCCAAAAGCAGACTACTAGGCAATCTTTACTTGTCTCATTTTTTTATAGCTTTATGTGTTATATATTCGCTTTATTTTGATTATGTTGATTTATTTCCATTTGAGGACTGCTACGGTTTGCTGAGAAAGATCCAAATTCATGAGGATTTATTTTGCTGACTGTTCTAATAGAACACAGGGAAGTCAAAGAAAATTTGCCAAGGAAATTTTTTTGTCGCAAAGACAGTCATAGAATCATGAAGTGGTTTGGGCTGGTCAAGTCATTTATAGATCATTGAGTTCCAACCTCTCAGTAGTGGACAGGGACATAAAAATTATGATATTGTGATAATTAAGTTCCTGCAAATGCAGAACTAGTAACTAAAAAAATCTGGGCACATGAGGATTTTAATTAAGTACAATAGAGTTGCTTTCTGTGCAATTTCTCTTGCCTTTTTTTTTTTTTTTTTTTTTTTTTTTTTTTTTTTTTTTTTTTTTTTTTGTGTGTGTGTGTGTGTGTGTGTGTGTGTGTGTGTGTGTGTGTGTTTATCTTAACTGTTGGGCATCGTTTATGGTCAGTGAGGAGAGAGATTCATTCTACGTATTAGATATGTCTTATTTGCCAGGAGGACCAGCTAGTCTCTTCCTACTTGCTACAGGGGAGCTGAGACAATAAAGCTATTGGAATAGTTACTTACTATTTGGATGCCTTTAATTAGGTGTGAATCTCTTTGTGTCTTCAGAGTGATGTCACATTTGGCCACACATCTTGCATGGACCAAGATGGCTGAATGCCCTAGGCACCCTGTTTGTAGGCTTTGGGTAAGCACAGATTACTACTGGATAATATAGGGCCAACTGAGACAGCAGAAAAACAAACAAAATACCACAAACAAAAACAAGCCCAAGCCAAACAAACAAAAAAGACCAACACAGACACACAAAAAACCTACCCTGAAGCCAACACAATACTAAAAAATAAAAGCCTGTACTTGCAGAAATGAAATTTAGAAATTCTTTCCACTTGGCAGCACTCCATTTCTTACCTAAAGTGATAAACTTAGCACTTTAGCTGACCTGTTTAAAGAAACAACCAAACCTCCAAAAATATCTGTGAGCCAGGAACAGCAATACCTCTAGCTGGGCCTCCTGTCATTTGTGTGCATATGAAAAATCTGAAGGCAAAATGAGAAGAGACACATGTGCAACAATTGCCAGAGTGGTGAAAGAGAGCTAAAAAGGAGACATTCTGTGTCTGGCAGAGGGGCTTAAAACAAACTGGCAATTTGCATTTTTGAGAATGTGAAGAGTTGACTGTGTTCATGTGAATGGCAGAAGCAGCAATCCTGCTGAGTGATATTTGACTGACTGGAGATGTGTAAAGTCTGCCACAGTTTGTAGTACCTAGATGAAACAGGATAAAACTGAATTTCAGTGAAAGGATTTGAAGTAGACCAAGATGTATATATTGTCAAACCCTGGAAGTAAGAAACTGTCCACTCTAGAGACTGGATTTAAAAGTTATCTGCTTTCTGCAATGTAGCAATTTCCAATGTATATTCTTATACAGCATGTGGAGAAGCAAATTATGCAAGGATCCTAGGGCAATGTGGATTACTATGTGAGATAGTATGATGCCAGGAGAAGTTTGGGGTCTGTGATCAAAGATATCCATGGCTTCTGAGCACATTGCAGCAGAAAGATATTTTGGAGCAAGCTAGTGCAGAAGAGAGGCCAGCTTGAGGTAAGCATGAAAAGTAGTGTCTGGAAGGCTTAAGGTGAACTCATGTTGTATAAACTTCTGATTTTATTGTTCCTAATTTGCAGTCTCTTTCCTACCCAGGGCCCCAGAGCCTGCACATGATACACTGTGATGTCATGCCTATTAGAGAAGTGGTGATTCCGTGATCTTCAGCTGGCTGATGCCTGTGTGCTTTGCACATTTGTATCCTTAGTAGCTATAAAATCCAGGTGCCGTTACTCCTTCTGTTTAGTTTTTAATCCTCCAAGCAAATCCCTTCTGGCATGAGCCTAAGTCAGGCTTCTGTCAGCAAAGCATAAGCATTTCCCAGAGGCAGAAGAGATGATCAGTGAATTTCCACCAAACATCTTCAGGAAATATTACTTACCCAAAGCTTTTAGCAGGAACATAAGCCCCTTATGATTACAGCTCTTGCATAAAAGATTCTCTTCCATCCACTCAGAAATTTTTGATCAAAGAAGTCAACAATTTGCTAGTGAACAAATGCATGTCATAGTAAAACTGTACCTATGGGCAGGTACAGATGCAGAGATACAATTAATACCTTTTTGTGATCTGTCACCCAGAAGATGTCAGAATAAGCCTCTCAGTCTTTATCTGCAGTTCTGTACCATAGGTGATAAACAGGGTGCCAGAGAGCAGTAATGAATTCCCAATTTCAGGTAATTCCTGACTCCTTTTTTGAAAAATGAAAATCATTTGCTAAGACCCATGTGATTTTTTCATCGCTGACTGATTTATTTGGTTTTGGTTATTTGAGGCGAGCGGCATATGGATACATATGCAGCATCAAAACTGCAAGAATGGTGCTTTAGTTTCATCAACAGAATGGTGTGCTTTGTCCTACATTGGTAGGGTAGCATTTTCATGTTATTCCATTTATTTGCCTTTCAGTGTCCAAGTCAATACATTGGTTTAGTAAGGTATTAGGTGGAGGTCAAATGCATTGGTTTAGTAAGGTATTAATAAATAAAATAACTATAGTCAGCATATTTGTATGAAGTGGGTGGAAGAGGCTAATCAGTATAATATTCATTCCACTGTAACTGCCATTCAGAAACCTTTTTGTAACATCAAGCTGGCATAAGTTCAGTAGCATAACAAGATACGACTGACAGCATAACAGTAAAAAAGAAAATACTCCAACATCCACTTATTTGTAACAAAATGGTAACTGTCTCAGAAATATGCTCTGTTAGAGCTGATTTGTTGCATGTTTCATCACTTACCATCACAAGAAATGTCAGAATATGATCATGCAACACAGCCAAAACTAAAGTAGAAATGTCAGCACATCATATGCCAGGTATGAATTAATGGATTAGTGAATGGATCTCAAGGTGAGACAACTTTGCATGTAGACCAAGACACATGTCCTCATACGCTTGAAATATTTCTTGGCCTTTTGTCAAGCCACCTACTTGATGAAAAATCAACAGAAATATTTGTTTAAAATGTGGTTCCCACACTCATAACATCAAACTGCAAGGGTTAATTGACTGTCATAAAGCGGTTTTTCAATGACATAGTAGGAATATTTTCTCAAATATATTTCATTTCCTATCATCCAGTCATTTCCTATCAAGTTCCAAAATGTCTTTCCAGCTGTACATCCAAGTACGGGCTGTTACTTAGTTAGCTTTTGTATAACTTTTTTCTCTGTATTTTGAGGTTGGAAGTTAAGCAAACAGTTGTGCAGGAGAAGTACAGCACTTGCCCTGCAACCAAAATACCTTTCAGACACAGAACTACAGTGAGCACTGTATGCCAAGTGTAAAAGCCAAGGCAGGGGATTACCTGCAGTTCATCCTCTGCCTCTATAGAATAGCACTGCCCTATCACCTTCTCGTGTACACCAGACATACTATTCACTATTTGTACCCATCTTTTCTTCATTATAATAGTCACTTAATATGTAATTTTGATCCAAGTATCAGAGACTTTAGACAGGAGAAATCAGATTGGTTCTTAATATGCGACACAAGCTCTTCCAAGTAAAGAAGGGTGCTACGTACACAGCAACAACCACCCGTCCTCATTGCACACATTTAGTAATGCATCACCCCTTTTCCAGATACTCCAGATTTTTTAGTGTGGATGGCTTTTGTCTAACATATATGGTCAGCTGTAAATAATAGCTCTAGCCATCTGTTTCCTGGAGAACAGCTGCAGAGTCACTTCCTTTCCCACTGTAACAGTTAGGTGTTTTGCCAGTGTGCTTACTTGCAAGCAGTGTACAGGAAGAAGGAAAATAATTATTCAGGGTATATTTGGGAAACTGATAAGAAATCCTGATGCTGTTAGAACACAGAGCTAGCTTTTATCTTTGTTTTCAGAAAGCAATACCACTCCAAGAAAAGAAAGTCATGTAGATCTGGAAGTGAGGGGGAAAGGCCCAAGAGGAGTTTGCCCTCTTTCCTGTTCAGACATGAACACAGCCTTACATTTAGATAGGGTATGGAAAAACTGCAGCTTAGGGACAAATTCAGGGGCTTTGCAGTTCAAAAAACTGTGGCCTGGCCATATACCTATGTGCTTGCATATGCATAAAAATGTTGAGACTACTGTCTTCCAGTACACAGATAAAAAGGAGGATGGAAATAATGCCCCTCCTTGTTGGTCTGCACATTGTCTAATAGAGGCAGAACAAGAAGCAGTAAATATAGAACTGTAGCAAAAGATATGGAGGTCATGTGTTAGCAAGTAATGTTAGCACTGGAAACAATAGCCAGGGGGAAGATGGGAGAGAGTCATAATTAGAGGATTTGAAGAACAGGTGGAGAAGCAACTGTCAGAAATAACATGGTACCAACAACCATCAGAAATGCCATGAGGCAGGCAGCTGGATTTAGATGGCCTCCTGAGATCCCTTTCAGGCAGTTCTCCTTTAATGGGTTTGTGATTCTACTCTAACAGAATCAACTTAAAAGGGAAAACTCTGAGGTCTTCCCACCCCGTGACTTTTATAGTACTGTCAAGACAACCAACAATTCTGTGAGTAGTCCATGACATGGCAGTTATTTTCTGAGAGCACTGGTCAGACAAGATTCACCTACAGGTTTGCTAAGGAATCGCTAAGTGACTTAACTGTACACTTTCTTGAAAATGTCTACCCAAATGTGACAGCTTCTAAAATATTATTCTGGTCTTTCAAGATAAAATCCTTCTGTTCAGTACAATGCCTAGTTTTCACTGGGCACCAGGAGCTATAAGCAAAGGTTTATTTACAGGATTCTCAGATTTCACTGTACATGCAGTAGTGGTACACAGAAAATAGAGCCAGTGTGTCCAAGCAGGAATGTCCAATGGAATCCTGGGCTGCATTCGGAAGAGCATTTGCCAGCAGGTCAAGGGAGGCAATCCTGCCCCTCTGCTTGGCCCTGGTAAGGCCTCACCTGGGGTGCTGTGCCCAGTTCTGGGATCAGCACAATCAAGACATGGAGCTCCTGGAGTGGGTCCAGTGGAGGGTTATGGAAGGGAACTGAAGCCCCTCTCATATGAGGAAAGGCTGAGGGAGTTGTTTTGCCAGGAGAAGACACAACTGAGAAGGGTTCTTATCAGTCTGTATGTGTATCCAAAGAGAGGATGTCTAGAGGATGGGCCAGGCTCTTCTCGGTGGTGCCAAGCAATAGGACAAGGGACACTAGGCTGCAGCATAGGAAGTTCCACCTGAAAAAGGTGGAAAGCTTTACTGTGAGGATGACTGAGCACTGGAACAGGCTGCTCAGAGAGGTTGTGGAGTCTCCACTCTGGGGATATTCAAAACATGTCTGAACACAACGCTGAGAAATGTGCTCTAGGGACTGACTCTTGCTTGACCAGGGAGCTTGGACTAGCTGACCTTTAGTGACCCCTTCCAGACCTAAACATTCTCTGATTCTGTGATGGTTTACAGAGGGTAATTGAACATCCAGCTTTAAATAAAGGAAGAATCTTGACCAGCAGCTAAAGGTACACGTTTTGGTGAAGGAAGTTGCTACTGCCCAAGTGAGTAGAGCAAGTGTGGAATGAGAATATAGAGATCCTGAGACTAATCCTGTCCTGTACTTGGCACTCATAGTTCCCTTTCCTATTGGCCAAACACAGATTCTGGCATTCTCTCGCTGGACATATGTATAAAAAAAAATCTTAGATACATTAAAAAAAAAAAAAAATCCTTCTAGCAGCACAGGAAAATGTTTTGCCATTCAAGTGATAGGGTCAGTTCTTTGATGTTAAAAGGGCACATTGGTGAAGGGTTCTTTAAAGCCAGAGTTGGTGCTGATAATGGCATGTTCTGGGAGGAAAAGAGGACAGAAGAGTTGGATCATCAGCATTACCTGCTTCCTAAGGTACTCGGGCGTCTCACTGAGCAATAGTCACCATGATTTGCACTGCCCTAACACCTGCAAAGTGGCAGGATTGCCGGTGCCCTACAAACTGCCTCCTTTACTAGCAATGGGAACAAGGCCTGTGCAGAAAAGAGCTGCACGGTAAAAGTGCAGGTGTAAAACAGGCTGTTGGCAGTTTTTCCTGCTTTTCAGAGGGAATTGTTTGTAACTTGCCACTGGATGAATTTGCTGCAGGTACTACTAGCTGTCTTGGGTACCCCATTCTGCAATGCACTCATATGCTGCAGTGCTCTCTGTGTCCTGCTGGTGTCAGGGGATGATTCACTGATGTTACTCAAGAAGAACTCACTTGGCAATACACAATAGGATGCTGATTAAATCTGTGTTATTCCAGGTCCTTTAGTTACCAAGTAAAAAGTACATAAATCAGCCAATTCTTTTATTTCCTGGAGCATGATATTTAACAGTTCACCTAGAGGAGACAATAACTTCCTCTTACCATGAAGATTTAAATCCCAAAAACATGTCTGAAGCAGCTGCATTTGTGCAAACTGCTTTCTGAGACACTTGAAAGTGAGAAAATCCTTTGTGTACCCCTTACAAATGGTATTACAGATCACAATTGTCCTTGGACTTCCTAAAATCTTAACAGAGAAAGAAATCCCCAAAATCTATAGCCTATATTTTCTGGCTCCACTGGGAATGCATTTGCAAGAAATAATTTTACATGCATTGCTTTTAAAATAGTACAAACAGCACTGTGGGCAAAGTGCTGACTGGTCTCACCTAAAAGTCTCTCGGATATCTCAAGGTCTAAAATGTGTTTGCCTGATATGCTCCTGATATGCTCCTGGGCATACTCTCCTAAGTGTCTTTTCTGTAGCTGTTTTCCCTCTACAGTATGGAATAGAAAAGAGTCAAACATATTCACGAGCACTCTGATTCTGTGGTAGAAAATTGCCATCCAGTGACATCCAGTGTCAACACTGAGGATAATTTTTGCCAGTTTTTAGTAGAATAGCAATATGTCTTCACAAACCTTAAAGTACGGAAAGTAAGTGCTTTCAAGTGTACTTCAAAGCATTAAAAGAAATTAAGAACAAAGATTACTACAAAGAAATCCCATTGTAGATATTCACACTGAAAGCCTTGCTGTCTTCATATGAACAGGCTAAGCATATGCTGAAACAGAACACAGTAAAAGAAACAGGGAGAAAAACTTTTTATGCTTTAGCAATTAAAAACCCCTGACATTCTCCTAGTTTGCTTTTTACTATACTTTTAAAGCAAACATTAAATAGGCACATATTTCATTAGGCAGTGTTAAATAGACAAAATATTCATCTGGACATCAAATGCATATGTATGTTTCAATTTGATTTGAGATTTTGTTTGTGAAAGTCCTCTACTAGAAAAGTAGTGAACTTGTTCTTTCAGAATTTCTGGTTTTGTTGGGTAAAGAATTTTGTCACATGACAAATAGTAGGCATCTATAGGGAGCTGTTTCAGTGCCTATTTCAGCCTTTTTCCTGAAAGACAGGAGAGACTTGCACATGAAAATTTTAGACCAGAATCTGTGTGTTTAACGTGTCTATTATCTGTTCTGAGCAGCCTTTAAGACTAAGACTAGACCATATCCAGCAGAGACTAAGGAAAAGAGAGTTAGGTGTTGATTAAAAGCAAAGCAGCTAAGCCATGTGGAGGCTTCCATTGCTGTCTCTTAGATAAGTGCTTGGCAGTCAAGAGGCTCCCTCATGCTTCTCCTGTAACTCCACCTTTTGAAGCAGTTGGAAGCCACAGTCTTCAGGACTATTAAGTAAAGTAAAGGAAGACAATGAATTTGTTCTGAAAGAGAGCACAGAATTTCAGAAACAGGAGAAAACCATTTCTGCAGAGATTGGTTTTTCATCTCTACCCTTGTCCTCTAAGTATGTGCATGGATGTAGATAGGTATACACTCTTTTATATGTAGGTTTATAGGTAAATGTATAGATGGACATCAGAAGAATTTAAGATGTCACACAGGTATAACACAAAATATAACTTGTCAGCTACTGTAAACTAACAGATTTTCTCTGGCATTTTATGTTCTTCATCTCGATTTATGGAGCAGAACATATGTCAGTCAAACACTGTCTATTCAGAATAACAGTAACTTCAAAGCACTGAAAGTATTTTGTACAAGGCAGTAGGAAGCTATTTAAGAAATATTTCACATGAAAGTCTCTTTAGGAGCCATGCTTCTCCTAATGATATATTTAGAACTTGATTCAACATGGCTTGGAAAGATTTTACATGCAAACATTTTAGAAGACAAGTTCAAACCATTTGTATTGGAATTCTATTTGAAACTCAGTAACTACGAAATCATATGCCAGAAGTATGATAATCCAATTAATAACTATCCTCAGAGTATTACTTTCTGTATTCCAGATGCTTTTTTTAATGCAACACTGAATGCAGCATGCTCCAGGTTTTAAAGCATAAATCTCTAACATTTTCTCTAGCTTCAGGCACTAAAGTATTACAGGAGCATTTTGCAGCAAACTGTTGACAAAATGCAGAGACTAAGCTGTTACAGTATAAGGTATGTGGGTAAGAATGCAGTTATTTTTTGCATGCAATCTTTGGATTTTGAGTGGCAAATGGACAGTGTAGACCACAAGTGACAGAAACACATCATGGGGAGTCAGGCTGCCCTGGGGCCTTGCTGATCACCAGAGGGAGACAGAGTGTGTAACATTTCAAGATAGTGCTGAAAGTGGCAAGCAATGCTCAAGGTAAAGGTAGCATGAGTTTATGCAAGTTTTCCAAAACAGTGACAAATATTGAATAATAATGAGACTTCACTGCTCTGCTCTGCTCTGTTTTCTTTTGGGTGGACATGCATTTGACAGGAGACAGATGAGAAACTTCATACCAGCACAGGACAAAATATTTCTGAATATAGGCAGACTTACTAGTAATCATTTTGTTTTACTCTAAGTTAATGAAATACATATGTAAACACAAATGGTTTGACGAAATCAGCACACAAGCATATGCATATGTGCTTATTGGGGTGCTGCCTTGTTGAGAGAGAACAAAAGGGTTGTTTGAGACCCCATCTTCACCCCAGAGGGAACCTGTTGTTGTTAAAAAGGACATGTCTACAATGATATTTAATTATTTCAAAACTTCTTAATATGATGCAAATTTTGGTGGTGAGAATACTGAGAAGTACATTCTCTTTTATAACCACAGGTCTTGTAATTAACGTGTGTTACAACAGGACTGAAAAGACAGTAGAGATGATCTCTGCCTGACACCTGCAGAGCAGTGAGATCATCATGTGGATGATGAACTCAAGCCTTTACTGTTTCATCAGCCAAACTAATGATTTAGAAGTCTACAGTGGCTGTAGCAATGACTGTTGGAAAAAATCTAGCAGCCAAAAGTCATAGTACTGCTCCAGGCAATAGACCAGCAGGTCTCAGAGGCCTCATAATTACCTGGATGAGATGGCTTCTCACAGGTCCCATAGCTAATCAACATCCCCTGCTCACAAGAACTTGCATTTGCTAACTGCCTATGTGGCTAAATTACTTAATTCTGCTTTCTATCTTACTTTATTGATAGGAAAGGAAAAACTGGCAACTTAATGATTTGCAAGTAGTTGGGCTGTCAGACAGTTTTTCCCTGAAAGCCCATTCAGTGTCATTTCCCTGACATGTGTTGGAGCAAAACCATTCTGTAATGGTCAGGATAATGTGGACTCTCAAGCATTCTGTATTCCAAAACACACAGAGAAAATCTATCATTTCTTCTGTGTACCACCCATGGTTGCAGGAGGAATGGATTGCTTACACAGCACTCATTTTAAGCTACCAGGTACAAATTGCTTTTATCTGTTCAAACACAGTGGTATGAAAAGTTAATTGAAGTATAGTGAAGAAGAAGGAGAGATGCTGAAGCTTCCAGAGCACAGCAAGGCAAAAATTATTTTTTTAAATCAGATATCTCATTTTTTCTGTTCAAAATAGCACCTTCATATATGACTGTGGCCTTGGCTCATTCTGGTTATTGCAACTGTTTCAAATTTAGTGTGGAAAAAGTGTCCCATCTGCCAGTTCTATGAACCATTTCTTTTGTAGCAAAGAAATAATACCATTTCTTGATCAGTCACACCAACAGGATTACCTGATTATTAATGGTTTGGGTTTGGCTTTCCTGAAAGTCTTTCACATTTAAAAATAAGCTGAAATAGATTAGCAGATGCATAGGGTTCTCTTGTTCAATTTCCTCTCAGATATGACAAGTTTGTGCTGGTCCTCACTAGTTATAGAATGAATTCTATATAGTGGCCAGACAAAAGAAGCCAGATATGTATTTCTACAGGTAGGACATGCACTGACATGAGTATTAGAAAATTATATGTGTGTTACTTGAACTGGAATTTACTTTGCTAGTGCATGGTTTGCTTTAGGAAATCTCTCTGTTAGTGCAAACAGAAACTTAAAACAGGGGAAAGACTTTTTCAATAAAGCAAAAGCCTAGAATTACATCTATTTTGAGCACTATTTTAAGATCACTTTAGAAAATATATACGACTATTGTTTTTATTTCATCATGTCTTCCCCTCCTTTATTTAGTCATTTACACAGTATCCATCATGATAAAATTTAACCATCTGTACTATGTCACATGAGCCAAATATTCCTTCTAATGAAGTTCCTTGGGAATATTGTCATTAATTTCCAGCTAAACTGGGAATTTTTCCCAGTGTTTAAAATTAAGTAATGTCTTTCATCTCAAGGGATCTTCAGAGTTTCTCACACGCTGTGGACCTGCCCCCAGTCATACTTAATTCTTCAAAGAATTTGCCTCCAGTGATGTGATTCAAGTTTTAGTTCAGCACATGCAGTGTTGGGTGTGTATATATAGTGTTTTTATATCAAAAGCAAACACGTTTTGTGTGAGTGCTTGAGTCTGTACAAGCACAAAGGCAGGTTGTGTGTTTTAAAGAGCCATTGTTCAATTTACTGGCAGAGCGTAACATGGGAGAGGCTGACGGGAGGCAGCGGAAATATTAACTATTTTGGCACAAGACTCAGGAAGATAGCTGAGATCCAAAGAAGCAATTTGATACTTTTTCACCATCTGCAAAAGGATTTTTCTCAGCTGGTTGGTACAGGCAGCTACACATGGTAAGTGAGCTCATGCCTGTGTCTGTTTCATAGAGCTTCCTGCTGCAGTTGCTGGAAAGCCCATTTTCTCTCTCTGCAGTTTCAGGCAACTTTGCTAAGGAAGGACCATGACAGCATGAAAGTGGAACATACAAGAGTTTCCTGTGAGAGACTTACTTCCAAAAACTGGTTTTATTCCTTTTATTTGGTCCTTTGTAAGTTACAATTCAATTGTAATAGGAAACTACTAATAAACTTTCTTTAACATCCATGATTCTTGTTGGAATCTAAACCTCACTAGACACTAATAGCTGCTCAAATTGTACTTTATTTTAGTCTGTGTTCTTTCTCCATTCTTCTTCTGGAGAGAAGGAAGGGTTAAGTCCACATCCTCACAGAGGAGTAATAGTTCTGCCCAAAAGACAAGTCACAACCAAACTATTCATTGTAAACGTCTCACTGAAGAATTGGTACACGAATGAGACATGACTTCATCCTTTAACCTACATGCTTCACTGGTCTAGGGAACCCTGGTGGGTTTGGCCCATTTTAGTCATAGTTGTCATGGGAGATCCTTAATGACTTAGTAAAGTAGCTTAAAAAAATCTCCATACAGAATCCAGCATATGGCATATTTATTGGCAAATGTTAATCCCCCTAGGAACAAGTTCTGCAGTAACAAATGATGAATTATCTGGCTTCATAAGCACTCATGTCATCAAATGCACCACTGACCTTTTTACATTTTCTGGGGGATTTTCTGCAGTGTGCAGTTTCTCTGGTTTAGAAGTGAAGCAGTTTAACACGGTGTCCTGAAGGAAACAGGTAATCAATAATTTCAGTTTTGGTTACTGTAAAAGGTAAATGAGGCCTGTGTATTTGTTGGGCAAGTAACCGATACAGGGTTTAACAAAGCATAAGCAGGGCCTAAGAGGGAACTTGAATACTCATAGTACAAGGACACAAAGTAGACTTCCTTTACAGGAGAAAAGAAATTAAGAGTAGGCCCAAAAGGCCAGTGTTAAAACACACTGTGTTTAAAACAGGCAGTGCCAGAATTAAAAAAAAAAAAAGAAAAAAAAAAATCAAGCAAATACTTCACTGCTTCACTGAATAGGTCTGTTACAAATTTTAACAGGAGGTGCCCACAAGGTAGCCTACAGTTAGCAACCAGCAACCAAGAGGATGAACTTTCATTGCAGTTAATCTGAGAGATTATTTGAATCTGTTGCCTGGATCCTGGGATTCTAATTTTGGTCTCAGGCTTGTTTGGAGATGGAAACTCTAGGAACTGTACTGAGAACAGAGAAGGGCTGCCTGAAAATATCAGATTGACAAAGGGAGCTGAAGATCAGGATGCAGTCATGTCTGACCTTTCCCATAATTTGAGATTAATCTGTCCACAAGAACAGTGTCTGAACTACCATTTCAGCAAAGTAAGATTGCTGCTGAAACGAGAGCACCTTTTCCAGCAGAATGGTTTTCCAAAACTAACATTTTAGGATCTGATAGAAAGAAGCAGCTATTACCATGAGTATGTAACACACACAGAGCTCTCTGTATACAGCATACAGTCAGTGCTGCACACAGGTACCCACTGGCTGCAGTACAGAGCTTTGACAAAAAATGCTTTCTTTTTCGTATTGGCAATAGACCATGTTGAATTCAAAACTAAACTCTTTGTTGAGCCGACTGATGAATTTGAGTTGTTCTGTTCTTGATTTAATCCCTGCTACACCCTGCTTTAACCAGCAAGAGCTGGTATCAGGTAAGGCAACCCCCATTTAGGGGGAGATTGAACCTATATTTGGCAAGGCACATCAGCTGCCAAGTGAAACAAAGGAATCCATAGCTGCAGTGGTAATGTAGTTGGTTTTGGTCCTGGCTTCTCCCTATTGCTCTGCTCTACATTTGGGATGAACTAACAGAACACTGTGTTGCAATGCATGCATCCAGCCATGGACAGACAGGCAGCTGTTGGAAACACCATTTATCCCTGTGGCAGAATCTGTAGAAGGCACGTAAGTAAACATACAGTTATCTTGATTGTAACTCACTTGTGTAGTAGATACCCACACTGTTCTGAGGAATGACTAATATTAGTTTACCCTATGTTGCACTACATGCCAGTAAAATTCGTGTTAGGAATCGTAAGCAGTCAGAGAGAAAGAGTGAGTTGCTGACTGACCACCACCACTGTTTCTTTATTTTAATGTAAATCCTATTGGGCTTTTCTCTGTGGCTTGTCTGGTCTGCACCATGCTTCACTGTAGAAGCTGAACAGATTGCAAGTGCAGCTGAGCTAGAAATGCCACCTTCTCTATTTTTTGTGAAGATTGACCATAACCACAGAAATCTGTCCAGAAATCCATGCACTTCTGCAGCTCCTCTCCTATCTTATGCCTCAGGACACTCATACTAATCCACAGGGTATGTTCACCAGAGATCTGTGAACCACCTCTCTTATGATAACCCTGTTGCTCACCCTCAGGCCCCAAGGTAAGTAGATGCTTTGTCAGCACCACAGAAAAAACCCTTGAGTCACCATTAACCTGAGAAGTATGAGGCAAACAAAGTAGACCAGC
Organism: Zosterops lateralis; assembly: GCF_965231275.1. Lineage (NCBI taxonomy): Eukaryota > Metazoa > Chordata > Aves > Passeriformes > Zosteropidae > Zosterops > Zosterops lateralis. The sequence continues at coordinate 56,550,815 of NC_139800.1, read as the reverse complement.
AGAGGCACACTGGAAAACACAGTAATTTAAGCAGCCTGAATCACTTGGGGCTGGGGTTGCCAAGAAAATTTTTGGGCCATGAGAACATTTATACACACTGGGCCTGGGCTGCCTTCTCCATCCCATCATGACTTCCAGCCCTAATTGATTGGAACTGCCAAGCCTGGCTGCCAAGCAGAATATTTTTACAGTCCTGGTTCTATTTATGCACTGACAAATACAAAACTTGGTGTCAGAAAAGAAACTGTGAAGCAGAACTGCAGAAAAAGAAAGGAATTGGAAGAGAGGACTACGAAATGATGAACAAGGCACTGAGGGGTGGTGCCAAATGTTAGCACTGTGCCTGCTGCGAGAGAGTGCTGAGAGCACTTCTAGAAACATGCCTATACAGGTCTCTGAAACACTCTTTGGCAACATGTTTTATTTTGAAATGTGCACTGGCTTCTGCTGAAGATGAATTTGCTTTTTTGCTTTTGATCTGTTTTAGAGAGAAATGACACCCAAATTTATCACCTTTGTCAGAGCATTTTAAAGCATGGAATCAAACCTACTACAAAATGAAACCCACAAAGGATCTCAGTAGAAGCAGACTGTTTTTATTGTCTATGACAGAAAAAGAAACATGTTTTGGAAAAAATCTCCTTTCTCAGGCAGAAGACAGCCTTTTTAGCCATGGAGGAAAAGGTAGTGTCCTGGTTTGACTTCTTCTGCTAGCCAGAAGAATTGGCGAATGTCCACCTGTTGCAGAGGAATCAAGGACAACCACAATTTTCTTAAGGCTGTTTTTTACACCAGTACCTGACAAAACCCAGGTATTCATTACAGCTGACCCAAAAACATCTAAAACATCTTTTGTCTTTCATTGCTACTAAAAAAAAAGACACAAGAATAATAACTTCTCTCACAACAGCTTCTCAGCTCCATTTCTGCTTATGCAATGACCACAGGTCTTCACAAGCTTATTTGTCAAACTTTTAGTCAGATGGGGTTGTCTCTCCAGTTATGCTTCCTGTAATTTCATGAATGCATGAGGCTTAAATAGCACACTTGGTAAAACTCAGAGAACATCTTGAGTAGCCCCTAGGAGAGGTGAGGTTATTCTGTAATGTGAAGGTTTTTCTTTATCTGAGTTTGGATTCTCTCAGCTTTTGCTCATTTGCTATTTGGTATGATGAACTTTCAATTCCTGTCAGTCTCTGAGCTTCCTACAACACTGTCTGTGGCTGCCAGTCAAAGAGTAAAAGCAAGGAGAGGGTGCATTTCCAGTGTCTGGTAAGATCTTATCTGAACCCTTTCTGTGGGTTTCCTGACTATAGCCATGAGCCGTGAGATGCCCATGCAGAGACTGGAAGCAGATGAACTTATCAAAGGACAGTGACAGAGCAAGGAGGCTCAATACGAAGCTGTGTTACTCCTTGAGTAAATACAGCTGCCACCACAGCACTGAAGGCAGACTGGCCCAGAACTGGCTTAGTGTAGTAAGATCAGTGTCCCTTCTCATGCATTAAGTAGGTGACCTGATTTTTATGTGATCCACCAGGACTGTTTTATAAGCAGAACTGCCATATAGTCATTTGTCACTGCAGGACTGGGAAGTTGACTGCTGAGTTCTGCCCTTCTGTCTGTCTCCAGTTATGAAAATTGATTGTGTATTGATTGTATGGTATATTGACTTACTGCTAACATCATAAATAAGGATGTAAAACTGCCTGGTTTTTCATAGCTAAGATAAGGGACTGCCTGCTCGTGAAGAGTGCCCTACCGTGTTTTCACATCAAGGCTTTGGTAGCAGCAGCTACGAAGGGGGAGAAAAAACGCCCAGCCTTCTCACATGACAGAGCATCAGAATGGGGCACGGCCAGGTGCCCAGCTTTGGGCACAGGAGGTGAAAATACCCTGCGAGGTGACCTAATCACCTCTTTCTTCCCACTCAGCCGCGCAGGAGAGAAGCGAGGCCAAACCCTCTCTCGGGCATCCCCCCGGCCGGCGAGACCTCTGCGGAGCTCCTCTGTCCTGGAGCAGCGCTGCCGGCCGTGTGCGGGAGCGCACATTCCCGGGAAGCTCGCTTCCTCCAGGAGAGCAGCAGAGGGGGCCCTCTCCCCACGGAGAGGCAGTCCCGTCCCACGGGGATGCGCCGGGAGCCGCAGGAGCCGCGGGCACTCCGCTCTGCCCCCGGCCCTTCTCCCTCCCGCCTCCTTTCGCCGCCCGCCCGCGGGGACCGAGCCAAGCGGAGGAAGGAAATAGAGTTTTCAAGGGCTGTCCCTGAGTTACAGGGTGCGCCGGAGCGTTCCTGCCGCCGGAGGTAGCGTGCTCGCCCGCTGCAAAATTAAAATTGAGCTTTGCGACTCAGGAGACGCGTCGCTGCGAACAGCGGTCTGTTCCCGGGTCTCCCCCCAGTCCTCCTGCCCTGCCACAGGCAAGCCGAGAAAACGCCTTTCCCCATCAGGCTTGTGCAAGCACACCTGGTGCTTTAACCACGTTTACTAAGGCATAGTAGGTCTTGCATGTTTTCGGAATAGGCAGGCCTCAAAGAGAAAATATAAGAAATGCAGTGAGATTTAATTGCTTCCTGAGTATCCAGGAAAACTGTCCTCAAAGGGTGTATTTTTTCAGGCTTCTCTGATTTTCCAGGAATGTAAATTTTTTTTGCGACCATCATAAATAGAGAGTTTGATATGGGGACTCTCCAGAATATTTGTCCTTTGCTTATTGTCAAGTGTATTGAATGAAAATGGTAAAAAATATACGGAAAGAACTTCCTCTAACAACGCAGCATTTTTTAATCATACATAGAATCAAAGGAAAGGTAGTGAAGAATTGATTTATCACTCATCACTGGAATTCATTTTATCTCTGAGTCTGATTCCACAGTACAGCATTAATGCTAACAGGATAGTGCACAGAAGCATTTGATAGGAAACCACTGTAATACCCAGCCTGAAAGTATGATCATGATTACAGCCATCACTGCAAAACAGTTTGTTTTGGTAATTATTTTTTCTGGAGATTTCATGTTTTCTACAGGAATAAAAGAGTGAGGAGTTATGTATAGTTCAAACTTGTTCCAATTGTATTTAATAAGCAAGTACTATTTACCTTATCATAAAATAAAACCAGTTCCTGATGCAACAACCTCACTATTCAGACACAGAAAGGGAAGAAAGAATGAATGGCAAGCCTCCCTATTTTTATTTACATGTGATGTTTAACATTTCCCTGAGTTTCTGCCTTGGGCAACCATCTCACTTTGGGGGCTCTCCTCAAGTGCAATATATTATATTTGATTCCTCAAATGAGCTGAAAGTTTCATGATGACCTGGAAAAGAATTTGTGTGGAAATTGTAAACTGATTCCTTTTTACCTTTTTTTAAATTGTCAGGGTAATAAATAGACTGCAAGGGAAAAAAAAAATAAAATAAAACACCAGGACATATATAATCCTATTTCAATAACAATAATTTTTATGCATAAAGGAGCTAATATTGATTTTGAGAGTCTTGAAGTAGTCATTGAATTATTTAAAAGCTATGTATAGTGTACATTTCTGGAGAATTTTTTCTCTATAGGAAAATGTACAAGAAATGTCACAGTTGATCTTTATGGAGTACATCTTTTTAGATATAAGGGAAATATCCAAATATTTTTAAAATATTTTTTTGTGTGTGAATAGTTTTGTCATCTTTGCCAAACACAATGAGGACAGAGAGAATGATGCTGACTTTACACTAATGATTCAAATGGAGTCCTCAAACTCTCAGAATTGTTGTTTTGTCAGCATAACTTGCTTTGGATAATCAAGGAGAAGCCAGACAGAAGATGACTTCTAGGGAGGTAAAAATGAGAAAAAATACAACTTATGAATTTGAGATCAAAGTTACCTATCTTCTCCAGAGCTTGCAGTTAATCCATCTCTGGGAAAGCATGAGAAGACATGACCAAGCTGAACTTGCTTACGACCAGCTGGGGCATCAGTCTGCTGCATGCCACAGCACAACATGGATATACCAATGTGCCCCTACAACATAAACTCCACCGAGATTGGGATCTAAAACTGGCTTTGTGGCTCCTTCTAGCACAGGAACATTTGCAGTCCCTTGTTTTCGCATGGTCCACTACCTACTGTCAGCTCCTTCTGTAAGCATGTTTGTCCACCTTCCTCTCCTTAGGCATAGGGTGTCTGAGCAGTTGTGGCAGAAGTGGAGTCAGAGAAGATGGAACAGCCATGGAGGAGATTATGGACTACTTATGGAAGAGCCATGCAAGCAGACTGTGAGCATGGAGAGTGAAAGGCTATCTCTCTGGCTGGAAAGAAAACAGGTGAAAGTAAGGAAAAGCCAGAAACCCAGACCATTTACTTGTACCCACCTGTCTGCAATCTTCAGGTGAAATGTTGTCACCCATTTGTCATCCTGAAGTCATGGAGCCATTTGATGTGCCCACATGTCAGTGAATAGCCAAAAAAAAACACAAGGAGGCTGGGACTAGGGTAGCAATTATCACCCAGCAATGCTGAACACTGAACAAGTTTCTACTGACCTTCATGCTCAAACTTCCACTGAAACAAGTCAATGTTTCTTATGTTTTTATAAACTGGGTAAAGAAGAAAAGCACTACTGCTCTGAGTTTTCTGATAAAGGTACAGTGGCAGAGAAGGTATGTGAATCTGACAGCCCTGAAACATCACATCATGTTCCTCCTTGCAGCTCCATGCTCAGTGCTGTACCAGGGTGTCACTTCTGTCACTCTCCCATGGGCTGAACACCAGAGGTGCTATGGCTCTCTAACAGTGCATATTTACCTGGGAAGAGCTAAACCTTCCTTGATATTTCATGTGTCATCCATATAATCAGGCTTTAGAGTTTTTACTTTTCAGTAAGTCCTGGTTTTACAAAAAGCCCTCTGTGGGGAGAAAAAGGTTGGAATAATAAATAAGCATGAATAGGGTTCTTGAATAATGATCTGAAGTCTGGTCTTTCACAGCATTCAGGGAAGCCATTCTTTTCTGGCTTACGTTATGCTGCTGAGATACTGCTGCTAACCTGATACTATTTCTTGTCCATCTTGACTAAAAAGGTAGCATTTGATTTGGAAATAGTACATTTTTTATTTTAAATGGAATAGAAAAAAATTGATTTTAAGCCCTAATTGCATACATGTCAAATAACATGTCACATTTAAAGGCTGTTGTGGGAGCCAACTGGTGTAATTGTATATGGACAGTGTTATCTAATTTACCCTGCTTTGTATGATTTACTGGTATGTTTTGCTGTGGGTTGCATTATTTAGTTGTTTGATAATCTCTTTTCTTTCTGTTGTGATTTATGACATGGTATTTCTGCTTGTTTTATACCAGTGTGTTATTTTGTCAATCAAAATCTCTTTGTGCAATGGCAATATACAAAAAAGATAGTGGAGAGCAGCCCATACATTGTATCTAATGTTTACTTTAAACAGATTATTTATGGCAAAATATATCTGAGGAACCAATTTGCAAAGCAATGGTTAGTTATACATAAAGAACAAATGCTGCAATCAGCACTCTATGGGTTTGCTTGTTTATGTTTTGTGTACCTGTACAGTTGCGTAAATGATTAATGGGCACAAAATGAAAACTCTTTTTTCCCCTTTTGAGTCTTTGTACTTTTCTCTTCTTTTCCCTGATGGTGGAGTCATATCCTCTGTCTTTTCTGCATCATGTCTCCTCATCTTTCTAGCCTTCTCTGGGACAGAAGGAGTAGATTCAGGGCCTGACCATTGCCATTCCCTGATGGAGGCTGGGGAGGCCCAGAGGGCTTTGTCTGGTTCCGTGGCTGTGTGTCCCTGAGGCACAGAAAACAAACAAAAAGAGGATGGAATGCATCCTAAAGGTTTGAGGCTCTGTCCTCAAGAGCCTGTATAAGCAAGCAAAAGGCAAGATGTAGAATATATCAACTGTGGTCCTTAATATCTCCTAGTGGGATTCATTTGATTGCTTTCTGCACAATTATCAAACTTTGCAGCCCATAATACATAATTTTACAAGCTCTTTACTGATCACTTGATTACTTACTGAGTTCTTTATTTATAAAAAATAAATGCAAGAATTTACTGAAATGAAATAAAATTGCACTTTAGACTTGTGAAACCCATGGTTTACTGTGAACTGTCCAAAAATATGGCAATGGAGTGACCGCAATACTATCATACAAAATAGAAAGGGCAATCTGTAAGTGAGTGCTTAAAAGAAATTTTCAATTACGAAAATATCTCCATTTTATTAGAAAACTTTTCCATTTTATTAGAACCAATTCTACTAAAACAGGCAATGATTCAGGAAATCAACTTGAGTACTAAGCAGTTGAATGATGATCCATAGTACATGCAAGTAGCCTTCTTAGATAACTGCAGAGGGCATAAAGTGTTAAATTAGTGCTGCTCAGGTTTGTACCTGCATGAATTAACGACACTGTTCCCAGCAAAATCAAAAAGCAAATTGGCTTCTGAAGACTCAAATGCACCCGTGATATTAATTTACTAGCTTAAGCATTAGATCTTTGACTGTGAGCTCAATTATTTATGTATGATTTAGACTACAGCATGGTGTAATCAGGGCTTTAGATGGTTACAAAGAAAACAAAAACAAACAAACAAACAAATAAGTAAATAGTATTTCGTGAGAGGGAGCAAACATGCCCGAAGTGGCTTAGGAAGGTGGAGCCTTTTTTTTTGATTTCAAGGGGAATGTAAAAGTGTGCAAGGTTGCATGAAGTGTACTTATATCTTTAATACCTCTCACATATTTGTCGTGGAGGAAAAGTGAATCTGTTTTTAGAAAGAAACCTTGCCCAAAAAAAAAAAAGGAGCATGAGAAGGTGCAGTTCCCATCCCAGCTGCAAATTGGTATTTCCGGGTTAAGTAACCAGGCGGCTTTATGGCCCTTCTCAGAATTGCAGGTTTACATGCTTTCTTTCTCTGTCTTTATCTCTGCATTCACAGGCTCAATGGATGCTAGGTATTTAACAAAAAGATGACAATTTATTCACTTGAAACAAGAAAACTTGACAGGTCCAGATGACTTTAAAATTTACAATGTAAACAAAAGCAAGACAGAAAATAAATAGATCCTTCACATCAAAGCTGCTGCAGAGAATATCCTTATTTTTATAAAATATCTAGAAAGGGCATTTTTTTAGGGAAATGGAAAGATAAGAGGGGTGCTGGTTTAGATGAAGGTAATAAAAATTTACCCTTTTTTGTTATCTTTCCAACAAAAGCCAAAAATTAAAAAAATTAACTGTGGAGGCAGTGTTCAGAGTGTATATAAATCAAAGGCTTTCCTTTAATCCTTTACTAATCCCTTACTTACCTTGCCCATTTTACATGCATTGTTAAAAAAGATACAAACAGAGCAAAGATACATAGACATGCTAAAGAAGTTAAATTTCAGTATTTCAAATACAAAATGCAGAATGCCCACCACTGAAAAAGTCTTTGGACTGACCCAGGCATAGTTAGTTTTTAGGATTAATAAAACACTCTCATAGTAGTTAGCAGCACACGTATTTTGGAATTATTGAATAATTACTTCTTTTTTTAAATAATTATAAATACAAAACACTTGTAAAAATAATGTAACAGGCACCTTTGGACTATACCAATGTACTAGATTCTCATTATCATTTAGGAATAAGTAACAGAAATGTAATTCAAGTGCTTTATTTTTATGTGTATTTTATGACAGAAATTCAGCTAATATATTTATCTTTTGCTAGAAAAATGTTTCTAATATAAAAACAGAAGTTGGTCTGTAAGTAATATTCCAGTCCTTTTTTGAAATTTAGTTCAAGATGAAGGCTGTTTAAAATAATATAAATTATTGGCAGTGACACTGATTATATCTGAAGAACAGACTATTGTTGGTGATAATGAATTTGACATTTGGATGTTCCAGAGACCTGCAGCATTTTCTTAAAGCATACAATGCAACTGGAATTTTCAATCTGCTGCATTTCAGACAATTCAAAAGAGATGTGACTACAGAATTGAAGCACAACTTTGTTTAGCTTAACCTTGTGTTTTGTTTTGTTTTATACACTATCCCCCAATCACCTTGATTTTAAAATTGAAGAGGAAAACCTTTTGAGATATGACTTTTATAATCAAATGTTGTTGATTCCACATCCTTTAGTGCATCTTTTAATGGCTAAATGTGAAGGATTATCAAGTCATCGAGTACAGACTCACAGTGTCTATGACTGTATTATTTAATCCTGGATATTTTTCTGAAAACTCTACACCACTGTTCCTTGTGTGTATGATGGTGCTGATGGAGCAGGTATGAAGCTGAGTTATGAACAAAATAAATTAAAAAAACCACACCCCAAACAACCAAAAAACCCAACCAAAATAACCACAACTCTTTAGAGACAGGATAAATAGTAAGAAGCATGTTTAATACAACTAATTTATAGATGAATGTGGTGCCAAGCTAGAATACATTAACAAGGTAAGGCTGCAGGGCCTCTAGGTAAGATAATATATTGCTTTCATTAAAAAGCAATCTGCATGGACCATATCCACTAACACTGGAAACTCTGCAGCTGTCACCTTTATCAGGGGAACAAGAGCAAGCCACTACATTTTAATCACTGGAGTTTGTCAGGAACGAAAAACAGCCAGCTTCCCACAAATCAACAGACATGTATCCTGATAAGGAGAGTGAATTGGAAAAGGACAGCTACACCCCACACTACACAACCTATTCTGGAGTGATCAAAGCACTGTAATTGTAGCAGATAAATCTACTGAATTAGGCCCTGGGATGAAACACTCGTCTTTTCACAAAACAAACACAGGTTTACTTGAGTAATCTGTGACATATTTAATTTTTTTGCTTGAGTATTCCCAGTACTTGCCACAAAGGCAACAAGAAAGAAAAATCCAAAATCTAGTGGCATTTTTAAAAATATCTTTCTTTAAAATACCAAAATATCTTTCCTTATCATTACAGAGTAATTAATATCAGAACTGCTGCTCCTGGGATATTCTTTTGCATAGTTCTGACAATAAAATTAAACATAGTTATTTATTAACAGTTGTAGCCTTTGAATTTGTCATATCTGATATCCATGAGAGCAGATACTGTTTTTCTATGGTAGATAATTATTCTTCAAATATTCTTCAAAGAGAAAACACTAAGGAAATGAAAGGGACAATGCTTGGGATAAGAACTTGAAAATTCTTGTAGAAGTCATTGCGAGAGTCAAATTTTAGCCTCAAGTGAAATCATAGTTATATGACACTTTTATTTTAGGCACTGATAGCAGATGTGACCTCTGTGATAGATAATACAACAAGGATTTCCTGTAATGAAAAAGTATTAAATAAAGACTTTCATCGAAAATGTTTTGGTCCAAAGAAAAAAAGAAAATATGCTTGTTTGTGAAGGGAAGACGGTAACTTTTTAAGGCAGGGAGGGACTTATAGACAAGATTTTATATATATATATATATATATATATATGAATAAAAACAGTAAAAGGAAGTTACTTTTTTTAGGGAGATTTATTTTGATTTCCAAGAGTTTGGGAGTACTGATTAAGATCAGTTTAATGTGACAGAGCAGTCCTTTAGAAAGGAGTTATTTTACTACTGTGCATGCAAGGCATGGAGAGAATGAAATATATTCATTTCATAGGATTTGCTGTTCTGAACTCCCCACCATGTAGTAAATTTCTTAGAATTGCCCTTTTCTTTGAGCGGGTATGATCCTTCCTGGCAGTTCAGATGAGGGGGCTTAACTAAACAGTTTATTACCATTTGTACCTGAAGTTTGAGATCTTAATCAGCAATGAGACAGAAATAAAATAAATACTTCTCAGTAGTAAGGTAGCAGTATCAGCACTAATCTTGAGAAGTGCACCAAAGATCATTACCATAATCTGTTATTTGCTGCTCATTGGAAGTCTTCTTATTTATAGTATTTCAAAACTTTCCAGCATTCAGAAAATATTCCAAATAAATTGATTAAATCTGTGTTATTGGAACTTCGCAAGGCAATTTCATGAGTGAGATCCATGATCTTGTTGCATGTTTACCTGCAGTTAAAAATTGCCAAATGTCAAAGCCATAGATCTCAGAAATTAAACTGAGTTCATAACTAGAAACATTACTGTGAGACTGTCCTAAGAGCTAAGTTTCAGGGGGACCATCCTGTGGTGTGTTCTCCACAGAAAATGAGGGCACACATCCCATCTGTTGGAATTTGGGAGGCATATGGAGGCCGGCACCTACGGACAGGTCATGACGGGGACTCCTAGAAGACTCCTCCGCTGTCTGAGCAGTTGAGGGATACGCATCCAAGCCTGCATCAGGAGCCTTGGGCATGGGCAGCCTGACTTTGCCAGGCTGTCTGACAGGGCTGTGGCTGTGCTGCTGCCCATGGCCCCACAGGACGCTGCAATAAACCAGATTTCACAGGCCCTTGGCTCTATCTGGAGCTGCTTGTTGGCCTGGCCAGCTATCCATGGGAACAGCGCAGGGCGATTACAGCCCTCGCTGCCGAGCAGTAGCTACAAAAACCAGCCCCTGCCACTTTCTTCTGTTTCTGTTCATGCTGAAAGCCGTCGTATCCAGGCAGCACCCTCAGCACTCATGCTCGTAGAGAAGGCTACATGTATGAACACTTTTCCTGCATGGTCAGCTGCCCTGTGGAATTGATTCAGAAACGCATAATTTTCCATGTTTTCACTGAGAGATTTAAGTAATTAATTAATTGCAGTATCATAGCGGTTATGTACCTCTTACTGTTCCAGAGATGAGGATATAAAAATCTATCACAATGGGTTGTATGAACCTCATTACACAGCAAAGATACCCCTACCTCTGTTTTCAGGCAGTTTAACTGTATAACTGATCTCAAAGTATAAGAGAATGATGTTGATTAACACTTCTATAATTGGGAAAATAATCGAGAGTTGTGTTTGCGTTTTCTAAATTCTCCATATGTTTATGTATGAGAGAGAAACAAAAAAATCCAAGCTGGATTTTTTTTTATATGCTTGAAACCTGTTGGTTAGCTGAAAACCAGAAAACCAAACATGAAATCAGTTTTTTCTCATGTTTCACCTCTCGAAATCATTTTGATCTCCTCTGCATCTCAACAGCCCTTCTAGATGTAAAGTAATATCCAGAATGGCAAGAGAATCAAGGGTTTCTTTTTGGCTATCATTTGCTTCTGGAATAAAAATTTGGGCCATCCATCACCTGGAGAACTACTGAAATAAAATCGCCGATATTCTGTCAACTTTATGAAGGAAGTCCCATTGTCTTTCTGTTTTCCTGTACTTTACAAGAGAAGATCTGAGTATTTCATGTTGATTGCTTGATTGGCTGCACTGGGACTCTTTAAAAATACTAAAAAAATCAACAGTCTGGTACAAATCAAACACAGGCTTCTATCAATCATGAGCCTGGGGTATTATCTGAGGTTTTTACCCAGAAACATGTCATTAAAAGTTGCAGAAATTAATTGGTGCCATTGGCTGTAATGGCTTTCCTGACACAGTTTCTCAAATGTAAAGAAAAATTATGGATAAGGCAAATTCCTCATGGGATTTTTATAGATGTCTGCTTTGTTCTGTTATTGTTTATTGCAAATGTTATTACTGTGATCTATTGCCCCATCATGCTTTGTCTATACTGCTTATACCATTTGGCAGCCTGCAACACAACTGAGGACTTCTGTCACTGGCCAAGATAGCACTTATTTTTAAATTCCATGTTTTATATATTCCTACAGTGATCTCTGGGCGTTAATTTTGTGTGTTTAAAATTTCATACTCAAACAGATCTTGTTCTGATTGAATAAATGCTGCAAATGATCTGCCTAGAAGAATTGTGAATCTTGTCTCGGTGTGAGCATCTGCTGCTGTTAGTCAGTAGCTGTATAAAGCTGCAGGAGTTACTCATTTATTTCAATTGTTCTGATTTGCATATCTACAAAGCAGGTCTGTTAGATGACAGCTTTCACTCCCTTTCTTCTTATAAATTTATTACTTATGAGACCACCTTCTTGATTATGAGTTATTCTACCCTGTGACCTAACCTTCCAGAAAGGTAAATATTTTAGGAGCAGAAAATTAAGAAATGCAGCCTATGCCTTACAGCAGTGCAAAAATACTAATAAATTAATTCCCCCAAATTAGATTTGAGATTCACAAAAGATTTCATACTTAATACAAGCAGATCATATTAATACCATCACTGAAGAAAAATTATACAATTACATAAATTTCCAATTATGCAATTACATTGCATTTTCCATTCTGGGGCTTGAATGATCTGCTTATAGGCATTTGGGACTGTAAGTCTCTCTTTAAAAATCCTTAAAAAACAAACAAACAAAAAACTTGCTGTTTATTAAACTTTAAAGTATATTTTTCTTCATTAAAGCCTCTCGGAATATTCTGTGTATAATTTACCAGACCTTTAGGTTAGGTTTTCTGTAAAATTATAATAGGTTGTATGTGATACACTCTGTCAATACAACCAAAACCCAACGAACATGGACAAAAAGGAGAACTTATTTCTATATTACAATCTCAGAGCTGTTTCCTTTTTTTCCCCCCTAGGCTTTAGGCCCATTACATTATATGTCTGTGGGAAGTGGTATAAAAGGATCAGCATCATTAACCATCTGCACAGCCTTCAGTCTGTAAAACAGTGATGTTTAGCCTGTCATCTTTAAGTTTTAATCTCTTTCTGCTGTGCACATTAGTAGCCTGTCTTCTGCCCACACATTTTGATTCTGCCTGATGACGCAATGCCACTACATTCTCTAGTTCTGGTAATGTCAGCATGCAGCTTCCAAACAAACACTTTATCTCTTTGTCACTGTCAGTTTGGTTTTGATTGGATAGTTTCAGAGCTATGCTTTCAGAGTATTTGAATTGATTATCCTGTGCTAAAGTTGTAAATCCTTGCAGAGCCCCAGCAAGAATCCAGTGAAAACAGAAACAATGGGCTGTGTGGTCTCATGGGAACAGTAACAGAAACACAGGTTTTCTTTCATAAGAGTTTTTTGCTGTGTGCCCTCACTTGCCACTGATAGCTTTATTCTACAAGGTCAATGTTTATGCAGTGGTATGTACCAAAGGGTAGGCTTTTGGTGACCTATTTTGCTTGTCATTATAATGACATCCTCATTGTCATAGACAATCATCCCTAGAGAAAAAGTGCAAACTTTTTTATTTGGACTTTTTCTATCATTCTCAGGAAAATAAGGTCTGAGTTTTAATAGCTCTATGGGTTATGGCCTTCTTGCAAAGGTTGTTCCTGCAAGGCAGCACTGTTAGGCTGGAGATGTTGACGAGTCCTGTTCTGTGATTCTCAGATCAAGGGGAAAGACTTTCCCTGCCCTTCTTTTGTGATTTCCAAGACTACTGCTCTACCTTCTTTTTTTCTTCATGTTTACTGTTCCATCCTCATCTCTCCTTTGTGGGTCATACATCCCATATCTTTTAATGACACTCACTGGGGAACTGCTAAGAAAAGCTGTATTTGGTGTCACACTGTGCCTTCAGAAGACCACATCAAAGGGGTCTAAGCTGGAGCTCCTATTTGAAATTACTTCTTGTAGGACCATGAACACAGCCATCCTTTTAGCTAGGTGCTTGTGGCACAACATCTTTTAACACTAAAGCAGCCAGGGTACATGTATTTTTGCAGTGCTTGGAAGTTAAAGCAGTGCTCAAGTCAAGAGATCTTGCCTGCTCTTGTCTCATCACCTTCCAACTCCTTGTGATGTTTTAGGTGCTCATTATGAGTATGGTGCTGAAGCCATTCAGTGAAGGTATCACACAGCATGTCAAGTGATATGACATTTACAGCAAAAGCTGTAAGTGGGCAACATTTATTTTTATTTTAAATCAACTAAATTAACTATTCATCACAAAATTTAGACTATTTATAATTCTGCAAAATTATAATCTATTCTTAAACATCTCACAAAAAGGCTACATCTGTTAAATCGTTTTCAACACTCAGTGTTGAAATCTCTGTAATTCATACCTAGAAATCTAAAATTATGTCTGAGATCTCATAATCACTGTGTGTCTTTGTACCAAAACTGGAAATGAGCTTCATGTCAGGTGCCTTACTTATATTTAATTTCATTGTAAGAGGAATGCTTGGACAGTGTTCCGTTTCATTTTTCTCATTGAGATAAGCTTGTAGAAATGTACTCAGAAGCAATGTATCAGAAAGTTTCTGAGTGTCCATGAGAACTGTCTGTACCTAACACATTCCCCTGGCTGCCAGCTCTCAAGGTGAGACCCTGAGGAAATGTGAGTAGTAATCCAGAGAGGGTGGATAGTTATCTGCTTCAGTGATTTCTACCATTCCAGGTTGCCTTGCCTGTACCTTACAGGGTAAGGAGGCCGGATGGCCTTACTCAGCTGTCATTTCTCCCAGCAAGCTGGTGAAAGGATATACAACATGGAAACAAGGACATGAGCTTGCTGAAGCTCAGCCTTTTCCTTTGCTTCCTACTAGCTTCCAAGTCTCAGACCAGTCTTTCCTAATTATGGCCTGTGCTCTGCTCTTCTGACAGTCATCCTTACAAAAAACCGCTATAAAAATCAGCTTGTCAATGTCCTCTGGGAGTGGAGTTAAGTTTTCTTAGAGAATATGGTTCTGATTTATTGAACCTGCTGATCACTTGACAAAGTTAACAGAGATAAACCTTTATTTTTATCTGGTCATCCATGCAGCCAGGCTACATGGGCCTCTGCACAAAGGCCCTGCAGCACACATGGAAAAGGGCTCTGGTGGTTCCACACACAGTAGTATTGAGGTCACTGGAGACCTCAGTGATGTAGTTGCACTGTTCCCAGAGTGTAGTCGGGTTCTCTTAATGCCCTAGAACAACAGGATCCAGACCTGATCATTTTTCAGAAATGAGCATGGGTTTGATCCGTAGTTTGTGTAAACTGGTACAGCTGCAACTTGCTTTTGTAGGGACTGTAGTGGCAATTTAAAACATTTGAGAGGTTGGTTTACCAAGGAAAGCAATGAAAAAAGACACATAGACCATTAAAATATGTTAATAATAGAGTTTTACATATATATTCTGCAGGCTTGTCTTTAATCTTTGAAATTTACATCATTTGCTGTCTCTGAGACAGAACATTAAGTGTTTTTGTTACATTTTCAAAGGTCAGGCATAAAGGCATGCTCCTTTAGAGGCCTTATGGCTGTTTGTGCTTTTTTGATGTTTGTACTATCATGCAGACCTGATAAGTAGATGAATGACCATGATAAATGTGCATAATGAGAAAGTGATAAGAATTGCAGCATCTGACATGAGTTATGTCTCTGTTGTCCAGAAATGGAGATGCTCTACTTTTATCTTTGCTCTCTAATTTCTTAATTAGGAAGAAAGCATATTTTCCTTCCAGTGCATGTATATTTGGCAAGAATGCTGTCTAATAACAAGATGTCAGCCAATGACCCTATTATAGATACTGCTCTACTCTTTTTGCTTAAAAATGTCTCTCCTCCTTGTAGAGCAGGAGACACAGGATCAAGGTTTATGCAGTCATACATATACCAAAAATTTGTAGACATTAAAAAAAATATTATTAGGGACAAATCCAGCAAGTATTTGAAAATGCAGTCTCATTTCCTCACATATAAGGTCTGATTCAAGTTGCTGGGACTAGTTTTATAAGTAATGACACACAGATGTGTTTTGAAAAACCTAGCTATTGAGATCAGATTCTAATCTGAGTTGCCCAGAAAGTCTGGATCCTGGAAACCTTATAAGGGAAAAATTCCCTAAAATGAGATTTATCCAACTGATTGGCCTCTTTAGAAAAACAACCAAAAAATAGCCATTGAAATAGTCTTCTAAAATTGAGCCACTGCATGTTGTTGCTGAATTAGACTGCAGATTTTTAAGAAAGTGTAGTCATCTGCATTCAAGGACCTTAATTTTGAAGAAATGCACAGAGTGGTCTGAATTAATTTATTCCCAGGATGCTTTCAAGCCAGTGATTATTTGTTGTCTTATGCCTCTACTCTGCAAAGATTCACACATTTGTAGGTGTTTTTATACCAAGCACTTCCACATTTGTGGAAGCAGAGCTTAATGGCTTGAACCTACTTCTCTCAAAGTGAGTGGCAAAACTGTTCTCTTGAGTGAGAGGAAGATAAGATTAACAGCAATAAAGCTATACCAAGCCAAGAAATTCTGCATGCTGTGATCTGCAAAACTGTATTGATTTCAAAACCATAGAAAGGGAAATTAAAATTAATCTCTTCTGATTATATACTGCACAGTTGTTGTAATATAGTATTTCATTCTGCCATTTGATTATTTGCATTACTTTTTCATAATAATATGAAATTACTCGTGCTTAAAAGCAATCATGAATATTTGAAAGCAACTATCCGATGTAACTGCAAAAGCATATAGTGCATAGGTTTCTGTTTTGCTTGCATCAAAAGCCAAAGTTTATAAAATATCAGCAGTACTACATGTAACAAAAAGGAGAGAAACATTTTGTGGAGGGTGTTTATTTAGATTTCTTGGTTTCCTTTCAAGCCAAGATTTGTTTACTAGAGGCATTACAATTTAGTGAGACAAATTAGGCTAAACTTTTTATCTCTGGTGGTTTGCACATGCACTGATTAAACTAGTATTTCTTCTAAAGATTGCCTAGGAAGATAAATGAACAAGAGGAGCAATTAGAGTAAGGAAAAACTAAAGATTGGCTGACATGATTTAAGTTTACCTCTAAGGCAGTTTGTCATTTTGTCTCTATAATCTCTATCAGAATTGACTAAAACCGTAAACATAAATCATTATACTAATTTATTTCACCACACCGTGGTCTGGGAGAAAAAGATTTCATTTTTTTCAACAGACTTTTGGGGATTCAAACATTTTCAGAACTTTTTTAATGCAGTATAAAAACAAGTCAGGCTAAAGCATCATTGATTACTATATTTCAGCTTCTTAAAATCTGATTTTTTTTAGTGCTAAGGCAAGAAATGTTCCTGTTACTATTGGTAAAATATCTATTAAGAATTCAGAATACATGGGTAGGGATTTGATTTTTTTAAGTGATGGGATAAAGCTTAATGCATGACAAAACGTGATGCAAGGCCATCAGTTAATACTTCACACAAGATGAGTTAATAAGCAGCCTTCTCTCCTGAGATGCATCAGAACGGAGTGTGGAGGATCATGGAATACCTTTGTGGGAGGGAAACCAGTAGATGCCTGAGGACATCCTGCAATATAAATCTCCATGAGCTGTCACAAGACCTGTTATAGACTCTCCAAAAATAGAGTCCTGTATATCTTCATTAGGAACTGTGCTAACAACAGTGTCCGCCTGCAATTTTATTCAGATGCCACAGTAAAGCAAGGATTATATTATGTTGTTCTTGTCAAGTGAAGTATTCCTTATCAGTGACTTTGAGGAACAGATATTCCAATGCCGTTTAAACATCTGTGTCCTGCTGCCTGTTTGTGAATGGCTTCACTTGGTTCAGTGGAGCTGCTTGTATGGGCTGATGGCAGCAAGGTCACTGCCTAAATTCTTCCTCCAGAGGAAATCTCATCACACATTTTGCCTCCCTCATGCCTGCACTGCCACAGACCCTTGATGGCACAGGCTGTGGGTTGCCTAATTTCACCACCTGCCAACCATACCAAAACCAAAGGAAATGAAAGGTTCTTTCTGGCAGAAAATTAGGAGAGGGAACACATCTCCAGTCTGGGGGGACAGTCTGCACTACAATTAAGTTGATTCTAAATATTGTGAAAATTTTTAAACCTGAGCTAGGGGTGGCACTTTCCTATCAAACCCTAACTAAAAATAACTAACTTCAGGGTGATCAGAATACTGGGAGTCTGATTTCCTACAGATTTGTGTTTCCTGGTTAATTTATTTAGTAGTCCGAGAAGGAAAGTATCTGACACAGTTACTACCACTATCAGATTACTTATGGTCTCTGTGAGCTGTCTTGGCACCTGTTTTCAGGAAACTGTAAGGAATTTAACCCAACTTCGTACCCTTCTTGTTCCATCCCCCATAATTCCATGCAATCAAGGGTTCAAATGCTATTAAAATGGAATACACAGGTGAACACTACATACTTACATGATGCCGTAAGATACAGAAAAAGCTAAGCGAAATCCCATTATGTCTTGAATCTGTATTTATAGACCAGAGCTTTTACTAATTAAGTTGTATGAACAACTTGGACCACAAACAAAAACCTGTGGCTCTGTATTATCAAATTTACACAGAATGCAATAGCATATCAAAGGGAGCGGGGGAGGATGTTAATATTTAATTTCATGTTATTTCTTGAAAGTGTGCTTTTAGAAGATGGGTGAGTTTTTGTCTTCACACACACACAAAGGCTTTGCTATGATGACTGCCATTGCCTATTAAGGCTGGAATAGTAATTTCCATAATTAATGGCAATGTATGTGAACAAGAAACCATTCATGCCCAAAAATGTCAAAGGCTTCTACAGTTCTTTAAAATAGTTCTGCAGTTAAGATAAGCATTAATGATGTAATGAACGAGGATTAGCTCCACTGCTGGCTTGACCCCAAAGAAAAATATGTAATTCCAAGGAGCAAATATTTCAGGGCAAATATTCAGCAAATATTTCATATTTCAGTCTATGCAGGTAAACCATACTCAGTGAAAGCCAGAAAAATTGCTGCTTAGTTGTAAACTCACTCAACCAAGGCAAAAGAGGCCAATAGTGCAGAGTCTTGTGTCTGGACAGGAAAGGCACGTTGAGAAAACACATCCCAGATTTGAACTCCAGAGGGCAATAGCCCACAGCACGACTGGTAAGTAAGGTATATTCACTTAAAAAAAAAAAAAAAAAAAAAAAAAAAAAAAAAAAAAAAAAACACAAAACAACACCGCAAAAAACCAAACCAAACCAAAACAAAAAAACCCCACGTCATTTCCAGTAGCTTCCTTGATGCTACCAGCAACAAGGGAGTCTTGCCAATAGACCCACAGTATTGGTGGGAGCAGAAGGTACAGCCAGTGTTGCCAGAAGTGCAGCTGGTGACAGAGTTTGGGTCTATTTGGAAAAAAACCTCTCCCTCTGAAAATAGTCAAATAGGAGTTCAGTGGCATGCTTAAGGAAAAGCAGGATAGGATGTAAGTGAAGAGAAGATAGGTCATGAAAGGAGGGTTGTGTAATTTGGATAAGTCCTGATTCATGTTTACTAGCAGCTTTAAGATGAATGTGTAAAAACTGTGTATAAAACTGTATGATTCCTTATTCTGATTCTACTTTTTAATATTGCATTTTCACATGTTAAGAGAAGAGGGATTATTTCAAGCATCATCCAGGCTTCAAAAACTCATGCACAGATTTGTTAATACAACATCATGGTTGACTCTGAACTAGGAGCAAAAATACATTAGTACCACTAAATTCTTTATTGTCATTATTTTTTGAAAGGTGCACTAGATAGGGCCTATGCTTTTTCAATAAATCATTCCGACTCTGGCTGCCACTGGCAATACTAGAAAGCACTCTTAAGTTTGTCTCAAGTCACTTCTGTCATGGCTTTTTTGCTACTTCCTGGAGCCCAGGAGTCATTTTAATTCCTCACCAAGATGTTTACTGCCCACCCTGTCGCTTGTGGCACTGTGCCTCTTTTCCCATTATGCAGAGGAGGTTTCATTGCTCTACTCCAGCTCTAGGCAGAAATGAACTCACATGGGCATCGTTATAAGTTTAATCATACAATCAGCAAAACAAAGCTTGAATAGACAGAAGGTAAATGGGGGGCAAAAACAAGAAGGGAGCTGAAGCTATCTATTTGTGTGTCATTCTTCTGTGCTTCCATAATTTTTTTTTTCTTTTTATAAACACTATGCAGTGTTTATTGTTACATGCTAACACCCTTCTCCCCCTGACATTGAGGAAGAGCTATACCTGTCTGTCAAGCCTTTCCTGGGGAAGAAAAGTGAGTCAGGAAGCAGTAGGAAATTAGTCAGACACACATCTCATATTCAGAGATGTGAGGGATGAAAAAGTGCTTCACCACACATAGATAGTTCGAATATCTTTTTTTTTAAATTATTCCCAAATTGATATTGACCAGATGCTCCTTTTCCTGTAGCAACTTGTTTACATTCTAAAAATAACTCATTATTTGGCTTTATTATTTTAAGGTTTTCTGTGGTTTGTCTTCCCACCCTAGTTTTCTTCCCACAGTAGTGGATACTGCACAGATGAATTTTGTTGTAGTTTAAAGAGACAGTATGGGTATAAGGTCTATTACCTACTTTTAATGTAAATAGCACTGTCACAGCTGCTCAATGAACAATTTGAGGCCATGTCTGGTTCAGGCTGAGTATGAGTAAATTTCAGCTAAATCTAGGCTTGAAGGCTTTTTTTCCTTTAGTTGGGTTTATTGTTGCATTCTTTTTAAAACACCTAAATTTTAGTTTTTCTTTGCTTGAACCATTAACTGGAGCAACAGCATAGTTTCTTCCTTATTAACATGAACAAAATTAAGATGGCATTATTGACCCAATACAAAGGGACATTAAGGAAGGGGATCATAGCCAAAATAAAAGTAAACCTCAAATTTACGTTTAACTGTTTGGGCTCAATGTCCATTAAAAATAGAGGGAGCAAATAATCTATGTGACAAATGTGGCTAACAAATTCATAAGTCAGGCAAGGTTTATAAGCATATGTGATACCACAAAGTTCAATTATGAACTTTACAGGTTTATAATTGGTAATTTATATCTAGGATCCAAGCTTACTCTCCCAAAGTTCAATACCATTCTTCCATACTTGATTTTGTGGAGAAGATGAAACAAATCTAGCTGGACTTCTGTAAACCGTCTGATTTCCTCTAACTTGAAAACCACCATGTAAGTTAGATAGTAGCATGAGAACTGTGAAGTTGGTGATAATTGGCAAAAAATGAGGTGGCAGCAGTTTCTTTTGAATGGGGGGGTTGAACACCTTCTCCAAGGTTATGGGTGGGCTTTCTGAGAAGTTGCCATGGGGTGTGATATGACTTAGCAGTCTTTGCAGTTGTCCAAGCTGTAGGGTCAAGAGGAAGCATCAGCAGAAGGGGATCTGAGTGTCCTGCAAGAACAATCAAATAATGGTGAGGACTACAGTAATGCAAAAAAAAGGAAACTTCACAACAAAGATGGCCAGATTGATAGGGACTGGTACAATTTGATAGCTACTGGTACATAGGTACTGGTAAAAAAATCTGTTTCAAGAGAGAGAATTTGTATTTGAAAATGAGAGAGAGAGAGACACTGCAATGATCATAGATTGCAATGTAATCCTCAGTTGTGGACAAGATGAAAGAACAATGGTACTATAGTAGACCAGAAATACTGTACAGCAACGCTGTAAAAGACTTGTTGAGACTTCATTAGGGTGTATGTGGCATATGAAATTTTAAGGTCTGTTAAAGATAAATGAAGTCTGAAGGCGTTGAGAAAGGTGTGTAGGTAAAATGAGTAGGTTACGAAATCATCGCACTCTACTCTTGTCCCTTCAATGTGTCTTAGAGGTGAAGAGAGTTCCTATAGTCTCATTCTGATATTACAAAAGGTGACTCTTTATATGGGGATTTATGGGTCTCATTACTTTTGTAACTATAATTTTATAATTTTGAAACTTTTCTTTCACTTTCATGCACTGTCTCGCCTTTGTGAGAGTCTGTTCTTTTTGAGGGCAAGGCTTTCACAGCTTTCTAGTGGTATGTTCTTTCTGAATGGGGAAATGGCATTGGCCTTCTGACTTTTCCCAGACCAATTTTTCTTGTTTTGTTTACAAGCTTAAAGTCTAAAATATTTCCTTTGTGCTGTGCTAATATCAATGGTATAATGAACCTCAATGTTACATTAAAGTTCTTACGTTTTATAGAGGACACTTTCAGGTTAGGAGTAGGTGTCTTGCAGATATGTTAGATCAAAACAGAGGCTAGCAAGTTGAGAACTTTACATAAAAATGTATCACACCTCATCTGACAGTGTGACAATATAGTATATGTCAGGTTTTTGTTCATCAGCAAGATATCTTTTCCATAGGATTCAAATCCTGTGTTGGGTAGAATTGAATAAAGAAGAAAAAGGATTGAAGTAGCAGCTCACATGAAAATGCCATTGCCTGACTGAGCAACTTGGCTTCTATATATTAAAAAACCCTAAGACGTGTAATAGTATCACTTCAGTTTTACTTAAATATTCAAGCTGCCCTGTGTTACTTGAATTTCCATTACTACTGATGTATATTAATGCTGACACATGTGAAAGCAAAAGTTTTGCTCCTAGCACAAGCTTTGTCTATAGTGAAAAGCTTATTTCAGTTTTTAATGCCAGAAAACCACTATTTTCTGGCATAAAAGTTTTGCTCCCTATATATTTTATGTCCTAAATTTTTATCCTGCCTTTCTGACCTTTTGAGACACTGCCTAATACCTTTAGAATGCTGGTTGTAAGCCACCCTGCACCTTATTCCTTGAAAAGTGTATCCTGTGAAAGAGTGTCTCCTGTGATGGTCGCAGAATTCCTGCATGTCAACTGAGCTTTCATTGTTTCTGCACAGGGTTAATGAAAAGCATTGCAGAAAAAGTAACACGAGGCTTCATTTTAGGGTGTGATCGAACCTCCCTATACCAACATGAGCAATGAGCTGTGTTTAAGCCCTTTTATTCATTTTTCTAGGAATTATTTGTTTGGATACCGTACTGCACAAGTCCACACCACTCAAGTATATTTTATTCAAATACATCTTTCAAATTGGGAGGAAAGGCATGACAGACAAAACACGTGACTGCTAACATGAGCTCATCCAACTTTCAAAATGCGACGTGGCAGGCATCTCTTCACACTCTGGGCAAATGGCACATGGTACCAGGAGACATTAGGTTTTTAAAAGTGAAGTTAAACTGATAAATTAGACCTCATTTATTGAACAGCAGTTACAGCCAATTGCCCAGGGAGTCATTTGACACCTTTGAAGACCCTGCTAACTTAATTGGTGATAGTTTGGGGGCTGAAGGAAACATTTAAGTCCGTAGCAGCAGGACACCGTACAGCATGAAAATGGAGAAGACAAGCATTCTCACTGACAAGGGGAGTCATATATAGATTTTTGTGTCCATTGTTTTTGCTTATTTGTGTGTGTGCTTTACTCAGTCAATCAAATATAATTGACACCACTGGGTTCTGTTGTTTTGTGGATGACAGGAGCTAATGCAAGGGAAAAAAAGCTGGGAGTAAACTTCCCCCTGAAAGGCTGTGTAAAGGTTTTTCCATCGGGCTTGTGACATTTTTTGCTCAATTGTATTAATTGATGTAGTGACAAGGCAGTTGGAAAGATGATGGATACTGATCACTACACTTTTTTTTCTTTTAAGTATCTGGGCATTAACATAAACTCTGCTTTTGTGCAAGTAGTAGGAATGCAGCCAGTAAGAATGTAAGATGAAGATTTCAACACCTGCAGACCAAGTTTATGGGAATCAAGAGTCACAGCTGAATGTTACTACAGAATGAAAAAGGGATCTTGCTTTGGGGCAGACTTTTACTCAGGCAAATCATGTTCCCACCTTGATTTTTGTCTCCTTGTGTTAGAAAATTTGGTATTTACTGTCTCCTTCCATCAGTTTAAGGGGTATATTTAATTGAAGTTAATCTGCCTCTTCCCTAGATTTAAAGTATCTCCAAACTCAGCTTGGAAACCTAACTGCCTGGCTGAAGTGGCTGGGGAAGTCAGGTTTCCACAGATAGTCACCACAGCTGGGTGACTGGCCCCCAGCTCTGCACAGACAAGGGTAGGTGGTCCCTGGATTCAAGTCACTACAGGGTAGAAACGATTCTGAGCATTTCTGTGAGAGTGCTGACATAACCACACATACACATATTTGTAATTCTGCCTCCTAGCTTTCCACAGAGGACACTATAGCTCCAGCACAAAGGAAATGAAGGAAATGTCCTTGTGTGCATGTGACTGGGTGCAGAGTGCAGAAAAAATGTGGTAACACAAGCACAGCTTTGCCTTTGAAGATGGATGCTTGATCTGAGTTAACATAGACATCAATCAGTCAGTTTCTTGGAAGACATAATCTCTGGAATTGTGTCAGTATGTAAATTACATAATCATAAGTACAGTTTTCCTGAAAAGGTTACTAAGCCAGTTGCTTGCTTCAGAACTACATTCAGAGGACCTGGATGAAAAGGAAGTTTATAAGAGTCCAGACTTCTAAAGAAGAAAGTCTGAGGCCATGACATAAAATGTAACTGCACCTATGCATTTACCTGTGTAAATGCACATTAGGGGGAGAATAGGCATCATCTATGAACACACAGATTGAATGAATATTGAGCCAGTCATACTCTTCCATTTATTCACTGTCTCTGGTTATGGTTACTAGGCTGGGATGAGAAACACTTCTATGTGTTAATCTCCTAATTGGAAACTTGGTTTTGAATGTTCTCAAGTAAGACCTACAGGTAAGAGGGATCACTGCCTAGCGAAAGCTGTTCCCTAAGATCTCAGAGATCCAGAAATCCATGAAGAAAATTCAGGCAAATCCAAGAAAACCAAAGAACTTTTTCATAAATACATTTTCCCATGACTGTCCCAGAAATATTTCCTTTAGCAAATTGATATAGAAGACCTGTGCCCAGAGATGGAGTGATCTGAATTCACTTCCTTGTCTACTGGAGACCTTGTTTATTATGGTGGCAATTAGGGTGAGAGGCACAAAACAAACAAAAGGAATTATGTGGAATGGAGAGACTCAACTCTGCTCTGAGGGGTGCCTCTTTTAGCAAGACCTTTAGCCAGGTGCAACTTCTTTTCTCTGGATTTCTGAGCTGGTTTTTCTCACACATAACGTGTGTCAGAGGTACAGTGGACACAACAAATGGTGTCTGGTCATGGGGTCATGGTTTATATGCCCTGCTCTCTCTGATACGGAGCAGCATTTGGTATCTGGGCTTGGGGAAGCGTCACAATATCAGGTCTCTGTGGGACACCAGATGGATATGACTCCATTGAATTGCTGAAGCTGTTTTAGCTTCAGATTAGCTTTAGATCCAGCCTAACTTTTTCTGGTAATGGCTATGAGCACCTCTCTGAACTATGAACAGTTTGATGTCAGAGTTTGTCTGGTTGTGCAGCAGCAATACATCTTTGACACTGGACATGTAAGATTCTGGAGACTCCCTCTTTTTGCATTTAAAAACTCTGAAATTATTTCACCCCTATTTCCACAAATCTCCAGGGAAAATACAACAAAGAAAATCCATTGTTTGTCTCTGATTTTGAGCTTCACAGCTTCCCCCTTTGGATGGCTTGGTGTGTCTGATCATAATGCATAGTGTGCAATATCTGAAACAGTTGGGCCTCCTGCAAGGGCAGATAACTCCACAAAAAATGTGTAAGCATTTGCAATTAAAGTGGTAGATAATCAAATGCAGATACTAAAACAAAGTAAATTATGTCAGTGTAGAACTACCTTAATATTTCAGTCAAAGAGTAATAAATTCTTTCTTATTATTTCTTTGGTATATATTGATATAGCTTGCTTATTTCGAAAATGGAGATTCATTGACACAAACTTGTGATCATTTCAAAGTATTAGGCTGTTAACATTTCTGGCCTCAGTCAGAAACCAGTAATAAGCTGCAAATAATTAGACTGTATAGACGCTTGCATTGTGTATTATATTGCACAGGAAGTTGGCAGGAAAGGAAAAGCTGGTTAGAGATTAGCTGATTAGCTGGTTAGTTTGAAGAAAACCAAGTAGCTACAAAGGGAGAGCCATGAGTTTCACACTTTACTGAAGTTGATAGAGTTGTCTATCTACCAGAGTAGATTCCTGATATCGTACATTTGTGTATCTCTGGAAAGGATTTCTCTCTATCTATCTCTTTTTTTTTTTTTTTTTTAAGGAGGGCTAAGGTCAAATAAGGTCATTAGAAGGCACTTTCTTGATGCAACCTTAGCATAAAGAGATGAATTGTTGTTGTTGTGGATCCTTCAGCTTTGCCTATCATACGTGTAATACTTCTGTGGGGTTTTTTATTTATTTTATGGGCAATTACTAAACTCGGCCTGATTTGATTAGTGGGTTAAATGAACTAGAAGTCAGCATGATACTACTCATCCAAGGATACAGTGAGGCTATAAAAGGGCCCAGGGATGCCTGGGATATTTCATCTCCTCAGCACATCCTCCACACTCTAGGCAAAGGATCTCAGGCCCCTCTTAGAGCTGCATGGGCCATGGGAGAGTGGGCATCATGAGGATCAATGGAGATGTCTTTCAGTCGTTGATGACACCAAAGATTCTCTGCAACCAATAAAACTAGGATATGATTCTAAGCCTGTAAGCACATGAAAGATGCGTCACATTTGAGAAGAAGGAACTCATGTAGGAACTTGTGAACGATGAGGAAAAAAACCTTAGTACCTTGAAAGAAGGCATGAAAGCCTGTTTCCTGATCTAACAGAAATTGCCTGATGGTACTTTCAATTTTGATGCCAAATTCCTAAAAACTACTTAAATTCCACTAATTTCATCAAACTTTCAGTCACATGCCTGTGATGTTTTAGAATATAAAAATATCCTCCGTATTCATGTGGAGTATGACACAGGTGATTTCCCCGAGATGATATACACAGCAAACTGCTGAACCAAATCTGGGACACTGTTCTGAAACCAGTGCAAAGCCTTGTCTTTTGAAAGGTACTGTTACTTCAAGAGACTGATCCCACCAGGTAAATAGTATATTACTGGCCTTGTAGTTCAGCAGGTAGCTTCTAAAATGTTTAAATGGAACCAGCCATTTTCTGCTGCCAGAGAAAACACCACATGCCTGGAATTGTGGATTTCTTATGAGGTGCCAAGAAACTGGCAACACGTGCTCTGAAGTCCCCTGCAGGTTCATCAATACAGGTCTGTCAAAGACAAGGACCTACACAGAAGGGTGATTTGGAGACATTCAGGTAGATGAGGGTTTCAATAATTTCTATAATCTTTACTTTTTTCCTTTACATCACTTCCAGATGCTTCAGGGAGTATCAGGGTCAAGTGGAGTTGACCTTAAAATTAATAATTCAGAAGTTTGATCATATACGTATCAATTTATGTTTCTGTCATCAGTTTTGTCATTATACAAAGTAAAAGCATGGCAGGGAATCACTGTAAAAATCTGTCAGTGAATGTTTTATTCCATTTCTATGGAAAAAGAGTCTATACAGCTCTCATAGGAATAGAGAGGGAGTTATTTTCAGACATTCCTGAAACTGAAAAAGCTCCACAGTCTTAGTACAAACAGTATGAAATAAATGCAGAGTCTTCTCCCCACAGATGTGTTGGGGTTCTTTTCTCATTAATTCTCCCTGTGTAATTATGGTAGCTTGCAAAATATTGGCAACAAGTGTGAGCCAGTAGTCAGCATAATTTTTATGTTACAATTATTATGGTTCTCCTGAGCTTGTTTCCCCAGCTAGTTTGCCCTTCAGATACCATATAAAAGAGTTATTCCTTTGGGTCCAGATTTCAGACAGGGATGTGATCTTGCTTGGAAGAAGGAGCAGCTCACATTTGGTGGTAATTAGGAAGGTGCTTATTTAGGGCAAAGGCCCTGGTGTCAAATGAGTGAGAGTGTGAGTCAGGATTTTGGCTCTCTCCTGCCCTTATGAACAGGGGCGTTACTGATGGAAATGAGCAGGAGTGACTTAGGTACAGGGGGCATTGACATGGTCATTTTTGGACAAGAGGGATGTGGGGATACCTGGAGCCTTGGCTGAACCATCTGGCTTTGACAAGGTCATCAAGTACTAGGGTGTGTCAATGGATAAGGTACAATAGACTGGGAGAGGCTACTGAGGGGGTACAATGGCGAGGGAGAGGCCTATTGAGGGGGATAACAACAGGGATTAGGGGAAGGGGGTGGGGGTAGGAATGAACTATTACACAAACTCAATAATAAAAATCATACAGAACTTTAGAAAACCCAAAATGCACATTGCAACAAATTATGAATTTGGAATACTCCGTTGTGCTAGGAAAATAAAATTCAGTAGAGCTTTGGAGCTGTAGTTCTAGAATTTGCTATGTCTTCATAGTGGTATGAGTTCTACTTTCAGTCAAAACCCAAGGAAAAGATAGGCGATTATTGCTATTTTTTCTTGGAGAGCTTCCTAACTTCATTACTACTTTTTTTTTTCCAGCTATTCTGTGTTGTCATTATTTAAGTCCGTAAGAAAAAATGCAAGTGGAAATCATTATACTAAAAATTGTAAAGAGTGAATTAATTCAAAGCAAAATATTTCCTAAAATATTCCATAACCTATCATTTGTGGAAACTATGATGCTGTTAGGAGTGCTCACAAATGCAGGGAACAGCTCATCATTCAATTCACCACCCACTGAAAAAAATCTATGCATCATTATTTATTATTCTTCTTGATGTATACTGATTGCTTCACAGAAGATATGGGAAAATGTGCTATTTATTCCTGGGCTTTTCAGTGTATGCTTCAGCTGTATCACTGTAATAGCGGCAAGAATAGAGGCTGCAGTGGATATATCCCAGTATAAAGAAATGCATGTGTGATTCTTCATGGTAGTATTGAGGAATGCAGTCTCATGCTGCTGTTGGTCCCTTCATGCTTAGTCATGGATGCTGACGTTTCTAATCAAAAACACATTTTATCTCCAAACCACCAGTTGCATACTCCTTGACAGTATCTTTTGGATGCACATAATGTGTATGCCACACCAATGTGGCAACAGATGTACTTTCATGCCAGATAACCATAAATGTATCAAAAAATTTATTTCAGTTTTGCCTTATCTATGAGTGCCAATGTGTGTTTGGTTTTTGTGCCAATCCAGCTAGCCAGATTTGCAGGAATGGAAAGGCTATAGTTGTCTTTTAGATAGATTTGATGAGGTTGTAATTGTGTATGGCATATACAGAGACCAGATCCTCCATGGGCAGAGGTGATGTGCATTGATGTGCATATGTCAAATTTGCCCACAGTATTTTGTGCTACTTCTTTAAGGTCTTCAATAGCTACATTTCATCTTAAGATACAATATGATCCTGAGTAATGTCCACTGCAATTGTGGAAGTAAAACAAAGGCTTATGTCAAGATAGAGAAAGATGGAGCAGCTATGTCTGTCAATTGGATCTTTCACACCTTATGACATACCAAGGTTGTTCAGTTTCCCATCCACAGGTCTTAGGCTCCACTCTGTTGCAGCAAACAGTATGGCAACTGGCTTTTTAAATATACCTACTACTGAGATGCCTCTGTATTGAGGCTTTTCTAATAGAGTTGATCAGCAAGCAGTTCCCCTTTTTACTTCATAATTAACATATACACTAAGTCAGTTAACTCAGATTTTGAATAACGCTTCAAAGCATCTAGGTCAGGAGAGTGCATCAAGGTAGTATACAAATAGTTTAGAGGGTGGCATGTATAAAAACTTTATGTGCACGTAGAGAATATAATGAAATTGTATTACTTTTGATAATGTCTTGAGTTAAACATTTTATAATCAGCATACCTGCAATATTAAATTATTTGGTTCCTGGAATTTAAATACTGAAGCCCATCAAAACATTTTATATTTCTGAGGTTTAACTCCTAGCCACGTCAGGTGCTGGGACATGTATGCAAATATGGTAATATGGTTTATATGAATGCAAGCAGTTGCCAGAATCCATTGTAAAACCAAAACCTTCTTTATTAAATAAATGAAAAAACAGGTTTTGTATAAATATCTTGACACTTTTTTGCTAAACCTGTTATGAATAAAAATGGGCGGAGAAAATATTAATCTCCATAAATGCCTTTATTAATCAGCTCTTATTAATATTTGCCCGAGGGGTTTGGTCGCCGTGGAGGAGGAGGGCTTTATCAGCTCTGCTGCATGCAATTCAACAGAGCTGGAGGACTAGCCCTCGCCTAGGGAGCAACCCCAGAGTCCTGACAGTTCTTTGTTTTCTCCTGTGGTCTCATCTCCGGTTTGGTCTTTTTAACTTACGGCTAGTAAGCAAAACTGGAGAAATTAGCTCTTCTGATTCTCTAGGGTCCACACGGCTGAGTATTAGTTCTTATCCGTTTTAATTTTACTTGGTTTTTATTTGATAAGGGTTTTTTTATGTTAGATTTCATCCCGGGACGCTTCTGGAGTTTTTAATTTGCATGCGGGATCACCGGGGCGGGCACTTGGAGCTCTTTGCGGCCACGTGGTGGTCTTTGCCGCAGAAATGGCGTCTCAGTCTCACGTTGCTTCACAGCGGCAGCAACGTTGTGGGGGTTTGGGCCGGGGCTTGTGCGGTGGGAGGTGGAACGTGGTGGGTGTGGGGTTTTACTCTTGAAGTGGGGCAGCGGTCCGGCCGGCTCGGGGGACGCTTCATCTGGCCGAGGCGGCTGACCGCGTGGCGGCTGCGGCGGCTCGTACGGGGAGCATGGCAACTGCGGGCAGACGGGGCGGCCAGGGCTCTTTTCTCCGCTCCGGCACGGGGAACGGCTGGGGCTTTTTTCTCTGCGCTGGACCGGCGGTGCCTGACTGCGGGCGGCTCTGCGGGCTGGACGGCCGGTGCGGGAGGCTTCGCAGACTTTTGGGTTTTCCCCCGCCGGCTCCCGGCCGCGGATGGGGCTGGGAAGGGGCTTTTCTGCAGCGAACCGGGGGGGAGACGGGGCGGCATGGGGGGGGGGTGTGGCGCTCGGGAGTTTTTCTACGGGAACGGGCTCCCTGTTTTTAAGGTGGTCTGGGAGGAAGGAAAGCCACGGAGGTGGCCCTCCACTGCCACATCATAGGACAAACACCCCAAATTTCATTTTTATCAAACCCGTTAAAAAAAAGAGGTAATTTGTGTAGAAAAATGACGTAGTGATAGCGTAGAAACACAGAAAGGTCAGGAAATATACAATGAAACTGAGATTTTCAGTGGGTTGTCTTATCTTTCTGTTTTTGCTGAAGCTACGCCAATGTCTTGTAAGTCTAAACTTTGCTTAATCACCATGTTCACATGTGTACTTGCATTGGCCAAGCAGGATGACTTTTTCATCTGATTTAAGTCAGCATATTGGATCAATGCTGGTAATGTTTTACATCAGTGGAGAATGATGTCTGTACTATGCAGCTGGCATGCTAAGAGAAAAAAACAGAACAGGGTTTTCTTCAACTCACTACTTTCCTTGCCACAGCTGGAAATATCTGCCTGAACAGTCATAGCTGAAAGTGCGGTATGCAAGAAATACTTGAAACAGATGTGTTTGGGGTCATGTAATACACAATATTTGTAAGGGTTTATTGACACCTGCTCTTTACCTATCAAGTATTATCATGCTCCCATAATGGAATTAAGCTGAAAGCATTCTTGCAGGCACCTTAGGGGCATGTGTTTTTTTACTTTACGTGGCAATACATGAAATACAAGCAAAGCAAACTGTTGGTGTGGTTATTCAAAGTTCAATTTCTCTTTCTCTTTATTGTTCTGCAACAATTTCTCCATCTCTTCCTATTGATCTAGAGAGGGGAAGCCTAGTATTGTGCCACAGTTACCTGTTCCTTGGGGAAAGAATAAACAATCCCAGAAAAAGAAGGGGAAGAAAAAAAAAAGCCCTGAAGGTTGACTGTGGGCCCTGGTGTATTCCTCCTTACACCAGAGCATCATTTAAGTCTATGTTCTTCCATCTACCTTGTTTGCAGTAAATAGCTGCCCATTATGTCAGGTCAGGCAGGCGCTGTGGCGTCACAGCCCAGCAGCTGTGATGGGGCTGCCAGGCTGCAGGACGGCCCCCAGGGAGCAGCCGCTTGTGTCAGGCTCTTGAGCTGTCAAGGCTCAAAGCGACAGTTTATCTCCAGGCTTTAAAACATCCTCCCAAAGTTTCCCCTCCTTCCCTTCCCTCCACTCCTCTTGTTGACAACCTGCTTGAAGGAAGACAGATGCTGCAGTAGTTTTCTTTAGACTTGCTTAATTCCACAAGGCCCAGTGCACCAAATACAATTCCACCCGTCTTTAAGAGGCCATGTTGAAGAGGCAGAAGTTGTTGTGGGGAGGACAAGGGGTCCCTTATGCTAACACAAATATTTCCAGATTAATTCGATGCTGTCAGTGCGCCTTCCTTATGTTCTTTGCCCACGGTAAACAAACTACTTTACAAGATTCTAAAGAAACCAAGGAAACATGTCTGGGGTCACATTTTTCAAGACACTTTTCAACTGTATTTAGCTGAATATTTTATAGGCTTTTAAAAGAGCACAGGCTTACCAAAATGGCACATATTTTCCCCTTGCATCCCTTTAGCTTTAAAACACAATAGGGTTCTCTGCAGATCTGTTTGCATGAAAATAAGATTTATCTTGTAAACAGAACAAAATGACTTATGAGAACAAAGCTTAAAATGCCAGTTTTATGTCACTGCCACCTTTGCAGGCTGATTCTATTCATGGTGCAAATCCAGAGCCATTTGTCATAGATATTATGTCCAATAGAGTACATTTTAAAAATATAACCTCTAGAAATCCCATAAATTGTGATGTACTTTCTATGTACTTTGTCATCCTATAATCACAAGGAAGCACATTTTTACTCAGGGCCAACCTTTTCTGATCCTGACTGCCTTTTGTCACAAATGACAGATAATTTCTGTATTCACTTCCTAAATTGCACCTGCACACGGAGAAAGGAAGCATACCCTTTCAAGACATCCTCTCTCTCCCTTCTGTTCTTATTTTCTGTCTTTTACAAATATAGTCCAGGGACTTAGTATTAGAAAATCTTCCTTTGAGATGATACTGCCTTTGGCCCTCTACATAGGGGAAAAAAAAGTGATAAAAATTGTGAAGAAACACCGAAATCTTCCTCCCTCACCACCACTTTTGCCATGCCTGATGTCCTCAAATAGTTGTTTTTCCTCATCAGAAGTTACGGAATTTAGAATGGGGAGAGGCACATTTTAAATCACTGAGTTGACAGAAAAGGGGATTGAGTTTATTCTTATGCTTTTTTAATTTTTCAGACCAGTCAGGGAGGGGTCTCAAGCTGTACACACATGTAATCAAGTGCTTTGGGGTTGACATGGGTATCCTCAAGCTGGCCTGCATTCTCCCTTTGCTATATAGTTCCCAACATGGCCACAGCATGGAACTCATCCTCACTTTAAAAGGTAGCCAGTCAGACCTGGAGTTAGCATCAGAGGCCTCTGGTTGTCCTGTTTGGTTTACATCTTCCAAAAGCATATCTGGAAAGACTTTTCACAGAAGCCATCTGTCTAACCAGATAGATTCATTATAGCATCTGCCCATCCTTTGGTATCTGTTTCTTCAGAAGTGGAATGCTCACAATAACCACATTTGCAAAAGACATCAGCTAATGACTGAACCTATTCTTAGATGCTCATTGCTAAATATCTTTAGGTGGTCATGGTATTTTCAACTGATTCCTGTTATTTAATTCTAATTTCCACACAAATTCAGATAAATGAAATATATCCTGACTCTCATAGCACTATCAATGGCATCAAGTCTTTTTCTCTGGTCTAGACAGTTTTCTGTGTCTCTCACAAATTTCTTAAACATCTTATATTAGGTACTGCACCCAAACCTGAATTGGCAAGTCACTTACTGCCAGCAAGGTGCAGTGAATCTTACTTATCCAGATACATCACAGTATCACTGATGTGTACAGTAGCACTAAACTTCACACACTTGGCGTGCACCCTGCTGAACTCAGCATGTACAGCTAGAAATGAAAAAGAGGAACTCTGTCACTATGGTACAAGTGGTTTTTCTTTTCCCATACAATCAGCAGACTGTTAAGATTATTTTTGACCTTAAAATTGTCATGGATTATTTACTTATTTATTGCTCTTCAAACCAAATCGTTCTGAGTGACCCTCTCTATTTTGCCTGGCTGCATACCATCCAGTGGACAAGCATTATGGGATCTTTCAGATCTGTAAACTAAGCTTGAATAACATGGTGCAGAGATGACACAATAGAAGGTCTCTGAGTTTGTTTGCACAACTTAAAAAAAAAAAAAAAAAAAAAAAAAAAAAAAAAAAAAAAAAAAAAAAAAAAAGTGAGCTTCTCCACCAGTAAAATTTTATTAGCAGTACAAGTACATAATGTAACTTTTAGCTCCTCAAGCCTATGCTTAGCACAGCACAGGCTCAGCGGAGTACCAAGTCATGAAGTGAAGATTCAAAATTACATGTGGCTATGGGATATCCAGATTGTCCTCTGTGCTGCTTGGGCAACATCATTCCTCTGTGGGACTGCTTCACAAGAGCAGCACAAGCTTTCTTTCCAGAACTAAATCTACACTATTTTCAGCCCCAGCCACTGCCTCTCTTATCTGTGCTGCTGCATAATGAAGTGTCAATGACTGGTGTTCCTGTTGGTTGAATCCATCCTTAATCTTTTCTTCCACTAGGTGACTGCATGCTGTGTGAGGAAGGCTGAAGTAAATGGAATAAATATAACCCTTATGTTAGAGTTCCTTTACATCCTTTCCATAAGCTGGTAAATGACATAGAAATGTTTATGAGGGAATTAACATTTTTTAATGCAATAGAGGGTGTAAGAAATGTATCCTAAGCATAGGGCTATGCTCTGAATAATGAAGAGAAAAAAAAAATTGAACATGCTTTACTTCTCTGTACTGAACAATTAAATGAACCTATGAAAAATATGTGATCATAATGTGTATGAATTGTGGTTTACAACCTTGTGGTTGGCGTAACTAGACTGTTGAAGGCATGGCACACCAAAAACAAACATGTCATTTCAACAGAGTTGAAAGTCTGTGAAGTCTTCAATACAGAAACTGACCAGATAGTAAGTAGAGATGATATTTTTTCCTTAAATGGCTTTCACATATGTCTCCATGGACAGCAATATTTGTTCATACCATATAGGAAAGCATAAATTAGATTATAGAAAAATATTACAGTGACTTATGAATGTATATTTTTAAATAATTTTTCCTATTACATTGAAATCAATAGCTGCAATGTATCAGGACTAACATGATTCAAAAATCACAGTTTTTCTGTTTCTTCTGTGTCCTTCAATAAACTGAGAAATCATGAGCTTAACTATTTTAAGTGGCATTTGGATTTGGTTTTGACAGTGGGCTATAAACACTAACCTTGCTCGCAGCAAACCATACCATGCCTTTTAAAACAACTCTTCTATGCTGCTTTGTGACCGCTTCAAAAAATATAATGCCATCTACAAACAGCCGTCCTGAACTTTGAAGAATAGTTTTAAAAGATGAACTTAAATAGCAGAACTTATGAATTTGACTTTCTCTACTAAAATTCAAGATTTCAGAGATAGGAAGAGAGGCCAGGATATCACTGTTAAGATTCTGTTAGTGTTCTACTGGTTATACACTGCAGTGGAAATTTGCTAAGCTATCCTTTAGGAAACAAGTCTCAATCCACTTCAGGAATGCTCAGAATTATAAAGAGGGAATGCTTCAGTTCATAAAAATCTGGCTGGATTGCTCAGAATGAAGACTTTCACCGCTTTTTTCCCTGCTAAAATGCATCAAACTGAATAACTGAGCTGTATTATTGCTTTTCAAGGAAAATCTACTTAGTGATTAGAAAATGTAATTAAAAGTAAAATGATTGTCTGTAAAAGTCTTTCCCTGATAAAATGTGTTGACCTAAATGATATTCCTCAAAGGTAAGTCAGAGTGGTATGTGATGTTCTCTTATCGATTGTTGATTCTATGTGTACCTCTGGGAACATAAACCACAAAGAAATGTTTTGAAAGGAAAAAGAGTGACCTTTTATACGTATGCATTTTAATACTATGTGATGCTGAAATAAGTATAACAAAGGGAGGGAAAAATCTTTGTGAAAAAGTGGGCATTTTTGTTTATTCAGGATGAAATCAGAGTTGTAATACAGCACCTGCCATCTACACTGAGAGCTATAACTTCAAGCCAGCCCTTTATATTCATGCAGATAATATTGGAGAGATAAAGCAACAATCTTTTGCACAGAAAGCACAAGAGTCCCATCTCAATGATAAATAAAATATTGCATCATTGTTATTGTTAAGAAACATTATTTCTACAATGGTTTTTTGCAATACTTCTATGTATATTAAAAAAGGAAAAAAATCTGTGTTGTTTTTGTTTGTGTGATGCTTGATAAAACAGTGGTATTGTTTATTAGTCAAATCAACTCTCATATTCTTAAAAGAGAAGGCTTTGTAGATGCTGCAACAGTAGAAGGAAATTGAATTACTTTTATGCAACTGAAATAACTTGAAAATCATGATTACTTTAAGTGCAATATTTGAGTCATGTTGCTGGAAAGCTTATTTCTAGCCATCTGTCAGACTGACTTATATAATGCTCAGTTATATACAAGCCTTACAGGGAGCACCATGTGACTTATTCTTCATCAGTTTCTTTATGGTCTAAAGAGAACTAAACAATCCATCCTAAGCCTAATGTATTACAAATCCCAAGAGGAGAAAGGAGGGTAAGTGTGGATCTATAGAGGGTTATGACCTTTAAGAGAACTCCAATTACAGGTATGGTAGGTAATTTCTCTTGGATCTTTAAACTCCTCTAGACTAAGTGGTTACTATTCCTGTGTTCAAGATATGGCTATATAAACTAGCATATATCATGAAAGTGTACCTAAATATTTTAGCTGGAATATGTTTTGGACATGGTATAAATGAATCACAGAAACAGTTTAACACTGCAAAATCAAACACAGCAGAGTGGAAATAACAAGGCATTTATATTAGAAGGACTTTTTGTAACATAGTACAAATATCAATATATTTTCTTTAGACAGGATATTCCAGCTGTGTTTTGTATCTTGTTATGGCTAAATTATAGTAGCCATAAAACTGAATAAACTGAGATGAGTAACTAGTGTTACAAAGAACTAAATCTAATGACTGGCTACAAAGTCTTGACAAGGATATGGAGTAGAGACTTAAGTCTTCACTTTTCCTTCCAACAAAAAAAACCACCTTTTTTTTTTTCCTTAGAAGTAAAAAATACTTGGTTATTTCCAAGTAGCTAAGTTTTCCTGCATTTTTAAAATCCTAGATAGAACTAGAATTAAAGTAAAGAAAAAATAAATTACACAATGTTGCCAGTCTGTTCTTGGAAAGGAAAGAAAAGGAGAAGTAAGCACAGGCTTCCTAATATTTAACCAGATTTTTGTGGCTTCCTTACTGTGGCATCAAAGACAGAAACAAGCACACAGAGTTTCTCCCCTTCAAATCTGGATGACAGAATTTGCCCACTTCTATAAGTCAGCATTTGTGTGAATTCACCCAGTATTTACCTCTGCTCCTTAGCAGCATTTGAAGGCAGGGGAAATGTGTCACTCTGCCATGACCTGGAACAACGACTTCTTTTGTTTGGGACAAAATATTTAGAACTCAGAAGCTACATGTTGATAATTTATGTGATTCTATTTAGTGACAAAATATAATTGACTTCCCTGTCACTGAAGATTTGAATGTGCTGGAACTAAAGAACTACTGGGCAACAATGTGTTGCAGTCCAGCACCAGAAGAGGAGGGAAGGCCAAGAAGTGCCCAGGGCAGAAGCTGAGGTGGACTTCTGTCTATTCAGCAGATCTGTTTGGCCCAAAAGTTGCGAGGTAGATGCTACAACAGAGGAAGAGGTGGGGCAAGAGTTGTTCTCCTGGTCTGTTGGAGAATATGGCTGGAAGGAAGGAGGAAGAAGAAAATGGCTGGCACAGGAAAGCACTGCAGAGAAAAGCGGTGTTTAGATACTCGTCAAAAATTCTCCTGGCATCTCCAGGGTGTCCTTGTATTGAAGAGATGGATCATGCCAGCAATATGACACTGAGCCAGCTATCTTTCTTCTATCTCACCAGCTGTAGGCCTGCCCTGTTGCAAGAGTGTCCCCTCCAGATGGCTATCCAGCTATTAGCTGATTTTTCATTTAGGCACTCACTTCACTCCAGCACTTGCCTGTACTCTGCATAGCAGGAACAGCTACACGTCTCCCACCCTTTGCCACATCCCAGTGACCAGAGCTGCCTAAGCAAGAGGTCATTTGAGACTCTGTCTGCTGTGGAGGCTGTAGCAGCTGCCTTCCAGCCTCAAAGCCTGTATGCTACTCTCCAGCCCTTGTACCTTGCCCTCAGACCTCTCTGCTCTAATTGGAGCAGTAGTTTTCCACAGAAGCAATTTCAGGGTCTGTTGTCATGTGCAGTGGTGGTCACGATTTCAAGTGTTGACACAAGTTGTTATGATTTTCACACTTTGGTTTATTTCTTAAGTTTTATGTTCCTTTTATGGTACCATGAATGTTGTCACCTGTGCTTTCTCAACAGCACAGAGTATTCACACTATAAGAATTAGCTCTGCCTAGACAGAGTTGCATGTTTTTTAATTTATTTGCATTTTATTATTTTTTCAACATTTTTTGCACCTTTGATGATGTTATTTCCCTTTAATGTTTGTGGTTTTTTTACTTATGCCACTTTATTTTTATTTATACTATCGACTTTTCCAGTTTGCTCATGCAATCTGTTTGCATTTGATTTCTATTCTTATCTCTCTTTGCATTTGATAACATTGTTTGCACAATTAAATACAGGCAAATTTTTCTGCATCGCTGCACTGTTTGCACAACCAGCCTGCCTTCCAGGTAAGAGGAAAAAGTACTACGATAGCACTAAGATCTCTACAGAGTTTTTTGCCTTCCATACATGGTGACATTGAAAGAGAGGAGGTGGAGGAGGAAAAAATTACTGAAGAATAAGACAAGAGCAAAGGGGAGATGGTGCTGTGGGAAACACTGACAGAAAGAAACATCCACAAGCTTAGAAAACAGGAGATACCAAACATTCCAGGTTTGAAAACAGTGATTTAGACTTTCATTGTTCTTATAAGTAGGAAAAAAAATAATCCTATCATTCCCCTTTGAGCGGATAATCCCACCTCCATTTGTAAAAAATAGCAAAAAAAAAAAATTTTAATTGACTGAGTTAGTAATTGAATGCAGTCCAAAAAATTTTCAGTCCTTCCTTTTACTTGTTTTGTACATGAAAATAATTGTATCGAAGACGGTGAAGGGCTTAGAGTGAGAAGCCATTGAAGGAGTGGCTGAGGTCACTTGGTCTGTCCAGCCTGGAAGAGACTGAGGGGAGAACTCACTGCAGTTACAACTTCCTTTTGAGGGGAAAGGAGAGGCAGGCACTGATCTGTTCTCTATGGTGACAGGACCTGAGGAAATGGCCTGAAGCTGAGTCAGGAGAGGTTTATGTTGAGTATCAGAAAAAGATTTTACACCTAGAGTATGGCTGGACACTGGAACACACTCCCCAGAGAAGTGGTCACAGCATCAGCCTGACAGAGTTCAATAAGTTTCTGAATAATGCTCTCAGGCACATGGTGAGATTTGTGTAGGGCTAGGAGTTGGACTTCAATTATTCTTGTGGAACCCTTCTAACTCAAAATATTCTGTGATTCTTTTTTTTGTTTTGTAATTATTGTAATTATCCCTTTCTTCTTCTGTCCTATTACACTGTTTTTATCTCAACCCATGAGTTTTACCTTTTTCCAGTTCTCTTCTCCATCCCTCTGCCTCTGGGGGGCAGTGAGTGAACAGTTCTGAAGTGCTAAGCTGCCTGCTGGGTTAAACCACAACACTCGTGAATGACTTTTGAAGCAAGGAGCACACAGAGGTATTGCCACACACAGCTGTCACCCCTCTGCTAGTGTCCAGGGCTCCTGTGGCTGTTACAGAAGGGTTGCACTGAGCCAGAGCTGTGGGACACACTGGTGTCACGCAGCTGTCCCCGCTGCCTGACACTGAGCATGGTCACATCTACCACCAGCCAACATCTGCCACGGTCTGAAGACAGACACACCGCACTTTTCCTCACTGAAGCCCAGGACAACCCACCAGAGAGTAGATAGAAATTAGCATCCAGTCTGTGCCTCTGGTGCACCCTTTAGAGAATATGCGTGCAGGATTCCTTGTTTTGGTACCTGCATCACATCAAGCTTATGAATTGCAAACAAGCATTCTCACGGGTTACTGTGAGGACTGGTGATCTTGCTTCTACAAACAGGTTGAGAAGAAACCTGAAGTCAGAAGCAGCTGACAAAAGACAAGGGCAGCTTGTTTTTCCTTGCAGGTAAGGGAAGTTATATTCATGCACTGATGCAATAGACAAAGGCCAAGCTCAGAAGAAAGTCCACGGAATACTGTCTCTCTGCCTGTAAACATGAACACATTTTCATGATCCTCCCCACTTTGTTGCCTGCTGAAGGTAGTGATGTTGGCAATCCACTGGCAGCAGCATTGTGAGCAGAACACAAACATAGACTGAGAAAAAGCATGATCTAATAACTCCCTAGAGAGCAAACAGGCTCCAAGCATGCCAGAGCAGAGGGCTGTGTGCAAGAGGCTACACCAACCAGCCAGACCATTATCCACAGCTGCTTCCTTGGGGAGTGTTCAACGCTGGCTCAAAAACTTCAATGTGCTTTTTCTAATTTCACAGAATCATAGAATGGTTTGGATGGAAGGTCACATCTTGTCCAATTCCTCTGCTGAAACAGGCTCACCTAGAGCAGGTTGCACGGGATTGTGTCCAGATGATTTCTGAAAATCTTCAGAGAAGGAGACTCCACCACCTCTCCTCATGGCCTGTTCCAGTGTTCTGCCACTCTCACAGTAAAGAAGTGATCTCATATTCAGATTAAACTGTCACAGGGCACTTGAGAGAACAGTCTGGCCCCATCATCTTGAAACCCACCTTTAAACTATTTGTAATAAATATTTAGGTAATATTAATTATGTGTTTAAAGTAGGTACCACAAACTAATAATTTAGAGAGAGTAAATACATTTCAATGTACTAAGAATTCTGCCAAGTTATAGCGAACACTTGGCAGCTTTGTGTGAGTCCTCTACAATATATGCATTCATACAAGATTCTGTCACTGGAGCAATTTGATGACTTTTTGCAAACCAGTGCAGTGGATTTGTGTTCAGACTTAGCTAGTCAACCACAGTGAAAAAAGTTGTTGGGGTTTGGAATCAGTACATAAAGAATTCAAAGACCTGTTGGTAAACATGGTTCCCTCCAACATTTTGTTCAAGTTCACGGTTTGCTTTTTCTAAGTTCCTTGCATTTGCATAATCTCAATTTTTTAAACTAAAATAAAAATGTTAGCATGTGTTAAAAGCCTGATTACCCATTTTTGGTCTCTACATAGCACCAAGGGTGCATTCTAAAGGAAATGGACTAAAATATCAGTCCATTTATAGACTTACCAGATATACTGAGCTATAGATGAATCTTTAAAAAAAAAAATATATTTCTTTTCTCTTTCACATCGTGTAGCCTGGATATTTTTAATTTTTTTTCTTCCATTATCTACCAGGATTTCATGAATTTAAAAATTTGGTATTTTCCTATGGGACTGTCAAACATTTCTAATGACGGGTCTTCAATTAGACTCCCCTTTTGATCTTTGTTCTAATCTAAGAATCAAATTTCAGAGTTTCCTTGCGCCAAATTAAACTGAGTCTCTATATTGAAGTGAGTGGAGTTAGAGAGATGTTTAATACAAAGGCATCTGTCCATAGTTGGCTGTAAATATTTTTTAGTTAATATATTAATCATATTGTTTTCACACAAAAAGAGCCAAAGCAGGGGAAAAGCAGACCAGTGAAAACCTGCTTGTGTACTATGTTTTTCAGTCACAACAGAAAACACAATCTCATGTTGGGTAATATTCTTTAAGCCTATAAGCCAGGCAATGGTCTAGAGTCCATGCCTTGAAGAAGATAAACACAGTTTAGTGTTGTCGTACAGATCTCTCATTCTCTCCTCCTTCCTCTCACACCCTCTTTTTTTTTTTTTTTTTTTTTTTTTTTTTTTTTTTGGAATTGTAACTAATATTTGGATACATTCTGATAACATCTCTTCTATGTAAGTTCCAGATTGCACAAGATCAGGATATTTTTCAGAGTCACATTTTTGCCTTATAGCAAAATGTTGATACAATCAAGACTGGCTAGATTACAAGCAAACACAATTTTTTAAAGTCATGTTTCGTATTAACACAATAAATCTATCACCTGAGCAGATAAAATTATTCAACAGATAAAGTCTTATAGTTTATTTGTTTACAAAACTGCCAGCATGACTTTTAGGATCTTATTTCATGGTGTCCATGTAGACATAACTGATATAAGCACTGGATAAGATTACAGTTTTGTTCTACCTCCAAGAAAACATGTAGTATTCTTCCTTTGGTAAGGAGGACGTTGCTGTGCTGTAGTTTTTCTGTTAAGGTCTCCAAATTGGTGACTGGACACTCTTTTAGGACACTGGAAAGAGCTATAAAACTATTTAAATGTTGTGAACTAGATAAGGAGAACATCCTCTCATCCCAGGCCATGTTTTCTTTCACAGTGGCTGAGAATGGGTAGATAGGTGAGGGCTTCTTGTTACATTGCCTATCAGGGAGGGAAGTCCAGGTCCTACACTTCAGTTGCAATCACCCCAGACAGCTCCACAGACTGAGGCAGTGTCTGTAAAGCTGCCCAGAGGAAAAGCACCTGAACATGAGCCAGCGATGCCAGGTGGCCAAGAAGGCCAAAGGCATCCTGGTCTGTATCAGCAACAGTGTGGCCAGCAAGACCAAGGCAGAGATCATTACCCTGTACTCATAAACAGATATTTATTTACCATTTGCTTTCATTGTAGATCTACATGAAATATGTCTTTGGGATTTTTAATTGAAAGTGCTATCAGGTGATCTGTTTTGTAGTTGTTCATTACAATACCGAAAAGAAAAGACTTTGTGATTGGATTTGTAGTCTTCTGTCCTTAGTGTGTTTACATTCCTATTGATTCAGTTAATGCATCCATCAGGGAAATAAAAATGTTAGGCCTCATTTAATTAAACCAAATTACTTTTGTGGTTTTTACATAGTTTTGCTTGGTTTTTTTCTCTTATGGGAGTCCCATTAACAAGTGTTGAGCTTTGCATTTTGCTTATAACCAAAAAAATAAGTGCAGGACATAATTTCTGTGAATTAGAGTCCTATGTAACTTATCACGCAACACAAATCAAAGAGCACTAAGTGAACATCCTTTAAAGTAACATTTAACTTTAGAAAAGAA
The DNA here is from genome assembly GCF_965231275.1 of Zosterops lateralis. Lineage (NCBI taxonomy): Eukaryota > Metazoa > Chordata > Aves > Passeriformes > Zosteropidae > Zosterops > Zosterops lateralis. The sequence goes on along the minus strand of NC_139800.1, from coordinate 56,507,586 downwards.
TCAAAATGCTGGAGGAGCTAAAATTACTTGGTTTGAATATCTGCTGCTATATTTCTTTTCGTACCAACCTCTTTGTACATTTAGAACTGTATCTGACTCCAGAGTAAGTTCCAGACCTAAAAAGGTCTTAACTGTAGACAAGGAACAGGTAAATATCATAGGTAGATATCTACACAATACAGGTATCAGTAGTAGAATAATCTCCCATTATATGTAATCCGTGGGGTAGAAGGTTTTCTGGAACACAGATTCCAGAAGACCCAGGTTTGCCCCTTGTAAAAGTAATCTTAATTCATAAAATTATGGAAGTACCTTGTGCATCCTTGAGCCAGTGTTTCTGCAAATCCATTAAAGATTTTGTGAAAAGCATTTGCTATGCTTTTCTTTATGCACCTATATGTTTATAAAATGGTGAAAGTAAGTGGCAAGTCTTCATATTTCTTGGTTCTGCCATGGTCTCAGCATTTCTGTGTGGTGGACTTGCCTAGAACTGTCACAAGGTACTTCAGAAGTCACTCTAAATGAACAGTAATGTTAAAGAAAACAAGTTCTCCCCTATATTGAATGGTTTTTATAATGTTAATAATTAGATTCTCAGATAAGATAAACTGTTACAGTTCCTGTCTAAATTAGAGTTTTCTTTCTTCTATAAATCTGACAAACTATGCAAAAAGAGTAGCTTATTTTTCCTGTGAATCTATCCTGAAACACAATTTTCCGAAGGGATAAAAATTAAAAGGGATTCTCAAATATACAGAAATTAAATAATTTGTAATAGTGGGCAACCCTCTAGTTTCTGCTTGTTTTTATTTTCATAGCAACTTATATCAGCAACTCAGGGAGACAGCAATTACCTCAAAGCACTAATTATTTTTCAGTAAGAATTTGTCTGTAAATAGTTGGATGAGTAAAGAGTGAAAAATTTACCAGCACTCATTATCCAGCAAGTTCCTGAGCATCCTGGGAACACTGGATGAAAGAAATCCTCTTTCTGATTACAGAGGGCTTGCGTTTTCTTACTTGTAAAATTAGTGTCACACAGAATTTCTGAACTAAGTAAATATCTTTTTACACAATTAGCTGCATGATATAACACTGGAAAACAAGCCGGGTGTCTGGATGTAAATACAGGATCATTCACCCTATTGAGTCTTTTTTTCCTATATGCAATATGTGTGCAGTTAAAATATATTGTTCACAAACATTACTGTTTCACTAAACTAAGTGAACAAAAAATAGAGGCTTTAACAACTGAAGTATATTCTGAGAAACTATCCCCTATCAACGCGGTAAGAACAGGAATTCTGCTCCCATAGATGATAAAAAACAGCAGCTGTAGCTCTGACTGTTGGAGAGTAACATGAATAATGCTCCTCATGAGTGAGAAGGATTTTTCTTTCTGCCCAGATACCTGTTAAGACTTTCTCAACACTTAGCACTTCTAGAGTATCAAGAGCTGTAAGTGAGCAGGATGTGCTGAGACACCCATGCAAGTCACACGAGGGTGACGGAAAAAGAAAAGTGGTTCAGCTACCTCTGTTAGGAGTATGCCAGCACCACAGCTAACCCAAAGAGATTGTAGCCCCCATTAGGCTCAGTGCAGTAATGGAAAACCATCAGATTCATTCAGTATTCAAGGTAAGCAGCTGTATAACAATTTGTTTCACAACAAAAAGTTGACAGAACAAATCCAAAACAACTCTGTGTGCATGTTTACATGGGAAGCTATTGGCATGAGCAGTGCATTTGAAGGTGTGCTTCAAGTCCCTTATGCTTTTTGTAACATTTTCAAATTCATTGCTGTCTTCAAGATGACAGGAAATCCAGGTCTGCCTTCCTCCTGGGAGATCTTTATTCACAGACAAGTCAAAAACCCTTGACAAAAGGCAACCAAGGGAACTTGCTGACCTTTTAGCTGCCTGTCTAACATCAGTGCAAGTATTGCTTCCTGATAAAATGAGAAATTCAATTTAAGGGGAAACATAGCAGGTATTTGTGTAGGCTCTCATTTTATTTTATTTCTTGGGCTGTCTCTCAAGCAGAAAAAAATGTAAATAAACAGGATTTCATTCTTCATTCCTGTGCAGTTACCAGAGCTAACAATGCTGCATACCACGGTAACATCATTCTTGCACCATGGTCCATCCTTCTGTCTGCTCACTTATTCACTAATTGATGTTTGTCTCCCCAAAATAAAACTGTAAGTTAAAAATCCTGGCTTTGTAGTACCCCATTATTTTTGTCCCTAATTTTAGGAAGAAAGGATCACTTCTTTGAAAACTGATCATTAATACCATTAATAGTTCTTTGGGATTAGTTGATTCCTCCATCACAGTTAACCATAGTAAATTCCATTGTTTGGATGTCAGATATAGGGCCAGCATGCACAAAGTTTGCAGAGTTATTGAGGTAGTCTAGTTGGGTTCCCAACACAGCCAGTATGTTTCCAGTATGAACCTCTTTTCATCTTCCATACTTGTCCCAAGAGAACCATTTCCATCTTGAATGATCAGTCAAAGACTTGAGCTTTCATGTTGAGACCCTTGACTGAAGAATGCACCAAAAGACTCTCTAAGAGCAGCTCTCCTGTGAGGAAGTGCTGAGAGACATGGTGAAAGAAAGGCAGCTCACAGGAGTTTTATTAATGTATATAAACATTTGAAGGGAAGGTGCAAAGATTATGGAGCCAGGGCTCTTTCTGGTGGTGCCCAGTGACAGAACCAGTGGCTATGGGCACAAACTGAAACAGAGGAGAATTTCCTCTGACAGTAAGAAAACTTACTGCTGGGGATGACCAAGTGCTGGCACATGTTTCCTGTGGAGGTGGCTGAGTCTCCATTCTTGGAAATATTCCAAACCTGGGTAACTGGTTCTGAGTGGCCCTGTTTGGGCAAGCAGTCTGCACTAGATGACCTCTGGAGGTCTCTCCTAACCTCAGTTCTTCTATGATTATGTGATGCATGAAGGTCATTTGAAGCCAGTAGATAACCTGAGTTCCTCCAAGAAGAGATGTTATTTTATATATAGGAAAAACAGAGAATGGGTCTCCAATTTTGAGACAAACATTAAAGAACAATATCATAACATAGAATAACACTAAAGATGCTTGGATTCACACACAGTAATTTGGAAATATCTCCCTGTTGTGTTCTGCCAGTACTTGTTTTAGTTGGTTGATTGGTTGGTTGGCTGGGTTTTTTTTTTACTTTTGTGGGGTTTCTTTGTTTTTATTGTACTAAAAATAAAAACCATTCCAGAAAAGTTATCTTCTGTGCTTTGGTGTGTACATAAGAATGTACTGTTTTATGCATATGTGGGACACAAACAATACAGAATTTTCAAAACTAAATTCTCTGATGATTGTAGAGAATAACATATAGATATAATTAAATTGTGGTCTATTTTGAAAACTAACACTGAAATGGGGAAATGTTCAAACAAAAAAGTTAGTCTTAGAGATTTACATATTAGGCTTGATATGTACATATTTATTGCATATCTAACAATTTATACTATTTTTCTTCAAGCAATTAGCAATACTAATATCTGCTGTAGACATTATATGGAATTTGAAGTAACCAACAGTCAGTGGTCAAAGTCAACAAGAGAGCTGAAATCTATGTTCTTCTTTGTTTTTTTGTTCTGCCCTCTCAGTGAAACTACAGTGAATGTTGATGCATGAATCCCTGAACTGCCCCCTGTGGCACCACCAGTAAAACTAAAAATATTAGGAGTTATTTGTCCTTAACTCATGTCCACAGCAACAAAGATTATCATATATATTCTGCATGTGCAATTCTGCAATGCTGAGTCCCTGCATTGTTTTGACTGAGCAGTGAAGATTCTCTCTTATTAGTATTTTAGCTATGCCTTTCTGCATTTTCTGCTTGGGCAGTAGGATAGAAAAGGGTTTATTTGAAGAGACTTTATAAGAGGAAGGTAAAGGGCAAGAAAATTTGAAGAATGCTTTTTGTTCTGCATTGCTTCAGTGATGAGGTATCTTTGGTTGGGTGGGTGGGTGTTTGTGGATTTTTTAAAGGGACTGTTTCAGTATACTGAAGGACATACTAAGGATGTAAACCAATCAGATCTTATCAGCTGTTTCATATTCAGGCAACACATCCTACAAGGAATGAAACCTTCCCTCTCAAAATGGCCTTAGCTCCTCTGTGAACAAAGCAAAGGTGAAACAAGTTGTCATAAAAGACAAAATGAGCCAGCTGCCTTTCCAGGGGAAGTTGCCTCTTTCCCTTATATTTGCTTAAATGCTCCACTCTGTGCACTGCAGGGCATCCTCCTTCACTCACACATATATTCTAGTACTGTCCATTAGGACGCTTAAACTCTATTGCAGTTCTGTGTGCAGAAAGCAGGGAATTTACCAGTGAGAGGCTGGAATGGGACATAGATAAGTTATTTATTCAGATGTCCATATAATCTCTCAGTAAATTCATATGGGCAGGTTAATCTCTTAAATACTCAGTACCAAGATTTTATGCTAACCAGCATAAATTCCTGCATAGCATTGCTTTGGCTGCCTGTGCTGATGCTGTTTATCTGAATCTGGATCATCTGAAGGAATGTATGTCTTTCCCAAGTACAAGCTGAAAGAACTCTCCTTATGGTTGTTACCACTGCAATGTTCTTGCGTTTTGAATCAATAGCATAGGAGCAGTTCTGTGGCTGTGGAAAAGAGAGCATTTTGTACTCTCAATAATTATTGCTCAATTCCAAAAGAACCTAGACATTTTCATGTGAAGTAAAGATGTACTGTATAGCAAGGTTTCCTAGACGCTGTAAATCTTATCTCATTCCATGTCTCATTCTGCAAAAATTTCAACTTTTGAGGTATAGTAACAGTGTCATTCCAAAATCTAAATTAAACAAATATAAACTGTTTTCTAAACCTGACCATGGTGTTCACCATCTGTGAGTTCAGAGGTTAAATGTGGCCTTAGAAAAAAGATGTCACATAGAAGTTTCTTCATGACATTAGCCTCCAAGGATTCTATGAATGAATGCATGAAGTGGAATAAGAACAGTATAGAATTGACTGAGAAAAGAGGGAAGAACTAGGGACTGCACAAGGTATTCTGAGTTTCCAGGAGTGAGCAAGACACAATCACAGTGAATGGTGGCATAGCTGACATTCACCTATGTGTTGCACTTTTGTTGCTCTACACAAGACATGCTGGCTTATTCTGCATTTTAAAACAAGGCTTATTTGGGGCTATCTATCTTCTTTTTTGGTACAGGTGCCACAATGCCACTTTGGTCCTAGCTGACTGCCAGTTATCCAGCAAATATAATCACCCCAAAGCCAGGTTCTCTTTTTTCACATTTGTTCACCTGTTTCAAGGGAATTGCAAAAACACTGACCAGAACAGACCTAGCAACACTTGGAGTAGACCTTGAGATAAAACTGCAAAAGGATTTTTTCAGCACAACCTATCTGAAGTGACTTGCCAGATACATTAGAGTTGCCATTAGAGGTGTCATCTTTGTCTAGGAGCTGATGTCTATAAAGTATGAAATACATAAGTGTGGCAATATATTTCTTAGGTGAGAAGGATCTTAAGCAAATGTGCCTCTTTGTTATGGCTTTAGAAAGGAAATTTTGCTTGCGTCTTGCTACAGCCACCAAGGGATGAGTAATAGCAGGTAAGGAGATATGCAGGGCTTACCTCTTTTAAACAAAGAGCACTGCTCTGTGGCACCAGAAGAAAAATAAAATGTATATTGCTAGCTTCCTGTCCCACACAGTTCCCATGCCTTCCTAGTGCTTGTAGAAAGGGGCAGGACTTGCCACCATGCTGCCACGAGGAACGTCTGGCTTTGCAGAGAAAAAAGGTGATTTTCAGCAGACCCACACCAGCTGATGCAATGCATCTGACAATTCTCCTGCTATAAATGGTGTGTTGGATTGAGTGTGGATTGAAATGGAAATCTGCTCAGGAAGCTTTCAGCTGGCAGCTGATCCAGAGATTGCTTTATTTTCAGTCTGGGGCAATGCTGAGTATACTGGGTCTTGAGACCAGGGAGGCAAAACAGATCCCTCAGGCTTCAGTTCTTTCCCCAGCCCAGCCTTTCTCTGCTCTTTGTTAAATGCATAAGGGAATACCCTGGAGGCAATTTAAAGTTCAGTCATCTATGCAACCTACAGGATTCAAACTAAATTTAGAAATAAATTAAGGGTAATCCAGTTGGTTTTTCACAGTTTATCCCTGTAAAGCTTGTTACTTTCTCAGTATATTTATTGCTCCTGGGTCTACTTCTGATAATGGATATCAATAAAGTGGGCATATTTATTATTTAAGTTTAAATCATATTTGATACGCTTTGGTAGTTAATATTTTATTTTGTACTAGCAGTTCATCTAGAAATAGTACATTTTTTCCTAATTTTTCCTTACAGTTTGGAAACCTCTGCACCCAGCATGAAGAAAATGAACCATCTGTGTGTCTGCACAAAATCCTCTTTCTGGCAGTTCCCCTGGCTGAAGTGCAGGTTCTCTGTGGAGGAGACCCAGACAGCTTCAGAGTATTGATCACAGATGAGCACTATACAGAAAAAAATCCTAGGGATAGCTCACCATTTTTTTTTTCCAAAGACCTTTTCAAACATTTCTCTAATCACTGGATAGAAAGCTGTAGATTAAATCAGCCAGCTCAGGCTTTGGAAATGCTTAGCAGGCAGGGTGCAGCGGAACATATAAGAGTTTGAATTATTGCATGCTGCAACCTTCCACATTTACATTCAAATCATAATTTCTGGAAGTAAGCATAAATAAGGATTAAATATCTGCCAAATCTTTTTTCTTCTGTCCGTTGATTACAGTTCTATTTTATTTATGACTCCCAAAAGAGAGCCAAACTTCTATTATGTGACATTTCTTCTGTAAATTGTTAAAGAATCACAAAAATGAAATACTTCACAGCAGGTTTTTCCTCTATTGTTACCTGTCTGTGGTATTAGCTTGGTCCCTTTCCCAAACCACCCTTTAGTAGGTGATTTTTTTTCTGGTAGGGAAGCATCTTATTATATTTTGTCTGTCTCTTTCTGTGATTTTGTCTGAAGAGAGGTGATTTAGCTGTACTAGGTATTTGATGCTTCTGCCACTTTCTATGTTGCAACAGTTTCATTGTTAGTACCTGAAATATATGAAAAGAAACTAAACAATTTATTTAAAAAACCATGCCCAAATTTTGAGTGAGCATATAGCACATTGTGTATTGAATACTTTTAAAGGCTCCAAAGGATTTCATATTATTGGTCAAAGCAGCATTTTCTTACCCCGTAATGGGTAACACATCTGAACCTTCTTTCCAGACCCTTTAGTTCTGACAGAAATGTTCCTCTGAATTCCAATCTCTATGTATTTTTTGCCAGGTCATATTTATTTTTCCTAATATCAACCACCCTCCTTAGATAGCTGGTCTTGCTCAGAATGTATTTATACCTAGCTGTATTTACAGAAGAGTTTTTTGTGACCTTGACTTTAATTCTGGTAAACAATCTTAAAGATACAAGAAATTATAATAAATGGTGCCATGGAGGGCAGAAATCTCAGAGTATAATATATAAAACTTCAGGTCACTGTCTTATCAGTCCTTTAAATTATTTATTTAATTCTTCCCCAAGATGGGCTCCCCTTTAAATACTCCAAGCTTGACTATTATCCCAGCCCATTTCTCTTATTTCTGTTATTTTGCCCCTTGCACTGGTAGTAGTGGTTCTTGCAGCATATTATGTAAGCTTCTTGCACCAGTATAGAAACATTTCAGTAATTCCTCTTCAGCCACACTCAAATCTCCTATGAACTATATCCATCACTTTAGTTGGTGCTTTTATCTGCAACACTTCTGCTGATATCCATTATATTCTTCATGTTCCTTATCATCCTTCTTTCTCCTCTTCTTTTTCATCTTCTGTCCTGTACTTTTATGCCTGAGGGTTTTTTGTAAAAAAAAAAAAAATGATTTGGGGAATACAGTACTGTTTCACATTGTTTTAAAGTTTCTAACAGTCATGGTAGCATCCATTCTGAAAAGACCATGCCTTGGGGCCCAAGGACAGTCTTTCTGCCAAACAGGGGCACTTTTCTAGAGAGCAACTGTGCAGTTGACCTCCTTCCTCATCTTGTCATCCTTTCCTCTAGAAGATGTAATTTTGAGCATCTTTCCTTTTCATCCCAGATCTTTTCCTAGGGGATTTTGTTCTGTCATTGCTGGGAATACTAGCATTAGATCAGTATTATCTCCTATTTTTTTCTGTGCTCCTATATCTCATCCATGTTCCTTGTAGTCAGGGACTCTTACCTGGCACTTCTCAGGTGCCAGTCCAACCCTTTCCTCTGCTCAAGGAGACAGTGCCTGTTGGTGCCAGCTTAGCAGTTCTATTCCAACCTTGCAAAGCTTTTCACAGCACAGAGACCAGTGCTCTTCACTGTCACAATGTCACACCCCTTGGCCATCGTCATTGTCCTGCATTTCCTGGGCACAACAAAAGGTTACTCCCTGTCACCTTCTCATTTCCAGAGATGCTGGAGCTCAGGGGTGCAGGCACTGAGCAGTCCCACAGAGCAGTGCTGGCTCTGTGAGCCGGGTACTCATCAGACATTTCCTGCAAAGGTAAAATGAGCACAGTAAAATCTATATTAAGAAGATTGCGTGCTTCACCTCCAAAAAACCCCTCAGATTTGCAGCATAGCAACTGGGCTGACATGGATTTTATTTTTAAGGATTCCTCACAATAAATCTCCTTTTAAAACATTATTCACTCTTCTGACAGCAATGACTCAAGTAAGTATCTGAGTAGAAGCATCAAACTTTTAATAATTCAGTCTAGTTAGTTCAGTCAGACAAGTATAGTGGCTCAATGACCAGCTATATTTTTTTATTTTTTATTATTTTTAATAGGTCACATAGAATTTTTTAAATTATTATTTTCATGTTTATTGTTTCAGTATTCTTTTGAGAAGAAACATCCAATAGAGAAAAAAATATTCTTAGGCAACAGATCTCAAAAAAAAAGTAACTTTTTTTAAATCCTGAAAGTACAAAACCCCAACTAACCAATGAACTAAACAAAAAAACCCAACCAACCAAAAAAAAAAAAAAAAAAAACAACAAACAAACAAACAAAAAAACAAACAAAAACCAAAACAAACAAACAAACAAAAACCACAAACAAATAAACAAAAACCAAAACCAAACCAAAACAAAAAACCTAGCAAATAAACAACACTGCCACCACCAAACAAAAACTCACCAGACAGGAAACTCATAAAACCTCTATTTTACTATTTCCTACTTCCTGTCTGGTTTTGACATAATTTTATTCTTACCTTAACAGTTATAACTGTTATAACACTGTTATAACAAATTATTAATAACCAGGATGAGGTTACTTTTTGCACAGGCTTATTTTGAAGATCTGGCAAGTCTGCAATGTCAAAAGGCAAATTGCTGCTTGAGCTTTTAGTTGCATCTATTAATTCCTCTTTCTTCTGTGGTAAATCTTGTATATAGTGTTACATAAAAAACATTATTCAGTAATAGACAATTATTCAGTAATGTAGACAATACCTTTTGTTAAGCAGTCCTGTCCTCGGCATATGGCATTGACAGGAGATAGCACAGAAGGTAAGTTGACCCCTAACACTTTATATCCTTATTCTGAGTCCATTACCCTAAATGCTGGAAAAGTCCAAACTGAGACCTCTTTGCCATCTGGCTGTCTTTCAATGTTTTCTCCTACCAAAGCTATCTCTGTTCTATTTAAGGACTGAAGGGCATGTATGGACCTGGCTCATCACTTCACAAACCTTTCTTGTATCTGTGGAAATAGCAGTCTCCAATCATAGGCTCTATGTAATTGCAACAGAAGTAATCCTGGCAATACATTTAATACATATCTGCGAAGAAAAGTGAAATCCAGAGAGATCCCTTCAATCTAGGGTACTTGTTCACAAATTCGAAAAACATCTGCAGCAGAGAATAATTCAAGCATGAGACCAAACAAAAAAGAAAAAAAAATCCTAGTGATCAGACAGAGATCAACCTAAACAGTAGAGTTATTTCTACTTTTTTTTTTTTCCATTAGTAGTATGCTATCAGTAAATCCACAAATAAAAGTATATCACATTGTCATTAGTCTTTTCTTAACTCACTTTGAAAATATTCATAATCTAAATCTGTTTCTTGCTCAAATCCAGCTCTGGAAGTGATTCAGAAAGATTAAACAGAGTTCTCCCAGCTAAGGCTTTTTCCTAGCAGACTGGCAGAGACACTCCCTGTTCTTCCTATCTCTTGCTCTTAAATGTTTTCATAAATGAATTTACTGTTATATGTTCTCATTAGTCCTGCCAATTTGGGAAAACAGATTGTTTCTAATAAGGTGCAGGCTGTATACATGTTCCTTTTGGGGACTGGTTTTACAGCTTTTCATAAGGATTGTGTCAGCAAAAGGAAAAGAGTATTAACATTCCTCTTTTCTTAGCCAAGAGATTTCCTCAAGTGTTCTTCAGTGTGCTATTTGCAAAAAAATGGTTCTCATGCATCTATTGAATCAACCAAGCATTGTCCTCTTACAACAGGTGCCCTGTGTCAAGATATTCTGTGCTTCGGTCTTGGACCAGTCTAATCCCACATCACACAGATCTCAGCCAGGCTTCCAAGTGTCAAATGTCTACAGGTTCTCTCTGCATTTGCCTTCTCATGTGCAATTTCAGTACTGAAGCACTGAAATGCCACATAAAACTGCTTCATATTTTCTGCATAAAATATTCCTCTGCCTATATAAAATGTGTTAGGGTCAAAACCTTCAAATTACTTTGAAATCACTTCAAACTACAAAGTGGTTGCTTTCAACCACTTCCTGTCTTCTCCTTAGAAAAATAACTTCTGAAAAATTTTGCTCTATAATGGGTTTTATTATTCTCAACATCTGTGTTTTCTGGCATTGTGTCATGTAAACTCAGTATTACTACATAATACAGAATTTTAATTTTTTTCTCTTACTTACAAAGTCAGCTGATAATTCAAAGTTAAACTTTTCCTTTACTGAGCTTTTCCTGTTTATTTTTTTAAAAATTAAATTCATATGCAGCACTCAGAAATTAATTCCATTTCTTAAATGGGAGGAAGTTATAGCACAAAGCCCTCATTTGAAAATTAAAGTTTTCTTATTTTACTGGACAAGTGGGTCATTAAATACAGAGAAAGAAAATTAAATAAAGAGAAAGAAAAATTCATATATTCAAGGTAATATTCTAAACCAGGACTTTAAAAATCAACTGAGGGCTATGAATCCTATTGGGAAAAAACAGGGATTTTTAAAGTAGTTTTTTAATGACATGTGAGATACTTTTAGCAATAATTGGACTCAATTAGATGACAAGATGAAATATTATTATTATTATCATTATTATTATTATCCTTTTTAGTGTTTAATACTTAGGCAATGGTTTACATCAGAGGGTCTTTGCATTACTTGCAGCAGAGAGAGAATAATTCTGGATAAACATCCAATCCTTATAAACAAGAAAATTCATATTTGGGAGGAGAGCTCAAAACATCTTGCCTCTGGTCCCTGTATTGGCACTGGCCAATTTCCCACACACTCTCCAACATCAGATAGTGAATAGTTGTGCTGCAGAGAGGAGTGCATGGGCTGGACCACTTTGGCACAAAAGTGACAGGCAGCTGGTGTAGTAGCCCAGAAATGAAGAGGGAACCATGATCCATCCAGGAGATTAGGGCAGGTAGAGGCAAGCCTGTATGTCCTGTGAATGGCAAATAAACAGATTGCAGAGCAAGCCAGCAGCATCCAGTGGTATCAGTTTGTAAAATGCAGAAGATGCACTGTTCTTGCTCATGGAGTCGGAGACATCTCAAATCCCCTCTTTTAGCATTGGCATTTCCTATTGAAACAAACTGGTAATGAACATGATGAGCTAGCAATGGAAAATACTAAATTACTTGCCTTTGGGAAAGTCTCATCACTGTTATTTAATTCCCTCAGTATGTCCAAATATAGTATCTTTGGACCTCAAAAATATTTTTTCAGGACCAGTGCTCCAGGGATCTCTGATTTAAGTGCTTTAAGTTTCCCCTATTGACCAAAGGACTAATCCCATAAGGGAATCTATAAAAACAGTGAGCTTCTATATTGAAAATGAAAGTCAATTATAAAATATTATAATGTTAATATTATATGACTTATTATCATATCATATTTTATCATATCATATTAAATACTACAATTTGGCAGTCATGAAAAATTGTATACACTCTTAAGGGCCTAATCCCTCATTTCTCTGTACAAATTTCACTTCTGAAATTTCACCAGAACTCTCAAAATATAAAGAGCTACTTGACTTTTTTTCACTGTGTGTACATAAAGACTAATCAGTTGGAGACCAAGTGGTTTTGGTGCTGTGCACACACTTGAGATCTGACACTCAGCTCTCCTTGCAGTCATACCTGGCAGGTGAAATATCTTGCTGCCAGCCATGATGAGCAAGAGCATTTCTTTTACACTTTATGCTGTTTTGTAATTAACCCTGACTTTTGTTTCGGCTGTCCTTCCCTTTCCCTTTTCCCTATCTGGAAATCAACAAAGGTATTTAGTCACCAAACCATCTTCCTGTTTTCATGTAATCTAAGAGCTGCCCCTCTAAGAATTTAAACAATACTCGTAGCTCCTGACTTAAGCAGACAGTAGCAGAGTTGAATAGGAAATCTGACAGGCACAGTCCCTTCCTGCTTTTTTCCTCACTGTGTGAGCAATATCAAGAACTTTTAAATTTTTTTTCTCTGTTGAGCAGTGTGAATGCCTGAAGAGCAAATTACTCCATCCTCAGCGCCACAAAGAAGCTCTTATAAAGAGATACCATAATATCAGCCCATGAAGACAATGAGAAGGCTGGCATCCTCAGTGCTTTTAACATCCCTCCTCTGACACGAGGTGATGCACTAGCCCAAAAGCTTTTGGCAGCTGAGGAAAAATGTGCAGACATGCTGAGAGATTAGATATGTCCATCTGAGCCTCAATCAAATGGAAAACTAAATGTCATTGAAACGTGTCGAAGTCCTCATCTTCCGTCCCTTTTCAGGGGACCTTGTCCCAAACACACGTGTGCACTGACATTTCAGCCAGCTCAGGACACAGGGATGGAAGCACAGGGAGCAGCCCCTAGTCCTCCTTCCCTCTGCCTCAAAGGGCACTGCTGACCCGGGGCACCGGCGGCATCGGCAGGGGTGGGAGGCAGTGCTGGGGCACAGAGAGATAAGGGCTGATGGATGGCGTGGATGGCCCGGGGGATGAGATAACCGACCCCGCAAGTATGCCGTGGGAGGAGATGTTCCCCGCTACTGCCACAGCCCTATCTCCTGCTGCTCTTCGGGAAGAGATGAGGGCCTGACCCCGTGTTTTTTGGGGGATTTTACAAGAACATTTCCACTCTCTTGAAGAAAAAATCTTACCTGGGAAAAAGTTGGAAAGTGAGTTCATGCCATCAAAGACCCTCCTGGCCCTCCTGGCCTTCTCACATGTACACCTTCACCACGCTCCTCTGGTTCCTCATCTTCCTGCTTGCTCAAGCACAAGGTTCCCAATGACCATAAGTGTTTGGCAGGACATTTCTCTACTTCAGTGCCACTTCACACACATCTAATTTTACATTTACTTGGTACTATGAAAATCTTCCATCCTTGGACTGATGTTCTGACATCTTCAAGAGAAGATATTGGCTTTCAGTGTTTTATAGTCATTGCAGCAAAGGTAAAATTCAATATAACCCAGTAGAAAACAAGAGGCTCTGTACTTTTTGAGGGAAAAAAACAACTAAACAAAAACAAAAAACGCAGTGCAAAATGAGATTTTCAAACTTGTATTTTCACCCTTTCTTCTCACATAATGCTGTTACATTAAAAAACACCATCACAAACTGGTGACTGATCCTTTAGATCTTACTAGTATAGCATTGATAATGCTGCTGTTACAAAGATATCTGCAAAGATGAGTGCATTGGGGGTTTTTTACATGAAGCGAAAAAAGAAAGCATTTTTTTTTAAATATAAGGGCATGGAATATGGGAAATAAGAGCAGGCCAAATTTATTGTCCTTTGGAGAAATTTTTAACATTATCAACTAAAGCCTGTTGATGATGTCTTTTTGAGAGTGAAGTCTCTTCAGCAAATGAGTGTTTAATAATCCTCATGCTCTCATTTTTGTAATAATTTCAGTCTGATATTAAATATGAGTTGTTCAGATGTTTCTGTGATACAAAGTATGTATGTTAGTGTTTGGACAGAGAAAAATTGAATTCATATCTCTGTTATGCTTTCAAATTGCTAGGTCAGATTTGGGTCTCTGGCTGTAAATTCTTCAATTCTATTCTAAGTCAAAGGAATGTGACAGATTTAATACCTAGAATAAGTTATTAACTGCAATGATGCATAAACCAGTGGCACTTTCCAAAAAAGTAGTCTATACTGCTTCTGTTTTCTAAAGAAAAATTAAAATATAATCCTCTTCCCTTGTTTCTTACAATCCATGCAAAATTTTTCTTGATTAATCCATCAAGAACTTGAAACTGATGTGCCTATAAATATAATCTTCTGAGGTTTTTTATTGCAGTAATATTTCTGTCGGGATTAGTTATCCTTTCAAAATTTAAAAAGAAAGAGGAATTCATATATGCACAAAGCATTGAAGAATCACTAGCTGTAAACAGAAAGTGGCTGTATCTATCACAAACTGTTTATACAAGACAAATATAGAATTACAGGCTGTGTGAAAAGAAATCAAGAAAGACAGTGTGAGTAGGGAACTTTGCCAGCCTGTGCATGTGCTCAGCTGAAAAATAGATGGAGTGACCTGTTGACTTTGTAAGACTGAAAACACTTGGATTTGCTTCTCCTGCAGGCTAGTACGTTGTGGTGGGCTCCATGCTTTCCACATCAGCCTGGTTTACCCCTGCTGTCATGGCGACCCTTGTAGTGACTGTCAAGGTGGAAGCCGCAGTTTCTCCACACAGTTTTGTGCTTGAGGGATATATTTTTCAAATTCTTCTAACTAACTGGCACTGTTCATGAGGAGAGGCTATTACATTTCCTTCTTTAGGTACTGAATGATGATTTTTAGTGATTACCAAGGTCTTGGAGAAGGCAACCTAGTATGGTTGTTAATAAATAAGTTTTGTTTTCAAGGTATTAGATAATTTTTCCTTGAGCAGCAGTCTAAAGGAGCACTGGACTACTGTGAATGTCTGCACTTGGAGAAAGGTCTGTGGGAAAACATATTAATTTTTATTACAAAAGCTGAACCAATGAGGAAAAAGAAAAAACAAACCAGGGTAGAACTCCAGCACACAAACAAGATTTGGGAATTTTGGTATGTGAAATGGAGCCATATCTCTCCATAAGTTGATATTTGCTTAGTGTAAGCTAAAAACAACTGCCATACCTCACTGCCCACATCTTGATATCCTCAATAACTGGATAGAGCGTTGTGCATATTATTATTATTGCCTGGTGTCTAATTGTCTTTGAAGCTATTTGCATAAATAACAAGAAATGAGCATGTTTTTATTTTTTTAATTAATAATATATTTTTTCAACCATTACATTACCTTTCTTTGATGTTAAAAGGGTGGAACTGTGCTCCTAACTTACTGTAAGAGAAATATCCAGTGTGGACTTGAATTGAAGACTCCTATGTCCCAGACAAGAAACATAGTTTCAGAAATTTCTCTCATTTCGACTGTAAGATTTATCCTAAATCTGAAAAAGAAATTAAATTTTTGCAAATGTAATTTGCAAAACGTGCATCTCAGTATTTGCTTTCACAAAAAATCTTAAACTGAAAAGTTGTCATTTGGGCCTAAGTAGATACAGATTGTGGTATATAGCAATGAGCAATTCTACAAGAATTGAACTTTAACGAGTGTTATATCCTTTCTGCTACAACCATGGTGTTTTGGGAAAACTATCTACAGCCTAGAGCCAAGAGAATTTAAAAAGCTGTCATGAAAGACTTAGAATGAGCCTGGCTTACCTGCAAAAGACAATTTTGCTTTTTAAGTGGAAGAATAATCACAGACAGGGTTATAATGTATTTTCCTCCTAGAATTGTTCCATAATAGTCTTCACTGTGCCCATTCAGAAGCCATGTTTAGTAAGCAGTAAATATTTACCCTGAGGTAGTACTGTAAGATGTAACAGGTCTTAGCTGCTACTCCACTAAGCACTAGTGATGAAGGCAAAGATTGAGAGATACTACCTTATATTTTAATGATCATTTTAATACATTTATGACATTTTAAACTTGCTTTTCAGATTTTTTTTCTATATTATGCAAAGTAGGGGTTTTTTTATATATATGCCTTCATCATGGCAAAGTGTTTGGGCCAAAGCGATAAATTATAGGAAATTTTGAAGTTGAGACTGCTGTGCTACCTTTAATTTGCAATGTTGTGTCTAGTGGAAGCTGGGATCCCAAATCAGTGGGGAACATTCTGTACCTATAAATCACTACCAGTCATGTGCACACTTACGTCCTCACTCCTGTTTTGTTATAAGAATCATTTTCTGCTGTCTTAGGTACCCTTAGCATTTCTGATGGTTACACTTACACCGAATTACATGTTGTGCTGTGACAGAGTGATCGGACACATTTTGTCTTTCGCACATCATGCCAGATCATTGCACAGGGTACCATTTATTCCTGATGTCAACAGCACCCTACCTCCATCAGCCAGCATGAAAGTCATAAATACACAGGGTGGTGGAAACAATTGCAAAGATGTTTATTAGAACTACTTTAATGTTTTTCATAACCAGAAATTGTAGCTGCTGTAGGGAGGTAATAGGTGGGCTGGGGTTTGTAAGGTGTGATATAGATCTATCAGGGAGTTTATCTAGACGTAAAAGTCTGCAAAAACCAAGAATGAGAATCACCATCCTGCTCATGGCACCTCAGTTGGAACCAGATGATCTTCCAGGTGCCTTTGAGCCCAGGCCATTCTGTGATTATATGGTATAAAAGGGAGTGCACAGTTCAGAAAATTGCTGCTCAGATCCTTCAACTGCTACTTCACACTGTGTACAAAGCTACTGTGATATACTTGATTATTTGAAAGTTGTGGTTATGGAGTAGGGGGAAAATCCAATTGTTTGGGAAGTAGGGCCAACTCAAATGAAATTGATTCTGTAAGTGCTGATGCTCCAAATTCTGTTTTTTAGAGAAAATTTAGCATAACAGCAGTCGTATCTTTGAAAAAAATGTTAAAATGGGCTTTAATTTCATACTTTTTAAAATGTATTGAATGTAGCTTTCATGATGTCATCCAGATAGTTCAAATAAACAGTTCACATATAAGGTTAACAAGCTGCAGTGGTAGCAGGGTCTGTGTGGGATTATATTAGAATTAATTTGATCAATTACTTTTAGTTCCAGAGGTCTCCAGATGAGCCAGAAGCCAGCATATGCAGTTTGGCAGATGAAGAATCAGTGCAGTCAACACATGCCGTGAAGGTAATGAACATTCTTTCAAACTTCATTTTTCATCCTGAGCAGAGAAGACAAGCAAGCCAAGACACTGCTGCTCAGAGGAGCCAAAATGATAACCATAAATAATCATAATAGAAAGCCCATGGCTTAAATGAAATAAGGAAGGCTAAAATAAGTATTTTGCCATTAGAATGATGTTTCTAACCTTCGAATTTTCATTATGATTTGCCCTGGAGTACATGAAGTTTTCTCAACCTTGAGATGCAGCTTTTGAATTAAAAGACCACTGAACATTTTCTTTTGATAAACTGCTCACAAGAAGAGGATGCTATAAACAACATTTAGTCAAATCAGAGGAAATCTTTATAATAAAGTATGTCATTTCCACTGCTGAACTGAAAACCAGAAGGATCAATCCTATTGGCCAGCTTTCATGCAAGACAGTGGGAGAAACACCTGTGAAAGGATGACATGGGCTCAGTGCTCCCTGGAGCTCATACCCCTATACACACAAAACTTTGGATGACTTATTAGACACTTTTAACCAGGATAGAGCTATAAAATAGAATCGCAGGTTTGAAACACTCAACAAGAAAAAGCTGCCTGCAATTCATGTCCCTAATCTGTTTCCTGCTGCTGAGAGAAATTTGTTATTGGCTTGAATTCAGTTAGTATTCAAGCATAATTAAAGTGACACCTTTGTGGAAATGGAAAAAATTGACAATAAGAACAAATAAAGTAATCCATCATGCATTGCATTCTGTATATACACTCTTCTTTCTATCAGTTATATTTTCTTTCTTTTTTCACACTAATAACTTATGTGTATGAGCAAGACTGATGTACTTGTAAAGCAAATTATACATAGGCCCATGGATACAAAACATTTTCATTTTTTATTTACAAATATAATAATGTTGCTCTTCTATAAGAAGACTGTTTTATATTTAAATGTCTAAGTATGGATTTAGAATGCTATGTTTTATTAATAAAGTAACCTGCTATAAATTTTCATTTAAATGTAGGTGCACAGTTCATGTTAAGTTGAAATTGTCAGGTGGTTTGCATGTGTTAAAAATACAAAAGTTAGTTATGTGTTTCATATTATGCAAGATTAAGACAGAAGCTAATACAGTTTAAAAGAAAATCTCTCCTCATAACAAATCTGATGCATCTGTTGGAAAGAAGAACTTAGTTTGACTATTTCCATGCCACTTTTTAAGTGACAACCTTTAAAAGTAAAATGAAGCCAAAATGAAGCAGATTAGCTCTCCAAAAATATTTTAATCAGAATTGCTTATACCTTCAACAACAACTTTCAAAAAGATCTGTGATATCAGTGTTTGCAACTCAGTAATTTTCTTAACATTATTTTGGTAACATTTCCTCTTTTTGAAATAGCAAACAGTTAAATTTACTGCAAGTCATCCAGTTTTAATTTTTAAATTTTGCAATTCACACAGTTACCTGTTTGTTTGTTTGTTTGTTTGTTTGTGTTTGTTTGTTTGTTTGTTTAATTTAAAAGCAGATTTCAATCAATCGAGCCTTGATGGCCAGACATCTGGTTTCTCTCACTTCTCAGAAGTCTGTTATCCATATGCAGCTACTGCCAAGTGATTTGCTTCATGTTCATACCTTGGCATTTCTCAGTCATGCAGCAATTGCATTTTGTTACCTCTGAACAGAGATTCTGGGCAGAAATTCTGTTGTTCACTTGGCATGTGAATTGTCATGTAAGTGTTAATCACACTGTAAGAGTAAAGATGGGACCTATTAGAGACTGCATTGCCCCTGTCTTCTTCCTTCACATCTCCCACTGCTTCTTCAGTAGCTCACATGAATGCTCTTTCAGACTTTTCCATTTGCAGCTCTTGAAAGAAGCAAGCTGTACATAGAGCAGACAGACCTGCAGTGGATAGCCACCAGGACTACTGCAAACCAGGTCATTAAGACCTGCAGTTTGGAAGGGAAAGAGAGAAATTTGGCATGTGCAACCAACAACCACAGTTCATTAAATGTCTCTTAGTTGTCGTAGGTGACAACAGGTGTCCCTGCTGCCTGACAGGGAGGAGCAACTCACCACAGTCAATTTTGATAACATTATTTCCGTATCAAAAATCTGGCTATCACAGCTATAATGAAATTTTGGCAGTAGGTGATTTTAAGTGTTTTTAGCATTCAGGTACTGGATCATAGTGCTCACAAGACACAGTTACTTTCACCATAGTTTTTACTAGATAAGAAAGTCTACCTTCGCCTTGTGTCTGGAGGACTATTGACTGTCAGGATATGTTCCTTTAGGCTGTCTTATTTGCTCTGTTCTATCTGGGTACGTAACAATGCACATCTGAAGAAATGTTCATTGACTTCACTGAGATTTAGAGTTTTTATGTCTGGGAACACTCAAGAAAACTAATACAAATTATCTAAAGGTGTGAATTTAAAGTTGTGATTACTTTAACTGCATTATGTGCACATTCTCATTCAAAATTAAAGTGGCCCTAATTCAATCTAACTAAATTTACTTCCAAAGTAAATTAATACAGTCTAAATGAGAGTTCGCTATGTAGAAACTTAAAGTGGTTTAGCCAATCTATTTTAAAAGTTAATTCAGATTGATTTTTCTGCATGTTCTAGACAAAAACATCAAGTCTTAAATGGAATGTGAAATCTTATTTCATTTAGGTGTATAGTGTGAAATGCTACTTGCTAGTTCCTCTAAGAATTATTCTGCATGTCTGCAGCCTATGTCTTATTCCTAGAGATATTTTTTAAGAACCAAAATACTGCTTTTGTCATGATTTTCTACATTACTATTCCTTTGCAACAAAGGATTCCTACAGGTATGTCATTCTACCTCTTTGGACCTTAGATCAGCAGTATCTGAGCATTTTTAAAATAAATGATTTTATGTCAGCCTTTGAAAGCTGTTGCAAGTCTTCAGAAGGAAGAGAAATTAACATACTATTATTGTATCTTAAACCAGCACAAAATAGAACTCAGGGCCATAAAGAATATGTAAGTAAAAGAAGGCATGCCGGGCTGGTTTAGAGAAGTTATTGTGAAATTAACACAGTATACATGCATACATACAAATCCAAGATTCTCTTAGAATAAAAAATAATGGCTGTGTAGTTTAATGTTTAATGGCAGAGATCCACACTAACTGCTGGACTGCTGTTAATGCCCCACACTCATTTACTGGCTCTTACAGCAGCAGAATAAAATGCAACAAGAAAGATGATTGCAGATGATTCTTGTTAGCAGCCACACTCATCAATACAGAATTAGTTAATGGTGTTTTCTTAGAACATGATATCATGTAGTATGTTTTACCTACTTATCAAATTCAGAGCAAGAGAAGAACAATAATTTTTACGAAGCTGAAGCATGCAGTATTCTTCCAAAGAGAATCATTAGTTCACCAGTAGCTCAAAGAACCTCATTTGCTGATTGATTGATTGATGGACAGAAGAACAACATTTATGGTATGTAGTACCTGTGAAGATAAGGTGGAGGAAGACTTATGAAGTGCCTCAATGAGTTAGTATAACAAATTTTACTGGTGGTCAATAAAGATTTGTGTTCCTAACCTTCTTGGTGGTTTTGATGAGAAAGGAAAGATATGGCTTCCTATTAAAGTGCAGCTGTACCATATCCTAGTATACTGCTTTTAATTTAACTAAGGGTCTCTGGAGAGCTTCTTTTCTGATAGCACATACTAAGACTGCCCTGACTGTTATTGTTGTCAGTGCTTGTTCTATGAGGTTGGTGCGGAAAAACTACCACATATTACAGCCATATCTTCATTTGATTGTGTAGTTGTACCTGAACAGAACAGGGTCTTTGAGAAATAGATTACTATTTAAATTTGGTTAGTAAAACATTTTGGGCTGCGACAGTCAGAGGTAGGAAGAACTTTAGGAGTTTTAAAATTTGAGTTATGAAAGGTAGGGTAAGAATTCTTGAATTAATTTGCAACTGAAATAATTTAAATGCCTAAATTCAGTGTACAGATATGAATTTATTCATGCTTAGTACATCAAAATTTTAACATCTGGCCTTAAAATCTTATCTTCTCTTTTGGATCAGTTGGTATTTCAAAGAACTAAACATATTAAATCTTCCAAAATCAAATTTGGAATGCCTAGCAAAGTGTCACATGTTTAGATCTAAAGCAAGCTAAATCTTATCTTTCAGCATAAGCCTGTCTAGAAGCCACATAAAAATTTAAGCTCTCAGTGTGTTCAGGCTGCATTTTGAATCCAAAGCCAGTTCTTGTGGCTCAGAACTGCTTTTTCATGCTTATTTGTGGCTATTTATGTAAACTATATTCAATGTTTAAGGAACTTCCTACAACTCTTTTCAAAGTCTCATGAGAGTAAAAAAAATGAAATCACTTGTGGAAAAATATACAGATGACAAACGTTTTTACACATTCATGTCATATTTTGTGTGCTCCCCCAAAGCACTTCATGTTATATGTGCCTTCTCCAGAATTTGTACTTACATTCATAAGATGAGGATAATTTGCTACACAATAAAACACACTGAAAAAATGAAAAATATTTAATCAACTATGGAGTGAACTGATTAAATTTTCTATTTGGTAAAGTCTATTTAATATTTCTCCCTGAATGTACAAGGATTTTTCTAGGACTACTGAATTGAAATAGTAATATGAAGGGGATATTCACTGAAAGATTTAAACAGCAGAACCAACTTCATGACATAGGAAGTTTATTTAAAGTAATGTTGGTTACTTGATCTGCTAAGGCTACAGCTGATCAGTCACTGTGGTCTGTTATTTAATATATACTGCATGTGTGCAAGCTGTAGGTAAGCTGTAATAAAACTGTCCAAAAAGAGACTAAGATTAGAGTCTTTTATGAAATCAAGCCTACAGCTCTGAGAGCAAAGAGGTTGTGACTGCAACTCCAGCAGGTTGAAAGCCTTTGACCAGTTATCTGGCAGTTCAGCAGTGGCAAAAAGGGCTCCCTGAGCTCTCCCTAACAGTGCCTTACTACTTTAGTGTTAGGACCCTGCTTCAATGCAAGGGTATTAGTCTAAACCACTGCCAAATAACAGTGATTTATCAGCTTATCATGTCTCAAGCTGTGTTAAAGCTGCACAGTTGGTGTTGTCCTTGAGGGACAGGAATGAATGCTACCTCTGCTGCAGTGTCAGCACAAAGTAACATTATATGATGTTATGTGAACATATATGTGCCATATGTGAAGTCCAACTACAGAACAAGTCACTAAACCCAGCAAAGTTAAGAATGAGGAACTCATTATGATTAGGCTCTGTGGAAAACTGATGAAGCTACTGAACTTTGAACGTCTAAATTTTGCTGGTTTTCCTACTATAACAAAGGAATTAAAGGTGTTTTAATTCCTGCTATCTTTGTCATCTGTGAATAAAATTTAGGCCTAATTGCTATTCTTCTATGACAAGGATTAATCAGTGACATAGAGATTCCTTACATCAGAAGCACCTGAGGAATCCCTTGCTCCATTTGTGGCATCTTTAGCACTGAATTTTCTACTTAAGTGAGTTTTGTAATTTTTTAATCATAAACAGATTTGGTGAGAACTCCCTGAAACAGGTCAGGTTTTTAAGGTCACTCAGTCTTCGTAGAGGCATGCAAGTGCATTGCAACACCGAGAAGTGTGTTCTTGTTTTGGTTGGGATTGAGTTAATTTTCTTCCTAGTGGCTGATAAAATGCTGTGTTTTGGATTTAGTATGAGAATAGTGTCAATAACGTTTTAGTCATTGGTAAGTAGTGCTTACCCTAAATTAAGGACTTTTTAGTGTCCTCTGCTTTGGCACTGAAAATAAGAACCTGGGAGGGAGCATAACCAGGACTCCTGATCTGAGCTAGCCCAAAGGACATTCCATACCATAGAATGTTTTGTCCAGTATTTAAACTGGGGGGAGTTGGCCAGGAATTGCTGATCTTAAGTTCAGCAGCCTTAAGCTGTACCAGGAGAAATCTAGGCTAGACATTAGATAAGAATTCTCTACAGAAAGTATGGTTAAACACTGGAATGGGCTGCCTAGGGAGGTGGTAGAGTCACCATTCCTGGAGGTTTTTTAAAAAAAGGATGGGTGTATCACTCAGTGCAATGGTTTAGTTGACAAGGGGGTTTTAGGTTTTAGGTCATAGACTTGATGGTCTGTCTCAAAGATCTTTTCCAACCTAGTTGATTTTGTGATTCTATGGCTTGGGAACAGTCTGGGTATATTGGTCAGCAGGTGGTGAGCATTGTATTGTGCATCATTTTTTCTCTTAAGTTCTATTCCTTTTTCTCTCTCCGTTACTACTACTACTACTACTACTACTACTACTACTACTACTACTACTACTACTACTACTATCATTATACTGGTATTATATTGTATTTTACTTCAATTATTAAACTGTTTTAACACTCAACTGGAGTGCAAATACAGCATGATAAATTCTTTTCCTCCAGCAGAAATCATAGCATCTGTGTGAATTTTCTTGCAGGGTTTCAAGCTCCTTTTTTTCAAGTTTTAAAGTTGATGGCAGATTATCTTGGATTATCCTTTTAAGAATTTTCAGGACAGAATGAGTCATTCCCACAGTGATAGCAGCTGATAGCAGCTTCTGTAACAACCAGGTATCTTCCATATGGGTCACAGAAAATATTCCACATATCTATCTTTTAGTACTTTGGGTTCACAGTTACAAGGAACAACCAATGGCTCTTTTGGCCCTTGATGAGTACAGCACAGAAGGATATCCACTGCCTTTAGACATCTATAGTGCAGGACAAGAAAAAATAGGCAAGATAAACAAATGGAAGAGGCCAACAAAACAGTACAGTAGGCCTGCTACACGTGAAGCATTAAAACATAAATAGAAACATTAAAATCTCTTTTTTTAAAGGAGTTCGTGACATCAAAGAACCTCTGGAAGGTGTCAAGGGGGTAGTGCTTCAGTATACAGAATTCCTGGCCAAAAAAATGATGAGGGGAGAAAAGTAAAGGGAGAAAGATCAGACTTTATTAAACCTGCATCTTTCTTCAAGGTATTATAGCACCACTCTCCCTCTTCCGTTCTGCTAAATATCCTGATTTATACTTTACATCCCTTCAGTCGTTCACACATAGACACAAGTTCTTACACACTGAGAACTAAAACTTCCCAACTTCCCCGTATTGATTTTTAGTATGACTCAAAACTCATTCAATGTATCAATAAAA
The DNA here is from genome assembly GCF_965231275.1 of Zosterops lateralis. Lineage (NCBI taxonomy): Eukaryota > Metazoa > Chordata > Aves > Passeriformes > Zosteropidae > Zosterops > Zosterops lateralis. The sequence goes on along the minus strand of NC_139800.1, from coordinate 56,482,835 downwards.
CAGACACCACTAGGAAAACAGAATTAAATAATAGTCCCCAGCAGCTGTGTTTCACACAAGGTTGTTTAATGTGATAACCCTATTGATCAAAACAGAATCTTATCTGAGCATTAAAAGTTATTACTGGAATTTGGAAGATATTGCTAATCCAGATGTACATTTTCTACAGTTTTAGGTTTCAGAAAGAACACTCCATTGTTCTTTTTCCTTTAGCAGCAGACATGCATTTTATTCTCCTTTAAAAACATACCTTTATTTTGTTAAAGTTTTAAAGAAAATTACTCCTAAAAGAACAGCATATTTCATTTTTTTCATATTTTTTCAATATTTGATATTGTTACAGGCAAAAATACACCTTAAACTAAAGGCTGCTAAGTAATTCATTTGACTTAGAAGAATTCTGGCTTCAAGATGTTCACAGGCAAGGGAATAGAAATTTGCATCTGCTATATACAGAACAGGCTTAGAAGGTTACTTCTATTATTTCAAGGACTAGATAGTGAATTCTAAATCCTTGGCTGTGTCTGAAGAACACCTTTGTGTTTCAAAAAACTGGTAGTCTCATTAAAGTCACCCCTACGTTTTGGCATTTTGGATCGGCTACTTAACTACTCTTCTGATACCTTTTGAGGCTGACTCAGTTTTTAGCATATCTAAGGGACGAAGAAAATAGCCAAAGATTTTGGGCACAAATAGTGGCCATCCTTGTGTGCCATCAGCCAAAGGGAGGCCACCCCCACAGTTACTCCATTGGTTCTGTGCTGAGGTTGCTTCTACTGGGGCACGCCACCTGTGCCTTTAGAAAGCTGTCTGCACTGGGGGAAAGCAATAAAGACTGTATAGCACATAGGTTCTCCCAGGCTTAGTCTTGTTCATTTGATCATAGGATCTTTTAGATGGACCCAAAACAAATGTTGTTTATACACGACCTAACCCAGTGGGCTCCCAGTGGATTACATGAGCTCATATTTGCTATTGTGTTACAAAATATTAAAAAGACATTGTGCTATGTCATTATAACTCAGCGCATGCCAGAAAGTGCAAGTGGTATTTTTGAAAAGCCTCTAGAAAAAGTTAATCTAGCTCTGTAGTTTTGCAGTGTAATGAATAGTCACTTTGCAGCCAGTCAGAATTCTAATTACAGCTCACTGCAAAGAGACAAATGAATTTATCTGCAGTCTCAGTTTGCAGTGCAGGCACACACATGCACAATGAAGTGCATGATGAATGATGATAAATCCATGATCCCCTCCTATATTCCTTTCTCAAAGCATGGGATTTGATATCTGTTCAAAGCAGAAAAGAAAGAATAAACAATCATCAGTCATTTTTAACAAGAGGAGTTTAGTAAAGGGAAGCAAACAAAATCTGTCTTCAGTTTATGCTACCCATAAAAGAAACAAATTCAAGTGTTGAACTTTTGAGGGAAAGCAATGAGGAAAATCAGGTACAAAATTAGGTACAAAAAACCTAACTAAAACATAACAAAAAATCATCTCCTAATGGAAAAAAAAAAAAAAAGGCAAACCCCAAAAAAAAGAAAAAAAAAAAAGAACTATAACAAACAAACAAAAAATCCTCAATACCTTGACTAAGTCATTTTAGAGTGGGAAAAATGGAAATATAAACAAAGGACACAACTACTTTTCTGTGTTCTCCGTGAACCAGAGTCTTAGACAAAATAACCTGCCAGTTCCTAAACCACCACTCCCTAGGTTTGAGAAGGATGTCCTAAAGATATCAGAATGACCTCTGTGAATATGGTGTAGCAACCTCTCTGCCCAGCAGCTTCACCACTGTGAGCATTCTAGCTGTGGCTGCCTTACACCAGGCTTACTCCTCACTTGGTTGCAGTCAGTGCATTCAGACTGAAGTATTTTGACAGGTAGGAGGATACCATGGCACAAAGCCATAGTACCAGTGCTGAAGAGAGAGGGGAGAGGCTTTGCCAAAATATACTCCCTCAAAGGTAGCTGCTTACTGTAATCACACATCATTTATTGAGTATGAAATACAGTCTGATACAAGCAGGGTGAAATGACCTTGCAATTCATTTCACTTTTCTTTGTCACAGACAAGACACAGCTGGGTCAGACTGAGGTTCTTACCCACTATCTGACCAATATGTGCTTTTTCTCCCCCCTGCCTAGCATTATTTTTCCTTATAGAGACCAATTAGGAGAAATTCCTCTTCAGAAGTTAGCAGGTCAGATAGAGTGCAGGTGTTTACAGTGACCCAACTCAACTGCTCCCTGCTAAATCTGTCCAGAGCACTATCCAGCATGTCGGTGGTCTCCAGACACTATAGGGCCCTTGCTGACCTTGCCTGTGCTTGTCCAGAGTAGAAGGGGAGACCACCATGACATCTCTCAAAGCTGCTCCAAATATTGCTTGTTCTTGCATGATGCATCATGGCATTTATCAGCTTCGTCTAGCAGAAAAATAGTGTTGAGGCTTTTTTCAGATAGCATTTCAGAAACATCTTAGTGCATCAGTCTGAGTTTCTCATTATTGGAATGTGCAAGCTTTATTAAATATGTCAGTGCAGTTCCATGTATCACATGGTTTTCCTGAGTTTTAACAGGTTCATTAGTTTTGTGACAAACAACTTCACTATAGATAAGATATTTATACAGAGTAAGATGGAGCACATATAAAAAATATTAACCTTGTTATGCCGCTCCATGTTTTAGATGTTACCCAACATACGAGTTCTTCTTTTATCTGCAGGTCCTTTTGTTTAAGTAATTAGGGTATTTTGTTGACATTAAAAGGCTTGAAGGCTTAAATATCTTAGAAAGTTTAAGAGTATACATTTACCTCCTTTCACTGCACCCAAATTCCCTTTCAATTGTCTCATAGCATACAAACTGTGCCATACTCCCTGGAAACTTGACTGATTTCAGTGAACTCTAGACAACCAGGATAAGTATATTGTTGACACATAAGCAGATAAGAGGATATGGGCAAATTTTGGCAGGTGACCATCTAGTGACATGACAAATGTGCTGTTTTCAAGCCATATGCCTTAAACCAGCATGTATGCACTGCCTTTTTTTAATCCAAAGCACACATTGCATAGCTGGGACAGTTAAGAGATCTGTTCTTATAAAATAGATACGCTGTAGGTAGTAAACAGGGACATTATTTTGTTAATGGGTTTACTTGCAAAAAGTCACTAAGTCTTAATGCACATAGCTGCTGAGGATCAGAATGTGTATTCATACAGTAGATTCTAAGTACTCTTGTGGCAAATATGCCTTTGTTCCAGCTACACTGTAATATATATTTTTTGCTTTATTTCTCCTTATTAATATACAGATGGTGCTCACTATTTTTTTCCTAGGAAAACTATTTCATTTTGGCTAATCAGATCTTTTCCAATTGATATTCTTTTCTCTTTGTGTTTTATAGAGCATCAATATGTTTTACATGTTCTTGCCTGATCTCTGCTTTGAGGTTGAAAAATTTCATATTGCAAAATGCAGACTAAGAATTTTTCCTCATAAATGAAATTACAGCAAAATATTCACCTCTGTAGAACTTTCATAAATCAAAGGGTAGGAGAAGGATTTAGGATTCTCTCTGATGAAAGAAAGAAAAAATACTATAGAGAGTACTGAAAGTCCTGGATACAGCCACAGAAGGCAAAGGCATACAAGGCAAGAAAAATGTTGTGTATAACCCCAGTTTTTGCAAGATTTACTCTCAGGCACTTGGGATGCTGTTAAATAATAACACCTTATGATGATTTTACAAGAGCAAAAGGAGACAATCTTCGGTACTAGTAGAGCCATCCAAGCCCTTCTGAATTCCCCACTGAGCTGGGATCCAGCCACTTTAAGAAAGGGCACCACAGGGTGGATGTGGCAGAAGTCAGCCTATAGGTTTCTCCTGAGTCCCTTCTGTATTTCACAACACTTAAAGTCATGCAAATAGATATCATGCTCAAGGAGCTGGGGAAAAAATCAGATTGATGTAATTTGGCTGGGGAAAATCAGCTCATGGAACCCAAATCTGACATAAGTTTTTGGACTTCCTGTTATTCTGGGAATTATAAGAGTTTTCTTTATAGCTTTTAGACCACCAGTAAGGAAGTCTTTCAGATTTTTACTATTTGCACAGCAAAAAAATTATCAAGTTTATATATCTTCCTGTGGTGGCAAATGAGAAAATGATGGAGCTGAGCTCCAAACTGAGCTTTATTATCAATGAACTAAATTCACAGGTACTGCTTTTGTAAATGTCCTGAAGTACAGCCCATATCAACCCTTAGAGTGTTTCTTAGAGAAAAAACTCACTAAAAATTCAATTTCTAGCTGCTTTCTGGTGAACCAGCTTATCAGTTTTCATCAGTGCAGCCTTAGACTCAAGTACTTCTCTTAATCTCTGTTTCAACTCATACATAGTAGAGCTTCTGGAATGTATGCTGTGAAGACATATAAATCTGGTAAGAATACATTCCAGCATCAAAGCTGGCTAACTGCTCCAAAACAAATGGAAGGCCTGCATATAATGGAATTCCTGTGAATTTTTTAATCATGGAATTTTTTGAGTGTTTTGTTTGTTTGTTTGTTTGTTTGTTTTGTTTTGTTTTGTTTTGTTTTGTTTTGTAATCTTCAAGTATCTATGTGCTTCCTTGCTGGTATTATTGGAGTTTCCCAATATTTTGTGGGTGTTTCCCAGATTTCACACTGAAATGGACAGTCCCCACCCAAAAAACTGCTCAGTCAACTGCGACAACTGTAAATGAACATCGTTTTTCCATTTATACCAGAAAATGTAATATTACAAGAAGCACATTAAGATCTTTTTTCTTCCCTGTTTTCAAGGCAAAGGAGTCTTTGCTATCAGGCATTCAGAAATTCAATAGACTTTTCAACTTTTAAAATTCTTTTTCTTGCAAGTAGGATGTAAGATTAAACAAAAAGGACCAAGCCTATTGAGTTATATTATAAAAAAACCACAGTGCTTAATATTCTCTCTTTGTGTACAATTCTCTTTGTTCTTTTTCATTTTGACCATAATTTATAAACTGGAGTTTCACAATCTAACTGCTAGACTTGAACATCCCTTCCAGAGCAGCACTTGAATGGACAGCAGTCCAGCTGTAGCAAAGGATGTGACTAGCTTTTCTAGTTGATCCCAAACCTGACAATGGCACTGGCTGCAGAATGATGCAGATATAACAACAGTTACTGAAAGAAAGGAAGAAAGAGGGAAGAAGAATCACAAAGGAGGTCGAGAATTGATTGCAAGAAACTCTGCAAAAAATTTATATTATTGAAATCCAAATTTAGCATAGCTAAACAGTCCTGATAAATCATCACTGGCCTGTACTGCATCTTCATGGAGTGTAGAATAGAACAATTCTGTTCTCCAGGCATTTTTCAATGATTTCACAAACTATTCTGTTTTGCAGAGGTATTTCCTACCTTCTGGTTTACATTGTGTATAAGAACCTTCCAAGAAACAAGCTGGATTTTTCCCTAGAATTTTTTTCCACCATATTAGATTCCTGTAAGTACATGGGTGGGAGGTCAGCTGTCACATTTGGCCTGGCTTTCCGTCATGCTGCTGGCATCAGATTCATCCCAAAAGAGTAGAGAAGGGAATCTGATGTCCAGAGGAGACCATGAGCAGCCGCCAAAGAAATGAGAGAGGAAATGAGGTGCTTGGACACAACACTGGATAATCATTGTGTCCTTACATAGCATGTCCAGACCACAACATAAATTTAATCAGAGTAGGGAAAAATGGACTGGGAATGTCAAGATGATTATCAACAATTACCAGCATCATTTCTCTGCTTATTGCATTTCTATTTTCTTCAGTGAAAAGATACTGTACTTCTGACAGCTATTCTATAGCAAGTAATTTCACTGAGTTTTCTTTGTACCATCATCTGTGAAAATAACAGAAAATAAGGGCAAAGGAAAGACAGAAGCTAGAAAACAACAATTCTAGAATAATAATCTGTAAAACAGCATAAGAAGTAAAAAGAAAAAAAAATATACATTCAACAGAGCAAAATGTTGGAAGGCAGGCAGGGAGGATCATGGAGGATCCTTATTGTCCCAGGTGCTGTTAAGGACTTTTCCCCCTACCTTTAAATTTTCATATCAGTCTTCTTTAATAATCAGAATGAAAACCAAAAAATTATAAGTTTCAAGAATTGATCTATGCATATTGTTAGATAGGAGAGAGATGAACATAAGGCAGTGTGATGAACCAAAGTCTCTTGAGGTCCATTCCAACTTCATTTTCCTACAATCCTATGATAAGGCAGAATGATATCAGAGACAGATACCTAACTGACAAAAGTAACTGATCATGTTGAAAAAATGTGAGAGACAAGATCATTTTTAAAAGAATTCTTAAGAAAATACTGTACAGGATTTATATTGTGACAGAATGATCTAAGTGATTTTGGTTTATGTTTCAGGATTACTATTTGCTTCACGTGAACTGGAACACTTGTTTCTGTTGGATGCTTCCCTTTTAAAAAATCCCCTGTGGCTTCTTTTTCAGATATAAATAAAATTGAGAAAAATATGTGGAGTGTGGATGAAGGAGGAAAAACAACAGATCCAGACTCCCCGGTACCATTCAGTGGCAGCAGACGCCAAACATAACAAGTTTTACAACAAGCATTACCAAATAGTCACCTTTCTCATGAAAACTCTTAGGCAAGAAAAAAATGACAGTTTAATTCTGTGTCTCTTGATAAGCACTTTTCAACAATCCATAAAATCTACAGCATCATGAGAGAAATCAGTGCTTGCTCTTGCATTTAGAGCTACAGACTAAAACTGAGCATACCCTGCAGTAGGTCTAGCATTGAGACAGTCCCTCACAACCTAGAATGAAGAAAGTCACCCAATCTGCTCCCTATTCTAAGGCCACATATACATAAATGACTCATGAAAAACATTTCCAATATACTGTACAGTGTCTCTTGAAAGCGTTGGTTCACATTTCATCAACACTGCATGTATTAGGTTTTCTTATTATCTGCCCCAACTTTCCCACACACAAATAAGACTCTACTTCTTGCAATGTTTGAGTTTTTCCTCAGAGATTACGTAATTTAATTTTTTATCCTCTTTGTTGCTGTTCCTCAAAGTACTCTTAGTTAGTGTATATCTTTTTTGCTGTCCTCTGCAGACACACCATATTTTTGGTGTGAGGCCTAAACATTATGCAAAAAAAAAAAAAAAAAAAAAAAAAAAAAAAAAAAAAAAAAAAAAAAAATCAAAAAAAAAAAAATCAGTTTTTCACGGTTTATGTAAAATGCTGCTGTTAATAAACCCATAATGAAAGTGCAGATAATATTTTGGCTTTTTATGGGTTAGTTTTTGTTTTGCACTTGTGTGTTTCACATTTTCTTTCTGATAGTTTTTTAAAACTCTAGGAGGAAAATTTCAAGTTCTTTAATTAAATAATTTAATCTTTTTCAGTTTTTCACTTATCTGTAGAGTAAGTGCAGAATTAAGCCTGAACTTCTTTCATTAACTAAATTACATTTGAAGGACTGGCCAAGACCTGTGCTATCAGCTTTATATCATCTTGGTATTTTGGCTGTGAAGCATCAACTATTCCTTTTCGATAAGGCTTGTTGACTCTCTGTAATGGCAGATGGATGGGACAGCAGCTTCCCACCAGTTTCAGATAGCTTTTCTGTGAAGCACTTGTGTCTTTCAAAATACATATTGTGGTAATTACTCAAAGATATCAAGCAAAAAGATTTTTCTAAAGACAAAAATTACTTAGCATTTTGGTTCAGTAACATGCAATGACTTTGATTCAGTAGATTTGTATTTTTCAATATTGCAAGTTATTTTTACTCCTTTTTTTTATTTGTATGTTCCTCATCTTCTTGGATAGGCAATGTGAGAAGTATTTTTTACCTGTCTAGGGGGTGCCCAGATTTTATAGTTTTTCTGCAGTACCTCTTTGTGACTTTTGTTACCCACTTTGTAAGGAAGGACAAAGACAGGCTCTGGTCACATTACTTTCACAGTAAGTTTTAGTGCACATTTTTCTCTGCCAGTGCAGCTTCTTGATCAATATAGAGAAATGGTAATCCTTGTACAGCTGAGGTTGGAATTTACCACCAGAGGGAGTCTACCTAGTGCCACATGTAGGACAAAATGTGCTCTGATTTCACAATTTTAGACCATAGGTTTCACAAGAAAGCCTGAGAATACAAAACATAATAACAAGTGGCAACTTTGAAGTATGTTCTGATTATAAACTGTGTAACCAAGGGTAGTGTAAACACCTCTGTTAGAAAAGCAAATTGATGTATGTTAAATTACTGAATTAATGAAGTAACTTGCTGCTTATACCAGCTTTGACATAAATGTCTGATAAAATGAAAGCCAACACGTTGTTTTTCTTTGAGAAGGAATAATATAAAATCCTTTGACTGAGACCAATGAATTTTTCCAGAAGAAACATTCTCATCTAAAATAATAGGTTCCATGTCAAAATACAGACTTAGCTAAAAGAAATATATTGTGGGCAATAGCTTAGAGCTGTTATAAGAGAATAAATGGTCACTAGTCCAAAATAGCATTTTCTTTATTTCTTTATACTCTGGTTAAAACATAATATGGGAATTTTCTAATGCTGATAGTTGATGTTCAGGATCTCTTAGGAGAAGTGACTTTGAAACAACATTTACTCTCAAACCAGAAAATCCGTAATGCATTCTCATCATTCTGAAGTCATAATTACAAATCCACTAACATTTTTCATTCGCTTTTATTTAAATATTCAGATACTTGGATCTAATGAGTAGCACAATGTCAGCATTTAAATATTCTACCTATCAGAACATCAGAGATGACTATAATTTCCGGTTTTAAAAGGCTTAAGTAAAATGTGTAAGCATCTAAAAAAAATTGAAGGAATTTATCCCATGTAATATTCAAACAGGTTACACTGATAGTGACCATAACTCAACCTAGGTTGTTTAGATCCTATAGAAAGACATGTTAAGAATTTTAAATTATACCCTGAATCCCACATTGTGTATGCAAAAACTAAGCAAGTAATCATATCTTTATCCACCTCCCTATGTTCTCACTGGCAATTTTCAAGGCTCCTGCTGAATGCTCCAGCTGTGTCCTCAGTATGCCAGGCTCAAGGATTCACAGCACCTCAAGATACAGAATTCCTCCTCAATTCCCATCCACTCATCTGCACCTCGTGAGAGGGTGGAAGGGGCCCTGCTACAACATTTCTTGGAGCCTGGACAGGAGCAAGTGCTGAGCAGGGGTAGGATCCAGTTCTTTGTGAGATGCTCAGCCTTCCTCATCTTTTCTCCATGAAGAGTCAGCTCCTGGACCTGACAACCTGTATCAGGTTGAGCACAGCAAACATCTGTCGTCACAAGTTCCTGCTGCCTGAACACCTGTGCAAAAGCACTCATGTCAGAAGTGCACTTGCTTTTCTTCCAGTCCCCCAGTCAACATTTCTAGAGACAGTGTTGCCCCTGGACAAGCCCTAATACAGCAGCAGCCTGCTGCAAGAGAAGTATGTGCCAGCATTGCTTTTTCAGCTCTTCCTTGATGAATAGGCACACAGAAGTCACCCCAGCACATGGACTGGATGGATAACAGCAAATGCTGGGGCACATAGCAGTAGCACAAAATGAAGAAATAGTACCTACCAGATAAATACTCCTGTTAATGTGCTGTCAGGGACAGTAGTGATGGTGAGGACCACACCAACTGTCCCTTAGTCTCTTCCTGGATGACCAACCTGCAGGAACCAGCACCCTCTCCTGAGTGGGGAGTATGGTTGTATGGCTGTATGGACTGTGCTTCATCCTCTTCTGCTCCATATAACCAGCCCTGTCTTCTGGGCAGGAGATGGAGTATCTCTTCTCCAGACCACATAGAGAAGGCTCTGCTTACTCTGGTTACTTTGGTTGTGGCTCCTGCTACACTGAGAGCCCCAAGTGGAACTTAACCCTGATGGAGAGAGGCTCCTTTCCAGCAGGTGCCTGCTGCCAGCATGGCAGTATGCACTTTTGTGAAGTCTCTGGACTGTTTAGGTAAAAGTCAAAGAAACTAAAGCTCAATCCACACAGATGTGCACACCTCATTCTTTTGATGTCACTAGAAAAGAGGTACCTGGAGAATCTTGGGTATGTGAAGCAAATTTTTAGATAAAAAAGCATGAAACTGGTGTCACTGCATGTCTGTGCAAATCAGAGTTGTATACATTGCCTTTCTAAATATGCTACTGATAAAACTTAGCCAAACATTGGACCAGAGCAACAGCCACAACAAAGTCATGGTCTGGTCCTGACCCCTAAAAAATCGCTCTCCAAAATAAATATAGGGTATATTTGCCAAATTTCAACAACAGGATCATTTATATTTTAAGAGTGAAGACTGATTATCCTTATAAATATTTAAGTTGATTTTTCTGGGGGTGACACTACACCACATGAACATCTAAGCCTTTCTGAAAATTTCAATTAACATACGTAGATCCAGATTTTAGTGCTGAGCCATATCTATTTAAGTTTTAAAGATCTAAAGGTACTGCCACTGAAAAATAGTTCAATCATTAGGTATGACATAATAAATATTCTCTAAACTTGAATCTTGATTCTTAACAATTGTTCAAAAACCATAATGTTTTCTTCACCTCTATTCACACGTGGTATTCATAAGTTATGTGCTATGCAAGAACAGTATGATACATCTAGTCCTGTGTCTCTGTCACCAAGTGCAAGTGAGAGTTGTTTTCAGACCATCTGAGACAAAATCAGCCAGGCTTTTTGGAGTACAAATCCAGCTGGATCCTGCCTGGGCTGCCAAAATAATTTCTAAATGTGCCTCACAGCTCTCTGGTTCAGCCAGCAACAACCTCCCATAGGAGAGGGCAATGAAAAACAGCACAAACACATCTTCTGCTAACACAGAAAAAAACTGGGCCAAACTTAAGCTGAGCCAGGCGACACATTTGCCCAGAGAAGGTACTGCTTCCAAGCCATGCCTTGAACTGCTGGTCACCACCAAGTGATTCCCAGCACGTGGATCTTATTTGTTTGATCATTCATTCATCTGGTGGTTTCCAACAGCAATCACTTCCAGCAGCACAGAGGGAACGGTCAGAGATAGCTCCCAGGTGAGCAGCTGGAGAAACATTTTTGTGACACCACAGAACTCAACATCTCCTGAAAAGAAAGGCTTCAAAACAGCATGTATTTTGTAGAAACTCCATTGGTCTTTAAAGAGGAAGGTGCATCTGTTTTTTGGAAGAAAGTATTCAAAATCTTCAAGGATTTCAAATGTATTAAAATAATTATTTCCATGGACTGGTTGTGTTTGTTGTTCTGAAGAAATCAGCATGTCAGCTGTTTCTGATCTATATTCCTAGAATCAGGCAGGAAGTGGGAGGCTGCTCTTCCTTCTTCCATTTTAATCTTAGAGCTGCAAAAAAATGAGGAACTGAGACATCAGTCCACTATCTTTATATTATTGTGCCAGTGCACTAGCAATGACAGGAAGAGAACTTAGTGATCTCCAGGACAAGGTTTTTTGTTGTTTTGATTAAATATTGCTATTTTTCTCACATTTATGTTTGTTTCTCTTTTGACACACACACACACACACACACACACACACATATATATATATATAAAACACACAGTGATAGATAAATGTGGACAGACATAATTATATTTTGTATACCAAAAGAGTATATATATATAGAGTATATTTAGAGAGTGTGTACATACATAATACCCAAATGAGAATATATAGCCTCTATACACCACAAATATAGACTGTACACAATATATAATTAAGTATATATAAGTACTTTATCTATACGCAGAGATACATATTTACCTCCACACTCCTTTGCTCTCTATGTATTGATTTATAGTGGCTTTTTCCATGTGGTTATGCATCTTTTTGTAAAAGATCTAAGATCAAAGCTAAAAAATCTAAAATGTAGCTTGTGTCAAAACAGACATCTACCTCAGTTACCCAAGGAAAGGACCAAAGGTAAGGTAGGACTCTATATGAGATTCCTGTACAGTCTTTTAAAAGAGGTACAAGAGATTGGGGGGGTGATCTCGAGTAAATTGGAATTCTTCTTTGAAGGTGTGCATATCTGAACTAAATAGGGAACATATAAATGAGGATACTTATATTAAAGGAAATTCAACATAAGGTTTAAAAATAGGTAAGCAGAAACTCTTTACTGTCTTTCTTTATCTGAATGGGAAAATAAACCCAAGATAGCTTACATTTGGTGGTCCTGGGCTTTTTAAATGTTGAAGTTAAAACAACCCCACTATGAGCTACTCTGGAATACTCATGCTGAATTTTGTTAGTATCGCTTTCAGTTTACACAAAAATTATTCCTAAGTAGATTCAACGATTTCATTAATTATCTTACTGGGAAATCATATTTGTAACCTCTATTATTGAAATGAGATACTTGATGCCCTGTTTTTTGATATATGCAACATTAAATTAATCAAGGCAAATAAAGTGTTTTATACAATGCAATGAAAAATAGATAAAAAAATTATTAGAAAGCCACATGCCCTCTCTGTGGCTAAATTTGTAGTTTAGGCAGGTCAAGCATTTAAGAAATCTCTTCTAAGATATGAATTTAATTTCAATGGTTTGTTACTTAAGTTCCCATTTCTTCATCACTGGATTCCTCCTATCTAATGACTTCACTGAGCTCTTGAAGCCACTTTCTTATGAAGAAATTTGAAAATGTGTTTATTAACTTATATAGAAACTATGTTGATCGCTTTCTCAACACTCTTGAGAGGTTAATCTTTTTTTTTCTTAGTCTGTCTTTAGCATCTGTTATCACTTGAATTACAAACTTGAAGGAAATAGATTTTTCAAAGCCCAAATTTATGCCTCCAGAGGATAAAATTAGCCAGAGCATAGTGAAATAAAATTTGTTAAAGGAGAATTATGTTACAAAGCCAGATTTTTGGCTTAACACGTCTGAAAATACCTTAAAGAAAAGTAAATATATGTATTAGATACTATATCAGCTCTAGTGGTAACAGTGCCAGATTCTTTTGCATTGCTGCTTTGCAAGATTTCCTATTCCTCCATGGGAAAGCCATAATCAACATTAAATTGATAAACTAATTGTTATAACAGCCAGAGACAGTGCTATTTGGTGGAAATCAATTATGTTAGAAGTTTTCCATTTTTCCTACTTATCTTTTGCCTACTTTGGCTATAATGTAGACAGATGCCCCAAGTCAGTTTACAGCAAAATTGTAAATGATGCAAATTACAGCTGCATTTGGACTGTGAAACTTGAAAAAAAGCAAACTCTGGTTTATGCATATCTAGTGTGCAATTTTCAATGAAAATTTGCTTTCACATGCCTTTATTTTATATGCCCACAAAATGGAAAAAAAAAATCTCTGTGGATTGGAGGCTATAGTCTGAAAAAAATGATTGGAGATATTTGAAACAAACCTTCCTGGTGCATAGCTCCCATAATCCATGCAAATGCAAACATTTTCAGAGATATTTGTAAGTTGGAGTGTGTTCTTTGTTTTATTTTAGGGCTCTGGTTCTTTTAAAGCAGCAGCAGACATGTACCAGTGTATCCGGAGGGAGTGAAGAAATTTTTCTCAGGCTAATTTTGGACTGAGTATTATTAATAGTATTTTGTCTCAGGTTAATTCTGCAGTCACTTTATAATTTTTATTATGATAAATATTATACTCAGTCAGAAAGCTACATTTAAGATTAAGGCTCATTAACTTAGAGACTTTATAATTTAGAGTATGTGCATGTGTTTTGCAGAATGATATTTTCTCACCTAATCACAGTTGGTCTAAAGTCAAGCATCTACCTAAGTATAAACTTCCTCTCCTGGCAATGGAAATGGGCACTCATCATTAAATTGCTCCCAGTGTAAGGGTTAAAGATGGATAGGATGCCTGAGAAATCGTCTATTTTTAATATCTCCTGCCACAGCCAAAACTGAACAGAATAGCTTTCATTAGATTGCTGCCTTTTAGCCAGCTGAAGTTATTTGATGGGAACTGTACCCAAAATGCATGTGAAAAACCTAAGGGAGAATGGAACTGCAGAATTTTGGAAGGAAGTGTTGGATGCACATGCTCTTAAAATTCTAACCGTAGTTTCAGAGAGCAGATTTTCATTTTCTTACTTTCTGCTTTAAAATCTAGGTGAATTACCTCAAATCAACTACACTCAGCAAGCTGAGGGGGACAGACTATTTAGAAGCAATAAACACCTATATAAGACCAGATGCAACAACACCCTCATTTTGTACACAGGTAATTGCAGAAAAGGAACAGCTTGGAAGCAGCAAGGGAAGCCAAAAAATTGACCTTCCAAAATCTCTTTGTAGACCCTCTCAGCAACTCCCTAGCAATGACTTCAAACTAATGAGAGCCTACAGAATACATTGTGTCCTGTGTCTGGAGTGTAAATAACAAATATTGCTCCTAATATATCCCAAAGATGTAGTTACAATGTCATCCTTGCCTTCTACACACATTTATGAATGAAGCAGTTAACCAGCACCATAATTTAACATTTTGAGAATGCAGATCTTTCAGTAAACTTGCAAATATTCTGATGGTAACATCTGAAAATTCTCAGTTACCCTGTGATGGATCAAGGCCCCTGTTACTGCTATCCCATAGCACAGGAGTAAGCTGGTGTACATAATTACCACAGCCTTTGTGACAAGCAAGCAGGGAAATAAGCTTCCTTCCCACAGTTTGCAGACTTGAAGGAACAATACAGTTCTCCCAAGGTTTATAGCGGTGAGCTGGAATGGTTATTACACTGGTTTTTGCTGCATATCACTTTCATTTTCTTCCATGCTGCCACTTTCCCTACCCTTAGACTTCTTCCACGATTGTCCAATGAAGAAAAAATATGCAAAAATGTAGCAGAATTTCTCAGAGAACAAGCACACGATCTGTATTTGGAGTGAGGTTTGAGCTACCCCAGCCTTGGCCTCAGATCCAGGTCTATGAAGCTCATGGCACAGTTAGAAATTATGTTAAGGTGTTAACTAGGGACAGTGGTTTTTCTAGATGTTAATAGGTATAGTTAGTAGTGAGAACACTTTAGCCACCTTAAGCATAAGTTAAACAATGTCTGTTTGCATTTTTCCCTGTGCTGTATGCCAATGAGAGTGTAATTTTAATTGTAAACTATATAGAAGTGTATATAACCTGCCATTTTAGATGGAATAAAGGGAGAACGCATGATTAACTATATTGGCTGGATCTGCATTTGTTCCCGTCCAGCTTCTCGTTATATTTAAGGGTTTCCCTTGCTTCACAAAAAGCTTCCACTTCATTCACATTCTGCCCTACTCCCTCCTCAAATCTTCTAAACTAAGATCAGCTCAGGAACTGTAACACTTTGGAAGAGAAAGACAATATAGACTTTCTTCATCTATCAAGTGATAATACAAAACCATTTTAAACTCTTATCTTAGTAAGTCCTACACTAGATGGAGATAGTACAGCTGGCTGATAGAGATGAGATGTAGATCTGGCTACAGGAATTTTTTTACAAAGTGCATGCTTTCAGCAGGTGATTTAAAAAAAAAATCTTCTACAAATAGACACTTGGAAATTAATTTTTGATTTGTTTGTTGTTGATGGTTTTGGTTTGATTTGTTTTTTTTTTTCCCTTGGAACTGTTTTTATTATGGTTCTGACCTCAAAGTTCTCACTAGATTAATTTTGTCCTAGACAAATTATATGATGTTGAATGGCAATGTTACATTCATCACTGGTGAAGCAGTGATGGTAAGAGTTAGGAGGCATTGAGCATTTCCTAATGTAGAACCAGAAACTAGCTCCAAAAAAGAGGATCACCTCTGACCCTGTCTCCCACCTGAGGAAAAGAAAATGTTCCACAGTTTAAGAAACATGGAATCCATTAAAGAAAAATTCCAAAGATAAGAAAAATTGCTCAGATCAAGTTCTCCCTTACATGAAACCTCTTCTCTGGAGGAATTTTGATGTGCCACCCAGGGATAGCACCAACTGATACTGTGCACTGAGTTTTCTCTGACACTGTATGTAAGGTCCAGCCTCCTTTCCTCACAGTTCTCTTTTTTTTGTGTCATCCAGTTTTGGATGAAATAATTAAGACAACTCACAACATAAATATGAATAGATAGCTCTAAAAAAAGGATGTCAAAGAATATCCACTGGAGTTAATTGATAAAAAATCATTTAGACATCAGCTAAGACTGCATATGAATTTTTGAAGAGATTGATAGCTTCCAGTGTTCTTATATCTAACTGAAAGTCCTAGCAAGTCAGAGAATGGTAAAAAACATACGTTGACTTCAGTGATTTGACACAAAACCTTGCAACAATTTATCCCTGATAAAATGAATTAAAACTGATTAATAAAACACTGCAAATGGCCATGTATTATGTAGGACAAGCTGCACACCTTACATGACTTTTCTATGTTCTCTGAAAGCAGGTCAAGACAGTTATGGAGAGTTTATAGTTATAGAAATGTATGGCATTGACTTAGTCATGCACCATAGGTTTGAAATTACAGAGCACAAAAATTTGACCGGGCTGTAACTGAACAAACTAGGTAAGGGAGATGAGATTAACAGTTGGTCAGAGCATGATGCTAACAAGTTGTGGGTTCAATAACCCATTCCACTTGATGATCCTCATAGGTCTCTTCCAACTCAGAATACACCAGAATCACTTGACACTTAGGAACACTTAGTTCCCTTTAATGTGATTAAGACTATTCTCTCTGTGGACAAAAGCAGATGACTGAAGAAGTGTTAACTTCAGGCATGTGCATATGATGCTTCTTCCAAGTATTGTCCCGCCTCCATCCATTCTAGGTCTTTTTAAACACATCTTCTACTTCAGCAAGGGATGTCTCAGGTTTGCCACCTGCTAACAACATCCTGATATTTGTTTCCAGCATGATTCCAGTATCAGAACACAACCCATGAGATTTGACAGACGGTTGTCAGGGAGCAAGTATCTGAAGCCCAAAGCAAATCAGGATCTCAGTTTCTTTTATCAAGTTGCAATGGTCTGGATTATCTAACATTAGCAGTGCAAAATAAAAGCAAAGCTTTGCTGGAAGACATTCTCTCTCTTGTAAATCATAAACAGTGGAGGAAAATCTAAATAGCAGGTCAGCGTATATCACAGTAACCAAAGTTTCTTGCTTAGTTCTCACCTGCTGTTAGTACTTATGAATCTTCAAAAGAAGGTATTTCTATATCAGTTTACTATTTTAACAGGGTAAACATACCCAACTAAAGCTAGTAGAGCTCTATATTTGAGTGTAATGGAACATTAGATAAACTAGGGAACAGAAATAACAGAAATTCCCACTCCATTATTTGTTAGAGGGTAGGACCTGCCACTACTCCAAAGGCAAATGGAAAATATAACTGATAAAAGAACTGGTTTCTTTCATAATCATTACAAATATCTTTCTGTAATATATGAGAACATTGACCACTCACTGGCAAAAGGTGACAGAAAAATAGGGTTTTTTATAAAATATGCAATTGAATACTCAGATGGAAAGACAGAACAAAAGAAGAGTCATCATGATCTGAAGGGTAAAGTTTATTTGTCTGAAAGGAAGAGTGGGCACAAGAACCAAATGGATAGATTTGGTAAATATTTGTGCTTTATAATTTTTCTTAGGAAGGCTGACTCACTGAAAGTTTTTACTGCTGTGAGCAAATGCAGGCACTATACAAGAGAACAACATTCCTTTTTACATATTTTATAAATGGGAAAAATAAAACCTCAAAAATGTATATCCTGTAATTCTAAGCACTCTGGTGGTTGTTGCTCCCCCACCATATTTAGCCATTTTCTTGAAATATCTCTCAGTGAAGACACATTCCTTTGGTATTCCTTGAACATTTATCTTTTATGGCTGTTTCACAAGAAAGCTAATGAAACAATATATGTTAATTTATTATAGAGCAGGTACAAAACCTGTGTAGAAAACAAAGTCAAAAGCTATTTTTCAGTGATTACAATTTTTATGGAAGGATGAATTGAATGAAAGATGAATGTTCTACTGTAGGCTTGATACAATGTAATATTCTTACCAGTAATAGAAAGCAGAGAATGCATGTTGTATTTATAGGTGACCAAACAGCTGTAGCTTAGCTGAAGAATTCAAAATCATCAAAACAAACTGGAGTAAATGCTGGTAAAAAGAAAGACAAAATTCAATAGGGCGGGACTTTATCCAGTCTGAATAATCACTTCCTAGATACAAAATGAGGTCAATATCTGTACTGAATATGGTCACAAACTGAACAAGGCCAGTGTCATGCTGCTGCAAAACCATACTTCATATGAGGATGTTTGACTGGTAGGATACCAATTAATTCCTTTTCTGATCCTAGAGAGCAAAGCATTAAAGTAGTTTGTCTGCAGAAATTCTGAGGTTTTCATCACTGGAGTTGTTGAGCATTTTCCAGCAAACAGACTAGGTAATCTTCTGTGCCTCTCCCCAGATCAAAACCATGTAGGCCAGCCTTGAACTGGTATAATTCACTATCACCCTCTCTTCCAAAACAGCTACTTTTAAGTCATGAGTCATGATTTTCTTTCAGCTTCATTGATAATTCAGTTACTAAAATAACACAGTATTACAGTGCCTATTGCACTAGTACAATCCTAAAATAGAGTCAATGAAGTAAGACTCTGAAAATCTGATGTATTTGATTGTAAATACCTTGATTCACATTGCTTAGAGCAAATCCATCTTTATTTTGTATCTAACTTACTAGTCTTTTGACTATTGGGCAGAAGTTATTTGACTAGATCAGCAGAAGGTAGTAAACAGTATAGTGCCTAAACCCAGATAACTTCTTGTGACTATTTCAAGGCTTCAGCATCTCTGTGACCTGAAACAGGGAAATGACACGGAGCTGAAATATTGTTGTACTGTTCATTTTGAAAGCAATTTAAAATCAGTGAAACCTGATTCTGCAGGGAAAAAAGGAAAGCTTTTTATTGTGTAAGAGCTCCCAAGAGTGTTTATGCAGAATATATTTTTGATTCCCGTATGTTCTCTTAAGTGCTGGACTACAAAGGCTTGCAGAGCCCAGAGGTGCTGGGGGCAGAAGCAGGGGTGGTACAGCGACAGTTTCATGCAACAGATGTACTGATCTGGAGGAACTACTGGCTGGTGGGCCAAAACCAGAAATTACCATTTTTGGAGAGTTCTCAATGGCTCCCAAGGCTAATCAAGAAAGTTTGGGCCTGACAAGGGGCAATAAAGGGAAAGAAATGACACAATAGAGATGGAAAGAAACAAAAGCCTACTCCTAAAGATGGGTGAGGATAAGGCTAGTATTGTAATACTGGGGCTTCCTGCCTAGGTGACAAAACTGTTGAAATTTATACTAAATTTAAAAATTATTTATTTATAATAAATACTGTTAGGTATTCTATCAAAGAAACCCCCCCAAATCCTAGTGATCTCAGTTAGGGCATCCAAATAAGTAAACAGTTCAGGTTTAAATGTTTCCATCTCTGCTCAGTTCCTGTATAATGGGCACCACACTCTGAAGACACAGTTCATCAGTGCCGGGGAGACAGGCAGTGACAGACCTCAGAGAAATGGATGTGAGAAGACAAATCCTTTTGTCTTCAGTGTAGACTTGAGATTGCATATAATAAATGAAGTACAGGGCCGTTAGGAAACAAGGAAAAACTGTAACTGTGTAGCAAATGCTCCTTGGGAAGACGGCTCCTGTAGAATCTTCTCACATAACCACGTAATTAAAGCAGGAACATGGTATATACACAAGTTCCACATGTAAACTTAGCTTTAGTATTTCTACTTCTACAGTTCAGCAGCTTTGCAACCTAATTCATAATTTCACCCAGCATTACAAAGGTGGATTTATTGGCTGCAAAGCAAGGGGTGGCTGCATTTTCCATTAGGATACATGGGTAGCTTCCTCTTCTCTCAGATTTTCACTCAGTAGCGTGAGGTAGAACTGCTCTTATGTATTTGTCAATGACATACGTATTAATACCCACCCCAACAGAGATTGGTATTAAATTGGGGGTTTGCTTTTCGCAGTAACACATCACAGTCTCATATGTAGCTTTTGCAATTTATTTCCTTGATTGTTTTTCTCTAATTTGGGTTCTCTTTCCAAACAAATTTACTAATCCAGGTTTTCAACCTTGAACCTCAATTAGTTAAAAATCAGGTCCTATATATTTGTGTTATTTCTTGACCCCTCTGACACAAAAAAAACCCAAAAAACACCAAAAAACCCTAAAATAGATTTCTGCAGCCATAGATCTCTTTGGCCTGACTATAATTACAACACTACTTTGAATCAAAGAAGCTAGACTTCTCACAGACCAAAACCAACCAAGCTTCTCTTCTTGAGAAGGGTAAGAGGTTGAGGATGGGGCTGGGGCTGTGGTGGGGCCGTGACAGGGGTTGGGGAAGGGGCTGGTGAATTATTAAAAAAAAAACCAACTATGGACATTGATCTACTACCAATATCCAACTGTGACGGACAAAGACTCTCTAACAGTTTAAAGTTAGAAAGTGTATGTTTATTACGACGCCGGGCAGCATGTGGGATCACTCCCAAATACACACACACAATCCACAGGTGATCACAGGGTCTTTTATGTACAGGAGTATTGAATACCCAAAACACAAATGCATATTCATAACTCTGGTAACATCCCATTCCCCGCTTCCTATGGTAATTAGCCAAAAAGCCATTAAGCATGCGTAGTTTGTTCTTTAAAACGGGTCGGTGGCCTTTTTATGGGGTAGGGTCCTAAAATGATGAAGTAAGATGGGTCTTCCTCTCTTTGACTCTTTAACCTTTGACAGCTGAATCCTGTTTTCCAGGACTGTTTGATTTATGATTGTATTGTATTCATGGGGTCTATTGATCATTCAGGAAGCAAAAGCCTAGTTTGACAGCTTCCCTGATTTATCAGTTCCTTCCATGATTTACCAGTTCCTTCAGTCTGGCTTCTGTTAACAAAAAGGGAAGTCTTAGCTCCCTTATCTCAGCGATATTTATTTTAATTCTTCTAAATCAGTGCTTCACTGGGGCTGTGGCGGGGCTGTGGCAGGGGCTGTGGCAGCGGTTGGGAAAGGGGCTGGGGAAGGGGCTGTGGCAGGGGCTGTGGCTGTGGCAGGAGTTGTGGCTGTGGCACGGGTTGGGACTGTGGCAGGAGCTGTGGCAGGGGTTGTGGCTGTGGCAGGGGCTGTGGCTGTGGCAGGAGTTGTGGCTGTGGCACGGGTTGGGGCTGTGGCAGGAGCTGTGGCAGGAGTTGTGGCTGTGGCAGGGGCTGTGGCTGTGGCAGGGGCTGTGGCAGGGGCTGTGGCTGTGGCTGTGGCAGGGGCTGTGGCTATGGCAGGAGCTGTGGCAGGGGTTGTGGCTGTGGCACGGGTTGGGGCTGTGGCACGGGTTGTGGCTGTGGCAGGGGCTGTGGCTGTGGCAGGAGTTGTGGCAGGGGCACGGGTTGGGGCTGTGGCAGGAGCTGTGGCAGGAGCTGTGGCTGTGGCGGGGCTGTGGCTGTGGCAGGGGCTGTGGCTGTGGCAGGAGCTGTGGCTGTGGCGGGGTTGTGGCTGTGGCAGGGGCTGGGGCTGTGGCAGGGGCTGGGGCTGTGGCAGGGGTTGTGGCTGTGGCTGTGGCTGTGGCAGGGGCTGTGGCTGTGGCAGGAGCTGTGGCTGTGGCGGGGTTGTGGCTGTGGCAGGGGCTGGGGCTGTGGCTGTGGCAGGAGCTGTGGCGGGGCTGTGGCTGTGGCAGGGGCTGGGGCAGGGGCTGTGGCTGTGGCAGGGGCTGTGGCAGGGGTTGTGGCTGTGGCTGTGGCTGTGGCGGGGTTGTGGCTGTGGCAGGAGCTGTGGCGGGGTTGTGGCTGTGGCAGGGGCTGGGGCTGTGGCTGTGGCAGGAGCTGTGGCGGGGTTGTGGCTGTGGCAGGGGCTGGGGCAGGGGCTGTGGCTGTGGCAGGGGCTGTGGCAGGGGTTGTGGCTGTGGCTGTGGCGGGGTTGTGGCTGTGGCAGGAGCTGTGGCGGGGTTGTGGCTGTGGCAGGGGCTGTGGCTGTGGCAGGGGCTGTGGCAGGGGCTGTGGCTGTGGCAGGAGCTGTTACAGGGGTTGGGAAGGGCCTCGGGCCCGCCAAGGACCGCCCCCCCCCCCGGCCCCGCCCCGCGGCGGTCACGTGCCGGCGGGCGGCGGGGCGGTCACGTGAGCGCGCGGCCGGGCCGGAGGGAAGATGGCGGCGGAGCGGGAGCCGCCACCGCTGGGAGAGACGCGGCCCGCCGACCTCGAGGAGCTGGAGGACGGGGAGGACCTCTTCACCAGCACCGTGTCCACCCTGGAGGTGAGCAGAGCTCGCCCTGCCCCCCGGGGCCGCCACGGCGCCCGGCGGGCCCTGCCCTCCCGTACCCTGCCCTCACCGTCAGGCTGCCCACAGTTGGCCCCGGCCCGGCCCCACCGCCCGCCCTGCCCCGGCCCGTCCGTGCTCCCCTCGGGGCGGGCAGGGGGCCTCTGCTGCCAGGAGAAGCTCAAAACTCTCTTTTCCAAATACCGCCGTTTCCCCTTCTCTTACTGTCTTCTTCTGCTGCCGCGGGGGAATATTCTCACCTAACCTCTTTCCGGTTTTGCTGGGGGGTGTGTGTGGGTGTGAGTGTGCGGAGTGTGTGTCTCCGCCTTAGCCTTTGAGTAGATTAATAATGACCCATTTTCTTTGTTTGGCCTCTTTCCGAGGCTTCACTCCATGTCAGTTTGCAAATCCTGCGGAAACTTATTTGTCTCTGAGGTTTCTTCCAAGGGAGCCGACGCAGTGCTGGACTGCTGCTGGGACCGGCTGCGGAAGAAGCATGAGGAGACATGAGAAATGCTTATATGTTCATTTCTTGTAGTGGAAGCCTTTTTGGCACGTTGTTGTGGTCACGTTCCACCTACATGTCTTGCCAGTATCTTCTGGAAGAACTTTATTCTTCCTGTGCACAGATGCCCATTTAAAAAGAAAATTGTTCTGTTCCTCTTTTCCTGAAGCGTTTTCTGTCCCTGACCTTTACAGAAATAGAATTGGTATGTGTTTCTTTGATTTTTCTCTGGCTGTTGTCTCTCCTTAACAAAAAGACCCTGCAGTATACAAAGAGGCTTTTAAATGTATTTTAAAGTCACTTGCCTTTTCTCAAGCTGCTTTCTTTTTTTCTTTCTTTTTATAGATGCATAGTCTTTGCATTGATAGGAAATGATCTGTGGAAAAATACACTGAAGGAATAAGAAATGATGTGAATCTACAGTTGGCGAGAATTGCATGAGTAGAGTTCTGTGCATCTCTGTGTGACACAGTGTACATTACTGGAGTCTTTTTCAGGGCACTGAGAAAGACTGCAGTGTAGCACAAACAGTGTTTTTATTGATGTGGTCTGGAATTAAAGCTGCAGGAGATAAGGTAGATTTAGTGTCCAATTCACAGTTAGCAGGAGATTAAAAAGTTACTAAAACTCCTCTAGCTGCAAATACTGGCAAAGAAGTGGGCTTTGTATCAGTTGCTTTGGCTGACAGTTCTACTGTGCTGCTTTGTTTATGTGCACAGTCTGTCTGGGTAGAGTCTCTAAGTAGAAGGGGGAAGCCTCTTTGCTTAAAGAGAAGCTTTTAAAAGTTGTGTCAGTAAGCTTTTTCTGATATCAGCATTTAAGGCAGTGACTTAAACTGGTGATTTTCTTGCAAACTTGGAAGGAAGAGGTCATGAAAATTGACTTTGGACTTCTTACTAGCTTAAACATAAATTGATGGATTCAGTGTATGGAGTACCATAGTCCAGAGAAGAATGATTGTCTCGTGATGTAGGCCTAGTTAAACTTTTGTCTTGAGTGTTTCTTTAGTAAATATTCATGGATGAACTGATTATTGATGGCAGTAGGAGTTGTATAGTAACAACAGAATGGTGTCATGCTTTTTGTAGTTAATCATGTATTTGTTTGCTGATACCAGAAGTGAGAGTGGCAAGAGACACTGACATCCAAACGCAATTTCCATGAGGGCTTTGGTACTTTCAAAGGATTCCCAGCTGGTTTATTTTGGAACTGTCCATTTGCTTCAATCATGATTAATTTTGGTCCCTTCCCGTTTTATCTTGCTTTCATTCTCTTTGCAGTTCACAAAATGTGTGCTGTGCCTTTCTTGCCCATAATTTGATTGTGCAGTGGAAAAGCTGGATGGTTTCTTACGCATCTTTCAAAAGCTTCCATACTGAAATAGTCTCCATTTGGAAAACACAAGCTAAGTTGCTTTTGACAAAATATACATTCAGTGTATATTTTGAATGGTAGATATGTAGCATTTAAATAAAGGGAGGCTGAGTTACTTCAGTGTCTTCAAATGGAGAATATTGTTTATTTCAAGTTGAATTCTCTAATGTGAAGAAAAAAGCAGGTGGAGTTTTAACTTTCTCTGTGAATATTGTAAAAAAGTTAATGTCTTGAATTGAGTTCTCTCAAAAAAATAAAAAAATAAAACATTAGAAAGATCTCACTGAGATGTAACACCATTGGGATTTCTGGGGTGCAGTGGAAACACATTTTAGGACTTCAAAATTTTCTGTGTGGCAGAGAATGAAAACTCCTCCTTCCTGTGATCTTAGGACACCAGTGAGCTGGGAACCAGGTTGAGCAGCAACTTGTCTGAGCTGATGGGATGCTCATTTTATTGTCAGGTATCCACAGCACCTATGAGTAGTGGAATGAGAATTATTATTTTGTTTTCATTGTGCCAACTGTATTGTGAGTCTGGACAGCTGCCTCCCTTACATTCAATGTTACTGAGATGTTTCCCTTTAGGTGCCAGAGTAGCTTTCATTAGTGAGAACAGCCAGGATGAATCATGTAAATGGTTTAAGCCAAAATTGCATTTACAGTGATAATCAGTGATGAGTTCCATGTGAAAGATATTGCTGGTTATTATATATATGTGCTGGTTGGCATCTGCGGTGCTCTCTTAGCTATCAGGTTTTTGTAGCTCAATGTCTTACTGAGGCCTAGGTAGACTTATCTACTTGCTGAAATTTCAAGTGCATGGGTTTTGGTGGGTTGTTTTGTTGTTGGGTTTTGGGTTTTTTAGAGTGTCCATGATTCGCACAAGAAGTTCTGGAAGTTAGCTGTGCCTTATGAGAAGAATCACTCCCTGTTGTTGTTGTGTCATCAGCAAACTGCTAATTTGCTGTCTTGTGTCCACTGCAACTGCTAGAAGGGTCCACAAACAACTACAGGAAAGTCAAATTTGGTGACATATGTGTAAGATTTATGTTAGATTTTCTGAAAAAATGGTTTATTCACTGTTTGTTACTCCCTTTTCACCATTTCTACATTCTTCCTCCTCCATGCACCCGTCTGTGTCTCTGTAACCTTCCTTGTTTATATGTTGCACCATTTCTTATTTTGTTTCCCCTAAACTTCTCGGTTATCTCTGTTTGCCAGTCTGTCTTTTGTGAAGGCGCCGTGTGAACGCAGGAACCTATGTTTCCACTTACTCATCCAAACAGTATTTATATTCCCATACTTGTGTTTGTTGGTGGGTTTTTTTTTAAAATGGAAAAATACATGGAGGAACTTGAAAATAATCAGTAAGCAGTAGATGTGGTAACTTATGAAAATGCAGCAGAAAATGCAAGATCTTGTTCTTATTTCTTCATTAAGTCAGAGTTGTAAAATACTTGGTTATTGCCTCCAGATGTAATGAACAATAAAAGAACAGAAATCTGAGCTTGTTATTGGCATTGTAAATTGGAATGGGCCCATGGGCATCTTACCAGTAACTTATTTTCAAGAAAAACAAGGCAGGATCCTGACTGTCCTGCAAACCTGAATGTCCTGGCCATTGAGTATTTGGTTATTGGAGGCTTCACCAAACCTTCAGCTCAGGACTTGTTCAAAAATTTCACTGCTGTGTATGTTTCAGGAAATGGATGCGTTTGTGACATTTTGTGAATCCTTGGCATCAATAAGTTTAAAGTTTCTAAGCAGCTATGCTATTTGTCTGAGCCGTGAGGTTTTTGTTAGTCTCATCTCCATTTCTTGTCTGATACAGAGATTTTCTCGGCAGTAACTATTAACTCCTTTGACAGCCATTTTCATGAGCCATTTTAGCTGTATTTTGTAGAGATAAAAAAAGCAAAGTTGGGGTCCTGTTTTTTAGCTCTCATCCATAGAAGACTGTAACTGAAGCAGCTTAATATATCGTTTGAATGTATGGGTGATTTTTTTGTTTTTGAGAGGCTGGGTAACACTTTCTGACTCACTGTGCTCACTTTCTGGTTGTGCAAAATAATCAGATTATTAGAAATTATTGGCTCATTTTTGATACTTAAGAGCTGTGTCTTGCTGGGTGTTTGTAGCTCCCTGAGGACTATGTCCATTTTGAAGAGAAGAAACTATACTTCATTGCAAAACTCTTAAACAAGCTGCAATGTTCAAACCATGAATACTTTCACACATTGTCTTTTTCTTATAAAGTCACAGCTCTTAGTTAATATATTTAATCCCATTCTTAATTAATCATGTCTGGGAAGACAGCTGTTTAAAAGGACCAAAGAGCCACAGAAAGATTATTAGACCAGTAGAGACCTTATTCATTTGTCAACTTGTTGAAATTTATTTTCATCTGGCATTCATAACTCCCCCTGGCATGTGAGAGAAGAATTGAAGGGTAAAAATGAGAAGACCAGTGGACAGAGATGAAGAGAATTTAATGGGTAGAGTAGAAGTTGCACATGCAAGCAGTATAATGAATTTATTCACCTCTTTTGTGGGCAGGCCTATGCTTAGCCGTCTCCAGGAGGAGAGAAGTGTAATGGTGACTTAGAGAAATGTTGTAACTTCAGATATCTTCTCCATCCTCCTTCTTCACCGTAGCTTTGCTGAGTGTGGTTTTACAAGGTATGGGATATCCCTCTGGTCAGCTTTGCTCTTCAGCTTTCTGAGGTGCCCATAAGGTCTGTTTGAATCCTTGCCTTGTGCACATATTTTCTTATGGGATTTGGAGAAAGCTGCCTGCAACTGCTCTACTAACTACAGCTGTGAAGCCTGGTATCCAGTGCAGAAATATTGGCTTTCTTTAACTGTTCCATTGAACAGGATCTTTCCCAGCTCAGTGACAGAAGGAGACTTGATGGCATGTATTTATAGCCATTCTTAGAGGAATCTGTATCTTTCTTTAAAGTGGGAATAGCTCCATGTTGACATTTGGTTAACTTGTAACTTTAGGCATGCAGATATTTGCCATGGGTTGATCAGATTTAAGTGTTTGAAGTGAATTTTGTCTGATAGTTTTGTGATTAGAAGCCAAGTGTAGTAAAAAAAAAACCAAACATTAACCAAAGCAGCTACTTCTGATAAAACTGATAAGATAGACTGAGGGAGTAACTTGAAGGTGTAAGCATTCTCCAAGGCTCTTTTCCACCATTCATTAAGCAAGAGCATAATTAAGTGATAAAGCAGAAGGCTCTCTGCTGATGAGGAGGTTCAGGAGGGCTTTTCTTCCCTGCGACTGTCTGTACTAGAGCTGTTTTTCATGGCAATGATTTGACAAGCACAAACCTACATGCATTCTGCATCTGTGGCCTGTGGGACTCCCACTGTGTCCTAAAACTCCAGTCTATCAAAATGTAAATGGATTGTTGTTCAAAGCTGAATAGCAGCAGAACTGGTTTGGAACGAGTATCTATGATGTTTCAGTGAAGAACTGCTTTTGCTAATAAAACTTTAAACTTCTTGAACCTCAAGCATTGAGAAATCAAGCATTTCCTTGCTCTTCTGTTCTAGTTGAAATACAAGGTTTTGAACTTTCATGTCTACACAACACTGGCTGGAGAGACAGACCATTTCTTCTGAAATATGCTACTTCTGAGTTGTGAAATTACTTAAAACCTTTGGCTATTATGTGTAACACATAGATACTATCAGTTGTGAAATACTGAAGCATGTCAAGTGCTGTGGTTTTCTTGCATTTCCTAGTTGTTTAATCTAAATTATTGCAAGTCTTGTAATACAATTTAAAGGAGTTTTATCTCCTTAATAGTACTTCACAGAGTCTTCACAGAGTGGACAAATACACCTTTATGACCACAGAGCACTCTTTTTCCTGTGGAGTCATTTTGACATCCATTTCATGAGAGTTGAGAAGTGTTCATGTGACTAGTGGATTGGTTCCTTACAAGGTTATAAACTCTACTACCTACATATGGTTTCTAAATGTTTAGTCTTTGATGTTCTTTGCAGGCTCTAGGGCAATATCCAGCCAAGAGTCTGAGACACTGCTCCATTTGCTATTCATAATTTTGGTTTGTTTCCCCATGTTGTATGTGGGCTTTTCGGAGAGTGGCTGCTTCTGGCAAAAGGAAGGAGATACAATCTCTTCTGTCATTTGAATGGATCAGTTCAGTGTTGCAACCAAAAAGATTTTGGTTCTACTGAGTTTGGCTGGGGTAGAGTTAATTTTCTTTTTAGTGGCTAGCATGAGACTGTGTTTTGAATTTGTGCTGAACACGGGGTTGATAACACAGAGATGTTTTGTTATTGCTGAGCTGGGCTTACACAGAACCATGGCCTTTCCTGCTGTTTGTGCTGCCATGCTGGTGAGGAAGTTGGGAGTGCCTGAGAGGCTGGGAGGAGACAGAGCTGGGACAGGTGACCCCGACTGGCCAAAGGGATAGTCCAGACCACGTGAGATCATGCTCAGTACCATAAAGTGGGGGGAAAGGAAGAAAGACAGTTATAAGGAGGCCTGTCTGTTAGGATTCTTGCCTCTGCTACATTTATGAATGTGAAAATGCAATCTGGACAGACTTTTTCAGTAGCTTTTCAGTATTTTTAAAAAATCTTCTCTAGTTTACAGTGTTCTTTGAAGCATAACCTTAAACATCTACTATCTTTTTAATACAGTCTTGCATCCATGAATAAATATATTGTTGTTGAAAAGTCCTTACCTAGCTATCCTAGTTGATGAAGTTGTGAGAAGTGAGCTTTGGAAATTTTCTGTTACTGCAAGAGTAAACACAGTTGATATTTTGAGAAAGAGTTTTCTAACTGCAGCACTGATCTTCAGTTATGCGTGTATTTATTTTGTAAGCAAGCTATTCAGTTGGTGGCCCGATTTCAATATAGCTTTAGTTTTCCTGAGTGTCTTCAACAGGGCAAGTTCTAGTCTTCAGTGAATTTAAAAATGTCATCTATGGCAAGCCCAGTTTCCATGTACAGTACAGTATGATCCTTTGATCCTCTGTGGCAGCAATCCTGTTGCACAGCTATCAAAATTTCTTACAGCTTCAAGCAGCCTTGAATTATTTGGATAGCGTTAATTTCAATCATGCAGCACTTGGAGATTTCTTTCTTGATTTTTGGCTGTGTACAAATCCAGATTTAAATCCAAACCTTTTGAAAAGGAACCTAATAATCAAATTACATTTGGCATTGCTAGTAAACTTATTCTAAATAATTCTGTAGCAGCTTTTGTTTCACATTAATTAAACCTGAATAAACTGTTGACTGTTTTTTCTCACAAACAAAGAAATTAAAAGAGCAGTTAACTAGCTCATATCTTTTATCCATTGTTGCTGTGCTAGGAATGGGAAATGGAAATAGCTGACAGGGTTTCCTTTTTATATATCTTCTTTCGCTTCCTTGCAATGAAAGGATGTTGCAATAATTCTTATATACTGATGCATGGCAACTCATTCTCTTCTAATTATTTCACTTTTTTTTGTTTGTTTTAAACAGTCAAGTCCTTCATCTCCAGAGCCAGCTAGTCTTCCTGCAGAAGACCTCAGCACAAACTCCAATGGTCCAAAGCCAGCAGAAATCATGCTGGATGGTGACAGAGAAGACCTCTTTGCTGGTAATGACCATTTTCTTCTAGCATGCCTGCAGAAACCCTTTCACCCTTGGAGTGAAAGAATATGCTTTTCTGAGAAGGAGGATTGAAACCTTATAAGTAATTTGACAGTGTTGTACAGGCTTTTTCTTGTGAAAAATGTTGTTAAGTTTCTCAGTGGTGTGTATTGTGGGAATGTTGAGCTGATCAACTAACATATTCTGCTGAGAGTAAGAATAGTCTTTATCATTTTGTGATTCAAAATGTTCAAATCTGTTTGTGTGGAAATGCATTACTTAAGTTACTTTCTTGTTCTCTGCTTACTAATAATTCATAAGCTGTTCCAGTCTTTTTTCCAGTTATAAAGAGAGATAATTCAGATTGTATTGCAAGTATTTCCTTCTTAATACTCTTGTTCTAATGGACAAGTAACAAACTGGCATATGGGACCAGTCCTATCATTTCACTAGTGTGTGGTTGTGTCTCTGAGAGTTGACAGTATTGCATGCTTCAGAAAAAGATGTGAAAGTTCTGATAAGTGATCAGTTAATAGATAGAACGTTTCTAAAGCTTCATAAATCAGCTGCTGCTTCAGTGTCAGTTTTTAACTATCCTAACAAGGGTTTTTGCTGTCAATTACAGTTGTAGGAACATTACCTGCTCAAGAAAGGAGATGTAATATTTGGAATATATTATGTGCGTAAGGTGGTTCTAGATGTTACTTCTCAATACTATAATATTCCCTATGAGTTCATATTGAGTTAGCTCACAGTTTGCTTTGAATACAGTCATCTCATCTTCATTGATTAGCTGATGTAATAACTCCAAAAGGAACTTTATAACCTTTAGTTCTGGATTATTTTGTATAAATGCATATATAAACATGCCTGTTACATTTGTTCTGAACTTGTTTATTCATGACACTATTGGAATGTATGGACTAGTTTAGTACTTCTCTGAAAGTGTTTTAAGAGAAAAAAGGAATTAAGGATAGAGGGGTAATCTTACTTTTTTCTGCATTTGTTTTTCGTTATAACTTACAAAGACCATAAGTGCTTTAGCAATGAAGTTTTCTAGTACTAGTCGGTAACTTTGGTTACTTAGCTTCAGTGTATAAAGCCAGCTTTTTATAACCATAGAGCCATCTGGAGTGGATATTTTAAGAAAGCCAATTCTCCTTTGGATAATACTAAGAAAAGAAAAAAAGACTGGAGTAAATATTGAGGGGAGTCAGACAGAAGGAACAAATGTTTACAGTCAGATTGTTTCAACTGAAATGAATGCTGTGAGAATAACACACGTAATTGACTTAATGAGTTTGGGTTTTGCCATGTAGGACATTCTCTTAAATGCTTACAGCGCTGAACTGAGGGCATCTAACACTGCATGTCTATCTCAGCTGGGACTTTTTAAGTTCAAATTTATAGTAGAGAGTGAGTCTAATACTCTCACATAGAGGAAAAAACACATGTGATTTATGGAGCATGAGATAAAAGTATGTTTTTCACTAATTTCCTGTTCTAAGCAAGAAGTTTATATAATGCTGTTGAACTCAAGTCATGAACTTCTGTGGTTGTGTCACTGTCATTCTGAAAAACTGTGTTGAATTTGTGTCCCAGTGCTGTACACTCGCAAGTATAACTATTTTTTTTTTCTTAAGACTGTTTTGCTAGACAGTATAGAAACAGCTTGAGAAAGGCAAGATGAGATAACTAATTTCTTGCTTCCAGCATGATTGCATAAGTCTGGCTTTCTAGGAAAGCAGAATTTAATTTAAAAGTGAGTGTGGCAGAGTTTTTCTTTGACATGTTGAAATTCCAAATTCTTGGTACAGCTTATAGGAACACTTAAGTGGAAAGGAAAAAAATGAAGCTCCACAGCTTTTTAACTTCTGTTGTTCCTTCATATTCAATTACTAAACACTTTAAAAACTGGGTAAAGGAAATCCTGTTTGTAGCTCCTGAAAGAAGAGACTACCATTCTTAAGGATCAGAAATAATTATAGTTTTTCAGACTTGTAGAAAATGTGATGGTATGCCTCTCTAGCTATTTTAGACTTAATAAAACTTTCCCATTGTTCCACCTCATATTGCAACCTAATGGAAAAGGAGGTGAAACAGTACAAATTTTCTCTACTGCTTTAATGCAGGACAGAACCTGGGAAGGTTTAGGCTTTTTTTGATTGTGTTTAAAACATCTTCACTATTATGTTTCTGTGGCAGCTACAGAGTAATATGTGCAATATAGATATTAATTATCTTTTCTCTGGCAACTCATAACTGAACTATTAAAACAGGGTTTTAAAAACAGAAGAAATTATTTTTCCTGCTGTCATGGGAGAAGAGTAAATTTGCCTTGTTGTGGTTCTTGGTTCTGTAACAAAGCAAACTGTCTTGCTAAACCTGCTTAAAAACTTTCATCTGTAGAATAAAAGTCACTATGTTGCTTATTTGGCCAGAAGAATCACTTTATCCTACCTTGTAGAGCTCTTAGATGGAGAGCCCATAATGGTCAGTGCTCCAAATGAGACAGTATTAGGTGTATCTTGAGGAACTAGGAGTTATATCTTAAAGCTTTGTTATTGTACAGCTAGATATCAAACTAGTACAGCTAGATGTCAAACTAGTCTTTCAGAATCAGATGTTGACTCCAAGTTCAGTGTATAACTGCACAAATATGCCATGGACTGTCCACGAGGGGCATAGCTGTCTGTGCCTTCTGCCTCTGACGCTCATAGAAGAGCACTAGAGGGTGAACTCATCTGTGAAGTATTATCAGTGTTCTGTCACCTTTTTCAAAAAAGTGGAAAACTATAATCTTTCCTTCTTCTCTGTCAGGTAAAAGATTACTGTTGTTTTGGTTTTTCAGCTCTGAAATGTGTTTGGGAATGTTATGGAAGTGTCAAGCTATTGTGTCCTGAGGAGAAGTCACTGTTGGAGGCTGGGGGGATGTTTGTTTTCACTGGGTTGTTTTTTTGTTTGGTGGGGTTTTGTGCTGTTTGGTTTTGGGGAGGGGAGGGGGGGGGTGTCCCTTTACGTTTTTTCTCAGGATTTGAGACAGAAAAGGAGTGATAATTCTCTGTTCCAGACAAAATATGTTCTTCAGGCTCATCTGAACAGAAAAACTTATAGCTGATGATGTCTGTCAGGCTGTTGTCCTGAGATGAAGATATTGTGCAAATGCCTTCTGCTTTTTAGAATCTGCTTGTCCAGTTATTTTGTAAGAAATAAATGCACAAAAGCATATGAACTTACACTTTTGAAGTCGAAGAGTGGTCATACTAGTGTCTGTTATGTTAAAACTATTTCTGTTCCCATTAAGGTTATGCTTAGTACTTCTGATACAACAGTAGAACAGTAGGGACCATGGGCTATGACTTTGGTGTAGTAGTTCTTATGGTCAGTTCAGTTAAGTCTCTGAAATATTGCTGTGCCCAGAGAAGCCTTTTTTAATAGCTTGTCCTCTGTTCTGTATAACAGCTTCTGCTTAAGTTTACTGCCAGATTTATGTTCACATGGGCAAACTTTCAAAGATAATAAGCCAATTCAATCATTCAAGCTAAGTCAGAATGTTAAAGGTCTGACATTTGGAAGTGTGACTAGTAAAAATAACTTGTGGCTGAAGAGCACTGCTGGTGAGAAATTGCAAACTTGCATTTTCTAAGATGATATTTCACAAAATCTGCTGGTGAAAAATAAAGAAACAAGCTCTGTGTAATGCTGAAATTAAGTCCTGTGCTTAAGTGTTGATAGAAACTTATTGTGGTTGGCTGGAGAATGTTAATCAAGCATATGTAGTTGTCTCCTACAGCAGAATTACGTGTCTTCATGTTCTTTTGGAGCTAAGCAACTTTACAGTGATCCCTAACAAAGACTGGTTATGGATTGTAAAGTATGTATTTATGTGTAGCAGTCTACACTATTAGATTGGTGGGAGTTCTTAGTATGTTCTGGTAACTCCCATAGCTGATATTAAGTGTTGGATCTTACTGTTTTCCTCCCAAAAGCTGGATGGAGCAGTTGCTTGCCTCTTTGAGAACTAAAGCTCTTGAGACCTATCCTGGGAAAAAAAGACATCTAGATTTCATTTTTCATTCTAGTAATGATACTGAATATTTTAAAAACCAAACAAAACTTCTCAAACCCCAAATCAAGAATAAACTACACCAAATTTTCAGGTGAAGATCTGAAAAGAATCTAAAATTAATAGATTAAGCAAATGTTTCTGAAAGTGCCATAGTTTCTACTGTGAAGCCTACCAAGTTAATGTTTCCATGGGAAAAAAAGCCCCACACCTGCAAAACAAGCAGAAGAATTATCAATAAAATCTTTTAATCAGACCATGTCATCTGATTACTCAAAGTGAGAGGATATATGTGAAAAGCATAAATGCCAGAGTTCATCAGAATAAACCTATTTTGCGAGAAATGTCTTCAACTCACATATTACTTGAAGACTGCTGTTCTAAGGGGGGAGAAATAGCTAGAAGTAAAAGCCTTCTGTTTTATATAAAGCTAATGCTTATTTTTCCTTTCAGAATCCTTGAATTTTTTTGTTTTAAGCAAAAAGCACAATAACTTTTTTTCTGTCTGACTCAGTCCCATCATCCCCTTCCATATCTTTCCCATGTCACACTACTAGATTTGCATAACATCTGGAAGCATGCCAAACCTGGGGTGCAAACAAATATTATTTTCTCTGGGTAAGTTCCTTCAGGAAAATAAAAAAGAAACACCAGGCAGCAGCTTTAAAAATTTGCTAATCCTGCTTGGAATTCATTTGATCAGCCTAGATCACTTCATGATGCTAATGGGTATGTGGATACAAGTCTGAAAAAGAGGAGTCCTGGAGAAGAAGTGTGCTTCTGTTTCATCTGATGCAGTCCTGCTTTCTTACATTAAATTCACAGTTTTTTCATGAAGTTATAGTTTACAATAAGAGGATTATGTTCTTAGGTAATGAAAGTGAGAAATCCATGTGCTTTGAATTGTTTAGCGATGTGTTTTATAAGCCTGTCTAAAATTTGAAGATATGGAGAAGGATATAGTGGTGTTTATTGGTTTGTTTCCTGAATATGCTGGAATACAGCTAGTGATAGAAAAAAGGAAGAACTGAAGTGCAATTGCGTCATTTTATAAATCTTTTCTATTTTACATTTCATCATGTATTTAGTATACTGTATTAAATATGTATGTGCATATTTTTCTGAGAAGTGTTTCTGTGAAATATTCATTTGTATAACATATATGTTAAATGCTGTTAGCCACCAAAGGAGAGAACTGCCTCTTTTTGAAGTGCTGCTGTTCTGCCAGTCTAAAAACTCTTTTGCAACCTCAGCATGAGTTCCCACCTCATCTTAGGTTTTGAATTAAAATTCCGTATTGATTTATGATGCAGTGTCCTTCCTGTGGCATTTAAGGAAAGGGAGCACTAGCAGATGCTTATGTTCTTTAAGATTTAGCAGTAAGAATAAAGCGTTGCTATGAAAATTGTTATTTGCAAAGAAAGGATGTAGATTCTTCATTCATATTCAAAATGGTGGCTATAATGAGGTGCTTGGTTTAAACTTTAGTTTAAAAATATTAAGACAGTCTGTAATTTGAAATTAGGGAAGCAATGCCAGCAGGCTGGAGGATTTGATCATTCCCCTTAGCTCAGCCCTGCTGGAGCCACACCTGGAGTGCTCAGTCCAGGTCTGAGCTAACATGAGGGAGACATGGACAGATGGGAGTGACTCCAAGGCAGGGCCATGAAAATGATTGAGGCCATAAAGTATGTGGCATAAGAGATGAGATTGGGAAAACTAGTGCTGTTCATCCTGGAGTAGGGGCTTGGGGTGGGAGGATACTATCATTTGTATAAATAGTATATGGTAGAGAATGGAGAAAAGGGAGCCTGACTTCTCAGTAGTGCCCATTGACAGAACAGGAGGCAATGGCTGCAGGCTGAAACCAGATAATACATAGGACAAATCTTACATTTTTGTTTGTTTGTCTTTGGTGGAGATGAGGGGGTGAAGTTGGCTTTTGGGCTTTTTTTCTTGTTGGTGAGGGTGGTCAAGCACTGGCACAGGTTATCCAAGGAAGAGATAGATTCTCCTCCTTGGAAATGCTCCTTGGAAATTAATCTCAATGCAGTCTAGTTTAGCCTGATCCTAGCTAGAGCTCTGCTTGAATAGAGAGGTTGGATTAGATGGTTTCGAAATTCTTTTCCAAATTCAGCAGTTCTGTGATATGCTCCAAAGGGAAATTACGACAATAAACTTTGTTAGCCTTAAGCCAGAATGAATGTCTTCTTTAGTTTAATGCCTTTTTACCTGTTTGGTAAGTACTACCCACAAAAGTCTAGTTTGTGAAGGGACTTGAGGTCTATTAGAAAGTCAATTTTGGTATTGAATGACCGTTCTGTGGTCCATGTGATCTTTTAAGAAACTGGAATTCTTGAAAATGCATGTCTCATGAGAATGCAGCATTGTCCATTTATTTGAGCTAGAACAAGGACTTGTGTATATCCAGGAAATGTGTAGTTTGCCAGTAGTCAAAACCAGTTAGTGAAGTTTGTGGAGCAGGGGTTTGTGTTGTTTTTAAAGGTAGGTGAACTGTCCATAGTGTAAAAGAAGTAATCAGTTTCTAGTGAGCTGCTTTAAGCCCCAAAGAGAGTGCAGATAGAGACTAAAGATGATCTTAATGTCTCACCTGCTAATATTGCAGCAGATGAGAGTGTTTAGAGTATTTGGCAGAGGTGTGGGTATATTAATGGTTGTGTAATTTCATTTGTTATATGGCCTAGTCTGCTTAGTTACCAGGCTATCTGACTAAATCAGCTGTTACTCAGAGTGTGAAACAGGTGATGAAAAAGGGCTGCTTCTGTGGTAAAAAAAAATTAATTAGTGTTCACAATATGTCTTACAGAAATAAATTATTTGAGGCTTGTTACTACTTTAAAAGACTCTTTACTGAACAGTATTTTTAAAAAAGGCAATATTGATCTTAATTTTACCCATTCTGCACTACAAGCCCAAGTGTCATACTTAGTTTTAGCTATGTATTGAAAAAAGTTATCCTGCACAAATGGGTGCTATTTATTTTATCATCATTCTTTATCGTGCATGTTTGTTGTCTTTTTGATGCATATCCATCTGTGTTGCACAGGAGATTTGTTGCTAACTCAAAGTGTTTATCTAGAAGCAACAGAAGAAGTTTCATTGGACAGTCCGGAGAGGGATCCGATACTTTCACCGGAACCTACTCCTGCAGTCACTCCTGTAACACCTACTGCATTAATAGCACCTAGAATGGAATCGAAAAGCGTAACAGCCCCGGTGATTTTTGATAGATCCAGGGAAGAGGTATGCTGTAAACTTCTAAACTATGTAAATGTTTCATTTGGATTTTTCAGTTTTATCTTGTTATAAAATCCCGATTCCTAAATGTTGATGCATGGCATTATACCTTGCTGTTTGTTTTGCAAAAGAAGTTTAGTGTGAATTTGACTCATGAAAATACTGTGACTTGGCTACTCAGGTGATTATATTTGAGATACATAGTATTAGTAGTAAGAAGTTCTACTCCTTCAGAGTAGATATTTTAAAAGTGTGTGTAGGAGTAAGTTGTGAACTTGATACAGGAGAAATGTTATTAATACAAAATAATTTTAACTAGTATGTTACAGTTTCAGCTTGTATTTCTGATGCTATTCCTAACAGGGAAATTGAACAAGCAGGTTTTTAGCATTATTATTTACTAACATTTGCTGCATGCTAGTAAACAGCTGAGTGTAATTGTAGTCTTAATGTTGCTATTTACATTTGGTGTTCCTGTCAAAGCATGGACATTTCTGAATTGATTCATTTAGAGAGTTCCCTTACTAGACTTTGCAAACAAGACCTACCTGTGACTCAATGATGCCTACTTCCCCAGATACCATGTAATGGCATTTGATTCTGATTTTGCCCCCTTCAGCTCTGGCACTATCCCTTCTGCCATGGCATTTCTTAAGATCTGTCTTTTTATCAAACTTAGGTATAGTACATGAAAGATTATGAAACTCTGGAACAACAGAACTCAGACAAGTATCAGAAATTTTTTTATCTGTTGCTTTTCCCTTCCCAAGCTCTTCTGCTGTGGATACTGTTAGTGAAAAGGAATGTCTGTGCTTTGATTAGAGGCACATAGGAGCATTGCAAATGATAATGGTTGTGAATCACAATGTCTGCTGGCATTATAGGTGATACAATGAACTGACCCCTAAGTCTGCTGTACGGAAAGCTTTTGCAGTAGGACTCAAAACTGAAATGACAGGACCATTTAGTTTGGAAAAAACCTTTAGAATCATTGAGTCCAATTGTAAACTTAGCACTACCAAGTTCACTACAACATCTTTGGTTTTAGTCAGTGTTAGAAGGTATATTAACATTGGAGACTAGAAATGTTTCATAATTACACAAACATACTGACTTTTTTCCCTCCTTCTTCTATATCTATATCCTTGTACCCACATATCATATGGATGTCCATTACCGTGTTAAATATGGTATATCTTTTTCCTAGATTGAAGAGGAAGCAAATGGGGATTTGTTTGATGTCGAAATCAATGTATCAGACCCGGAGAAAGTTGGTAAGTTCCTTGAGCCTAGAAATTCAGATGGTAGACTATCTTATTCCTTGAAGACTATTCTTAGATTTTGGCATGATTTCCTCTTTAGTATTCCTTTGGCAATTTTTATTATTTAAATGGAAATCTATTTATTGTTTATTTTGGACTAAAAAGTATGTGGCAGGATTACCCTACCTTGCCTTGGGATAAGTATTTTAATTTTCTTACAGGGGATGGCATGAATGCTTATATGGCATACAGAGTAACAACAAAGGTAGGTAGTACAGCAAAAATTTGTGAATACTTTCTATTGTAGCTGAGATGGATCAGTAATTCACAACAATTTTCTTTTTTTTTTAAGACATCACTTTCAATATTCCACAAAAATGAATTCTCTGTTAAAAGAAGATTCAGTGATTTTCTTGGCCTGCACAGCAAATTAGCAACAAAATACATGCATATTGGTTATATTGTGCCTCCAGCTCCAGAAAAAAGTATTGTAGGTAAGTGCAGTTCCAGTAAGGTGACACTTTAATATTGAATACAAATTACTCTTCTGCATAAATACTTCTTGCTTCTTCTCAGGCGGTCCAAATATTCTTTGTGTTCTGTATTTTCAAATAGTTCATGTTGAGTTGGAAGGATACGTAATGGCCTCTTCCTCGCTCACACTGGTGTTGATAGTGAGGAGGATATCTCTTAATGCATGGCCTTGTGTTTCTTATCTATGATTCTTTCTTTGCTGTTGCCCTTCAAGAGCTGATTAGTCTACGAAAACAAGGATGTTAAAAGAACGTTTATTTTTAAGTTGAGCTGTTATCAATTGCCTGCAATATATAGAGCTTCGTACAAAGTCCAGATCTCTGATACTTCTGTTTGTTTCTTTTGATCATGGTGAATGCAAAACCTCTCATAAATTGTGCAAGGTTTTAATGCAGAAAACGACTTTTGACTTAAATGCCTTAAAGGATCAGATCCATTCTCTGTGAGCTAAGAAGCATGCCTGGTGCATTAAAACAACTTCAGATCTCTAAATAGGAGAGGTTCTTTCAAAATAGGTAAATATTTAAAGCAGTAAAACCTGTAAAAGACTTTTGTGTTACTCATATAAATAAGTGATTTGAATCTAGAATGTTGTTTGATATGTAGGCAATGGCAGGAATTCTTTTCAGTAGTGTAGTCTATAAACATAATCAGAGCAGCAGTTTTTCATGTGAGTAGGAGTAGGCAGACTTAGTAGGTGTAGGCAGCAGGAGGCTTGGAAAATTCATGATTTTACTTCTGTGGAAAAGCACTGTGTTTTTAAGCCTGTGAGACTGAAAATTTGACCTGAATTTGTGGTAATTCTTGAAAGTT
This sequence comes from Zosterops lateralis, assembly GCF_965231275.1. Classification (NCBI taxonomy): domain Eukaryota; kingdom Metazoa; phylum Chordata; class Aves; order Passeriformes; family Zosteropidae; genus Zosterops; species Zosterops lateralis. The sequence continues at coordinate 56,442,974 of NC_139800.1, read as the reverse complement.
ATGGGTAATTCTGTAATAATCAGTTTTTCCTATAACAAAAATAAGTTTAACTCCAAATGGTATGAGGGCTTATGGAAATGGAATGAAGCTTCTGTCATGTCCTTTGGATGATACAACATTCAAGGCATTTATGACAGTGTGCATTTACATAAAAATGTAATGCTTGCATCACGGTCAAATACAGCTTAGACTGGTTTTCAGCTATCACTTGAACAAAACCAGCATAAAAATTGATACACCTGGAAGACAGTAAAATAATGGGACTTGCTGTAGTGCAAGCAAGCACTGGCTGGCACTTCAAAGCCTTGTGTAGAGACTTTAAGCTACAGGTAGTTTGGGAAAACTCAGAGTCTCTAGAATATTTTCAAAAGAGCATGAAACTCTGTCTTTAAAGTTAAATTCACAGGTGTTACTTAGTTCTATTCAAGAGCATATATTCAGTACATTTCCATTTCTGAGAAAAGAAGGAATTGATTCTAGTCTGTTTTGAAATAATGCATCTTAAAGCAGAGAGCTGACAAAACAGCTGAAAGTAAGATGACATAGTCTTTACAATTGTGCATGTTTATGTTTGAAGTCTTAATACATAATGTCATACATTCAGTGTTACACAGTGTGTGTAGTAAAAAAGTCCCTGATCTGTTCATTCTGTTACACTGTTGATAACACCTGGAGTTTTAAGCTTGTTTTATTGTGTTGATGAGTAAGTACTAGGGGCTGAAATTTTAGATCTTAGCTACAAAATCAAGTCCATCAATTACTGACAAAAGCAACAAAAGGATAAAAGTGAGTTAATTGTGAACTGGAGTTGGACATGCATTAAGGTACCTCACTACTTACATAAGTGTGTGTGAGAATCGTATTTTAATTTTTAAAGAAAATAATCTGTTATGTCATGAATCTTTTCCTGTGAAGGGTTAGAAGAGTGCTCAGTCTACAGAAACAGTCTTTGCACTTGCATTTAAATAAGCTTATATTGGCAGAGAAAGAAATCTGGCAAGATATTTAGAAATAACTGTCATTATTACAGAGTAGGAATTTCTCATGTGGGTCATTTTTATTGGGTTTGTGTATTCAAGTTTTCCCTATGAACTTGTGTTCAAAGTTCAGCTATGAAGGCTCTTTTGTATTAAGCCACAGGATTTCCCTCTTTCTGCAGTAAAATATTATAGTGTAGTAATACTGTAATGTAAAGAGATGAGGCATGTGAATTACCTCAACTTCCCTTGAATACTTTAATCCTTCTATTTGAAGACATACTTAATTTTACTGACAAATTTATGGATTTAGTTACCTTATGCTGTGTAGAATACTTTCGGAAAAAAATGTTTATCAGATTTATTTTCATCATGTTGCAGAGGAGGGAAAAACTGAGGCCTCAGTGAGAGGCTAAGGGTTCCTTCTTGTTCCTGTAAGGCTTTGCTGCTTGTCTCCTCATGGGATTACTGTGTGAAACTTCTAAGTCCAGAAGGGAGATTGGGTGAGGAATTTAGGGAACTGGTGACCTGACAGATTAGTGAGTACATGGTCAGAATCTCAAAACTTTTAGCTGAAGAGATGCAAAAGTAACAGCTAAGAAATATACTACAGCTAGATATCAGACATCTGGGCTGTATAATAAAATACCTTTCCTGTTTTTTAGGAAATAAGAATAATTATTTATGTCCAGTGTTTCCAGTTTGATGGGACTCAGGTTGCTAAACTCTGAGTTTAGATCTTTAGCATGAAAAATAGTGATTTCAGTCTGACTGTTTTAGAGTTCTTCTGTTGCTGGTGTTGAATCTATTTCCCGTGCCATGACACATCAATAACTCGTTGCCACTCTTGTCTTGGTCAGAGGAAGCACTGTAAAGCTGCATCCATTTTATTCTGCTGATTTTACTCTCCATGCAGTTCAGTTCAGAATTTTTAGAACTTGTTAGTTCGAGTAAGTTAATTAAAAAACTGTTAGTTTTAGAGCTTTAAAAAAAACAAAGAAGTAAAATAATGGTAATAACCTTACCAGTGAATAGTCTTATAACCTGAGGACATTTTTGTATTCTGCTTTATATGGCTGTTTTCTTTTTGTGGACATGAGTTGCCAGTAAGAGACTGATCAGCATTTAGATTGTTTTCATAAATGCAAATTAACCTAGTTTACTTACCTATTAGTCGCAATTAATATGTTACAAGAAATTGAATATTTCACAGAGCTACTTCCACAAAACCATGCAGCATGCAGTGTTGATTTTTTTATGCTCCTGTGTAGTGTTTTTCGTTGTAATTTGATTTAAATATGTAAAGTTAGGTGAGCTTTATATTCTAATCACATCAGTTATGTTAATGATTTATCTGTGATAAAATAAAATCAATATGATGCTGTTTCCTTCAAGGCATGACCAAGGTTAAAGTAGGCAAAGAAGATTCTTCATCTACTGAGTTTGTAGAGAAAAGAAGAGCAGCTCTAGAAAGGTAATGTATTTATTAACTAAAATTTATTTATGTAAGAATTACTTGTAGTACTCTATATTGGTTCTGTAGTGTCAACGCTGGTGATCTGTACTTAAATGAATTCAGGAGACTATACAACTCAAATTTTTGTGTAGAAGTTGAATAATTCTTATTAATAACAGGACGAGCAGCCCTATTCATAAAAATAATTATGACTAACTTGTTCTGGACTTAAAACAAAGATTGCAGAGGTTCAGAAGTAAAACTACCATTACTAGCTTCTGCAGACATTTCGGGTTGAAGAAATTAAGACACTTACAACAACGTGTTTGTTCCATAGCAGATCAGCTGTTGGGTGTAAGGAAGGTGGGTGAAGAGATCTTCAATCACTTGAAAGTAAAATGGACTTAATGATGATGTGCATTGATGGCATTGATGTGACTTGCTGAATTTTGGCATAAAGAGATATTGGATCTCTGTCACCCAGCACTGATATGCAGCTAATACTGTTGAAGTGTCTTTTTCACAGAAGGATGCTATCCCTGGTGTACTCCTACATTAGCCTTAACTTGTACATCATGCAGAGTATGGAACAAGGAGAAAAAGATTGAGCAATCTAATGTTTAAAACAGTTTTATTGTAATCCTTACCTTCTTCAGTAAAAAACAAATGAAGATCTGGTGGTTATACCTAATGGAGAGTGGGTAAAAAAATTACACTTGAGGTCTAAGTAGAAGTCCAGGGAAAAAAAAAAGGAAGGAGTTGCGTTGAGTTTTACTTGTGTGTGTATGATTTTTTTAGAACTAAATGGATTAAAGACTAGTCTATCCAGCATATAAATGGTTTATATCTAGACCATCATCAACTTACTTGTCCAAGATTTCCTGTAATTCTAAAATAAATCAGCCACCAGTAACAAAAAGTCTATCCACTGCACTGTACAAAAATGTTTAAACTCATTTTTTTCTGGCTGGTTAATAAAGGAGTAGGTCTTCACTAATAATATAAGAAGTATATTATTTTACCACAACATACAGATTTGACAGCCCCCACTTTAGGGAGTTTCTGGTGTAAATAAACTATGTTGTGAAACACTACCCAACCTTCAGTATGTTATGTTGTGGTATGGAGTGCATGGCACTGCAGTATGTTAGGCACATTAAACCTATTCTGTTAGCTGATATTTTAAATTTTTAAATCATAGGTATCTACAACGAACAGTAAAGCACCCAACCTTGCTACAGGATCCAGATTTGAGACAATTCTTGGAAAGTTCTGAGGTATTTATGTTTTAACTTCTCTTACTTATTTCTAGATACAGTAACCTACCAGACGATATATTCACTTTGTATTGAGACCTAATCCCCTAAATTAGTATGAAATCCAATTGGAATGTACCCTTCATGGGATAGAATGGCAGAGGCTACTTAGGTAAAGGTGTGCCTCAGGCTCTGGTGAAACTCACAGTGGTAGTGACAAAAAGCTATTTGCTGTATAGTGACTTCTGAAGTAAGTTGGTCTTTTCAGTTCTGATGGTACAGATTGCTAAGATCTAAAATTAAACTGTCTTGGAAGCAGCACTCTTGCCTCTAGGAGTTCAGCTTGAGGTGTATTGGTAGGATAATGTGAAAATGCTGGCAGTGCTGCTCGCCAGGCTAGGTATTTTGTGAGTAAGGATTTCAGTCACCTGCACTATAATGTGATACCTTTCACAATATTAAATACCTTGTAAAAACATAATGTATTTTATGAATGTGCATAGTGGTTTCACTCTCATACTGGAATGTGTCTTGGCTAATGTCAGTATCTTAGTTATACTAATAAGTCACAAAGGCCTCCCTACTGACAAAAGCATCAATAGATAACTTATGGTGGGTTTGTCAATGCTGCTGACAGACAAAACATCACATGAAGGGTAAATGGTCTGACATAGGGGCCACCTTGTATAGTATATTCAATCTAGCCTGAATAATAATATCAATTAAATTTAAAATTTATTAATTTAATTCTGGGGCTTTCTCAGTACCTAAGCAGATAACATGTTCTCTTGATACTTGAGATACATTTATAGCCTTATATTGAAAATCAAAACATCAGCCTTTTATTATCAGCATGCAGTGCATGTCTTGCGTTAAAATTAAACATGTAACAGAATTTCCTTTGTCTAATTTGTTGTAAATCTAAGCTTTTCTCTTCCTGTAGTGGCAATTTTTTTCATTGTAGCATATAGGTGGCCATTTAGGACATTTGGCTAGTTCATAACAGCTTTGGACAAGTGGTTTGTTTGTTCCATTTAAATGTAAAGATGTAGAAGAAAAGTAAATAGTCTGTATTTTTAAGTTTTCCTCTTGAGAATGTAGAAGTAGTAAATTTGAGAAATTAGATTCCACTATATTGAAACACGTAGGAGTAAAGAAAACACTATATCCTTTTCTTTCCCCCTTGTGCCCAGTTAAACCTCCATCCTTTTAACCAGTCCCTTTGCCCTTATTTGTCATTCAATTCCAGCTGCCGAGAGCAGTTAACACCCAGGCTCTGAGTGGAGCAGGAATATTGAGGATGGTGAACAAGGCTGCCGACGCTGTCAACAAAATGACAATCAAGATGAATGAATCGGATGCAGTAAGAGCTGATTTTTTGGCTTGAATAATGAGATGAATTAATGAGCCTCAACAATTGCATTTTAAAGCTGTAGAAGTAGAAAATGGGTTATTAATTTCCTTATTGGCTTGAATTCTTAGCTGTATCAGTTGACCACCCTGGAAGTACCTGGATAATTTGCTTCTTCAGAACCAGAAATGTTGTTGGTAATCTAATTTCTAATGTTTGACTCCTTCATCTTTTGTCAGTGGTTTGAAGAAAAACAGCAGCAATTTGAGAATCTGGATCAGCAACTTAGGAAGCTTCATGCCAGTGTTGAAGCATTAGTCTGCCACAGAAAAGGTAACTTCACTTTTACATGAACCTTAGGAAATGGTGATGAAACAAGAGCTCAGCATATCAGAACTCTTGACTAAAATAGTTACACAATGTATTTTAGTTGTAATTTCTAATTGGATCTTCTATTTTAAATTGCTCTAGTATTTTTGTATACCTGTCTTTAATTTTAAATTAAACCAGACTATCTGTCATTCCTAGAGTCACTATAATGATCTAGCATATTTTTTTTTCCCCCCTGCAGTTTCATTATCACACCTAGCAAGTGATTCTACTACAGTAGACATCCATAAATTTATCTTTAGGTCTCATGGCAAGAGTAATTTCTTTCTGAACCGAAAGTGGCTGCATAAATCCATTTAAACATCTTTTGGTTCAGTATTGCACTATTAACTGAGTTAAGTGCTTGCACAGGAATTTCTTATTCTTAATTTAGTCTGCATAATGATATACCCACAAGCTGTTGTTAAGGTAAACTTCTCTGGGAAGATAAATAGTCACAGAATATCAGCTTTTTGTTTGCTTATTTTAGATATAACCAAAGCCTGTAAGTTTATATTGTAATAACCTGTGCTGCTCTTTGTCTGAGATGGATTTCCATGAGATTATTAAAACACCCAAACATAATAAAACCCAAACCAAACTCCAAACAAATCACAATTTTGAATTTGTAGCTCAAGAAGACCATGTGGGCCTTTTGACAATATTGTATTATGCTAAAATATGGTGTCACCTTTGAGCATTTTCAAAAGTACTTGAAAATGTCGTAAGTTGCTTTCTCATAATTCTAATCAAGAATTACTCTCTGCAATAAAAATATTTTAGCCGCTTATCCTCAAGGCTAAGGAGTATTTAAGAAGTAATGGAAAATGGAAATCTTTATTTATGGTTGATTTGACACCTTATAGATTTTAAGAGCTGTTGGTTCATTGTTTTTTTTTCTAAGAGTTACGTTTAAATTGTAAAGGTTTAAATACTTGAAGACAGCTTCCTTCTGCAATCACTTCTGGTGTTCTGATGGTTCTGCAGGAGCAGCAAAATTGCAAACTAATCTGAAGTAATTTGGCCCAAACATTTGTTCAAAGATCATGGAACTAAACTTTGTGCAGGATTACTTACATGGGATTTGGGCCAATTGCACCAGTATTTGTTAATAAATTAGCTCAAAACTTCACTTTCATAGATGCTGGTATGTGAGGTTTGGGCTTTTTTTTTTTTTATTTTAAGACCTATGAGAATGGGATGATACATTACAGTATGTGCACACAAAAGTTACATAAAGGCAATAAAACAAGCCAACAGAAATAAATTCCCCTCATGGGAGTGGTGATTTTGTGAAGGGGTTGGGTTTTTTCCTGTGCTGAACTAAATGGAAAAAGTGTCCTGTAAACCTGTTAAAATTGTTCTGAAAATTTGCTCTGTAGATTACTTGGCTTTTTTTTTTTTTTTTTTTTTGTGGGTTTGCGTTTTCTCTGAAGTAGGCAATTGGATAATACTGAAGGGACTTTTTTCTTCGTCTTTTTCTAGGGTAGAGTAAGCATGGCATTAATAGATTTGGCAAAGCATTTACTGAGTGAGAGTTGTTTTGCACGGGAGTCTTTCTCGTAAATGTGGTTTCATTGTGATGTCCTCATGTATCTTACCATGATCTTCAGCTTCTTTTCAGTTGGTGAAGTTAAACCTCTGCTCCACTGATTCATAGTGCAGAGTAATATGAAAAATTAAGTAAATCATGCTGAACAATACTCCTGTGTTTCAGAGCTTTCAGCCAACACCGCTGCCTTTGCTAAAAGTGCTGCCATGTTAGGTAACTCAGAGGACCACACTGCTCTATCTAGAGCTTTGTCTCAGCTTGCAGAGGTGGAGGAGAAGATAGATCAGTTGCATCAAGAGCAAGCTTTTGCTGATTTCTATGTGTTCTCAGAACTGCTTGGTGATTACATTCGTCTGATTGCTGCAGTAAAAGTGAGTACTACTAGGAAAAATACTGATTTAGTGTTTAAAGTCCCATTCCTCAGCTTATAGGTTTAGGGTAAATGAGTGTGAGCATTTGCTCATGTAACACAATTAAGTTTTTGCTGATGTTCCAGCAGAGTAAAGTGAAAGCATTCCTAAGTTATTCCAATGATAAAGATGGCTATCATTGAAAATGTGAATGGAGCAGTAAGATCCAGAGAAAATGCAAATCTACTTTGAGCAATACTGATTGTGTACAGTATTTGGGGATACTGTACTCTACTGAGTCTAAGCATATTGCACCTGTTTATTTCAGATTACTTACTGTTACAGTAAGCATACGTAAGTGTGGAAGAATGTAATTTGGTATTCCGTATCTGGTAGATAGCCAGTAATAGATGAAATTTGTGGATCTACATCTCATTAAAGAAAATGTTAAATTTAAGTGTCAGCTATGCTGCACAGCATGATTAGGTTTAGACATGAGAACAGGTATCTTTGAATTCTGTCCAGAAACACCTTGGAACTTGCCAGGTTGCTGGAAGTATATATATATGGGGTTTTTTTCCTTTTTTCCATTTTTTTTCCATTTTTTTCTTTTTCCCTCTTCTTTTCCCCCCTTTTTTGGATATGCATACTTTAATTTTGCTGCCTTAGTCCACTACTAGCATAAACATGTTCCTGAAAATGCATGTAATCTATATGCATGAACAGTTTGCTAGTATCTGCATTTAGAGAATTGTCTGCGTAATAGAGCACTTCATAGTGGTTATTTTTCTGGTGCTTTGATAAAATGAGGGGCATAAAATGATTTGAGCCGTTGAAGTGTCTGCTCTGGAAAGGGTTCTTGAATATCCTGTTATTTGTATTGAACTGTGCAAGCATGATGTCAAGTGAAATGCAATACGTGGTAGACACACTAAGGTTTCTTTGAGAATACTACTTGTTCCAGCTTTATCTTGGAATTATTTTCTCCTACTGGGAATTTAGATAGCTCTGAAAATTCCAGTTGTTTAATAAGTTTGTCTATTCTCACAGGGTGTGTTTGATCATCGAATGAAATGCTGGCAGAAATGGCAAGATGCTCAGGTCACTTTACAAAAAAAACGTGAAGCTGAAGCAAAACTCCAACTTGCCAACAAACCTGATAAATTACAGCAAGCTAAAGATGAGATAAAAGAGGTAATGTTATCAGACATTATTTTGGAGGTCAGCCTTTCTGCATTGGTTCATTCATTCTGCATTAATGCTGCTTTATACCATTTTTGTTTACGAATCACTTACTTGCTGTTTCACATATTTAATGAAATTTTAAAAAGGAATTTACTTAAAACACTAACTGCAAATTTTACTCATTGTAAGATCTGTAAGACAGTTAACACTGTCTCTACAGAGTCTGGGAGATTGGAGGGAGGGAACATGGACAAGTTAATGCTTTTAACTGTTAACAGCTCACTTGGATAGGCATCTCTTGGTTTCTAAAGCTAAGATTACTCGGGTAAATCCAGCAAAGGCATCTAATAGAGAGCTATTCCCATGTTTTGCTTAAATATGCAGCTTTTCTACCCATATATATGTGCATGTATATATGGCGTAATTTCAGTAAAAATCTAACATGTTGAAGTGTCATAATTTATACACTTTTTCTATCATGCTTCACTAAGGAAATTGAAGAGGTAGGACAACTTAATTATTTAACACTAATGCATTCTAAGTATGCCCTAGTGCTCTCCCATTAAATAATGGAAGAACGTTATTGCAGATTTCAAGCTCTTTCACACAGTTGCTTTGTTTGGCTTCCTCATTGGTCACTAACCACATGCTCCTTTGTTCTTTTTGCCCTTTGGTATATTTCACATACAGTATTGAAATAACTCATTAACTTGATTTTCTTTTCCTTAAAAATGTCCTTTGTTTTCTGAGAAAACCTACAGTTACTCGTGTGTGACCACATTCCTGTTGATTGTCTCTTCTGATGTCACCCATCCATGCACAATGAATTTCCTGATTACTGGTAGTAGTGGGGAAATAGTGATCCTTTCCCAGTCCAAATATAAAAGTAATTGCTTTTTTCTGAAGAAATTATTTTTCCTGTGTTACTGGATAATTGGAGAATGTTTTTAGTAAACCCACAGTTTAAATGTGCCAGTCAAAAGTTCTCACTGCCACTGAAATGTGTTCAGAGTTGCTGAATTCTGTAGTGGTGAACTCTCTGGCAATTGCCAAGTGGAAGCCTAAGCAGCTTGGGCATCATCCATGACTTGATTGTTTTTTGTGGATAAAGAGATAGAGGACAGTCTTAGAGATACATTATTGAATGAGAAATTTCTCCTTGTCAGATACTATGAAGTGGCAAACTGTTGCCCAATGATAATTCACATAGAACCTGGGATTTGGGCATGATGAAACTGAAATGTTGAATTCATTAGGCCTGTAGAAGTTTTCACAGAATTCTCAGGCACCTCTCGATGTGGCAGGAAGTAATAGGCTATCTTAATCTACTTTTCCTTAGCCATGTTTTATACTATTTCAGTTATTAGCTAACTCTTCAAAGAGGCTGATCTTCCACGAAGAAGATAGTATTAAGACTTACTAAATAGCTTCATAATGTATATCTAAAAGGGCAGTCAGGGGACTGTGAATAAATATATACTAAAAATATAAATATGGAGATGTTTATTGGAACATAGATGGTTTGTCTCATAACACAGTAGAAACTTGACACTGTATTACAATATTCTTCTGAGAATAAGTAGTGCCACTGGATTGCTAACAGAAAGATGCTACATTGAAGCATGTTGCATCCCTGCTGTTTTTTTCTGATGAAGATAAATGTAACTGAATGTATTTGTTCTCAGTTAATATGTTTGATGAACAGATACAGTTGCATTTTGAAGAACTGCTAGCCCTCTTTGGGTCTCTCAGTTTATCTACACAACTAGCTTAAATTTAACAATGTAACAGGGTTGTAAAAGCAGTTTACAGGGCAATGTAGGTGGTGATCATCCCTTCTTGTCTAGCTGGATATCTTTTCACAGAAACTAAGGAGAAACATCCTAGTGTCATATATTGTTACCTGCATGCAATGCTCCCAATATGGCAAAATCCCATAAGAAACATCTCTCCCTCTGAATTTTCCTCTAGTGGTCTTCTTACCTGCAGTAATGTTTCTACTCCAACTTTCTATGAAAACAGTTGCCACTGAAAAAGAAGGCTTGTGATTTGGAAAGCAGATAAACACATCCTCAGTAGCTAGTCATTTGCAACAGAAATATGATAGCAATAATCAAATACTTGACCAGAGGCAGAGATGAAGATTTAATCATCTCTTCCGGAATTAGGAAAATATGGGGAACTAACTTGAGGCTCTTCCAAGCTTGGTTGGACATGTTTGGCTTCCTTTGTTTGAAGTTTGTAAAGGGAATAATAAATAAAGCCTTTGAGATCCACTTTGTTTTCTGAAGAGTGTATTTTACATGGTGTTAAATTTTCTTAAGATATTTTTGCATTTTATCTACAGACACCATTGCCTTAAAGATACCTTTGTTGTAATTGATCTGATGACATCCTATAACATAAAATTGAAATGGTTATTGTAAGATTTTCTTTTAAATAGGCCAAAACAATCAAATAGGTCCTTTTAGCTCTTAAGTGACTTTCACTGTGCTAAAAAAGTTCAGATATGTGTAGACTGAATGGACAGCACAAAATCTTACTTCTGTGTGTCTTTCCTTTGCCAGTGGGAGACAAAAGTTCAGCAAGGGGAAAAAGATTTTGAACAGATCTCCAAAACCATTCGCAAGGAAGTGGGAAGATTTGAGGCATGTATAACTTTGTCCAAGTAAATTACAGTTCTACTGTAGATAATATTAACATTACAAGTAAAGTTTTTAAGAAGTTAATATGCCATAATTTATTTATTAACAGAAGGAACGAGTGAAAGACTTTAAAACTGTTATTATCGAGTACTTAGAATCGTTAGTGCAAACACAACAGCAGGTAAGATAAATTTTAAGCTTTGTACAAGTTAATAAATAATACATTCCATATTAGGTTAGTTAGAAAAAGATGGGCTTTAAGCACAGCAGTTTCTAAAACATTAAGAGCTACTAGTCTGTACTGTATTGGCAAATGACATGATTGCAGTTTCCCAGCCCTTGCAGAACTGTAATTCAGGGAAGCAATGCAGAAGCTCCCTTAGGGATATGGGCAAGCAGAGGGTCTTGTCATCTTCTCCAACTGAATTAGTACTTTCAGTTGGAGATCAGAGTAAATTGTAATCAATGTGTACTTACACTTACTGAAGAGGCTTGAATTCTTAAATGTTTATTTCTCTTTTTAAAAAGTACAAATATTATTATTATATACATATTATATACAATATATATTATTATGTACAAATATATTATTAAATATTGGAAAGTATTAAAGCAGTTTTCAGTATCTGAGAAGTAGGCCTTGTTACTAGAAAAAGTCTGGGCTCTTTCTTCTGTCTATGGCAGGAATATAACACTCCAGCTTTGTTTAATTATTAAAAAAAAAAAAAAAAAAAAAAAAAAAAAAAAAAAAAAAACAACCAAAACAAAACAACAAAAAAAACCCCAGTATCTTTAGCAGTAAGAATAAGTGACTGATCTTTAAAAACAATCTGTATAATTGTATTCTATAACACTGTATTCAACATGTGGCAACATATCTATAGCTGTGAGCAGGTTTGTATATTTATTTCTTGTGTTTTTTCTTGCACTATATAAAGCTACTAATGAAATAAGTACCTATGTTCTTATTTGCCTTGTGGAAGAAAGTTTATTGCAAGAGGAGGTAGGTATGCATTGTGTTTTCCAACATTCAGTACTTAATGAATGATTTTCTCTTCTCTTCAAGCTAATAAAATACTGGGAGGCATTCCTACCTGAAGCCAAAGCCATTGCCTAAAAGAAGAATATTCCAAATGACAAGACACTCTGGATGTTTGTCCTGGATAAAACTAAATTCCACAGTGAAATCACTTTAAATCATCCAAATAAACCACTATATATTTTATGAATTAACATGTGGCTTTTTTTATATACCACAGCATTTTAGTAACAAGCTGCATGTCCTGACCCTCTTTGAAGTGGACTGTGGCATGATGTTCTGCAAGACATTGCTGAATTGAACACTATTGTGTCTTAATACTTGCACTAAAATGTGCACTGCAAGGCCAGAAAGCTGATATTTTTGTTCTCTACAACACATTGTTCTGTAGTATGTTTACCTGATCTTTATGAAACAAATTTAATTGCATTGATTAATGTTCACTTAAACATTCCTGTACAAAATCATGTTTTTGTGATTACAATAATAAAGGGATGTACCTTGTGAAACATTAAACACTCTGTGCTTGTGTCTGTAGATACTTACTGGTGTTCTTAGGAGTACTGTTGTAAAAAACTAAGATGGATCCAGGGCAAACCGAATATTTAGCAAAGAGTGCTGGAGAAGGTACTAAAGATCCAAAACAATTATCTTTTGTAAACTGTTCTGTTTTTTAATTCTGAATCTCTTCATTACAGGTGCTCTTTTCACTTGAAGTTATCACTGCCTTGGCAAAGTCTACTGTGTTAGTACTCATAGGGTCAAAAGACTGATGCTTAAGCAACAGACAGACCTAAACTGAAATCTCCTTCAAGTGTTTACAAAGCTTCTGCAGAGTTAAAATCACCTGCATGGTCAAATATTGGCATCCTACTGGACTGATATGTTGCATCAATTGTATTCAGTGGTCTCAGGATACAAAACCAAAAAAAAAAAACTTGCAGTAATTCCAGTAATGGTTGAGGAAGAGAAGTGGGTAATTCAGCTGAGTGCCTGTTAGTTGTAAGAGCCAGCATTTTGTTTGGATTTTCTTGAATAGAAAATACATTTGAAGGGACTGGTTATACCTTTTGCAAGAAATCAGAGCAGGTAAACATTTTTCTGAAATACACAATATTAATGTAAGATGTGCTGTCCTGTCATTTTAAGACATCCTGAGCTTGTTGATGTATTAGTATTAATGGAAGGTACTAATATTAACAAATTTTAGGCAAATATTAATCACATAAAAAACCAAGAGAAGCTGTTGCTTTCAGCTAATCGTGAGGCTGCAGGATAAAGCCATGAATTTATATTGTTTGGGGTCAGATATAGAAAAGTACATAATACCATTTCTGAACAAAATAAAAACCTCCATTTAACATTCAACTGGAAGGTCATACTCTATTTTCACAACAAAGTTAGTGTAAACTTTACAGATTAGTGTTTGCTATTGTTTCTCTACATACCTCTTTTGATCCAGTATTTCCAGGAGTTTTCAAGGAAAGTAGAACAGAAAAAAAACCACCAAAATTTATCAAGTATAAATCAAGCTTATTTTTAAATGGTTAAATGCTAAAACCATAAGCTAGTAATACCTTATGCATCAATGTTTATTCAGTAATTGATCTTAAAACTGCCTTTTGAGGAGCTCAGGTATGCAGGAGGTTTATGATGAAGAATGTTATGATCTAACCGTAACACTCTGTTAAGTGTTAGAATGTACATAATGTTGGCTTGCTTGCTGCTAATGAACAGGGACCAACAGCTCAGTATTAGACTTCAGATATATACTGCTCACACCGAAGATGATATTTCCAGAACTAAAAGACTCAGTTTGGATAAGCAGAGGTCAAAATGGGTGAACATATCCTTTCACAGTCTTTTTTCTGTAAATGGTTCATCCAGCTTTCTTAGCTCTTGATCTCTTTTTGCTTCTATCAGGGTTAGAATTCATTTGAATGATGGATCAGTTCTCTTTTCTTTGTGACAAGAGAATGAGAAAGTCTGCTAGCAAGGATTAGTGTGGCTATCTATACCAGTCAACTGAAAACAAGAATGAGTTGTTCAAGTTTTTTCTTAAAATCAGGAGCCTTTTGGGGAGCAAAAGTATAATGGCATTTCTGGAGTTCACTGTCACACAGGTTTGGCTGCTAATACAAAAGACCTTAGGGTTTTCTTTTCATCACAAGGTTAGCTTGAACAGAAGATCCATATCAGCTGTCGCATTTGGCTAGCATAAAACTCAGGTTCTTTCAAGAAGCTGTTAATGATCCTGAAACAGACTCAGTTGGCTGATAATGCCAAGGCTCTGGGTTCAAGTTTCACATGGGTGATTCATTTAAGAGTTGGACTTGATCATCTTTGTGGGTCTCTTTCGACTCAGAGTACCCTGTCATCTGGAAATTTATTTTCCTAATATTCCCCTGCATTGTGAAGATTGGAGGTTTGGTTACTGTCTCTCTTCGTGCAAATAGCATCTATATTAGCAGTTTCTCAGCCTAAGTGAATGGAGGTATTACTAAATGCTTTCCTCTGTGGACCTCAGTAGTAGATATTATACTAAATTTAAGTGTATATTTCATTAAAACTAAAAGCCAGTGCACCACTGAAGAATTACTAGCATGAGCACTAAGTAAATGTTTGCAAAATGAGGAACTGCATTTGGAATACTGTATGAAGGAGAAGGTGCTACTGAATTCTAATTTACCTTTTAGGTTAAAATAGGATGCAAATATTTGCAACAAATTCTTCTATTTATCATGTCTATGTTCCTTTCTAAACATATACAACATAAAATGGCTCAAATTGAAAATGTTATTTCTTTCTTAAACTAATGTTCAGTGTACATTAAGCCTGTAATTCTTTCTTTACGTCCCTTTTAAAATGGAATATTCTGCTTCCCTATCAATTATTCTTTCTTCTACCTCTCGTGAGTTATTTCCCTCTGAAAGCCTCATATGGGAGTTTGTTTCAGTATCTGTGGAGTTCATGCCCCGAATATGTCAGTTTCTTTCAAATTGTGGAGATGAGTTGCTGGCTGGTAGATCCTGTACATTTCAGTGAACAGCCAACATCCACTAAAATGATGTGTACAGAGAAATTATTGTCTTAAAGAAAAACAGATAGGAAAAAAAAAGCCTTTGGGGTTATATTTTTTCTCTCCTTCCAATTTAGAGTAGAACAGGCTATGTAATAATATTAATTTGTGGCAAAATATGAGTCCATTATAAGCATGAGAAAAAAGGGCAATATTTTAACAAGTTACAAGCTGAATTTTCAGGTTGTTCAGAATGTTACTTGTTACCTGCTAAGACAATTCTTCCTTTTATAAAAAAAAATTGTCTTCCATAGTTGAATCAATGGTAGTAATTGCAATGGTAGTGACTTGCTAGTAATCTTTCTTAGACTTTACTGGTGAAGTCATTCTTCCCTTCCCATCCCCCACTCCAGATCAATGAGGAAATTATTAACAAAGGAAAGGGGTATAAAATAATCAAAACCTTTTTTCTGTCATTAAGAAAGAAGAGTACACAAAACAGCCTAGGCAGACCTTCCTAGCAGGATATTCACATGCAAACTAAAGTTAAAGAAATAAGCAATAGAAATGGAAGGGCAAGAAAAGACTAGAGATAAACTGTGTATCTGTGATTAAATTTTCTGAGTTGACTTAAAAGGAGTTTTGTAGCAGTTGAAAAATTGATGAACAGATTGTGATCTGATTAAGGCCTGTCATTTTTTGATCTGGTCTCTTGTTTTGATGTGTATTTTATTTATCACATAGATTAGAATTTTTGTGGGTTTCTTTGCCCTCTATTCTGGAAACTAGCCATTCAGAAAGTCCTTGAATCATGAGAATTAGTGAAAAGTGATCTTTCGGATTTGCCTCTAGTTGTTCCTTTTTCTCTCTTGTGAATCATTCTAACATGACAAATGCTGAATTCCCCCTCCCTGTATGAGAATTGCACAGTGGTTATTTTGGAAAAAAAGAAACATAAAAGTGGCCAGCCAAGGGGCAGATTGATGATTCCTAGTTTCTGTTAATCATGGAAGGTTAGACAGAATCTGATGACAGGGAACAGTTACAGCTGGAAGGAGTATATTATTGATTAATTTCACATTCTGGATCAAGGTAATTTTAGAATATGACCCAAGATATTGATACCTGCAACAACACCCAGCACTGAAGAGCAGTGCTTCCTAGGGTACTTTTGAGAGTCTGCTCAACAGATGAATTTGAAGAGTCTATGTCACTGTTACCAGTAGACTTCAACCATTTTACAGTTTTGCTTTAGGATTACTAACATAATTTTAATATACGTTTTGCCTGTTCAAGTCAAGCTACATTTGAAGTATATTCACCTTGCTTTGTTTTTTGTGGGAAGCATTGTATGCAGTTAGCTTTCAAAGACCTGGGTGGTTTCGAACACATTTTGATAGCATTCTGTGAACTAATGTTTCTTAAATTTTTGATCCTCAGTGTATTAGACAGAAAGACAATCCTTGACCAGCCAGCCAGGGGGAGAAATCCTTTCTTTTCTTCAGATGTAACTTTAAAGATCTGCCAACTAATGATGATATATTGTGTAAATTAAGTATTTAACATTCCAAAACATATTGATGTATTTGAAATCAGCTCACCATGTAATCTTCCTTGTTCCTCTTGGCTGATGCACAGTCAAAAGTTCCATTATTTTCTATTGAATTTGAAACCAAATTAATGTCTAAAACTTTCCTTTGTTAATAAGTTACATGATATTAAAGAGAAAAGTAGCTTTTCAAAATTACTGCTTATTAGGTTGCAAACAGCCACAAAAAGTACTCCTTTGAAATTCTTCTACTGACTTCTCAGCATAAATGCATTATGGCACAAGTGGTGTCCTAAGAGTTATCCCTCTGTTTTTTATTGGGAGGAGAACGCAACGCCTCAGGACTGGATTCTTAACCAGAAACAGCAGTGGTAACATGGTACTTTTTGCCTAGTATGCCCACACTTACTAGAGTGATACGACTTAATATATGGCTATTATTTCTTTGGGATTATTATCTTGATCAGAGATAAAGATATTATGCTTTGTGGGGGAATGGGATTTTGTACAAACCTTTCACTCAAAGGGCACGGTGGAGAGCACATGGGGGCTGGAAACACTGCTCTTGTCGCTACTACCACAGAGCTGTGCTGCGACTGTCCTGCGCCATTGTCAGCAGTTGAGAACACCGACCTAGTAACAGTGTTTTGCAGAAACAGATGCTTAAGGAACATCTGGCTTTGATTTCAGGTAATTTTTAAAAAATTTTGGTTTGTTACTTTGCTTTTGTTTTAGCAAAGTAAAATAGTGGTAGTTTGCTTAAGTTGTCTTGGTTTAAGTCAAATGATGTCTACTTTGTATTGCAGCCTTCAAGGTCACAGTTCTTTGCTTAGAGCAAAATATTAAATTTACCTTTCAGTAAAATAAAGAGAAATGGAGGGAAAAGGAGCTTGTAATGTTCTCCTCCCCAGTGCTATTAATCTAGAAGGAAACAAGTTAGTTTTCAAAAGAAATTTCAAAAAGCTGATAGCATAAACCACAGACATCAGGTAAATTTGTTTTCTGCCCATTTTTGAGGCATGTTGTCATACTTGAATCTATTTATGAAGATCAAACCCTCTATGGTCATGGATTTATCATGGTAGCTACTCTGAAAGATCAGTAAGTATGAGGTTGTTTCAAGTAGTGCCTGTGACTCTAGACTAACAAGGTGAGTTTTAAGATACGACCACCTAATACAGTGGCAGTTTGTTGACATTTTGCAGTGCTTCCAAATGGTTTGAAGTTCGGAGTTAGCAAATTTTCGTGAAGTCAAAGCATGTACCACCAGCATGACCTTCTAAATGCACTTGGTATTACACCTTCTGTTTCTGCCTCTATTACACTTTAAGCTGTCAAAACAGCTGCTTATTTTAGAGTTGCGAAAAATCATCTACACCTCTCCGAAATGGTATAGTTTTTCTCTGCTAAATAACAAAGTTAAGAGGTGGCTTCTTGGGAACACACACAACACAGGCAACTTTCATGAGCACCACTTTTTTTTTTTTCCTTTTTAATTTCATGTCTGTTCACAACAGGTACTACTAAAGGTGCTGCGTTTGTTTGTTGACTGACCTAGTCATGGCTGAAGGCTGTGCTGCTATTCAGCAGGCTTGGTAGGCTGCAGAGTTGAGTGGATGAAACTGTTCAGTAAAGGTTCAGTAAAGGCAAATGTAGGGCCCTGTACCTGGGGAGGAATAACCCCAAGTACCAGCACAGGCTGGGGGCTGACCTACTGGAGAGCAGCTCTCTGGAGAAGCAGCTGGGAGTCTTCAGGGATCACAAGTTGGCTGTAAGCTGGCATGCAGTTGTGGCCAGGAGGGCCCGTGGTGCCCTGCAGTGCATCGGAGAGACTGTGGCCAGAGATGGAGGGAGCTCCAGTGGCACCACATCTGGAGTGTTATGTTCAATTCCTCTCTTAGTGCAAGAAAGAAAAGTTACTACTGAAGAGGGTCTGGTAGAGGCCACAAAGATGATGAGGGATCTGGTGCATCTCTCTTGTGAGGAGAGGCTGGGGGAGCTTGGTCTTTTTCGTCTGGAGAAGGCAGAGAGGATCTCAGCAATGTGTATAAATATCTCAAAGGTGGGTGCCAAGAGGATGGTGCCAGATTCTTTGCAGTACTGCTCAGTGCTAGTATGAGGAGCAATGGCCATAAACCAAGACACACCGAATTACCCCTGAGCCTGAGGGAGGACTTTACCCTGAGTGGCAGAGCCCTGAACAGGCTGCCCAGGGGGTGTGGAGTCTTCCTCTCTCCAAACCCATCCGGACGTGTTCCTGTGCTACCTGCTCTAGGTGACCCTGCCTGGGCACGGGGTCGGTCTGGATGATCTCCAGAGGTCCCTTCCAAGCCTAACGATTCCGTGATTCAGGTTTGAGCTGGGCTGTGAGCATAGGACTGGATAAATTGATCCCTTTGGAAGTTAATTCTTTTCCCCTACGTTTTCTGTGTGCTCGGCAGTAGCGCTGCAGGTCTGGCTGGAGCAGAAGCCAAGGCTGCGGAGCACCGCTGTGTCCGTGTTTTAGAGCACGGTTTTCCAGGGAAACCTTCTCCCGCCTCGCCCGGCGGCGCGCGGGGGGGGAGGGGCCGGGACAGCTCCGCCCCGCCCCCGTCACGTGATCCCACCACGTGACCGCGCGCAGATGGCGGCGCTGCCGCCGGGCTGAGGGACCCGCTATGGAGGTGTTCATCCCGTCCTTCCGCTACGAGGAGAGCGAGCTGGAGCGGGGATACACGGTGAGGTGTGCCGGCGGCCGGCGGGGGCCGCGCGTCAGCCTGCGGGGTCCTGCCCCCCGTGCCCGGGCCGGCTCGACCTGCCCTGCCCCGCCTCGCCCTGACCGGCGAAGCCCGTCCTTATTCCAGCCCTGTCCAGCTCTGCCCAGCCTTGCCCTGTCCCGCTCCTGCCCCGCCCTGCCCTCTCCAGCATTGCCCTGGCTAACCCTGCCCTGCAGAGCCACCCCAGCCCTGCTCTGCACACCCCAGCCTTGTGCCCTCCCTGCCCAGCCCTGCCCTGCCCTGCCCTGCCCAGCCCTGCCCAGCCCTGCCCTGCCCTGCCCTGCCCTGCCCCTCCCTGCCCCGCACTGCCCAGCCCTGCCCTGCCCAGCCCTGCCCAGCCCTGCCCTGCCCTGCCCTGCCCTGCCCTGTGCCCTGCCCTGTGCCCTGCCCTGCCCAGCCCTGCCCTGCCCTGTGCCCTGCCCTGTGCCCTGCCCTGCCCTGCCCTGTGCCCTGCCCTGCCCTGCCCTGCCCTGCCCTGTGCCCTGCCCAGCCCTGCCCTGCCCTGTGCCCTGCCCTGTGCCCTGCCCTGCCCTGCCCTGTGCCCTGCCCTGCCCTGCCCTGTGCCCTGCCCTGCCCTGCCCTGTGCCCTGCCCTGCCCTGTGCCCTGCCCTGCCCAGCCCTGCCCTGCCCTGTGCCCTGCCCTGTGCCCTGCCCTGTGCCCTGCCCTGTGCCCTGCCCTGCCCTGTGCCCTGCCCTGCCCAGCCCTGCCCAGCCCTGCCCTGCCCTGTGCCCTGCCCTGCCCTGCCCTGTGCCCTGCCCTGCCCTGCCCTGCCCTGTGCCCTGCCCTGCCCTGTGCCCTGCCCTGTGCCCTGCCCTGCCCAGCCCTGCCCAGCCCTGCCCTGCCCTGTGCCCTGCCCTGTGCCCTGCCCTGCCCTGTGCCCTGCCCTGCCCTGCCCTGTGCCCTGCCCTGCCCTGCCCTGCCCTGTGCCCTGCCCTGCCCTGTGCCCTGCCCTGTGCCCTGCCCTGCCCTGTGCCTTGCCCTGCCCTGCCCTGCCCTGTGCCCTGCCCTGCCCTGCCCTCTGCCCTGCCCTGCCCTGCCCTGCCCTGCCCCTCTCAGCGCAGGAGGGAGGTCTGAGCCCGCCGGGCACCCACTGCCCTCAGAGCTCTGCCATGCCGGGCAGCAGCAGGGACATGGCTGGTGTGGCGGGACCAGCAGGGCAGGAGAGGCTTCTGCTCCCCCGCCACTCGGCCCTGCAGGGTCCCGTGATGAGAGATATGGAAGTGCTCATCCTGGAGGAGAAAACAGGCAGGGGCATCTCTTCAATGAACGTGTACAGATGATCTGAATGGACAGAATGAGGGAGTCACACTCTTCGTGTTGGTGCCCAGTGACAGGAGAGGTGGCAGTGGGCAAACATCAGAACACAGGGAATGCCCTTTAAACATAAGACAAGACTGATTTGTTATCTTGCGGGTGGTCAAGCACTGGCATAGGTTCCCCAGAGGACTGTGAAATCTCCATATTTTGCGTGTTCTCAAAACCTGCCTGGACGCTACTGGGTAGCCAGCTGTATAGTTGACCCTCCTTGAACAGGCAGGTTAGTCTGCACAGTTTTTAGAGGTCCTTTTTGTTCTCAATAGTTCTTTCATCCCACAAAGCTGTTTGACAGTAGCACATGGTCCGGGGTGGAGACAGGTGGACCAAAACCCAAGGTGTTTGTCTGAAAGTGGATATTCAAAGCTTGCTTCTTTTATTAAGTACATTCATTTAGTAGCTTAGAAAAAAAATTGACTCCTGTACAACTTCTAGAAGACTAATCCATATAGGCATAATTCCATGAAACAAGTTCATCTTCCTTATGCTTAATACTGTATATTATTTGGTTCTCACTATTAGCAAGTGTTTGTGGGCCTTGTACAAGATAAACCACTTCAGTTGTATTAATATGGGAGTGTAGGAGCATTAAAATTTTCCCTCTTGGGTGAAAGTGACTCCCTACAAGATACTTGTGTGATTTTGGGGACTTGGCTTTAAAACATTTTGACTGAATGTGATTGAGTGTGATTGCAATAGCACAGATCCCACCACATCCTAGTTGAGCAAGTTAGTTGAAATGACAGAGTGATTTATAAGATGTGCATATTACACAAATAGGATTTTTCAAAGTAATGTTTATTTCAGTATTTGTTTTTAGTGAGTTTCTATTTCTTTAAATGTAATACTGTCTGTGACTCCTGCTATCTAGAGGATTTGGCTTTTTTAAATTTCATAAATGTTAAGCTGTGTAAGCTTCAGAGAAATGAGAAATGAAATTATATGATTCTAGGAGTCTTCCAAGAAAATGATCCTGAGAGCAATCATGTTCTATTACAACACTGTTGATTGTTACAGCATTTTTTGTCTCAAGTTATTTACTGGTGGTGAGTCAGTCTCATGGATCTGAGCATTGCTCTAGTTCGGTAGATTTTCCTGCATGATTATTTTGCCATTTTAGTCAGGTGAGGGGATTCTAGTCTGCATCCCATACAAAACATGATCATACTTTATGCTGACCATGAAACTGAATGAGGAATTGTAGCTGAAGTTTGTCTGGGTCAGGCAGGCTTGTAGGAGAAGATATGGAAAACTTTTCTGATAATAACATTGTGTCTTGCCTTTGTGCTTTAAAGGCCTTATGGACTATTCATGAGAAAGACTTTTGCCAGTGTAATTGCCAATTTGTGATTATGTGAATAATTTGCATAAATATTGTTGCAAGTACAGAAATTCAAAGGGGTACACTATATATTCTTCCAGCAAAACTGAGGTTAATGGAAACTTACCATTGTTGTGTACCAGCTATGAAATTATATGGGCAATTCACTTTAAGTTAATTTTTATCATCAGCTTTACAATATTAGCATTTAAAACAGTTCGGTTTAAAGGTCAAAGGAGGTGTACTCCTGCTGAACACTACTGACAAACAAAGGACAAGAAAAGTAGCTGAGCTACTAAACTTTTTTTGTTTCAGTCTTCACTTGTAGTCTCTTTTTCCCACAGTTCTCGAGTGGATGGACTGCAGGGCAGGGAATGAGGAAGTAAGTTTTAAGAGATGATAAGGATCATTAAGAACTTGAACATACCAATGTCTATGGGTGCTGACAAGATGCATGCCAGAGTCCTGAGGGAATTGGCTGATGTAGTTGCCAAGCCACTCTCCTCGATATTTAAAAAGTCATGTGAAATCCCATGTGACTGGGAAAAAGTGTACCCATCTTTTAAGACCATGGAAAGGAGGACCTTTCAAACTACTAGCCTGTCAACTTCACCCCTGTGCTAGGAAGATCATGGAACAGATCCTCCCAGAAGCTCTGCTAAGGCACATGGAGAACAGGGAGGAGATCTGAGGCAGCCAGCAAAGCTGCAGCAAGGATGAGTCCTGCCTGACCTGCCTGGTGGCCTTCTGTGAATGGAGTGGCTACATCAGTGCGTGAGGGAAGGGCTACAGATGTCATTTATCTGGACTTCAGTCAGGCCTTTGACTTGACCCCCACAACACCCTTCTCTCTAACTTGGAGAGAGATGGATTCTGCTGGTCAGCTGTTAGATGGACAACAATCTGTTAGATGGTCACATCCAAGGGTAGTGAGTGGTCAATTGCCCAGAGTCTCAGTGGACATCAGTGGCAAGTGGTGCCCTCAGGGGTCTGAACTGGGACCAGTGTTATTTAATATCTTCATTGATGAGATAGACAAAAGGACTGAGTGCACCCTCAGCAGGTTTGCAGATGACACCAAGCTGGGTGGTGGGGTGACACTCCTGCAGACAGGATGCCATCCAGAGGAGCTTGGATAAGCTCCAGAAGTGGACCCATGGGAATATCTTGAGGTTTAACAAGATCAAGTGTGAAATGCTGCACCTGGGTTGGGACAACCCCTGTTACCAGTCCAGGCTGGGAATGAAGGCATTGAGAGCAGCCCTGCAGGAAGGACTTGGGATGCTGCTGGATGAGAGGCTGGACATGACCCAGCCATGAGCACTCACAGCCCAGAAAACCAAATGTGTCCTGGGCTTCATCCAAAGCAGTGTGGGCAGCAGGGCCAGAGAGGGGATTCTGTCCTTCTGCTCTGCTCTGGTGACATCCCACCTGGAAGGAGTCTGCCACATCCAGCTCTGGGGTCCCTATCACAAGAAAGAGAAGGACTGTTGGAATCAGTCCAGAGAAGGGGCACAAAAAGTGGGGCAGAGGTGTGGACCTCTGCTTTCCTCTTTCAGTGAAGAAAGACTAAGAGAGTTCATGTGTCCAGCCTGGAGAAAAGAGGACTCCAGTGGTCCATTTTTGCAATAAACAGGGCTTTTAAGAAAGATGATGACAGGCTTTTTAGTAGTTCTTTTTTTTCAGTATTACAAGGAGAGTGCTTTTAAACTAAAAGAGGATAGATTCAGACTAGACATAAAGAACAGTTTTTACAGTGAGGATAGTGAAACCCTGCACAGGTTGCCCAGAGAGGTTTCAAATGGCCCATCCCTGGAAACATTCAAGGCCAATTTAGATGGGACTCTCAGCAACCTGACCTAGATGATGATGTCCCTGCTCATTGCAGAAAGAGTGGATTAGATGATCTTTGAAAGTCCCTTCTAACCCAAACTATTATGCAATTCTGTGATCACAGAAGTACTACTTTACACAGTTGGTAATTTTACTGTTGTCTTTCCCACAAGTGCAAATTTGCTCAAAATTGAAGTGTTGTGTTGGACTGGAGTAGCTGGAACAAGGAACTATCAGAGATTATGCAACTGCTATCAGAAAAGGATGATGGAAGCAGATGGAAGTTTGGTGATGTTTGCTGACTGCCCACCAGCCCAGTCACATGCCACTGTATTACAGAGGTTCCTCCTGCACTGTGGCTGCCAGAGTGCTGCAGACAAGCAGCAGTCAAGGGTAGTTTTTTGAGCAGAGTGGTGATGGTTGTGCTAGCATCTTGCTAGAAGCAGTGACTGTGGTGACCTCCAGCATGAAATGAGAGACTAAAGGGAGAGTTCCTCTCTATGGAGGCTCTGCATTGCAACTGTAACATGCGTTCCCGACATCCCTGGGTTTTTGGTTCCTTATCTTCAGCAGGACAGAATCCAGTTCCCCTGGATACAGGCTGCTACTGTGTGTTCTTACTTCCCGGAAAAAGACAAAAAAGGGATGTTTGTCCCTTTCTTTATGGGAATTCATTACCAATTTACTGCTTTGTTTTCGGCTTAAGCCTGTTGTTCCAGATAACTTTCTTTTTTTCACTGGTGTGGCTAGGCAGCACTTGGAAGGTGGAATGGTCAGAGATCCATCAGTTCTGTGGAGAAGGTGTGAATGATTTGCCATAGGAAGTGGAAATTTCTCTCTAGCTTCTGAGAGAAAACTATAGTAAAATTAAGAAATAGAAAAGGGAGTCTTGACCAGAGATATAAAATATTAGGGGCATAAAAGATTAGAAAGAAAAATTAGGGAAGAATCATATTATGCAATGTTTAAAATTGGGGTCTGGCAATAAAGTAAAAGGGAAACACAGTTATTTCAAAAGTGTTTGTTTCAGGAGCCCAGCTTTTCCAAAGTACTGTTCCTCTGATATAAAATCTTGAAAGTCCTTTTCCCTCATCTCCCACACAAAAAAACCCAAACAAAAACCCAAGAGTAAACTTGCACTTGTTCCTGTTCTGTTTGGAGTATGCATAATATGATGAAACTTAGAATATGGGAAATGTCAGTTTTCTTGCTGGACAATTAAATTTCATTGTCAGTTTGAATTGATGACACTAGCTTCTAAACTATTGAGCCTGTGCTAATAAATGCAACAGTTGTTCATAATTTGGCAGTGAATGACCTTTAAATGTAGGCGCTTACTAAGGATGTCCCTAGAGAACAATTCAACTTCGACATGACACTCACGTGTTCTTGTTGTCATTTAAATATGCTCCCTTTGTCAATAACAGAATAATAAATACTAGTTAGATTTCTAATGTTGATTCAGATCCCAGGAAACTTACTGAATAAATTAGTGTACATTTGATTTATATTGACCAAAAAAATTTTACAGTGGTATATTGCAGGTCAAGGTGACATACATTTAAATGTGTTGTAGAGCAGAGGGCATACTTGACTGACACAAGTGCTTACTGCATTTTTAATTAACACTTCCAATACTACTCTCCAAATTGCTCCTGGAGTTGTAAATGTAGAAGAAAATCTGACATGTAACATCATAAAATGATGTGGGTTTTTTGAAAGTCCATTTGCTTTACCTCCATAGAGGCAGCAGTTTAATTGCAAGGCTGTACTTCTCTTTGTGAAAGTATAAAACCACAAGGACCTAAAGTTTGGTATATTTTATGTATTTTAGCATTCTTTGCTGTTAAAATAAATGTACATAGAGTCAAAAAGGGAAGTTTATAGTTGTTCTTCACTGAAGACCTAAAATAAGCCACAATAGCAAGTTATATTATAAAGGGGTAGTATTTATAATTTTTTTAATTACAAAGTATGGAGGGAGTAGTTATAGGTTTATGTAAAAAGATTTCAAGATCTTACTGTTCTAGCCCTTTCACA
Organism: Zosterops lateralis; assembly: GCF_965231275.1. Classification (NCBI taxonomy): domain Eukaryota; kingdom Metazoa; phylum Chordata; class Aves; order Passeriformes; family Zosteropidae; genus Zosterops; species Zosterops lateralis. Next base: position 56,416,961 of record NC_139800.1, on the reverse strand, counting down.
TTTTTTTTTCTAGACTGTGTAAACTTGATAGTTTTAAAAAATCTGAAGATATTTTGTGTGCCTTGAGTATGAAATCTGCCTGTGTGAAGCCTGCTTACTTACAAGTTGAGCTTTTGCAAGCTCACCATGTATTAGCCTTGTGTCACAAGTACTGTTGAAATCAGTGACAGACTAGTTACTCCAAGTTCAAGGAAGTTAAACAGCTATTGGATCTAATTAGAGTTCTTTAGTCTTTGTGTCTTCATAGATGGTTTTCAAATGTTCTGGTTTCTCTGCAAGAGAGTCAGAGTGGATCTGTACAGATGCATTTTTCTCCTGCAGGGATGGTGAAGACAGTAAAAGACAATTTGGCAGATGTCAGTGATTCTGCAATGTCAGAAAAATGCTATTTTGATCATTGGTTTTGGTGGGTTTGATGGTCCAAAGAAGGTGCATGTATTAGAGGAGGAACCGGACTTAGAAATTTAAGCGAGATTGCTGTAACTAAAAATACCTTCTTTTTTTTTTTTTTTTTTTTTTTTTTTAAGTGAGTAACTTGTGCATTTGTCAGCAGTGATGATAAAATTTCTTTCCTCCAGTCAGTTTTCCTGTTTGCTGGACTTTCTCAGTGATATGAAGCTGACCACTTGGTATGCACTGGGAACTTGAATACACAAAGAATTTTGCAGTGTACACAATGGCAGCTAAGGCAGAAACTAGGAAAAGGTAAAACCAAGATGAAAACTGGCAATTAGTTAGAGCTGTGGACAGATCAGATAGAGACATATAGCGCCAGTGATCTCCAGTTGCTGGGCAATTGCTTGAAGGCCTCTGATTCACAGTCATGGAATCTTATTGGTAAGGACCGTGTGAGATTTCTCTGAGCAGGAAATACCTTTTGCTTTATTAGTGATGGGATGGTTGGCAGCTGAGCAGAGAAGCAGCACCATGATTACCTCTATCAATATTCCATCTGAAAGAGCAAAAGTTGATACATTCTATCCGTACACTACAACTGCAAAGTATCCATTATCCATTGTCTCCCAGCATCTGCTGGTTTGCAGTTTTAATGAGGAATTTACATTTTCAGAAAGATTGGAGGTAGCAGGGCATTAGACATGCATCACAATAAAGATATATTTGAATTCTGTTGTATCTTTGGGAGGTATTGGTGATAAAATTTTGTTAGTAATGTAATACTATCAGTGGAATTATCTCATCAGAGTATTCATGCTTAGCTGCTCCTAGTGATGTTTCCAGATAGCATCAAGTCATGATAACTGTAAAATCTTGTCCACAAAGATAGTCTTAAACATATGCACATTCTTCATTAGCCAGGAGTGAGAGTGCACCAGGCTTTAAAATGCAACCTGAAGGAAGATGGAATGGGCTTCTCACTTTTTCCTACTGCAATGCAATTTTAATTGGTCTCTGAAGTTTTTGGCACCTGATGTAATTCATTCCAGGTTTAATTGATTATTAGATAATAGATTATTATTATTGTTATGGCATTTATTAAGTTATCTTGGAATTTCGCTGTATGATACCTTAGAGGTGCTTCTGTGGAGAGTGCTTGGTGGGATAACTTCAGTGCAGCATTTGGGTACAGTGGAAATACTTGGTTTAGGTGTGCACCATGGAAGTGTGCTAATGGAGGCTTTCAAGCCACAGTATTCTGAATACTCTTACTGTCAGTAGCCATTATCTTTTTGTGTTCACAAGAATTTCATGAGGACTTTGTATCAACTTTTCATTTTCAGTTTTCTATAGGCCTGAATTTTTTATGATTTGAGGAAGACTGAAATAGCATTTTGGAGAGCATTCTGTAAGGGGATTTTAGAGATAAAACAAAAGTGTTGTTATTCCCTTTGAAAGTGGCATTGTATTTTTAGTAGAAAATGAAAGGAAAACTGTATGTAGTTCTGTCAATAAACTTATTCTGAGGTGTCATGATGATAAGTCTTGCAGCTAGAGCAGAATACCCTCTTCATGTGAACAGCTTTTTAAAAATTATTATTTCAACCTATATATTGCATTATAAATTTTGCATTTCATAAACCAATAAATGTTGTAGGATTTTTGTGGGGGGTTTTTTGTTGTTGTTGTTGTTGTTTTGGTTTTTTTCTAAGTGTTTGGGGCGCAATAGTCAGGCTTGAATACTTTAAGGAATCGAAATAAGATGAGACAGAAGGAGAATAGCATGAGTAAAGAGCACCATGTCCATGCCAGGTTTGAAACAATGTTTCTTCTCATTCCTCCGCTGTTGGTGCAGTGAGAGCTCCACCTCTCGTTCAGAAAAACCTTCAGTTCTAGGAGTGTATAAATGGGAAATCTAAGATGATTTTGGATATTGAACTTGCCCTCAGTGTAGGGTACTGACTGTGGTAAGTAATTTATGAGAAGTGACAGCCAAACCTCCACGGCAACCTCCATCTAGTATATTATTTATTTAGATGTCACAGTGTTTGTCGGTCCAGGGCCTCTGTGAGACAGTTGTGGAACAATATACATGCTACACAGAGTTTCAGAAATCACTTTTGAAAGGGATTGCCTACACTTGATAATAGTTGTTTCCTGATGAGATGCTGTGAAAAGCATTGCATATCCAAAAATACATTCTTACTATTTGAGTACTTAATTCTTTGACAGAGTGAAAACAGTATAAAACTGCTGTGAAAGTCTTCTGTCCCACTAGGTTACCTTGATAATGGTAAGATAAGAATTACCAATCTTCCTTATTTTATTTATTATATTTCTTGTCTCTTCTGTAGTTGATTCACTTTTAAAAATTGGAACCCCTTTTTATACCAGAGCACAAGGTATTTCAAGGGCTGCAGTATCTTCAGATTGCAAAATAATGAAATCTAAAGCTTTCCCTATAATCTTTTACAAAAGGATACAAAGTCTTGATTAGGTAATGAAATAATCGCAGCAAGTTTGCATTGATTACAATACACTGCTTTTATGAAAAAGGACCATATGTGTTGAGAAATACAGCTAACTGCCTCTGCTTCTGGTTTTGCACTGGACTCTTTCTTTGTGTATAGATTCCCTTCCCTACTCGTTATTGTGTAATCAGGCTCTTACCAGGAATAGGACTCCCTGATCATGTGTCTTCCTTGCAGCTGTGCTGTGATGGTAATTAAAATTCGACTTTCTTGTTCTTTTAAGACATGGAAGAAAAAAAAAAAGGAATATGTCTTCAGTTTAATAATAAATTAATGGCCTAGTAAATTTATGGTAATATCAGGGAATGTAATAAAAATAGTAGTTTTGCTTTAAAGCATTTTCTTCATGTGAAGAAATGGATATTTGGAAAAAAATCCACGTCAACATTGGATTTGAAAGTTATGCCATTACAGAATCAGAAGACATCTTAGTCTATTATTTTTCTGATTTGTTCCAAATGCTAAGAAACATTGTCTCCTGTGATGACATGCTTCCTACAAAACTTCAAAATTCTTCATTCTTGCAAACAAGATTAAGAACACTTAAAAACCGGTTTCTAGTTAGAGATTCATTCTCTCACTAAAAGCCAAAGACCTCCTTTCCAGGTTTATGTTCCAGTGAGGGAGCCTAAAAAGTCAGCAATTACTGAAAACATCTATTTTTGGTGTTGAATAGGAAATGCCGAAGGCCTTTCCTTTTGCTGAGTGCTCAGAATGTGGAAGTGATGGTGTGATTGGTAGGAATAGTGTCTTTGCACCATTGCCTCTGACACAGTGACTTAAAAGCTCAAGTAAATTCTGAAGTATGCCTGAGTTCGGAGTAGATATTTTTGTTGTTTGTTTTGTTTTGGTGTTTGGTTTGGGGGGGGCGGGGAGGGGGGTTGTGGGTTTTGTTGGGTTTTTTAATTTAAATTTTCCTTTTCATATTTGTCCTCTATCAGAATCTGTTCCTAATTTTGGTTTACCTTCCCTTGTCAGAAACGTTTCAGTATCAGACATCCAAGTTTTGCCATGAATTCTTATTGACAGTTGGGAAGAAGGAGAGAATATCTTTATGAATGTTTTAAAATAATTCAGTAAGAGCTTGATTAGAGTGTTTCAGATGGCAATTTTCTTCTCTCAAAAAACCCAGTCCTTGTGTTGGTCTGAAGTGGAGGCAAAGTAGAAAAATATACTTTGTAAAAAGTTCAGCACTTTCCACTAAGAAGTCTTTTAACATTTTATCTTTTGCTATCTACTTGTTACTATGTATTTATCTAGGAAATAAGGAGAGTATGCTAATAGTGACCAGAAACAGCTTGAAGGTTCCTTGTTAGAATATTTTTTTCTCTACGTGCATTTAGTCTTCATATTTGAATTTTTTCTTTCCTTATTTGTATCTAATTGCAGTTTTAAAAAACCTCTAAATATAGTTTTAAGGGTGAAAAAACCTGGTATCATCTGGTTCATAGTATAGAACTCTAAATTAAAAGAGTGATTTTTTTTTTTTCTAACCAGTGGGAGAAAGAAGGAAATTTCTTCTGAAATAAATTATTCAGTAAGCTAAGAAAATATGAGATTACTAGAAGTTAGTTACTTAAACCCTGAAAGTCACTTGGGTTTGGGGGATTTTTTTGATGGTTTTTTGGTTTGTTTTTTTTTGTTGTTGTTGTTGTTGTTTGTTTGTTTGTTTTGGGTGGTTTTGTTTGGTTTTTGTTTGTTTGTTTTTTTAAATAAGTTGTTATTGTTAGCATTACTCTCCTTGAATGCCGTGGCTGGGATGATACCACTAGCACAAAACTTTCCTAACTAAGAATTTAAATAATACATTTTATGAACTGATAAAGAAAAATGCTAGTTTTGAAGTGTGTTCGGTGCTTAGGAAGGAAATGGTAACATGCTGCACATTCAAAGCTATTTTTTGCTACTAAATTGTCAAAAATTGCTGATTTGAAAGGGGGTAAAATCCTCCTTAAAGTAAACACAGATACAGCTGTTATCTGTTATGGGCTAAGAACTTAATGCCCTATTGCTCAAATGAGTTTTTACAGTAACGAGATAGCTATATTACACTCCTAAGTGAAAAGCTCATGAACTTGCCTGCATGGTTGTTTCCAACCTCCACTCTTCTAACAAGCTCCAAAGTTGTTGTTGCTTATAAAAGTGGAAAATGGACCTGATAAAAATGTTTAGTCTGCAGGGCTGTGTTTTATTTATCATATCACAAAAGAACAATGTTTTGTTGCATCATGGTCAAAATAGAAGCGACCTTGCTTGTTCATGAGTGCTCAAAGCCTAGAGATAAGAGGCAAAGTAATAGAGTACAATAGAAAGAGTGTAGTGTAATTATTTGTGGCTTGTCAAGTGAAGCCCTTTCAGGCCCCAAGCGATTCAAATCTTGGAACTCTGCACAATTCTGTACACTAACCAGCATCAGAGAAATCTCACCCAGCTTCTCCGACAGTACTGAAATTGCATCAGTTTGTCATGCACTGAGCATGCCAGCTTCGCACAATATCATTTGCTTGCAAATGGGCCTGGCCCCAACGCCCTGAGACACATTCTTTGGTATCTGACTCTTGGCCTGTGATTTGTCATGTCTCTAGTGCTATCGGCGCAAAGTAATTTTAATAGATTCTGATGGTTTGCTTGTGGAAGGTAAAGAATGCACTACAGATTGTGTCAGGTAGCTTTCTTTGGCATGTAGTTTGGTGGAGGCCCTCATGATGGAGATAGCCAAACAAAGAGTATGGAGAAATGAGAACCCTGTTTTGAATGGTATTTAACACTGCCCTTCTCAACACCCCGCTGTGGACATCCTTGCTAACTCAGCAGGTCCAAGAACTTAGCAGCTCACCGAAGCAGTGTTATTTGTGCTTCAGAGTTATTTATGGATGAGAGATACAGCAGAAAAACTGTGACTTTTTTGTCCCTATTAAAAAAAATGTGTAAAATGTGTAAAAATGTTAATTAGTTTCCAAGAAGTAAACTGGATATATCTTTGTTGTGGTGTTTACCTTTTTATTATTTGTTTGAAGCATTAATACTCTCTAAATAAAAATCCCTGATTTTTTTAGCAAGTATGTTATAAAAATTTTTTAAAAGGCTTGTGGATTTTACACTAACAAGTGTCTTCTATAAAATTACATAAATGTGGCCTAAAAGATAAATTCCTGCAGAATTTCTTTGTAGATTTTAATTGGTGTATTTATTTGACAATGATTTGATTATTGAATCTTTGTTTGGAATTGTTTTCTTACACTATGAAATAAGTATGTGGCATTGTTTTACTCTTCTTTTGACACCACTGAGATGAGATTATTTTGCCATTGACAACTCTGATCTTTGCATCATTTTTTTCAGCTGACTTCCTTAATTGATTACTACTTTGGTGTTGGAGCCTGCAGCATAGCTCTCCAGAATTCTGCTGACACCAATCGATTAATGTGAAAGTGTTAGTTAGTGATTTCATCTAAGAAACATTCAAAACCGTGTCAGTACTTGGTTCTTAAAGGCTGCCAGATCATTGGATTTTGTTATTTTGAACATGTTAGTTTGGGTTAACAAGAATTTCCCTGGAGAGACAACAATAACAAAAAACCCCCAACAAAGCAAAAACAAACAAAAAAAAACACCACACAAAACCCTCACCAAAACCAACAACAACAACCAAAAAAAAAACCCCAAAACAAAAAGAGAAAAAAATACCCAACACCTTGAAATTACTCATGTGAGAAGAACAGATTTTATTGAATCGTACGTTAATATACTGTACATGCACATGCCTTAATATTTAAAAGACTGTTTTAAAATATGTTCTTATTAATATTTAAGGTATCTCTGAGGAATTTATAAAAATGCTTCAACAGAAACTATTTTTTTTTATGTTTACCTGGGGAATTTTTGACAGCAGTGTAACTCTGAGCACCCCGCTAGCAAGTCTGTGCCAGTCTGCCACTTTCTTTCCTGCCGTAGCTTCCATATTTGCTTAGCAGCTTTGCATAGCTAAGCAAATTTTTAAAATGAACCTGCATTTTTTTTCCTTTTTTGTTCTAAATATGTTCAGAAAAATACTGTTGTTTTATACAATTCCTCAGAGTAATTCTGTGTTATGGATCAGAACTCACTGTTCAATATTGCACATAAGATGAGAGAAGTAAAGTTTCTTTTTAAGCTTGATGTTAAATTTTGAAAGCATGTTTTGCTTTTATTTCTTGGTGGAGTTTTTTTAGGATGACTTTTTAAAACAACATAGATTTTTACAGTGTGCTAGGCTTTGTGTATGCTACTTGTGCATCAGTAAAACATCTCTGCCTGATTTTCTAGGGATGGTTGTGGAGAGTACAAGTTAGTTAATTCCAGTGAGCATCCTGTTACCACAGGCTTTGTTTGTACAGAAGGCAAACTATATCAGTTGCCTCTACAGCAACATCAGAACCAACAAAGTACTGTGGTCAGTGTCATATCCTTATATTCAGATGGGCCAGAACATAGATAGGCATGCACACACGTGTGTGTGGGTGCAGATACACAGAAGCACGTGTATGTCTCAGCATTGGCAAAATTTATTGCATTGTATTGCTGAAGGGTCTGTTCAAGTTTCAGTGAGACGTGATGTTTTAGTGCTGTGGATGATGGAATGAGAGTATCCCTATTTAAATTTGCCATTGACACCAAGGTGGAAGTGACTGTGAGCATGCTGGAGAGCAAAAGTAGAGTTTAAAATAGTTTTGGTAAGTTGGTAAGTTTATTTAAGAAAGGAAGATGGGATGCTAACTCAATAGGAACTGGTGCCAAATGTTACACTTAGCAAAAAATAATCAGTTACATGGAGTAACATCCAAAAGATTAGACAACAGATATTCCTGTAAGGATCTGGGGGTTATTGTACATCTCAAGCTGGCCATGTCACAAGGCAAATGCCTATTGGAGTTTCAAAAGATTAATGTAATAAAAATGTCAATGATGTGGAGTGTATACTAAGTATGGAGTACTCTGTCCAGTTTTTTTAGGTACTGTATGCTGAGAAATATGTGAGTGAGAAAAAGTGTAGGCAAAAGAAGGCAATACAGGAGCACATACAACAAGCTACATTGCTTTCTAGACCTCTCATCAATTTGAAGGAACTCTATAGATCAGGAGCTCTTTAGACTGAAAATAAAATGGTGGGTAGGAACCACATGACAACCTCCAGAAAAAAAAAAAAAAAAAAAAAAAAAAAAAAAAAAAAAAAAAAAAAAGAAGAAGAAAAAAAAAGCTGTTGAATAACAGAGGCAGTTGGTCTGTGTATTGACAGTGTTGTGGTCTTATGCTGTGCAGTTACCTATCCTGCCCAGCAGAAGTACAGAACTAATTATGAAATAGTCCTGAATCCTAATGATACTACAGACCAGAACATTCTTCAGGCACAGGTATGGAAGCTTTGTCTGTACAAGGCTTAGAAGTTTCTGTCAAGGGTAAGAAGTACAGTTGGTACTGTACTGGAGACAGCAGGAAGAACCAGGTAACTCCAAGAAACACAGAGCCAGAATAGATCTCAAGCTCCTTTTTCTGAGCCCCTCCTTGACACTTGGCTGTCATCCTTTGCATTATTTCACAAATGTTGTTTGTATCCATCCCCTAACCTTTTATCGCTTATAAATTCTGTGACTTTCTGAAACTCTCATTCAAGAGTCCACACAGAGTAATTCTTTCTCTTCTCCTGGGAAATGCAGAAGCATCTCATAATGGGACAGTTGCTGAAACAATCATGGACTTCTCCAACTCTGTTTCTTCATGTAAGAGAAAAAACATAATTTGTTAATTGGCCCAGGTAAGCCTTTTTCAAGGTCTTCCTGGGAGGTAAAAATTCTAGGCTTTTCCCCCATTTTTAGCTAATATTATTCATTAAAGCATTTGTGTTTGGTATGTATCCTGTTTAGTGCTTCAGAATTGGACTGCATGTGTCTGGTTCCCTAACTGTAAATGTACATAGCAATGAAGGGAGGTGCAGAACATCAGGGCTGACATCTCCCTCTATAAGTTAGTCAAAAAACTGCAAATACTCAGTGCTACTTCAGTCAGTATGCCTCTTCCTGTGTATAGTATTTGCCACAAAATGAAAGCTTTCTAAGTGTTTAAATTGCTAGATGTGTGGCGTTTTAAGCGATAACTAGATTGGTGGCTTAGCTGTGAAGCAAAAAGCAGAGCAGGGACAGGAGGGTTAGGAGTCCCATCAAAGGTCTGAGTCTCTAATCCCAGTCCTGCTCACAGATATGTTTCACCTCAATCCTGTCACATCTGAAGGGCATGAAGATAGATTGTACAAGTTAGAAGGCTTTTCAGGCTTACTAGATGACAGAAATAACAGAATTTGTGCCATTTACTGCTGAGTTTTTTTGGTGGCTGACAAAAAAATTGTATTTTTAAAAGATTATTTCAGAGGGATTTGTAGGGCAACAATTTTTTGCCAAATTATATACCTTTTTTGCAGAACTTGCTGTAAGTATCACCTAGTCTTGCATTTGATTAATGAATTACATACATATATTTAATATTGTGGGAAGAATTGCTGCTTTGTCAGTGTATGCTCAAACATCAGCATTATCTTAATTTCCTGATGTTTCTTGCATATTCCCTGGTAATGCAGACCTTGTCTCTGCCCTGGTGCAGGAGGCATGATGTGATGACTCTCAGTAGCAAGTTCCTTTTTGCTTGTTCACATGTGCTTTCTGTTAGGCACTACTATGATCCGTTCCATGATGTGACCATGTGCCTTGCCAGAAGTGGAAGACAAAGCAATGCCAAAGAATAGTCCTCTGCCACTTGCCATTCTAGTTCTCTCTTAGAGAGAGAACTACTTGGCTACTCTTAGCCAAGGACATACACAGATAGTTCAGTTTCACTTAATTCTAGATTTATGCAATCCACTTATTGCTCATGTTTAGATGTAACTTTTTACCCTTCACATCATGGAAATCATCAAAAAATCTTCTGCAGTTTCAGCAAGAATAGTACCTTATAACAGAAGGGTTGGTGGAAAATATTGGATGCACAGCAGTATGATGATGTGCCACTGTCCTGAACACTAAATAGAAAACTCTCATATTTCACTGCTGTCTTTCTCATTAGTCGGGGGTTTGATGCTAAGTGATTTAAATATCCCTAGTATGCAAGAGTCATGGTCACTGACAAGGGATATGATTACAGTGATTTTTTTTATTATTATTCCTCATAGCTCAAATAGGCTATTTCTGTACTTCACAAGGTAAAAGGGTGAGATTATGCTGGGCAGCATGATAAGGCAACACAAGTCAACATTTACTCAGTCCCCAGTTATAGACCCAGTTTTACCTCCTACATTACAAAAGATTTTCATTTCTTGTTTGTACAGAGTAAAACATGATTCCATTTACAAATTGTGAACAGACTTGCAGAAGAGCATTGAGAACTAATTTATCATTCCCCAGAGAATGCAAGTTTGTAGCTAGGTAAGCTATTTTATGGCTGGCATATATTGACTGTCAGCCTTCCCAGAGGCACTGGATCCTGCAAGCACTAAGGACACAAGATTTAGCTTTGATTACTGACTAACCTCCTTCTGAATGTTTTTAACCTGAGAACTCTGTGCATGCATGGACTGCTCAGCTGCTAGTGGAGACCAGATGAGACAAGGTACCATGAGAGCATACTTGGGAAAGGAGCTGAGGAGGGAAGTCTCCAAGTCAGCCACATTTGGTTTTGTACCCATGAAGTCAAACTTTAGGTTTGCTCTGCTGTACAGAGATGAGGGGTTTGAAACTAAAACAGGTAAGAAGCTGTAGTTTGATCATATAGCCTTCTGACATAGTAGTATGTTTGGTACTGAAGCTGGCTTGGCAATAGCTTTGGTACTTTCTACTACCACAGAGAGGGAGTCAAGGTTCCAAGTAGACTTAGGGCCCTCTTCTGGTATAGACAGCTTGGAAACGTAAAATGTGTTCCTGCATATAATCATGAAATGGTTTGGATTGGAAAAACTGGATTTAAAAATCATTTAATCCAACTCTTTACCATGGGCAGGGGCACCTTTCACTAGATCACATTCCTGTTTATATTATAGATTCAGACTGACCTTTGACACTTCCAGTGGTGGCATATCCACAGCTTCTCTGCTCAACCTGTTCCACCACCCTCATCATAAAAAAGAAAAAAATTCTTCCTTGTTTCCAGTCTAAATCTACACTCTTAAATTAAGATTTAGAGTTGCCACTTGTCCTGTCACTATAAACCATGGTAAAATCCATCTTCCCTGTAAGCCCCCATTATGTATTGAAAAGCCACAAAACAATCTCCCTGGAGCCTTCTCTTCTTGGGCTGAACAACCACAACTCTTTTCCTTTACAATTCTTCACAGCTGTCTGGTCAATTCTGTGTCCCTTCTCTGGACTTGCTCCAAGAGATCCATGTCTTTCATGTCTCTGAGGACCCAAGCACATTAGGTGGAATCTTACCAGAGCAGAGAGGGAGAATCTCCTCCTTCTTCCTGCTGACCATGCTGCTCTTGATGCTGCCAGAATGCAATTTCTGGGCTGTGAGTGCTGGGTTGTGCCCAACTTTTCATTCATCAGTAGCCCAAATTCTTTTTTGCAAGGCTGTTCTCAACCAATTCATACTCCAACCTGTATAGATACTGAGGATTAACCAAACCTATGTTTGCTCTTGGCCATGTTGAATTTTATGATGTTCATATGGGCTCACTTGTCAAGCCTGTCAAGGTTCCTCTGGATGACATTCCTTCTCTTCAGCAAATGAACTGCACCACTCAGCTTGGTGTTTGGTTCAGTTTTGTTTAGAGGGCACTTATAAGGCCTGGGATCAAACATGAGCAAGACCAACCACAATGGTAGAATGTTTGCTCAATGAATAATGCAAAGATCTTGAGGAATAAGTTTTTAATTATCACTTGAGGCAACCCTAGTGGGATTGATTAAATTGTACATGGACAGGATTATTTCTTGAGTTCTGTGACTATGGAGGTCTTCACTTCTAACCTCAATGGCTTTGTTATATTTCTTTTGATGGAATAATGCCTAAATTTGTACTTCACAGATGTTGTAGTACTCACTATTTCAGTAGAAACAATAGAAAAGTTCACTGTATAGTTTGAGCTGAGTTACACGCTTCTTAAATGTTTTATAGCATGTCACTATTGGTATTTTTTTTTTCTTTTTTTTCTCCTTTGTGTAACATTGTAAATATTTAAATACGGTTCCCAAAAATAAAATCTCTCTAAAATGCTGAGTTCCTGTTGAAGACTCTAGGGATTTGGTGTACTATGTTAGAACTGGTTGAACGCATTTTAAAAATAACTTGTGGCTGTAATTATTTGCTTCAACGGTTTGACTAGTGGTCAGAAGTAAGAGCCAGGCTGCAGGTCAGCCTGCTGGTGGCTACTGAAACAGCTTGAGGTCCAGTTTTTGCTTATGGACCTAGAGGCTAACTTAGCTACTCCTGAGCAGCCTTTTCTGTAAGCTCCTAGTATGAGCAAATTTTGACCAACATTGGACTGACTTGGTTTAAATGCTATGGAAATTTGCAGTCATTACAGAATATTCCTTTTTAATTAGCAGAAATTTTGAAGCAGAGAAATTACTTAAGCTTTCTAAGCAAACATTTTCCTCAGAAGAGGGAATCAGTACTGTTTTGTCTTACTAGGTTGTTGGGATTACTCCTAGATGAAGTGAAGTCAGAAGCAAATACTTGTTTTGTTTGTTCTGTTTGTTCTGTCTACTGCATTTTATGTTGTAATCCTGTGTTTGTTACTAAAAAGTCCAATGGTCAAAGGAATGAGTTTAGAATTCACACTTAGATTAATTTTGCTGTTTTCTAGTTCTTGTTTCTAGCTGGGTTCTGATCCCAGTACGTGTATGTGTGTCTAATAGATATTTATAAATATAAGAGAACATTCAGTACTACAAATAAACAGCATACCCTTCTTTTACTTTCCTGTTAATGTACTCATATTAGTGCTAAGATCTTTAATAGATACTCCTACAGCATTAAAATAATAAAATAATGTATTAGATGATAAACTGTGTGTGTTATGGAGCACTATTGATTACGTCACTTAAGAGTTCGGCGTTAAAGCAGACAGTATTTAGACAAATGATTAAATGCTCTTGTGACTTGCTTTTTATGTATAAAACAAAAGTAGCAAACAAAATCTGAGTGATAGGGGCTTGTTGTAATTCCTTTTCATGTTCAAATGTGAATGCATAGGAAGTATACATTTTTCTCATTTAGAAACATCTAATACACTAAAGTTTGTTTCTTCTGGGTGGTTGTTAAGTTTCTTTTTTTCTTTTGTAAAAATTCTTCATAATAATATGGTTTTAAGCTATAGATACGGGTATATAGGTACTGTTCTTTATAGGCCATCTGCTTGATAATTTTGGGTATTTATAATAACCAAAAGTTTAAAAGGCCATAGGAAGCACTGGAGTACTTTTGCCTCTATGAAGTTACTAGTAGTCATTTGGTAGCTTAAATAAGGTGTGTGTGCTCATCCTGAGGGTTGTCCATGTAAGTTAGGTCAGATTCAGTCCTTGGAGTGATGATGGCTCTTGTTGGTTTGTACCTTTGCTGGGGTGCCTAACAGACCAGTAGGGGTCACTCTATGCATTGAATTTAGGGAATATGTTGGTAATTTTAATTACTCTTTTTTTAATTGCATATGCTAGCACACTTAAAAAGAAGAAATCCTAGAGAAGAATCCTAGTAATTTTTAATTAAATTACTGTTTTTTCTTTGAGCTGTACAAAGCATGTACAATAGTTAATGTTTTATAAGCTAATTTAGGGAGCATGGCTATATCACATGTTGGACAGTTAGAAGAGTCTTTGAGAGAGTCTTCACAGTTTGCTGAAAGACAGTGTGCTGAAAAGGAAGCGATTCTGGTTGGGGTTACTGTATTTCCATGCCCCAACTCCATAAAAGAGTCAAGAAAGTCTGGTGAGGCATGTCAATGTGCCATGTAAATGCTTCAATAATGCAGTCTTCCATTTCTCTCAAAGTCAAAGTTTAAGGCCGTTTTTAAAACTCCAGCAGAAGGATATTAAGCATATGTGCATCTGTTAAATGAAATAGATGAGTGAAGATATCCTGGTCTTCTAAGTCAGGCAGTTAATTGTGCAACTAGTTGATGATCAATGCGGTCACTTCAAACCAATATATAAGATCCATCTGTTTCAGTTTTTCTCCAGTGGCAGTGTTGTGAAATATATCTTTCCCTCCTGCACTCTTCTAAAATCTATATCTTAGATTTAAAATGTTTTCTGTATAAGATTAAAGAAAGCTGAAAATATCTTAATGCTTGTGGAAGGACATAATCCTTTCTTAAACGTGGCATTTGTCCAGTTTTAAATTAAAGATTGAGATTTGTACTTCGTAATACTTTCTTTACAAAGATTTCTTAATGAGGGATGCATTGCACATTTTGATGGAACTAGCTATGCTATCTATATTCCTATCCTTTCCATGACCTCTTCCACACTTATTGCATTAGTTTATGTACTTTTGTTTTTCTGTGCTGCAGTTGCGCGCAGGACCTCAGGTGTTATTTCAAAAGAGTTGGAAGCCATGGAGAATCTTCAATGTGAATGGTCTGTGAAAAAAGCTCAGCAAAAATCACTCCATACCTAGTGGCTTAGCTGAAATCCAGGACCTGAGAGTTCAGTTTCTGACTCAGGCAAGTCACAGTGGTCTTGTAGTTTGCTTCCGAAAAGCATACGTAACCAGGTGGAGTCAGGTGAAACACAGATAGAGAGTAAGAACATATTTCTAATATTCATGATCTTTGCTTCAGAGGCTGCCTGTAAGGATAAAGTGATTAATTTCAGTAATACTGGCACAAGATTGGAGCAGAAAAAGTAAGAGCAAGGTAGTAAGGACCAGCATTTGCTTGTTTTTCTGTGCCTGATGAGATTTGCTTAATTTGAGTGATAAGGGTATCTGAAAACTTGTGCTGATCACTTTTGCATTCATTGCACTTTGACAAGAAATCAAAAGATTGGCTCAAGTGTATGTCTGTCTCCATTTTTTCAGTGAAGTGGTGGAAATTCTATTTATGTTGGTAATTTTTATTCTAGTAAAGAGTATTGTTTCTTCTTTTTGTTAACTGTTATCTCTTTACTTAGAAGTGTGTAGCAGGGAAGAAAGGGAAAGGTGAAGAAATATGTGATAAGAAGAGTATTGATCTTTTCCTTGTATTCTTAGTTCATAAAACTGGTACTTTGTTTCTTTAAGTAGTCCAAAAATTGGTATCTTACAAGCAGGGAAATATCTTTAAATGACTATGCTGTATTTTCAATCGGAATGGAATAACAAATTTTGTAACCCTGTAACATAAAAACTATTAGCATCTTTCCAGCAAAAGTTACTTGAATTCACAAAATTAATTCAACTTTAGTGTGTTTTTTTTAGTGAGACTGCTTGTTTTTCCTTCTTGCAGTATTTTTTCTCTGCATTTCCAGTTGAAGTAATTATGGCTTAAATTTATCAAGCCATATTAAATGTATTATTAAGGCTTTTCTTTCTTCTGTCTGCCCCCAGGTATACTAGTTGTTCTGGTCATCTAAGCCTAACATATTTTAACGCCTTTATATGGAGCTTTTATTTCTCCAAAACTGATCTTTGGAAGAAAAGCTTGCTCTCTTTTTCACAGAATCATAGAATGTTTAAGATTGGAAGGGACCACTGGAGGTCACTTTGGCCAATCTCCCTGTGACAGGATGGTCTTATAGAGTACCTTATTCAGGATTGTGTCCAGATGGCTTTCAAATATCCTGCAGTGAGGGAGACTCCAAAACCTCTCCGGGCAATTTTTCCAGTGCTCAGTCACTCTCACAGTGAAGTTCTTCCACATGTTCAGGTGGAACTTCCAGTGTATCAGTTTCTGCCTGTTGCTTGGCACCATCAGGAACAGCCTGGTTCCTTCCTCTTGGCATTCTCACTTCCGATACTCCTGATATATTGGTGAGGTCCTCTCTTAGCTGTCTCTTCTCAAGGATGAACAGTCCCAGCTCCCTCAGCCTTCCACGTAAGAGAGATTCTCCAGCCCCCTAAAAACCTTCGAAGCCCTCTGTTGGCCCTACCCCAGGAATTTCAGTCTCTCTTGTGCCAAGGATTCCACAGGAAGTAGTGGAGATCAGGCACAGTTGCTTTTGGCCCAGTGCACCATAATGTGGCTTCTTGTCCAGCTCCAGATCCCCACCAAAATAAATTCAAATTATTTTCAAATTAATTTCATATACTTTATTATCTTTTATTATGTTTATCATAACTTTAAAAGAGTGAACGTGTGAGTATTTCTACCTCTTTGGCTGATGCATACAGCAAAATTCTACAGTAGCTTTACAGTATTGTTGCTAACATAATAGTACAAAGAGCTTCAGTTAGGTAATGCCAGTACTTACTGCAGCACATTACTTAACATGACCTGCAGATGATTTATTCTAATGGTTAATGATAAATGAGTAGTGATAATTGGGAGATTATAGGGTTTGGGGTTTTTTTGTGGGTATTTTTGGGGGTTTTTTTGGTTTTTTTTAAAGAAGTATTTGGTTACAGCAAATGGTTGTATCAATGATTACTTGTGTTAATTTTTGCACCTTTTTCTTGAAAAACGCTATCTATTTGGAGTGAGAATGAAATGAGTCTTGGAGAGTTCAGGGGTTTGATATGAATTAGGAATATGACAAATATCACCACATTGAACTATATTTTCACACAGCAACCTGGTGAATGAGATAACAGAAAAAAACCAACTAAACCATTCATTTGTTTCTTCATCCATAGAGAAAAGATGGACGCTCTTCAAAGTATATCCAAAAAATGTTTTTTAAAGAATGTTGACGAAATGACCAGATTTGTATGTTCAGACCAGATAAGGGGAACGGATTATAAGATCTGAGAAGATCAAAATATTTTACCACTTTATTGACTGAAACAGTATTTCTGTGGTTTCTTTTAAACATATGATTCCTTTTTTTGTCTATGTACTGATTTTCTGTAGGTACATTACAAATTTTGATTCTATGTAGGCTTTTCTTGAATTACAGATGTATCAATTTACCTTTTTTAAACTCAATCTCATTTTCAAGTATTGAAAATGCTTGTATTTAACATGAAAAGCTTAAAACTTTACTTTAAAAAAAGTAAAAAATGGTACAATAAAAATTTAAAAAAAGAAAAGGATTTCAAAGGCCCAAGCCATAATGTAACTGAGAATTGGTCAGTCAAGCCACCTAAAGATGGTGAAAAGACATGTTACATCATACAATAGTAAATGTCATACTGATTTTGGAAATTATTCCTTGTACACTGAACTTTTTACAGAACAAAAATTGATAATTTTGTCAAGGAGCAGAGTAAGAAGACTGATTCTGAAGGAGGCATCAAAAAGTGACACTGCTGAAGTTGTCATAGATGCTCAATGTGGATTCCTTTTGAGTCATGTGCCTTCAGTGCAAAGATGAACCCCTGCTTAAAAGAGCCTTCCTAAGTGATGTTTTCCAATGGAAAACAGAACAGGTTGATACAGGTTGTAGTGTTTTATGCTTTGGAGTTCAAAATTTCAGAGAGAACTGTAAATTACTGCAAAATAGTGAATACTGTAATGTTTGTGACAACATGGATTTGTTTTCCTTAGCTTTCAGGATACCTTTTAGAAATGTTGGATTCTTGGTGTATTGTGAACCTTTTAGAAGACAACAGTCTATGACACTACAATCTATACTTATTCACTAACAAAGAAAGATGCCTCTAATGCATAATGAATCCAGGTATCAGTTTTTTTTCTTTTGACTTTGACTTTAACTCCACTGAGTTTAACTAAGAAAACAGAAAAGTCATTGCTTCAGTTCGGTGTGCCTGTCCAGGAAGAAGTGATTATACTGCTACAGGCATGCTTTGAGCAATGGCTTGAGCATTTACCCAGTTCATATATCCCTGTCATAAAGAGTCAGTTTCTGTTGTTTTGAAGTGATGTAGCTTTCTGTGAATTATTCACAGGGAAGAAAAGGTCTTCTGTGCCATCTAAAACAGAAATAAATGCCTGTGATACATGTTTTTGTGTAACAAAATCAAGGAATATTAAAATGGTGCCCTAAATATAAGCAAGCCATTTGTGTTATCGCGTGCTACAGTTTGGATCTGCCATAGAAAAATAAAAGCTGAATCTAAAAGAAATTAAGTAATAACATTGTCAGATTGTTTTTAAAGTTGTTTTACGTTACCTAAACACTGAAAGAGTGAAGTGTGTTCATCGTAATTCACTTTCAAATTCTGCACATACTTTATACATCACTATGTCAGCAGCCTGTTGTACAGTCTCTGTTTCCATTTCTCTTAGCTCTTGTTCTAATAGGATAGAAATGTATGGCTTGATATTTTTCCGGAGGGACTCCAAGATATTAGCACAATTTGGGAATTATTAATACTGAAAAGTGTTTCCTTAATTTTCAGGGTGACTTCATTGAATGAAGATAGATGTTTCTTGTGCTTTGGATAGGTATTTTACAGTTCAAATAAAACTAATAGTTTTAGATCCCGGGTTAAGTTAAAGGTAGATTCACTTGCAGATTTTTTGTTTTTCATAATTGGTTAGGAATTGCTGCTGCCACCAGCATCAGTGTCAAGGCTTTCAGCCCAGATATTTATGCATGTCAGACAACTGAGATGAAGAGAATTTCCTGTTTTCTGTATAAGCACAAAGTACAAAGACCAGACTTGGGAGGAACAAAATGTAATTTGTCTTCAACTTCTTGTCTAAAGATAGCATTCTCTTGTAGTCCTTTTGATAATTTTGAATTATCAAGAATGAATAAAAGCTTATGCAGTAGAAGATTTTACAGAAGAATATAGAACACTTCTTTGTTTTCTTTGTTTAAAAAAACCCTCAGGGCTAAAATAAGTTTCATAAATATATCTAAAATCGGATTCTGTCTATCCTTTTACATTGTCTGTGGTACTTCCTCTTTCCTTCCCACTAACTTCAAGATTATAGACAGTTTGCTTTTTAGACATTTGGCACGATATGCATTGAATCTATGACTGTTTCTTTATCTTCCATTTTCCCTTTAGATCTGTACATATTAAATATGCATGGTTTTGTGTATGTGCAAACAAATGCTGACAGCTAGCCATAGCATCTGAGATGACACAGTTTCTTTTAGATGCAGACTCAGCTAGCTGTGAAAAATGCTGAAGATGTATTTGTAAGCTGTTTGCTATGAATGAGTTCTTGGTTGCATTTTTTGTAATCATTGCAAATATTGGCTTCTGGGCTGAAATTTTCCATCACAAATAGTTAGTACACATTGGAATTCTTAAGGTTCAGTGAGATAATTCATCTACTTCTGAGAAGAAAAAAACAAAAAACAAACCAACAAAAAACTCCCAACAAATGAGGAAATTGCTTTGCCAGAATTAATTAAATAAATTTGATGGTGTAACAGTTGTATTGCGTTATTTTTTCCCCTCTTTGGAGTGGGAATTAGCAAGTTTTGTTGGAGTGGGAAGAGTAATTGCTTTCTACCTGTAGCTTCATTCAGTCTTAGCCAGATGACTTCTGAAAGTCTCTGTTTACCCCAGGTTTTTTTGAGTCTGAAAGCAAAATTCTTTTAGATTTTCCGAAGAAAGTGCATTACAAGAACACCAGGAAAAGAACAAGACACTTCTAACTGTTATTGTTTTTGTCTGAAAGAAGTTTTGGTGATAACAACTGGACTGAAATTTAGCAAGACTGCTGTCACATTTTTCCTTTGTCATTAATGAGTTGTACAGATGAGTATATATTGTTTCTACTGTGAAATAGCAGAAGATGTATTCTGCTTGTTTAAGACATTATTCACATGTATTTCTCTGTTATTTTTGAAGCTTATATTTCTCTACTTGTGTGAGATTTGGATTTGGTCAACCTCTGGTTTCATACTGCTTGCCTAAATCAAGGTCTAGGAAATGCCTTCTCTGGTAACTGTGCCTTTTAGCTCTTTCTCCTTGAAATGGAAAGAAATTTCTATGTCTGAGGTGGTGAATAATTTTGTTTTGAATCAGAAGTATTTGTATTAATTTATAAGCAGTTAGACTGAGTGCAAGGCTTAACTTAGTAAGGTTGAACATCACTTACCTGCTGTAAAGAGCAACTTTTGTCCATCAGCATCTTTTCTACTTCTGGATTTTTTTCTTGGAAACAAAAACCTACTGCTGCTGCCTTCTGTAAGATATGGAATGGAAAGAAAGTTCTTCTGATGTCTGTGTGGAACCCCTAGAAGTTTCATGACTTCAAGCCCTTCAGCTACTACTTGTAACATTATGGCTTTTTTTTAATCACTGCAGTTTACTTAGTGCTAACATTGTCCTGAATTTTCCAGTTAGACTGCTAATGCAAATACAGATTCTGTAAGAAATGGTTGTGTAGTGTAATAATACACTGACAGGTTACTCTATGGAAAACTAGTTTTCTGTTCAAAATAACAAAAGAAGAAAGTAATGAAAATAAGAAAATTAATATTTTAGCTGCAGGACAGTATGGAGAGCCTCTGCTTATGAATGCCTCAGCATTTAAATCAATACAGTTTGAAAGACTCTCATACAAGTTGATATAATAACCTCTGAAATACTAATGATGAGTTATCACTTCCACTGGGAAACTGTACCGGTCCCAAGCATAAATGTGGTCATTTAAAATGTCTTTACTAAGCAGCACAGTATTCTGCAGAACTAAATCTCAAGCAGATCTGGCTCCCTAAATGGTAATTCCATCTTTTTTTAAAAGGTCAGCTCAATTAGATTTTGGCAAGATTGAGTCTTCAGTGTCTCTTATTATATTCATCAGGACACATTGGCTGGTAGTTTGCAAGTGTTCATGAGCAAAACAGGTTAGTAATATATTGGGACCAGTACAAATAGATTGTCCTCATCACTGCATAGATGAAACACTCATGAGAACTGTGCAGTTCTTTAAACACTAGTGGCATGATATAATGAAGTTGTATTCCATTAAGCGCTTGTATATTAGGGAGCAAAATGTCATCACCTGAGTGTGGCTGCATTTCTGTGATACAACCTCATCTGTTCCGTCAACCAGTTTTGCTCTGATCAATAAGCAGTTTTCTGTGGCCTTTCACTACTGTCAGATGTCATTGAATGATGTAAATACACATCAGAAACTAGAAACTTGACAGCTCACCTAGACTAAAGAGAGAAGTGTGAGAGGGGGTGTACTGCTGGGATAGACAGAAATGACAGCTGATGTCTGCTGTGTATAAATGATTTGATATTGCTACAGACAAGATTTTTCATTTTCCACAAGCATGCAACAAAGTGATTCTGACTTGTACAAGTCAAATCATTCAAAAAGACCAAAGAGAATAAAAAAGATTTTTATATTGCAGGACAGCACTGAACAGAATGGCCCACTTACAAATCACCTTTTTTTTTATTCTTGCCTTTTGGCACTAAATCTTGGGTCCTACTTGATGCTAAAATGAAGGAAGAACAAGTAAATATTAGAAATGTTCTCCTAGGCAGCATACAATGAGTAAAATATCTATTCATGCTAGCATATTCTTTCAAAGCATTGGAGAACTCACTTCAATATTTCATTACAGAATAAAAAAACTGTAGGTATTTTGGTTACTTGTGTTGTTTTTCGGTTGTGAAAAAGCTTAACAATACTTTCAAAAATGGTGGTAGAGGACTAACTATAAAAACAGTTATATTCTATAGTGGGGAATTGTAGCTGAAATGTGCAGGGTTTTTTCTAGTTTGAGGTCTTTTTGATACACATCATGATTCCAATGAGGATCAACTGCCAGGAGTTAAGATGAAGAGGAAAGAGTTTAGCACTATTCAGTGTTTAATTTATAGTTGCTGTATTATGGGTCTTGTACTGTGGAACATACTTACTCCTATTTTACCATGAAGAAGAAATTTACAATGTGGGTGCCAGAACACAGTTTTCTGTCCAGAGAGGAAATTTCTGTAATAGGTGGATGGGGGTAGGTAAACATTTAAGCTTTTTGAACAGATGCATGATATTTGGCCTTTCATCTTGAGGGTTGATTTAATCCTTCCTATGCAGTATATATATATACTGCCATATATATGTCTTTTACTATATTTGCTGCTATGTAAGAAGCAAAATATGGAAGTCATGATTTTAAAGAGAAACTAAGCATGTTAGTAAAATAAAATCTGTTTCTAAAATAATCTTTGCAGTTTATAACTTAAAGTAATACCTGCTGATGTGTTAATAGAGCAATCTGAACTCCAGCCTACTTGTAACAGCAATGTCACTGATAGCAGCTTTCACTCTACCTTACTTTCCTGGACACTGTTAAAACTGCTGAGAAAGTGAGAGTATTATCTCTGTGTGATGGTGTGTGCATGTGCATACAGGAATGTCATGGAGTTCACAGCCTGTACCTCCACTCCAGTGAGACCCCACCTACAGTGCTGCATCCAGTTCTGGAATCCCCAGCACAGGAAGGACACCAGCCTGTTGGAGTAAGTCCAGGGCAATGGCACAAAGATGATCAAAGGGATGGAGCACCATTTCTATTAGGAAAGGCTGAGAGAATCAGAGATTGTTCAGCCTAGAGAAGAAAAGATTCTGGAGTGACCTTCTAGTGACATTTCAGAACCTAAGGGGAGTCTACAAGAAAGCTGAAGAGGGACTTCTAACAAGGGTGTGTAGTGATAAAACAAGGGACAACGGAATTAAACTGAAAAAGAGCAGATTGAAATTAGACATAAGAAAGCAAATATTTATTGTGAGTATAGTAAGGTACTGGAACAGGTTGTCTAGAGAAGCTGTGAATGCCCTGACCCTGGAAATGTTCAAGGCCAAATTGAATGGGACCCTGAGCAATCTGGGCTAGTGGAAGGTGTCCCTGCCTATGGCAGATGAGTTTAGAACTATGTGATCTTTATGCTGCCTTCCAACCCAAACTCTTTTGTGATTCTTCAACACCTTTGCTGCCTTAGTAATGTTGTCATGCTTTAGTGTTCTTATCCAGTACACTAAACTATAATTTATATGAAGCCTGTGCTTCTGCTGTGTCAGGTTTTGGCCATGTGCCACGAGGTCAGTGCTTATGTACTGGAGATTAGGTCTTCAACAGTCACTGGCCAAACTGTTCATATATACCAGGATGTCTGAGCTAAGAAGCCTGGATTCAGAGCAGGTGTCATGATTCCCCTTGACTTTTGGAGTTCTTAGTTTGGGCATTCGGGTTTCCATCACCTCTATCTCTGAGGGGTTTTCTGCAGGGCATTCAGACAATAGTTTTCCTCATCTGGAACACTTTAAACAGGTTTCTTGAGACTGGCATGAAACTTGGTTAAGAATAGCCAAGCATAACCACTCTAAATTACCTGTATTCCCTGTTTTCTCAGACATCAGATCATACCTTTTCTTTATACTGTCAATTATTTGGTGCTTTGTTTTGTATACAAGGAATGACCAGGTGCTCACCTGCCATTATAAATTCATGAGGAGCACAATGAAATACAAACTATGTGATGCATATCTGCAATTGTTACTCTGCTAGCATATTTCATTTCAGTACATTTACTAAAGAGAGCCTGCTGGACCGCTCTGTGTAGGCTGATGTTTATTTTAAATAAGAAAATTATTTTGGGTTTATTTCTAATTTGCCTCATGAAGTCACTCAGAACCAGTATTGTGGTCTTGCAAATAAAAAATGTCACTTTTTCTGATACAAAAACAACCAAACAATATTAGTGTGCGTACAATAATGGTAACAAAAAGAGTGATGTCACGGTGCAGCTGTTAGGCAGGACTTTGATAACTAAATTCATTGTGACGAGGATATTATCCACTTTTTTGAGGGGTAGAAAGGGAGATGATTGACTTTTGGAGTGGAGAAGGTCATTACACAGCCGGAAGATATTCTATATGCAGTCTTTTATGTCTGGACTCAAATCTTGATAATTTTTCAAATTCTCTAGAAACTAGCAAGAGGGTTCTAGGGCTCTGCTTCAACTTAGCACCTGCCTGTGCTTTAGGATACTTTATAGGCTTAGACCAATCTAATGTAATTATCTTTTTTTTTCTTTTTCTTTTTCTTTTGTTTTTTTTTTACTTAGTTCCTTATACTGACAAGTGAGATTAGATACCTCATAGCCCAGTACAACACCTCCAAATACTGTAACCTCCAGAACACATTGAAAATCCCCCTAAAGAGAGGGTATAAAATTTCCATTGTTTGCAGATCCATTCTGGATCTGATATTTGTAAGATTCTTCTCAGAGCTATTTCTGCTGTAGTTTTGAAATACACGTGTGATTATAGTGCATGGGGCAGTGATAAAAAGATTAAAACTCATCTGTGGTAACAGATGGTTGTGTGGTGGCCCCAAACATGTAGCAATTTTCCATACTGTTCTTTTTCTCTCTGTAGTATTGTAGATAATAAAGTAAGCATACAAGCTGGTTTGTTTTGGTTCGGCTTTTCTCTCTCTCTTTTTTTTTTTTTTTTTTTTTTTTTTTTTTTTTTTTTTTAATTTACAGATTCTGCAGTGTTTCTGTCACTTCAACTTCTTGTTCCTTATTAAGACTTCAGAGATACAAACCAGTAGCTCAGTAATTGCTTTCTTGAATCTGCCTTTAATAATTACATTTAGTAAAGCTGTATCGAAAATTAGAAAGGCAGAGACTAATGGAAAACTAGATTTTTCACTGAATTAGAAAGCAAGACAATCCATATATTGACAACATTTCAAGTTGAAACAGATCAGGAAAACTGTTTTGGACTGTCTGTGCAAAGAGGCAAACACAGGCCTGATGTGCAGTGGCATCTGCATTTTATACAGGCAGAGAAACTATAAGAGATTTCATGTAAATAGGTGTCTTTGGAGGGGACAGTAGAAATCTGATTTGGAAGCAAGTCACCTGAGGTTTTTTTCAGTTGGAGAACCTTTTTCTTCACATTAACAGAAGTCTAGAAAGTGCTAACTTTTCACTGATTAAAATACCTTAAAGGCAAGGTGGGAAAAGAGAAAACATGTTTTAACTTCTTGTTTTAGATCTGTGGAAGAATATTTGTTGAGGGTGGTATCACAGTATAAGTCTGCTTGTATGAAGAGGGTAGAGGAGAGGAGGTATTGTGTCACTGTTTAGTCAGTAGTGGGACTTTTCACTAAATATTTAAGGCATTTGAATTCCCATTTGAAGAACAAGAGAAAACATGAAAACTGTTTTCAGGCTTCTGTCCCTGATATGTTAGTATTTCAAATGCCTCTTATTACAAGCAGGCAGGGGATTGCCTGATTAATAGATTGATTGATTGATTGATGTATTAGGTACAATGTGTTCATTAATTACTAGATGTTTTGTGTTACCTCAAAATTAAAACATACCCCAAAACTTGAACAACTTCAAAATGTATGTAGATCTGGCAGTGTAAACAGGTAATTTCATGGTTGTGTGTTGTTAGTTGGATTGTTTGGGCTTACAAGAATTGTTTTTCCTGGGTTTTTTTACTGTTCTGTCTTTCACATGCTTTGCTTTTTCATCTAGTAACTGAGCTGGTTTTTGTTCATAAAGATCATTTGGGTATCTTTGGGTCTTTTGTAACGATTGGTCTTTGCTTCAGTTATCTGCTAAACAGACACTGGGCCTAAAAAAAGGTCGACACCTTCAGCATTTTTGGAGACCCTTGTTTTTAACCAAGACTACAATTGCTCTTACATGCTGCACATTTAATAATACTTTGCTTTAACAGGATAATGTTTCTTCTGCTGCATTTTAGAATGCATACACAGAATAGAGCACATTTTGCACGATTTGGATTAGTGTAGATTAATGGAGCATAGATCTTGTGATTTTTATTACCATGTAAATCATTTTTGATAAACATGGAAAAAAAGTTTTGATGTTGTAAATTTATACAGTTTATTGGATATTAAATTCATTTTACTGCAAAATGTTGCTAAATTTTCAATTTTTAGTATGTCTCATTGAACATAAGTTGATGGTTTGCAGGTTTCTCAACCTAGAAAAGGCTTCTCCAGCTAGAAGCTTCATCTCAAATCCTAATCATATAGCACAGGATTAAATAGTAACTTTCATTGTGTGATGCAGGTATATTAATCAGTGTGTCATTTTAAGTTAATTAATACTAACTGTTGGTAATCTGATAGACTTGTTCACTCATCCAGCAACTTTTACGACATAAGGAAAGCTCCAGTTGTTGCTAGTGTTACAGGCAGTGTGATAATGGTGTGGTGATAACAGCAGTGAAGCCACTGTTAGATCCCCAGCAATCTGACACATTTCACTTCTGTTTGTAGAACCCAAAAAAGCTAATATTTTCCTTGTTTGGAATGGAAGTAATAAATGTGTAAGAAAGCACTTCAGAAGTCACAGAGGAAATGGAAAGAACCAGAAAGGTGAGGCATGCTTGAGATTCCTTCCTGGGTCACTGGAATTTCCATAAGAGCAAATCAGCATTCTTTGTAATTTGGGAGGAATTTTTCAGTTGCAAATAAATTGCTGTTTTGATAGTAACTTTTGGACCTAAGGGTTTTTTTCTGTACCTGGTGGGAAAGGTGGAAGAGTTTTTTTAAAATAGAAATAGCATGAAGGTAATGGGAATATCTATTGTCTTCCATCCCATTCACCTTCTTCAAAATATTGCAACACAATCTTCAGAGAAACTTTGCAAACCTGAAAAGCAACTTGCTGTTTGATAATAAAAAGCAAAAAGAAGCTGTAAAATTTGTGACAGTTGTGAATGTATAACTGGGTCTTCTAAGCATCTTCCAAAAAAATGAACCTAGAAAAAAAAAGCTATTTTTTCATCTTTTTACTTTCCCTCCTGCCTTGGAAGGAGCTTTCATAGGATCATAGAGTCATTTGGGTTGGCAGGGGCCCATGGAGGTCCAGCCACACCCCCCACCACCACCCCTGCTCCACACAAGGCCAGTATAGATCAGATTCCACAGGATCATGTCCTATCATGTTTTGACTTTCTCCACTACTTCTCTGGGCCCCAGCTACAGTGTTTATTTAATATATGCTTTCCAAGAAACTATTAAATAAGCTAGATTTGGCGCTAGGTCTGGTCTTATTTTTCCAGAAAAATTGAGTGATCTTTGCATGCAGTAATTTTTCATTGGTTCTTTAAAAAGAACGGATAGAAGATTTGATAGAAAATGTTTTCAGTGGAAAGAAGGATTTGGGAATAGGATTATAATACAATATCCTAATATAATAAACAGATATGGGTTTAGGTCTTGGACTTTTAACTTCAGGCCTCTGAATTGTGCCCAATCTGGACCCTCTACATAGGTTTTTCTAAGAGCAAACATGAAATAAGTTTTTCAGCATTGCAGAAACACTTGGATTTTAGATTGAAAGTTTCCAAAGTAACCTTGATGTTACTATTTGCCATGCTTTGGTTTGTGTGGTTTTCCTGCCTTGTTAATTTTTTTTTGTTGTTGTTTTAGTTTTTACATGCAAGGAGTCCATAAGGATGTTTTACTTTCCTCATTTGCTCCCATCACGTCAGTCATGCACGCTGAGCTAAGTGGACACTCAGTGGGGAAAAGGGGTGTGTGAGTGCCTGCTGCAAGTAGGTATATGCAGCAGTGTGGGTTGTATTGTGTGAAAAACTTAAATGGCATTGTGAGCATTTAAATTCACAACCCTTGTTTCTTAATTGTTTACCCTTTTGCTTCTCTTATACTTGAGCAGGTAACTGGGAATTAAGGGAAGGAATATATCATTTGTATAGTTACTGCCTCAGACAATAGACAGGTCAATGTGGACCTTTGAGGTCCCTAATAAAGACCTCCTGACAATGAGACCAGTTGGGTTTTCATCATCCAGCTGCCCCACCAGCTGTGGAGGGAGGGAGAGGGGTACCATGTGTTACCAGTGGGTTTTCAGAGCAAGCAGGTGCAATGGCATACGCTTCTGATTCATACACGGTGTAATTGTGCATTCACTTTAAGAATGCAAGAGTGAGAGTATTTCAGACTACAAGCCCCTTTCTCCTACTCTTCCTTGGCCACCTTATTTTGACATTAATGTAGTATAGTCTTCTCAGGGGTTGTTTCCCTGTGCCATAGAGTAGATTCCTGTCCAGCATCTCTTATACAAAACTTTAAAATATCCTCCAATCATTTTTCTGCTTCCTAAAATTAGAGCTACCTCTGAATAGAAAAGTGTTCTATAGGCCTGAAATTTATTCTAACTTTCTGGAGAATCCATGAACTTCCATTCAGTTCAGACATGCTGTGAAAAACAACAAAGCACCAGCAGTGCCTATCCTGTTGGAAAAACTACATTATGAACATACTCAGTGCAAAGTTTTGTTAGTAGCTAGGCAGTTTTCCAGAAGTTCGTGACTTGGCCAAATTTGCCACCCAGATGTCTTTCTGGTCTTCTTGTCCACATCTTGGAGAAATTTGAGTGAAGCAGTTTGGGTTTTGTTTTGGATTGGGTTTTGGGGTTTTGATTGGGTTTTTTGGCATGGATAATGTAAAATATATTTTTCTTTAAGTATGTATTTGGACTGTCTCAGCTGTAACTTTCTGAAAATATTTTCTGTCTCAATCACATACCTGATACAGAAAATTTAAGCCCAAAAATTAAAGGTTGGCAAAACTATAAGTAACTGAGAACAGTCTTGTAATGGAAAATATTAGATTATTCTAATTGCTCCTGGCTCTGCCATTGAATTCTATAATGCATTTTATTAAATTACTTCCATCTCATGTCCTCTTCAAATATTATTGAGATTGTAAAAAGAAAAATAACAGCAGTGTGTCTGAGCTGCAAGATGAAACAGGAGGGGGAGGAATTAATTGATGAATGTCCCTCTTCAGTACCCCTTTAGAATTCTTACCCGTGAAAACATGTGGGTGAAAGAAAAGGTAAGTAGGGACAGAGGCTGTACAGAAAGATGAGTAGTTCCTTGCTGAGTCAGTTGAAGATGACTTCTCAGTCACATGTAGGACAGGGTAGGTTGCATTTTTTTTTTGCCCTGTAAATAGAAAAGTGACACTTTCTCTAATTATGTAGAAGAATCAACTTTTGCTGCAAATAAGAACTTAAACTAGGTATTTGCATGCCTTCTGCAGGGGTGTACTGCAGTTTCATAATAATAGAGTCTTTGTAACAGAAAAAATATTAGAAAAAGTTATTTAAAGCAGTGTTTTGTGTAAATAAAAATGAGAGAAGTTTTTCTATTCAGTACGAAAGGTAAATAGCAGGAAAATGACAAGATTTAGAGAGATTTGGGTAGATGAATAAAGTTTTTGCTAAGTATCTAATAAAACAAGAAGAAAATCTGAAGCCATCAGAATGAAGGAAAGAGTGATAACCTGTGACAGTATCATGTTGCACCTGTAAGACTTCTTAGTGGTATCTGTAATATTTTCTTGATAGTATTTTTGTCCACCTGCATTTAGGATTTTAAGTCTGTATGTATTTAAATAGGGAACTTGGTTGGTATCTGCTGGTGATGAGCATCAAATTTTCTAGTAAAATAAATGAAGATTTCTTTCACACCCAAGAACTCCGGACATGAAATGTGACTCATATTTCGGATTAAACGAGTATATGGATTCTGATTCCTCATAATGCTGTTTTTAGGAAGATACTAGCTTTTGTTACTAAAGTGTTCAAGTCAAGTTAGTTCTTCAGTAGTCAGTGCTTGGCTGTGTCTTCTATTTTTGTCTTAATTGAGGAAAAGGCAGTTGTGGATTTTTAGATTTGTGAATAGTACTGTTTGATGCTTTGAGTTAACATTTGAGGAGGCTGCCATATTATATTGTTAGTTCAAGCAACAGATGGAAGTTAAAAACAGCACAATTTTCAGTCATTCACATCCTATTGCTTTGTTTGCAGTATGCATGCTTTTATTTACACATTTCCTGCATCAGACTCAATTTATAACTTATTTAAAATCTCTCAGAAATGTGCTGGATACATAAAACCTTATTTGGCTGAACACTTGTGGAGGCATGTAATTACTTGATATTTACCTCACCATCTTCCAAGTGACTGAGAAACCAGTTGCAAAATAACATAACATTCACTGAATTAATTTTCATGTCCTTGAAATGATAAATGACTATACAACCAGTGTTCTTGGATTGGTGAGTCAATCTTGTATCACAAAATTAATAATAGGATACTTTTTAAAAATATATTATGCTGGATATTGGTTTGTATTAGTATTTCTACTGCCTTTGGAGCTATAGAATCTGTTGACTTGCCTTTTCTCAGACATGGCTATTTGAGTCAAAATCTGTGCTGCCTTAGGTCTTCCACTTATGTCAGTATAGTTCTCTACTTGAAGTGTCTTTGATTTACATACTTGCTGTGTTTTCTATTGTAAGTAAAGCAAGTTAGAAAATATTTGTTTCTCTTCCCTGTGTTATTTCTTAATGTTCAAGTAAAATCCAAACCCTGCTCTGAACTTCATGTTCACTTGCTTCCTTTTGTGCTATGCCTGCATCTTGCTGACTGCAGTTGCCATAGACACACCTAGGGCAGACCCTCTTGTCACTGAGCTTTGTCCAAACTTTATGATAATTCTGCAGTGTATGCTGCCCATGCTGCTGCTACTGTTAATGCTGTCACCAGTTCCTGAGCCTGTTTAAATTTGGCTCAGGAATATTTGCATTCATTGTGTCCAACAAGTCAACTATATAAATACTCTGTTAGTCACATCATGTAAATTCAGAAGCTCAAAAACTTAAATCTCAATTTGGGTGCAATAGTATATTATTTTCGAGCACTGTCTGTGGTAGCTGCTGTTGCATTTTTTTCAGTAGTTGTGCAGTTTGTCACTTCCATTCTCTCTACCTTCCTTGCAGATGAAGAAGCATTTGATTTTTCTGCAGCTGGATACATTGATAACCACATCCTGGTAACGTGTTGCAGGTCTTGTCTCAGTCACAGCAAGCTTAGTCCAGTAACACAACTGTCTTATATCTATTTGAGCTTATTTCTTTGTTCCACTTTGAATTACCATTCCAAAGAGACTGACCTGGCAAGGGCAACCTTTTTTGAGCAGGATGGCATTCTTTGATAAATTGATGCAGTGCCTTGTCTTTCCAGGAATGAATGCTAATGTTTGAAGCAGTGTTGTTAGTTGTGTGTAAAAGTAATACAGGTCGCAATTGCAGAGGTAATGAGGTTTACATTTTGGAAGATAGGCCAATGCCAATTTAGAGGAAGTTTGGATGATTTAACTCAGTGAAAGGAAGTGCCGAAGGTGTTACGTAGATCCTGACTGCTCATCTTCTTCTTAACAGAATAACATTTGAATCCTCCATTTTGGGACTGAAGATAGGGTAATCACAATATTTAAGTGTAATGTAATGAAGGATATTTGCTAAGTTGCACAGATGTTTAGAAAAACAACCTCCTTTGACTACTGCTCTTAAAAATTTATTTGGATGAACTACTTATGTGGTAAAGATGAGCAGAGACTTTTCAGATGGATTACTGCAGAGACCCTGATAAGAAATGATGCAAAGTGGATATACATTATTTTTTTCCCCAGGTATTTAATCACCATGATGAATGTGCAGCTGACTTTAATAGCTTGGGTATATGGTATCTTGACTAAATCATGTTATGTTTCATATTAATATGTGTTTTGTTAGTCACCAGCAGAGAAAAAGACTACATTCATGTACTGTGGTAGATATACCGTGGAAAATGAGACAGTAGAAAGTCAGCTCCTTTGAAATGCTTATTACCCTTCTGCTTGTATATTTTTTAATGTGTTCTTTGGCACCATTTACATTTCTATTTGTAAACAAAATATCTGTGCTTTGGAAGCATTAGGTCACCCAGGTGTTCTCCAGGCAGCAAACTCAAGTGCAAACAGAATAACGCAGGCTCAGTGTTTCTAGAAGGAAACTTAGTGTTGTGTCTAACATCTCACAAAAAGGAGCTTCTTGCTGCTAGTTGGCTGCAATATGAGCTCACTTTCATTGTGGTTAGGAATTGCATCCTGCCTTGGGAAGTGAGAGGGTTCATTACAGACTCTCCTGAGAAAATAGCAAAGAATTTTGTGACAAAATAGAAGATTCCTTATATTTTATGCAATTTAGATTTAATCTGTTTCTTGTAAATACACTTCTGGCATCAATTATTTTTTGCAGTATTCAAATATTTTATCCCAATTTACTGTTTTTATTGGAAAGCTAATATTTTCCATAAATAGGCTCATAGTTTTTTCTTTTAGTAGAACATTTATGATAAGAGGCATTGAGATGATCCAGATGAGCAAACAGAGTAGATTAGGCTAATTTTATTTTTTGTGTCTATAACTATAGGCTTTAGCATGGGTTGTAACTTATCCCTTTTTCAATAAACAATCAGTACATTTTCCCTTAAGTTTGACTGTAAGAAAGTTAGCCAAATAGGTAACCACAGTGACAATGAGATTTTGAAGGGATGTCTGTCATCTCTGTAACAGTTGTTCTCTACAGGGCAAATAAAGGAAAATACCAAAACCAAGTCAGATCTTGTAGCATCTCGATTTGGTTACAAATTAGATTTCCATAGCCAGTGTATCATTGGCAAGGGAGAAGTTTTTTAGTTTAGAAAGCCAAGTAAGTTATTTTTCAGGAAATGACAGAGAGGTTCCTGTGGGATTTTATGAACCATGTGTTTGGAAAAGATTGGTTTAAAGAGAGTTAAAAAAATCAGAAAACTACTTACTCTTACATGTCAGCTACTCTTTCATTCAACAGTGACAGCTCCGTAGAAGCCTCCCTTGAGCTTCCTGTGTTATAAGAAATACAAAACTGCCTGACTGGGTTGCAGTATAAATTGTTTTACTATCTCTTCCTCCAAACCCCAAGAAAAATGACAGACATTTCCAAAAGGCCTTCTTCAGGAAGAATATCCCTGAATCCTGTGCACACCTTTTGTACATTATTCCTACTAACACTGCTGTTTTACAACAGGAAGAGCCTCATACTGCAAGAGTGTAGAGGAAGGAAATAATCCTTAACTATTTTGTATTGTTGGTGGAAAATACAAACTGGAAGGTTCTTGAAGAGATTGTAATTTGATTAAGGTAGACACTGGTACCAGTAAAACTGGTAACTGTTAGAGAAGACAAAACTTTTTAAGTAAACAGGTGGCTGAAGGTTGTGTAAATTGGTAAGAAGGCATTTGAATTAGGAGTCACATTTATAAGAACAAATTATCTTCTGTATACATCTTTTTATTTAGGTGGGGTTTTTTTGTTTGTTTGTTTTTTTGGGTGTTTTTTTTTTGGCAGTGAAAGCCCTAGTTAGATTGCGGTAACATGAGATTTTAGAGGAGTCAGTGAAACAACAGACTTGTTCTCTTATGTCACAGTAGAAAATCTATTTTTGTATTTTAAAAACAGTAAGGCTGTTTTCCCAGGCCAGAATGGGTCAGGCAACTGATTCACACAGGCTGGAGCTGTTGGGAATACTCTCTGGAATTCCTATAATGAACATTTCACTTCTCTGTCATGGTTTTTCGCCCTCAGAAACTCTGGACAAAGCGGTGTCATAATTGCATAATACTAAGCGTTTGTTTCCATAACTGTGTGCTTTTTTCCTTGTGCTGTAACTTAATATTGTACATTCTACTTGGGACTAAGCAAAAAAGTCTGATTTCATATAACAGATATGACAGTGCTTGGGGTGAGAGAAGGCACTCTTTATGAGTTTAACCCAAATTTTGATCTGACTTTAGGTGAGATAAGCAAATCTTATAACTGATAATGCAGTGGATCTGAGTCTCTTTTGGGCCCCTCAGTATAAGTAAAATTTGTGTTGGGCAGAGCTGTACTGCTGGAGGGCAAGGCACAGGCACAAGGATCACCTGCCCCAGGCGAGCAGAGAGGTTGAGGAGGCTGAGAGAACCAGTGCCCAAACATCTGTGCCAGCTGACTTGCCTCACTGCAGCTCTGGCTTTCTGCCTGCTCCCATAGCCATCAGGAAAATGTTCAGCATGTGTGAGGATGATACCAGGAGGGGTGGATGACTCTTAGCTCTGTACCTGTTCATACTCCCTCCCAACACTCTCAATTCCTCAGGCATTTACTGCCTCTGGCAGATACTCACATCTCTTCTTTGGGGCCCAAAGCAAAACCACATAGAGCAAACTGGTCTCTCTGGGGCTATACTGCTTCCTTCTTTACTGTGCCCCAACTCATTTCCCAGTTCTGCAGCAGAATGGGGGGGGCAGTTCTTACAGATGGACTACAGGAGCTCATGTAAGGGCTGCTTGTGTAGAAGAGCAAGTTCTAAAGAGAGGGGTCAACAGATGTGACTATAGGCAACCCATCCAAGGAACAGAAAGTCTTAAGTCTCGATAACTTAAAATGGTGGTGACAACCAAAGTAAACACTGGGTGCTAGACAAAGGAGAACTAGAACTAGGAGGAATATGGTTGGAGGGCAAAAGAGAGATTTCCCTTGCCTCATGCCTTTGTGACCCATGTCTACATCTATGCCCTTGAGCTGCCCTGTGCCCACTGCAGAACTGAGTTTTGCTGCTGTACTTTCCAAAAGATGAAGTCAAAACAATTTAATGTGTTTTCATTTGGGGGATAGTGAGATTCAGTTTTGTCAAGGCTACTCTGAAGTTTGAGTTGGCTCTGAATACTGTCCTTGTCTCCGCCTCTGCTGTGGAAGGCATTCATGGAGCATTGCCATGAGGCACTGACACTCCTAAGATGCCAAACTGCTGTTGCAGGTACATGCAGCTCTGGTTACCACCACCACCACCCAGGTACTCTTACTGATCTTATAGAATATTGTTTTCCCCTGAAACAGTAGGATGGAAACAGACTCAAGGCTATCTTTTGATCTCTACTATTTCCTGTGGTCTTCTTCTAGTTGCAACACAACCAAGACAGAAAATGTGCCATTGCCTGAGCAATAATAAAGCACTAAAAACATGGAAATCTTTTTAAGTGTTTCATGGACTGTAGCTGTCATTTCATTTCCTCTGGAATTCCTTCCATATGGCCATGGCAAAGGTTTAAGGTTGAGTTTTCTTGACACTTTGAATGCATTAGCTGTTTCTGAGACAAAAGTCTGTCAAGTGTAGTGAAGCATCTGAAGGGATGTATTTATTTCTGTAAGTAATATATTAAGTAGAATTAGGGTCAGTAAGTTTGGTCTTGAGAGATAAAAATACGACACTAGAATTTTGTGGAGTTTTCTTTCCTGGTGAATGTTAGACAAATGTATCTGGTTTTTGTAAATTTATCTTTTTCTGCTTCTGTTTTTTGTATTTCTTTATTCTAAATGACACTGCCCCAAATCTCTTTTTCAACTGTAATTTTTCAAAAGTATTGCAAGTCACTTTTCCATGTTATCAGTATGCTCAATATGTTAGGATTAATTTACCATAAAAGTAAACTATATAGCTAGTATAATTTTCATGAGTGAATTTGATAGTCATCTGTGTATTTCTTATAGAAATACAGTAATAGAAAACCAAGCTGAGATGTTACTGTACTAGTTAGTTTACGTCCCTACTCATGGTCATGTTTGTCATTCTTGTCTACATTTTTTGTTGAATTGATCACTGTAAAATTTTTCTGAGACTATATTACTGGAGCGGCGTATATTGGCATCAGATTGTTGTCCTTTTGTATCCAATGTACACATGTGGCACAAGGTAAGAACTGAAGGGAGGCAGTGTCAGTGTTACCCACAAGTCATTATATGCACTTGTGGGCACCATGGGCAGTTTTTGTACATCTTATTAGTTCCTGTTTTCTTCCATTTGTGCTTTCTGTCTTTGAAATTCACAGTGATACAGTACCATTTTTTGCCCATATGTAATCCAGTTCAGTTACTATGTAGTACTGTCCAGTTTCTGCAACAAGAAGATAAATATGTGTGTCCTTCTTGAAAATATTGAAAGAGGACCATTCATTTAGATTTTTGGTAATGATCAGAAACAGATAAATTCAGGAAAATGGCAAAATTAGGCATAGTTGCTAACAATAAGAAAAGAAGAAAATGGTTTCCAGGATCTGAATATAATCTATATAATTGGAACAAAGTGAAGAGGAAAAAAAAATTATGTGTAAATCCGTTTTATGCTCAGACCTGAAAGCTTTTACTTTTTTATTAACAAAGACATTAGGAATTCTATTTTTAAAAAATTTTGTCACAAGTTTGATGGTTATGAATTACAGTGGCAGATGGGCAATTCTGCTAGTTTAAAACATTGGCATTATTCATACTGATATCCAATGCAGGGATTTTTGCCCCATATATTATTAATGTGGGTTAAAGTCTGTTGGAAGAATGCTTTTAATGGATAATGATCTAGATATGTGCAAACATTGCTAATAACAATTGTGGCAGCAACCAAGAACAGTGAGATGTTTCTAGTTTCAAGTATTTTTGGAGTTTTCTAGTTGATATCTTCAAATCTGTGGTCCCTTGTGTCCTACCTAGTCAGGGTGAACTGCAGATTGTTCAGTGCAGTGATTTCTGGTATTTCAATGACTATGGGAAAAGTATTTTGCTAGTCTAATTCGGAGATTAATTCTTGCATTTTTCATTTAACTATCTGTCACTTATAAAAAGTCAAATATCTTTTCAGAGTTATCTATTCAAAGAACATGAACATATGTAATAGAAAAGTAATTTCCTAGCACCATTACATTTTTTCTTGCATAGTTCTTCCATCTTTATTTTGGCACTTTCATCTGTATTCACCAGTTTCCTTACATTGTTTTTCTGCCAGGGCCTGCAATTACTCAGTTAAACTTGTGCAAGGTTTACTTATAGCTATTTCGTATCCAGGAAGAGTTCCTGTCTCTCTCTCCCAACTTAATGTGTCTTTTTGTCTTTCAAAAGACAAAAAACCATGTCATTTTATAAAACAGTGGCACAGAAACAATTTATGTGCTTCTAATTTGCTCTTGTGAATTCTGCTCTGGTAAACAGTGAGGAGGTAAACTTGGAATTTATGCAGTCTAAATAAAGTCATGTAATAATACAAGTTTATAAACACAATTGTGTTATTTCTTGCATTGCTGCTTTACAAGTTACATTGTAAATCAGTTTAATATTTAGATTTAAATGAAGCAAAAAATATTTCTGGATTATCCGCTTATTTATCACAAATTGTTTTATATTTCTGAAGTATAGGTGCCACAATGAATAGATTAGAAACATCATACGCACAGTTTTATTTTCAGTGATATTCAACCTCAAGCCTAGTGGAGTTGTTGTTGGTTTTGTAAATTTTGGGTGTCTCCTAAAGCTGGATATGAGGCCTCTGCATAGTGAGGGGCAAGTTGAAGCCTCTACACTGGTGCAAGGAATTGAGAGTATAAGGGTGGCAATGTCTGTATTTTGACATAACATTACTTTGCATGTGAAGCTGTGCTTTTCTCTTGCACCTTCTCCAAAAGTAACTGTCAAATATATTGTTCAATGTATATATTCTTCAATGTCATGACATTAGCAAAAATTATGAAACTGTAATTAAAACAAGAGGAAGAATAACTGCAGCATAGTTTTTGGTGTTCTGAAACCATTTATGTGGTTCTTTAACCCACAATGAAACACAGAACAAAATAGATTCGTGCTTTGAAAAGAAGGTCTACATACGGATTTATATTCCCTTTCACATCGTCCATCTATTCTCCTTATAAAAATATGGGGTTTTAGATTTCAGAGGGGATAGATAGTTCTCTGAGGACACACAAAGGAATAAAAACAAAATGGAACTGCACATGCCAACCTGTGATTCTCAAGAAAGTTACCTGCCAAGGCGTGCTTATAGCTGAGGCAGGAGCCCCTCAGACTTCTCCAAATTGCTTGACAAACCCTGTAGCCAACAGAAGTGCTTAACTTAAAGTGTTGAGTGGCTCTTATCTGACTGAGGTGTAAGTGGGTGTTATGAGTTCCAGGAGATTTAATATCAAGTAAATACAAAACTGTCGCAACACCTTAGCTAGAGAAAAGTGATTTAATAGTCACTTGTTGTTCTTCCAAAGTAGTCCAAATAGATAGGAGGGGGGAAAAAAAACCAATGCACCCAAATAAGTTCATCTGCTCATACTGTTAGGACACCGACAGTCCTATTCAAAGATGTAGAGTGTAGCGCAGGTTTTTACAGCAACCCAAATGAATTTTGGTAATGTAAGCATTGGTGTGAAATGACTATAGTCCTATCCATACTGCATTCATACAAAGGTTAAAGCATTTCAGTCTGGATTAAATAAAATACTGTTTTTAATGTCGTTTGGCCAGACAGTGAAAACCATAGTATGTTGACCTGTTTGAAAGGCAGGTTCTAGTGGACAATAGAAAGTGTTTATCCAGTGTGGTATGTCAGTGTTTGCTCTGATCAATGCTAGCTGGGCATGTTGTGACAGAAAACCCTTTTTTCTGCATCCAGGCATAAACACTGTTTGCAAATTTATTTCAAAAAACATTTTATTTGGCTAAGTTTTGGGTCTTGATGTGATCATCTGTGCTTAACATTGTTTCTCATTGTCCTGAAAATATTTATTTCCAAGATTTTCTGGGCAAAACAGAAAACAAAGGACTCTTGGATGGAACAGGCACCTTTTCTGTATTACTTCTCTGCTGATTTTGTCTTCATTTAATAGACCATATTTAATAGACCGTCTTTTCTTTGAGTACCTCAAAATATTTCTTGTCACTTGCCCTCAAAACTGACCTGCTGACCCGAGAATCAAGAAAATGTCATGTTAGTGACTACTAATTAGTGGATCCAGTGAGTTGCTTCTCCTGGCCTTTCAACCTTCCAGAGGCTGCAACAAAAGCTGTCACATGTATCATACAAAGAAAACAAGCATTTGCCATGTATGCATTTTGTTTTGTCTTTTCCTAGAGCATACACTGCACAAGTTCAATTGAGACTACCTGTGAATTTGCAGTTTAGGGGGAAATTAGTCTTGAATATAGTGCTTGCATTTATTTCTCTATTTCCAGGCATAACATAATGCATATATTATCCAGCTGTTACTGAATGTGTGTGAATGTATTAGTACACTATATTATAAGAAGAGGAAAAGAATTAAACTCTGTTTCCTTTCTCCTTGTTTTTTTTCTGTTCCTATCATTCTCTTTTATTTATTTGATTAGTTCAGAGTATGTTGCATCTTTAAGGAGATATTTTAATGCTTAGTTTTTAATGTGAAGTATATAATCCATGCTTAGGCTGTTCTTTTGCGTTTGTTGAAAAAACATTTTAACAGAAGATTCAGCCATATTTACCATTGATCACTGTTGTACTTCTGCAGCTCATGAGGCATACTGGGTTTTTTGAGACTCTTTAGAAGAATGACTGTGGTAAAATGTGCAGTCACAGCCACATCACTAAACTGTTTTGTGCAAGTAACATTACCCTCTTTTTTATTATTTATAATTTTCAGGTCTTTAAAATAGAAGTGCTGATGAGTGGAAGGAAACATTTTGTGGAGAAGAGGTATAGTGAATTCCATGCACTTCATAAAAAGGTACTGATCTTCTTCTTTATAATATGTAGCTTTGTTTTGCCTCAGTCATGTTTTTCTCTCTTGTAATTGTTACTATACTTTATCTTAAATGCTATAAATACTGTACAATACTATACTTTATCTTAAATACATCCTGTAATTAATGCCTCTAGAAATTAATTCCTAACTAACTCAATTTCTTCTGTTTTGCAGAAGGGAGTAATGATTTCTCACATGTTATTAAGTCTCCTTTTCTTTTTGATTATTGCTTACATGCCATATGTCTAAAATGTCTGTCTGTGGTATGTTTTTATCTTCTTGCAAAGTCTCAAAATAAGTCACATTCCAACAATAAATAAATAGAGTGGAGTTTTTTTTCCTAGTTAGGCAAATAATTTGTTAGTTCTATAAATGTTATTGCAAACCTGCCACATGTAAAGATAAGGAAACAACTTGTGTACATGAGGAAACCAGACATGAAAATGAGTGAGTAAACCATCTCAATTAATCTAATATAAAATATCTGCTAAGCTTGTCTACTGAATCATCTTAGTAACATATAGAAAGAAACTCAGTACTTTCAAATCTGGTTTTCTACTAATACGTCTTTAAATTGCTTTGACCAGTATATAATTTTTTTCTCTCCAAGCTGAACTGAATGCTGCTGTGCAGCTGTGCTTCTAAAAGGCAAGCTTTACTTTTTTTTTTCCTGTTTTATGTCAGCCAAGTATTGTGAAGGAGAATTCTGGAGGAGCATTGCAGCCCCTTAACAGCAGTGGGGCTGTAATGAAGAGCTTCAGTCCTAGAATCTGGGTCAACTAAATGTCTCTTGGTTTGTAGGTCTGAGTGGCAGTGGAGTGTGGTCACAATCAGCTGTTTTGACTGATGCTGCTTGCCTTCATTATGGAAAAGCTTCCTCTTGAAACAACAGAGACCAGCATGGGTATTTACACCTCCTGTCAGTGCAATGTCGGAGGAGTTTATTTCCACCAGTATGTTTGCTGGTAGTCCTGAATTAGCTCAGGAAAGATGCTAACCTGGGGCTACAGAGGATGAATTTCCCAGGCTTGTAAGGTGTATAGGGTTAAGCAGATTTGTCTGAGCAAAAGGCAACTATTGACCCATCAAAAGTTGAAAAACAAGAACCATTTGCTTTACTGCACCATAATTAAGATATGCTAGTGCTTCTTGCCTACTTACTTCTTGTCTCAGTAGTGGTATCATCTGCCACTTATTAGTACTGATTTCCTTGTTTATTGCTTTAATATTGTTATGTCTCAGATATTGTCATCCTTAGGTTCATATTAAATATGAAACTAAATAAGCAAAAGTGTCAGAAGCAGTAAAATAACTCACTCACCCACCATTAAGCCTTGCAGTATATGAGTGCTTTGTTTTACAGATAAGAATAATTCCACAGTTGAAGATAAAGTAGATGAATGGAGTTTATACAATGAAATAGGGTTGGAAACATTAAGAGGGAAAAAATCAGGATTTACATCCTTAAAATGCACTCTATCCAAGTAGGCAGTCTTCTAGTGTATAATAGTGTAGTATTGTATAATACAATGTAGTACAAAATTAGAATTAGAAACATAATTGAATATTTTCAGTTGGAAAAGACATACAACTATTATATAGTCCAACTGCCTAAGTAATGCAAGGATAGTCAGAAATTACAGCATTATATTAAGGATATTGTTCAAATTTCCTTGACTGGCTTGGGACATCCACTACCTCTTGAGGAAGCCTGTTTTGGTGTTTGATCACCCTCTTGGTGAAGAAATGTTTCCTGATCATTCTGAACCTCCCCTAGCACAGCTATGGGCCATTCCCACGTCTTGGTGCTCGATCCCAGGGAGAAGTGCTCAGCAACCCCTGTTCCACTTCCTCTCCGCAGGAAGCAGTGAGATCACCCTCATCATACTTTTCTCTAAACTAAGCAAAGTCAGTGTCCTCAGCTACTTGACATCTATCTGGTGAGCATCTGCAGGTGTGCCCTTCACAAACAGAGGAGAAGAAAAGCCAGCACCAAGGCTGAATCTGGAAGAGGGAGAAGAAGCCTTTCCCAGGCTGCTCATCATCTGGACAGCTGCCCCGTGTGTGGCTGTCCGTTCACAGGGGCAGGACTTTGTACTTCCCCTTCTTGGGCTCCTGCTGTGGCAGGGTATGACTCTGGTGTCATGTAGAGAGCAGCACCAAATTGCGATTCCAGGCAAGAGGAGAGATTTGAGGGACACCACAGCAAGGCTGCACCAGGCAGTGGAGGCGGGTAGGAGAGCAGAAAGCCCAGGACATGGTGCAGAAGCTACGGAGAAGAGGGAGCCAGACCTGAGGTGATGAGCAGTGGGTCAGGGGCTGGCTCTGGAGGCCCTCAGCTGGAAACACCTGTCCCAGGACCAGCTGCAAAGATGCAGGCATGGAGCTGGGCAGTACTTGCCTTTAGAGGAACAATGAAACAGTATCTACCACAAGTAGAAGGACCCATCAGCATTAACAGCCCATCCTACCTAGCAAAAAAGTGAAAAAGGTGAAGATAGAATCCATACTGTTAATAATACTGAGACTTTTCCAGTAGATTTATGCATTTATTTTATTTTGATAGTTGGGCTGGGAGCTTTTGAGGGCTGGCACATGCCACAGCTGGTGGCCTAGTCCTGCTTTAGCGATGCTCCAAGGCACCTTCCAACACCACTGATGTGGTGCTGGGCTCTTGTTTGCTGGGGAGGCCTTGGGAGTCTCTTTCCCTTCTCTTCAGGAGTTGCTGTGACTGTTCAGGGGAGGATGTATTGCACCATCTGGAAGTGGCCACCCTGGGCATGGCTTTACATGACCTGTCTTCTTGCTCTGTAGAATGGCA
Source organism: Zosterops lateralis (assembly GCF_965231275.1). NCBI lineage: Eukaryota > Metazoa > Chordata > Aves > Passeriformes > Zosteropidae > Zosterops > Zosterops lateralis. The sequence continues at coordinate 56,374,694 of NC_139800.1, read as the reverse complement.
ATGGGAGCCAAGGGGAGGCTGCCAGGATCCCTACCAGCAGCAGTGGAGGAAGTGGCCTTCCTGCTGCTGCATTGCACAGCGACACGAGCACACTGCTGCGTCAATGTCACTGTGCAGTTTTGGAGGGACACCCTCAACATCCAGCCCAGCACCTCTGCATCCACCCTGTGTTTGGTTGGAATGGTTGTGATGGTGTCCTCCACCATGGCTCATTCAACATGTTGCCAAATATCTCCATCTTCTGACAGATCCAGGGTTGCAGTGTCTCGAAGAGCATGGCATGGTTCTGAAAGCAGTTCAATGAGCATGGAAGCTGGATTCCACCCACAGGACACCTGAGCATTCGTTCTTGAGGCCCACTTTTGTGGTGCTCCAGGACGATAGAGGTCCTGGGAGGCTGGGTGTCCCAGAGCCACTCCTACCTGCTGGATGACTTCTGTCATAGCGGGTGTGGTGACATGCTCCAAGCAGTCATTATGCAGCTGCAACAATTGCAAGACTGACAGTGTCCTCCTTTTGCAGAGGGTGTACTTGGGCTTGTTGTCAGACCATCAGGATGGACAGGTAGCAGAACTGATGGAGGGTCCACATCACACAACTGACCTTCTCCCAGCTGTCCAGACAGATGGGACAGCAGGTCTAATTTCACTGTAATTTCTGGAGCTGCACAATTACTCCAAATAAAGGTCATGGACGACTGCAGTCTCACTCTCTAATTCATCTTCTTGTACACCACTTTCACTGCAATACCACCTTTCGCAGAGATTTCTTAGAACACCATAAAAGCCATAGATGATGCCCCCCTTTCTTTCTCTGCAGAAATAGCAAAATGAACAAACCTGAAAAACAGATATTCTAACCAGGCACTTTGCACCATGTTTCAATTTGTTTCATTTTCTCATTCCATCTGTTTATATTACTCTGAAAATGGAGAGACTTTTTCTTATTTGTTCCCTGCACAGATGCAAAACATATAGCATTTTTTGACAACAATGTACCTTTTCAATAAGTCTTCCTTTTTGAAGTTGTAAAATTTTGGTTAGTATTGTTGAACAGCTCATGCTCTGAACCTGTCTTAGTGCTTTCAGTGTTACAGAAATCCTAGAGAAAGCATTTGCATCAGATTGCTATCAGTATGCCAATACGGTATTTATCTTTTGTTCCTCTCTTCCTTTAGTTTAAAATGTACATTTCATTCTAAATTGATGTGAGTACATGGCAGTTGGAAAGGTCTCTTTAGACTTGCCGCATATTCAAGGTGCCCTTAGTGTTGGAGATGTCTGTAGTGCATAGGAGAAACAAAGCTGCTGTAGAGAACACCTGTAGAAAATGGATGTAGAGGTTGATGAGGAGATTGTGCCTTTCGCTGGAGATCAGCATGCCTCACTGGCATTGTGTGGAGGAAGGAGGACTCTTGCTCATAGAAGACATTATTCATTCATCAGAATGTCAATCAATGTTTTGATTAATTATATTTTTTAGCAAAGCTGTTTCCCAGAACACGTCTGGATTTCCCTCTGTCTTGGGTTCAGTCTTTCGTAGATTCCAGTTGTATAAAGGAGTAAATCCCCTGTGCAAAGATTCCTGTGCAATCTGGCTGTAGTGGAAAAGGTTTAAAATAGTTTCAAGACTGCCATGTTACACTGGGGGTACAAATTATTCTTTTGACAAAAACCACACAGGGAAGTTGTTTTCTATGAAATAGTTTGCGTAGGCCATTATGCTTTGCCCTAATTATGAAGAACAAGTCTTGCCTGTCAGGCTATGCACTGTTCACATTACAGTATTATATATAAGTTTGAACAAAAGTGTTACCCATGTGGAAAGTCTTTTTAGCAAGAATTTAATTATTTCTAGGTGTATAACATAGTTTAAAAAAATGACCATTTGTTCATATTTGTTTCCAAATATCTTTTTACACTTCTTTTCCTATACATCATTAAATATTGGTAGTTCTTTTAAAGTATGATAATGCTAGAAGGTCATGGTGTTAAAACTACTGCGGAGAAATTTTTGCAAATTCTGTTGAAGTTTAAAACTTCTTGTTTTGCATATTGTCTGTAATTTGAGAATAACTAGTATATACTCTAGATCATATTGTCTTTTCACAATTGGACAATAACTCTTTACTTGATGATGTGAGCCATCTTTAAGTCTTTCAGGAAATAGAGACTACAGTATGTCAATAGGTGTTAGTTCAGTGTTACAGACAGGACTGGGCAATAATAGTGGGCAATAATAGTCCTCAGTATGTTTTGTTTTGTGTAGGGACAAGTCTGAAGCCATACAGCTAATGCATATCTTGTTTTGCTTAATTTTCCTTAAATTGTTAAAATTATTTGTAGCAATATATATATATGACTGGATTATTGTAAGCATAAGAAAATGGGCTTTTAATATATCTTTTGTGTATCTGTATAATGTTGGCTTTATACTTACAATCAGGATTTGTGCCAGCACATTAAGTGTTTGGGTTTTGGATGTTTTATATGTAACAGGGCCACAGAGCACAAAAGGATTGTTAATCATCAGCTGAGTTACCAGCCACAGAGTATTTATCTTGTAAACAGCTAGGTCTTGGTGGATGCTTATATAGTTTCAAATTTGTCTGTACTCATCTGGAGCATTCTCCTCATTTGTTGCTCACCTGCAGGTGCTGTCATAGTTCGCAACAGCAGTGACCGTAGTTTCTTCAACATCCCCAATCAATTTAGAGGGAAAAACGAGGGGTTGTATTCTGTTTTTAAGATCAATCAGTAAATGTAGCTGGGTTTAGAATTTTATTTTCGAGTGTTGTTTTTCTCACTTCATGTTTAATTGTAATTCAGCCCTGTTAAGAAATAAGGAAGTTGCAAAATGTTTCCAGAGCAATCGAGGTTTCCCGGCTGCAGCTTCGATACTTGTGATTGCAGAGACGTTGATATGTTGCCACTGCTTTTTCCTATAGTGACATCTCAGCAAGCTCAAAGATGAAATGTAAATTTTCAGTCTCCCATGGGTATGCATGTCAAAGTCAATTTTGAGTTTCTTTCCTTGCATTCTTTGCTTCAGATTTATTCAGAGGCAATATCCAACAGAAAGAGTGCAACCTTCTATTAAAATGCAATGGAGTCTGTTTCAGTTACTATTTTTGCTCTGTAATTTTGAAGAAAACATTAATATTTTTTGGTTTTGAAAAAATGTGTTGCTCCAGGAAGAGGATTTTTAGTGCTGTCAGGTTACATGTTAGTGTCTATCTATTTACAATCATATGTATGCATATATATAAGTGTGTGTGTGTATGTGTGTGTGTAGATCTATATAGATACACATTATATATAGATTTGTATAGATACATGTATAAGCTTTCCTGTGGGAGTCCTTAGACGAATAGTTATGGAGCTCTCTGAAATATAATCAGTAAGAATCTTGCTGTTTCTCTGTGCAAGATATTAAACACAGACTGTCAGTCTGTTGGTACACTTTGAGAGCATGGATATGTTGCTTTTTTGATTGTCAACTCTCTAGAGAAATGGTTAGCGCTCCTCCCTGTACTTTCCACATCTGTTCATAAAAAATTGCCTAAATCTGGAGTTAGAAGCCATCATAGTGTGTTCACTGCACTTAGCAAGGTTCTTTCTGGTTATGTCATGGTGATGTTGTGAGGTATTGTCCCTCACAATAGACTAATGGGAAACTCCAGTTTCAAGTACCCTCATGTAGTAGTTGCCATTTTATTTTCAGGTCATTAGTCACAAAAAAATTGTTGGTAGGATTCCTCTTCACTGTCCAGGGCAACTAGATGTGAAGATTTTTAAACTGCACTCTGTAGGTATGGCATCTCTTATTATTTCAGGGAGATGATTGTAAGTAACTTCATTTCCATGCTGTTGTCTTTAATGGATAGAGTTTTTACATCACTAACATAAACTTGTTTATTTTAGAGAGACATTATTAAACTTGATTTCTGTCCATTTTTTTTTTTTTTTTTTTTTTTTTTTTTTTTTTTTTTAATTTTTATTTTTATTTTTATTTTTATTTTCTTGCAGCTCAAGAAATTCATAAGAACACCAGAGATCCCTTCAAAGCACGTGAGAAACTGGGTCCCCAAGGTCCTGGAGCAGCGACGACAAGGCTTGGAGTTGTACTTGCAGGTGTGTCTCCTTGCCGCCTGCTGAAAGTAAAAGCAGCATCTGTTTCCAGAGCATTACAAAGTATGAAGTGTGGCGTTTTACTAATTGGCAATTTTAGAGTTGGGAAGTGATCTGGAAACTTACCAGCACTAGTGGTTTATGTTAACTTAGCAGGACTACCAGCTAGAAAACCAGATTGTTTTGCATTTTTGTTCCTGATTTTTCCAAAGACTGCTCATTGACTTTGGTGAACCTTTATTTTCCCCTGCCTAAAATGGGGAAAATATTGTTATTCTTTCCAAAGTTGTTCTGACTGTACCAATCAAAAGTGTTGCAGAAAAAATATAAGGAGGCTTTATTTAACTTACCTCTATTTAGACTGACTAGGAAATCATCAGCTCATCAAATTCACATCACTCTGCTATAAATGCCTGTATATGAATTGTTCCTCTCGCCGAACTAGGCACTTGTCATCTCATATTAATCTCAATTGGTTTGGACGTTTGCATTTTAAGTCTTAGGTTCTACCTAAATGGGTCATGATTTAAGAAGAGTCTTCAGGAATGATGCAGCTGTATAGACATCTAAATATATCAGGAAAAAATCCCATTCATTTTTAATAAATGGAATTTCTATTGTCACCATGATTGCTTTAAAAAATGCTCCATGGTATAGGTTCACAGCTGTTCCTCTGGTGGCAAAGCCAGATGAAAGTGTTACTCTAAACATGTTCCCAGTTCACTGCACTTTCAGCTGCACTAATGCAAGTGCTCTTTTGCTGAAGGGGATCATAGAAATAATGTGTCAAAACATAATTGTTTTGGGAGAAAGGCAAGAATAACTGTCTTCTCTTTTTACTCACATCAGCCACTTGCTTTGAATTTTTGTTTTTTCTGATTTCCATACAGCTTTCTTTTGGACATAATCGCTACCAAGGCACCTATACCAATTTGTCTTAAGCAGTTGATTTCGTTAAAAAGGGAGGTAGTTTGGCTATCACTTTTTAATTGCTGATAAACTATAAAAGAACATCTCCCCCTACTGGAAGAGTTAGTCAACTCTTGTTCTTTTGCAGTCTTGCACATTTAATTAACTCTTCCTCTGTTCTGTTGCCGTTGGCTGTCATAGGAACATGCAATGGTTTAGGTTGGAAGGAACTGCTGGGCATCATCTATTTAAAACATGACAAACCACTAAGTTATATCCATACTAATGTGCATACTAATTTAAACAAGCAAAAAAGTTGTTAATATTTTTGTCAAAGTAATTAATTTCTGTTTCCGCTAATAGAAAGCAGAATTTACCATCAGTGAAATTTTAAATTTTAAGATAATTAGAGGCTGGTTCTAGATAATGAAAAGTTCATAGTAAGGCACTTCAGTTATGAGACTTTTTTAATAGTAACAAGCATTACCAAAGGACAGTATAAAATATAATACAATTTCAGAAGACATGATCAGTTTTTTATTTAACACCATGTACATAAAATATTGCAAACACTTTTTCAGGTGGTACTACTGACAATCTGTAGGTGCTGTTTGGCTACCACTGTCACTAGTCTGTGGTTGTGCTTGCAGCCAGACATTTCTGCAGCAAATAAACTTTTATGAAGTCATGCCAGTCATTAATTGCTTTGTATAAAACCCGCCAGAACCATATGCAAATACTGAGCTATTACATAGATGCAGTGCTCAATTAATTTGTTTTAGCATGCCGTGGAGGTGGCCATCAAATACAGACTTGTACCTGACATGGTCTAAGTGTATTGGGTTCTTAACATGTTTTTAATTAAGTAGTTATCCATAATTAAGTGTAGATAAAAATATTGACATGAAATAGGAGTATTAGAATCTACAAAGTAGTAAAGAAAGCAAGACACTCCCCTGTCTAAGACAGAAGGCGCTGCAGCTGCCAGGATCTTGTTACTTTTTTGTGACCTTTTCATGGTGAAACCACCCTTTTAAATCCTTTCAGCAAGGGTTGTTTGTTCCTTAGAGTGGATGGACAGGAGGTCAGAAACATTTCATTATATCTTTCTGAAAAGTAGCAAAACTACAAATAAATGAAGTATTATTAAATTTTGAACCACAAGGAGTAATTTTTTAATGTATCAGTAGCCACTGCCAGCTAATTGTCATAAGACTGCTTATTTTACTTTTGTTTTTGAAAGGTTGGGTCAGGATTTTTTCTTGTTGTAATAGACCAATTTTCATGGAATTTTGAAAGAATGATTTATCTTACACTAGTTTTAAGTAAGACTTCCATATTTTACAAGTTGGCTGGAATGTGCAACTTTTGTTTTTTATATGGTGAAACAATAGACTAGAAGCACTAATATGCTTAGTAATTCAACTGCATGTATAATAATATTTACAGAGTCCTTGTGAATACTGAGAACAATCAACTGACTGACAAGAGGAAAGAAGGATTATGTTTAATTTATTAATGAGGAAACAGATGCAAAGATAAGTGAATGACAGATTGTGGCCCCAAATGTTCAAGCAAATTAGTATAAAGAAATAAGCTATTGCTGCCCTGCTTATTATGGTGAATGTCTCTGTGCATGCAGCACAAAGGACTTCAGCTGAGCTGATTTAGTCTTTGCTAAATAAGAAAATCACAGAATAAACTGAATTGGAAGGGACCCACAAGGATCATCGAGTCCAATTCCTGGCCCTGTGCAGGACACCCCAAGAGTCACACCATGTGCCTGAGAGCATTGTCCAAACACTTCTTGAGTTCTGTCAGGCTGGTGTTGTGACCACTTCCCTGGAGCCTCTCGCAGTACCCAACCACCCTCTGGATGAAGAACTTTTCCTGATATGCAACCTAAACCTCCGCTAACACAACTTCAGGCCATTTCCTCAGGTCCTGACGCTGGTCACCACAGAGAAGAGATCAGTGCCTTCCCTTCCTCTTCCTCTTCCTCTTCCTCTCTTGAGGATGTTGAAAATGAGTTCTCCCCTTGGTCTCCTTTAAAACTCAAAACATCTGTTACTTCCAGTAGAAGAACACTCAACCAGCTTTTATTACCTTGTGGTGGCCATCAGCTAGGTAACTTTATAGTTACTTACTTGTATATCTGAGTTTGTAGCTTGTAGTAGAGCAGAGATAAGAATCCAGGTGGTTTTGATTTTAAATTTGTAAAATAAATTACAGGGTTATACTATTGCTGACAAAAATCTCACTTGATAGTTGTTTTAGTCTGCAATAAGATTTGAACTTAGTATTTATTTATGGTTAGAAATATCTTCTCGAGGAGCTTGGTGTTGAAGAAAGGTAGACAATAAGGATTTTGAGCAGCTAGTTGTATAAGGCACCTGTAATTTGAGAAGGCCTACCAAAAGGATCTGCCCTGAAAGTCTGTGACTCCTCATAGTAGTGAGTGTAGATAAATGTATTTGCTCAAAAGAACAAGAAGGTGAAGATAAGTGTGGAAGACGATGGAGCAGGCTGATAACCAGTATTGTAGCTTCTGGATGGGGTTTGTTTTGGGTTTTTTTCATCCACTGTCCAATCTTGGACTGACTATTATCACAAAGCAATACAGAAATATAATTTGGTTTTCATCTGTATTTAAATAAAATATAAACCACTTGAAAACTCCTTCTTCCATGGTTTTTACTATGTCTGAGTTTGGTAAGTAATTTTGTAGATTGACCAAGTGAACAGGTAGTTGGGGTCTTGTTTTGAATGTTCAAAGGTAGTACTGGAGGAACCTTATCTAACTGGCTATCAGAGCAGCTGCAGCTGCTTTGGATCAGATTAGTATTTGTTAAAAATATGTTTGATATGATATAGTATTGGAGGAGCAGTTTTTACAGATCTTATTTTCTGTGAATTGGTAATGGGGAAAAATTTGATCTAGCCACCTGCTCATTTGGAGTTAGGTCATATCCTTGTCCCAGTAAGCTGACACTGGATGTTATTGCCATCCAGTCAGTCTGCCCCAGGGACTTGCCCTTTGACAGGTCTGCCTTTTAAAGTTCAATGGAATAGATATTTTCTAACCCCCTTGGGCTGAAGAAATCTCATCATTTGCTGATATCATCAGTCCAACAAGATAACAGGCATCGTTAACAGAATTCACTGTGAAGTGGCACCCACACCTCAGCAGGAGACTTGGTAGCTGCTGCTAGTCTTCACTGAAATAATTTGCATATAGGGAAAGATTTTGAAGGAGGCCCCTATTTTTTTATTAGTTTCAGGGTACTAACTCATTTCATGTGGTCTGGGTGACCTGAAGAAATTCTTGTGACTAGCAAGACTCTAATATAAAACAGAGTGTTGTAGACCTTCTGAAGTGCTCTGTATCTATGTAGGGTCTCTATGTTCATACATCTCTAACCAGAGTTAATATGTAGAGCTAATATTTCTGTCTTGGCTGAGGTCAAGAAAACATACTTGCCTTTTATTTATTCTTGAATATTTTACAAAGAGAACAGTCCTGATTCCTGGAGATAAGATTGGTTAAAGTGCTCCTTGGCTGTGACACATGAAGACTTGATGAACTTCAACATTCCAGCAGTTTCAGGAATCCAGATCTTAAAAATGAATTATGACATTTATGAAACTGGACTAGAGATTTGTTTTCCATTTAAGGAATAATCTGGAGATCTGAGAAGAACTTTGACCTATATTTCAGTATTCTTCAGAATGCAATTCTCTTTAAAAATATTTAAACTACCAATCCTTCCTGAAAAACATAAGTAAAATGGTATCTGTTATGACTTTATCCTTAAAAAATTAAAATCCAATCCTATACTCCTTAGCTGTCTTAGTTTCCAGCAGGGAGGAGTTAGGAAAACAGTGGATGTAATAATGTAATGAATAATGTGTAGTTGCTTTATGAGTAAGTTCATCAGAAATATAAAGAAGAAAAGTCCACATTATTATATTAAATTTTTTTACTCTTTTGGGGGGATTCAACTGCAACTTCAAAAAATGGGCACAAATAAGCTATTTCTATAATTAGTTAGACTCCAGAAGACAAACTGTCAATACAGAAAAATTGGCTCAAGGTGTCATTTCTTCAGAAGCCACTGTGATTTTCTTTAATTACTTCAATAAGCGTTGATACAAAATTGCTTGTGGTAAAGTTTAAATAAGTAAATAACTTTTTCTGACTGGCCAATGAGTATGAACAAAATTTTTGTACCATTTTCTTTTAAGTTAATCTACTTTTTATGATGTTACTTCATAAATGTTTTAGATGCAGTTAAAACATACTGAAAGGTTCTTTTTGTTAATTTGAAAACTGTTGCAAAACATTTCAGACCTAATACAGCATTTAATATTTAACTGGATTTAAGAATTGTGCTTTCCTTAGCTTCAGTCATTGTCCCTTTTCACTTTGTTAATGTGATTCCTTTGGGATTTTTGTCAAATTGTGAAGAAAAAGTTTTCCATCACCTCGTGGGGAGTTTCATTAGTTCTTCACTGCTTAACTGTTTCCAATTCTTTTGACTTCTTGCTATTCTAACAAGAAGGAATGCAAACTCAGCTATTTATAACCTTGTCCATTATCAAGAAGACTGGAGAGATCTCTGCTCTAAGATGAGACATCTAGGCTCCTGATGCCAGTGTGCAAGTACTCCACGTAGTGTGTTTGCTAGAGCTTTGCCTTTCAATAGCCAAATATGCCTGTTCTGTAATTGCAGCTGAAATCCTGCTTCAGAACTCTCTTGCCTGGAATAGGATCAGAAAAGAAAGGAAATTTATGTGAGGAAAGAAATCCTTGGTGATGTACATGGTTTTTCATTGTTTTCTCTTTGTGAAGTAGAAGTAAAAATGGTCCCATGGTAGTACATAAAATAATCCGAGCCCTCCTAAGCAGAACGAAAACTAAGGCTTCATATAAAGACAAGAAGATCTTGATTGTGGCTTAAGCTGATATGGGTCTCTAAGATCAGATGTAATCTGTAAATACTTTCTAAGTGGAACAGTTTTTGATGTTACATATGTAATGTCTGTAGAAGTGAACTGGTGCTGTTGGAGATGTTCAGAATTATTGAGATCTTTGTGTGTGATACATGCAGTTTTATGAGACATTTTATTACCTTTGCCCAATAAAAATGAATCAAGTACTATTTAATTATGGAAATGCAATGGCAAAATGTTTTTAGAACCAGTCAATGATCATTCAACTATTTAAATTTTATTTCTGTGCAGTTCACATTCATCACATTTATCCATTCTGTCCATGTCCATTCATCACACTTATCCATTTATTACAGTTTTTCTTCCTTTATATGCTCAAAAATCTGTTCTGTATCAAGCATATACCTGTGTACCTTCACCAAAGGGTGTTGTGAACACAAAATTTTGAGTTAGTTCAATTGGAAGACTGGAAAGCTATATGAAAGGACAGCCTATATCAAGCATAGAAGGTCCTTTAGTTGGAAATGACTTTTGAGGCTGATTTTGTTTGGAAAATGTCTTATATGATAGTCTTGAGCATTTATACTCTTCCTTGGTATCCATTATAGCCATTTTGGAATATAGCATACAGTGCTAAATGGACCTTTGCTCTGAAGCAATGACCTCTCATATAATCCTTAAACTTATTAGAGACATATTTGTGTTTTACCTTGTTACTAGATTTGTTTAAACATTACATTGTTTTCAAGAACTGAGCCCTGTATGTATCATGAACACTATCTAAAAAGAAAAATTAGTTAATTGTGTGGTTGAAAATACATATTTGAATAATTTAGATATATTTATAGAGATATGTATCTATTGAGATAAATAGACAGCCAGACAGATAGGTAGATAGATAGGTAAGTAATGAAGAGGTATGCAGGTGATGTGACTGTGCAAAGCCACTTGCATAGGCTAATAGCATAGCAAAGGCTAATGCTTTTTCAGATCAAATGCTTTACACGTGGCAAGTAATCAGTTATATGTTTAAAAGCTGAATTCAGAGGTTGAAATTTTAAGCTATAAAAGTTTTGTGCAAAATGTGGGCTTTTGTTTTTTTCTTCACCTTATTCTTTGTGTGCCTGACCCACATGTGGGGTTTTTTCCCACTAGGCTTCTGTTTAACCATTTCCCATGTCTGAGAGCAGGAGCTGGATAGAAGTCACTTTGACTTCCTTGTATCATTCATTAGGCACCACAAAGGGTTCTGCAGAGGCAGTCCTTCCCTTTGTCCTACATACACATTCACTGTTAGGATCTATTTCTAACTAATTTAAGACCAAATTGGCTTATTTGCAGAAAAAAAATTTCCCATCAAGTCCAGAACAGATGCTTATCTCCTGATTGCTGTTTCTGGAAACCAGTTTTATTTTAAATTCAGGTGAATATGCTGAGAAGAAAGAGTCTATCATTAGAAAGTTGTAAAAAAAAGTTGGATTCAGTGAAATAAGATTTAACTGATATTTTGCTGGAAAGTCTGTTGAATCACCCACATCTATTAATCATATTGAAAATTCTCTCCATTATCCAAAATTACTTAGTTTGTACCATCTCTAACTCCATTTAGTGTGCAGTAATCAAAGCTGAACAGCTCCTGTAAAGAATTCTAACAGCAATGGTATGATAAGTATAAAAAGACACAATGTTCTTTGTCCTCATTAAAGATTGTGAGCAGAGTGTTAAATAATATTAATGGCTAGGATTGTCAGTACTTAACAGTACTTTCCTAGTACAAGTGATTTTATTGATCGATACAGTCTCAATGTAACAGGGCAGATTATTCTACTGATTTTATCGAAACCTTAACTAAGTTTGTTAGTGTACCACATATCCTTAAATAGATCTAGATGATGATGTAGATTAAGAAAAGCAGACCACCATCCATCTTTTTTTGATCGGTTAATAACTTAAATCCATCATTGCTGCAACCGGCTTTTTTAAGATTCTGTTGTGCATACGTGTTTCTTTGGTGGTAAAGATATAGCTGGGCTTAGATGGCTCTGGATTTTAAAGAAGTGTGCCTGACACATGCAGGACTGCGTATTTGTTAAGAGGAAGCAGAAAGCCAAAGAAAACAGGGAAACAAAATAATTCTGTAGATAATTTAAAGGAGACCCATTTATTAAAAGTGTCTGCCTGCAGAGATTTATGAAGAATGATTTGAAGCATTTTTCAAGCATGCTCAGAAAATAACCTGCTTTGTGTTTTAGGAGTTAAGTTTTTGCTTTTCAACTTATGCTTTTTTGTGATTTATGATTAATACTTTTTTCCTTCATCTTCAATAATCTGGTTTTGCTGTACAAAATTGTGCTGCATGAACTCTCTCATTTTACTCTTTCATGTTAGAAGTGATCAAAATAAATTTTACTCAGTTAAGCACAGAATTTACATTAGTAGTTGTGACACATTTAGAAACCACATCCAAGTACTTGTTCTCTTTTTATTATACTGTGTATCATAATGATATTTTATTACATACTTTTGTCCAAGTTAAGATGAACATCAAAGTGTACTAATCATGCATTTCCATACAGTGAGAAAAGTTCTCTGTCATGACTGCATATGCTTAGAATAAATGGAAAATATTTAAAAGGAGAGAAAGAAATTAAGTTCTCTGTCTTAGTCACAGCCCATGAAAGCAGAACTAGGGATATTAAAATTCAAAGGCTGGCACACTCCTGTAGTCTGCTGATGACTGTTCTAACAGCCCTGATTCCTTTTAAATCCATACAAAGTATGAGATACTTGATTCATTTAGCTGTGATGAAAGAAAACGTGCTCACCTTCCTTATCCTGAATGCAGCTCCACATTTGATGTGTAGGCAATAAACTTTCTTTTCTGAATAGATATTTAATAGATTTGCTTGAGCTCTTTGGGGAGGGTGGAGGGAAGTAAAATAAAAATTTTCTCCATTATAGTAAGGAAGGAAGGAGGGGGCAGTAATTCCTGCAGTCTACCAGCTGAAGTTTGGTAGAAAAACTAAGGTTTCCCCCATCTTTATAATCAATCCATAGCATTTTAAACACATTTGCAGTTCCTATTCTGTGCTGTTTTACATAAGGTAATTCTTACATTTATTTATACAAACGACTATTGCTTTTTTAAATTGGACTTTCAAAGCAAGTTAAATCTTAAGGGCTTTTTCTTCAAAATTAGCCTGTAAAGTTAATGAAATGCTAATAAAGGGATAAACTTATTTTCTACTGAAGGAGTATTTTATTTTTGCATGCATAGTGTAACACACTGTGTTTTGTCAAGGTTTTTCAGTAGTATACAGCATGAAATTGGAATGTAGTTTATACCTAGATTGCATTGACTTTATGCGATCTGGTACCATTCTTCTGCATACACTCTTTGTGTGTGAGTGAAGATGCACCATTAATATTCTTTACACATTTATAAATTGCACATGAGGGTAGGAGAAAAAAGTTCATGAAGAATCGAATATATATATATATATATATTTTTTTTTTTTAAGCAGGATTTGAATCTGCACATAAGGCACAGGCTGTGTGGAAGCCAGAAGAAGAAAACAAAATATGGAATATATGCTGAATAACTGAACCATTTGTTATATGCTTTGGATGAGGAACTTGTTCTGGGAGAAAGAGTAATGTAGGATCATACTATATGTGTAAGCAGTGTTAAATAAATCCTTATACATAAGGAAACTGAATTAAAGCTTGATTCTAGTGTGCCATAATAATGTTATTGTCCAACATTGTTTGTATCGTTTAATACAGACCATTCTGAAAAAAAAAAAAACGCAAACAAACAAAACCCAACAAGTTATGGAGCTAATCACAGGGGTTTACCAGAAAGATACTGAAATAAATAGCAGTAATTCTTGACCTTTTGCTTTAGATGTTGAAAGGACAGAGCACAGGAACAGATTAATTCTTTGCAAGAAGGACTGCTAGCAAAACATGAGAGCTGGTCTTTCAGTACATAAGAGATGAGCAGAGGAAGAGGCAAATAGTCTTCGTCAGATAGGTTGTGGCATGATGGTTAGTGAGCCTATTCTTTTGGTTCTGCAGTAAATTGAATGCTCCTGCATTAGATCTAATTCCCGTGTGTCTGTGTGTGCTGCCTTTTCTTGGCATTTATGGAGTCTTACATGACTCCTTTCTGAAAGATGTTGAAGGATTTCAGAGTGAACTAAGGGGGGAAGGTCTTGTGGTCATGAGTAGTTTAAGAGATTAACAAATGCTTGTTATCTTCTCTAACATTGTCTATCTCTACCCACATCACTATTAATTGTCTTTTTTAGTTTTCCACCTGCTTATTGTCTCTGTTGTCTGAATATAATATTGATTTAGTTGCATGTAAAAAAGCTCATTTTACACTAAACCCATTAATTGCAGAATTTTTTGACTGAGATTTGACTTGGATTTCTGTGAAGGTACATTTGCAAACAAATACACATTATTGAATGATGCCTAAATTTATAACTCTCATGTGGATTTTTCCTGTAGACTTCAAAAATATGGACATTAAAATAAGAAACTTCCAGAGTTACTTATGATAAATACTGTGAATTATATATAAGAAAATTTTCAAGAAGTATTGATGTAAAAATTGTGGTGCGTTTTTTTGTTTTTAAGTTCTCATAATTATAATCATCTTTATCTAATATACTTTTTCTTCTGTAGATGAAAAAAAGTTTGTAGAAACAAAGCATGAAGCAGAAGAACAACCTTTAATTTCATTAGGCATGTTTTAACTGGTGAAGATTAATGTATATATCTCTTGCTAATTCTTTTCAATTACTCAGTTCATATAAATTCCCAAACCTTGTTAATTATGCTGAAGTCAGGTGGTAATTTTTAACAGTGTTTCCACAGCAAGGGAATTTTCCTGGTCTAACCTTGCCCTCCTGTAGAAACTCTCAGCAGATTAGGCATTCTGACTCTAGTCCATTCGTTTTCAGCTCAAGCCTAATTGCTGCCGACTGCCTGCCACAGGTACCCTGGTTATTGTACATTTAAGGGATGCAGGTTCTTCTGAGAACAAATAAGGAAAGATTAATTGTTTGTTTTGTTTCATCCCAAGAGAAATGTGGGAGCTTAATCAAGAAAAATAATTTCTTCTGTTGATTTGGCTTATTTGTGGAAAGGGATAATTGTATAGAGGCAGGTATAGAGCTATGCATTTTGAAAGAAATTTTGCCATTTACCTACTTGGGAGGCAAAGATACAGCAAAATGAATGTTACACAGCATTGGAATTGATGGGGATGGTTCACATTTCTCATAGTAACTAATTTGGCTGCTGGGCTTTTATTTGAACCAATATTGCTAGGTGGTGTTGTCATTTGTTTTGTCTGCTTCTTTGGATATCTAATCAAGTAAGGGGAAAAACGCTTTTCCAAATTGTCCTTAATTGCTAGAGCACAAGTGAGCTAAGCACTCAGGTATTTCCAATTAAAGAACTTGTTTCCAGCAAGTACCATTAAATCTATCTTTACCAATCTGATAAATAAGCTATCAAAGAGTGGAACAGATTAATTGAGAGGAATTAGTTTAAAGCTCAGTATAACAGTTAGACTGAACCAACATTATCAATGAATGCAAATTTTACGTAAAGCAGTAAGAGGCACTGATGCAAGAAAACAGAGCTGAGAGTAGCCACTAAGCAAAAAGGAAAATTTTATATGTGATATAGAAATAAAAAACATGTGAAAATCACAGATCATACAATTCAGAACCATCATAAGATTTATTCCAATTGCATCTAAAGCATAAGAAAGACCTGCATATACTTCAACAGCTGTGTTTGTAGATACAGTAATCTCCCAAGTTTGCTTTGCTTATGTTAATAATCAGTAACCTCTGTGTTTGGTAGAGACAGCCTACGTACTATGTTTTGAATCCTCTTTAGTACAGGTTTGTGTTCCTGTATATATAGGCCTTTTAGATGGGTGTTCCTTTCTTCCAGCTGCCTGTATGTGCCAAATTGCATTGGTCCACATTGTGTAAACATCATTCAGCATATTGGTTCTCTGGATATTTCTCTTAGTGACAAAACATAGGAAAAGCACCTGAGTGCTCTCCTTACATGTCAGCATTTTGACAGTGCACACATCATCATGAGGAGAAAGCCTCTCTGTCACCTTAGATATTGAAATAGACTTTTAGGCTCTGAGTATTAATATGTTAAAAAAAGGTTTTACAAGTTTTTTTGCATGTTGATAATTGTTGTGTATATTCTGCTTTGGAGTAAAGTACTCCATCAAGAAGAAAGCACATTAAATAGCCTAATTTCTGTCAGTTTTTACAGAACTGCTTTGGCTAGATAAGTTACATTGCTGCTCTCTGTGTGGGCACCATTCCCATAAATTGACAGCACAAATATACCAGCTGCCACAACTTTTAAAACTGCTCTCTTAGAGGATCAGTTTGTGTGGTGCATCTCTGGCCTTTACAGCAGCAATGTAGCTGGAGTCTGCTTTTGCAGAATTACAGTTTTAAAATGGTTGGATAAAAATCTTATTTCTTATGCTGTTGCAACCCACTGGGTACATCTATTCTAGGAAAATGAAAAGGTCAGTGATAACTTTCCCAATAAAACCTTCTGAGAAAATGTCATTCCAGTCGTGTGTATCTGACTGGGGGAGTTCATCCTCCATTTTTTGAACTTCATATTTTTTTGAGCTTCAAATTTTTTATTTCTGGAATATCATCATCATTAGAGGAATTCAGCATTCATAACCATGGTAGTATGGTGGCCTATTAGCTCATGAACTGATTATAACAGACAAGCTTTAACAGACATAGGACTTTGAATATATGTAATTTACAGTATTTTTCTTTGTATCCTTGCTGGCAACTGAATAAGATCACAGTTATATTCTGTGTAACCATGGTGTTCTGAGCAGCTTCCCCTTAATGTTGACTTCTGAAAAGTACTTAGATTATCTCCAAAAAATCATTAGGAAGTTAGAAAAGTGAAACCTCTCCTAGTTTCTTCAGATGTCAAGGCATCCAGATCTTCAAGTGTGTTTTCAGTGTGGAATCCATCTCTCATACCTAGTTCAGTGGGAAAGGCTTCTGATGTAACACTCATAAAGAAAAAAAGCACTCACAAAGCCACAGGAGAGTACAGAGGAACAAAGACCATGCACAGAATTCAGAATCTACAGTCTTGCAACCAGCAGCATTTAAGCAGCCATCTCCACATTCTCCCATCAGACATTTCTCTGTGTATTTGGACTCAGTCAAGGTCAAACAGTGATACATGCTAATAGTTTTGAACAGCAGCAATTTTGTAACTTCACAATTAAGAAACAATTTGTGTTTCTGTAATGATATTGTATTTAAATGCCATGCAATTGTGCTTACCTGCTTTACAGGGGATTTTTTTATAATTAATCAAGTTCAGGCAAGTTTAATTATGTGACCTGAATTAGGTATCCAGCTTTAAGTGCTGGAATCACAAGAACATGTACTGCAAGAGTAAGTTACCACAAAATATTGGGGTCTTTTTGTAGCATTGGAAATAAAGATTAATGGATTTTCTGACGAATTTGCCCTCTAATGTTGTCAGAGGCTCTTGATAGCTGTGCAGATATTCACAAACTATATTATTAATATAAAAGTATAGACAGCATTTCAGTGAAGAGGTCCAGCAGCCAAGTTTGACATCTCAACACAAATTTTAAGTGGCAGAAAAATCCCAAAATGAATCCAAATTTCTCTTCAATTATTTTTTTCCAATTTTACAAAGCAGTGATGTTCACCAAGGAAGTCAGAGAGTCTATTATCAGACAAGACTGATATGTTTGTTACTGTATGTATGGAGACATGTAAATTGTTTTCTCTGTAGCATATTTACCATAATTAGCATAATTTATTTAATTTATTTATTTAGTTATAACCATCGTATTTTCTTTTTTGTATCTATAGCAGATTGTTTCAACTTCAGGTTCTTTCAGCTCTCCATCTTCCAACCTATTCTTCTTTTGTTTTTTTCCCCTGAAATTTAATTTTTCCCTTTGACTTTATTCAATCTTATTCAATCTACATATCAGTTATGGTATTGTCTTGTGATGATAATATATTGAAGGTCATCTCTGTGGCCAGTCAACAGACAATGCTAGGCTTTTTGTAGATTTCTGTTGTATTCTGAATCCTTTCTGAACCCTTAGACTACATCCACATCTGGTGGCATACTTATTTGCTCATTTTGGAGTCTAGATTAAGCTCTCAGTTGCACTGCATATAGTAGTGTTCTGCCTTTTCATTGAAGCACCAATAAATGTAACCAAAATAACTATTTTACCTAGCTTCAGATGCTAAAGCTTTCTTGTAAGGTAAAACAGAACCTTCAGAGAAAGAACAACCACTGGGAAGAAGATGTAAAGCACAGCATTTTTTTAACTAATTTTTCTTGTATGGGAAACATGTAGACCAAATACTTGTGCCAAAGTGAATAATAGAAATAAGGAAGATTGCTGTCTAAAATGCCAGAATATATGATTAATTTATCTGTGATACACTATTTCAACCTCATTTGTGGAGTTAACTGACCATAAGTAGTTCTCTGTTTGCCGAATGAGGAACATCAAGTAATCGCTAAGTGAGAATATAGCATCAAAAATACAGGATTTATGGAGAACATCTTGGCATTCTTGTAGCCTTCTAATGTTATGATATTTTTAACAGAAATACAGATAGCTTTTCTGCTTTTGTTAGCAGGCTAAATTGCAATATTTTTTTCTGTTTTGGAGAAGTCATCCCTCTTTGAGTAACAAAAATGTGGAGAGTTGTTAGCCAAATCAGAACGTTGTCCACAGAATTGCTATGATGCGATATTCAGCCTTCCAGCTGATGCTGCTTGTGTGCCATCAGCACAGAAAAAGTAAATAAGCATTCACTGACCAAGTTAGGATGGTCTCTTTTCACAAGTAATTGCTTCATTCCTCACCTTTATCAAGGACTCCCTTGCTGGTGAGTTTTAGGAGGGACAAGTGTCAAGGAACAGAGCCATAATGAAGTGCCTGTGATTGAGCATGGATTACATTGCTCTGTTAATTCTGTAAAAACTTGTCAGTTTGCCACCCAAATAAATGCCTAGACTGCGTAAAACATGGAGCAGAGTGACCTCTAGAAGAAAAATCAATGGCAATTCATATTTCATATGTCTATAATTGCTTGTGAGAGCATGGCAGCAATTTGTTTATAGAACAGCTTGTTCTACCAGGGATTGTTTCCTGACTTTTTCTTCTTTCTAGTGGTGATGCCTCTCATGGACTGTGAATTACAGCTAGACACAGCAAAAGACAAGTTTTATTGGTGCTGATTTTTTATTATTGTTTTCACATTACTGTCTTCAGAATTGCCGCAATGTGTTCTGTTCCAACCAGTACACTAATCTATAGTTACATGTAAATTGTATTCACAACTGTTTCCTTGAAAGGCTCATGAAGCTGTTTTTAACCTTCTTTTTAATAAGCAAGGCTCTATCCTCCATGAGGTCATCCATTTGCTAGTATTTTAGCCATCAAACTGATTGTATGGCCATAATTTTTAAGCAATTTGTCAGAGAAGCAAGGCATTCTCAGTCTGCTAATTTAAAGACAGAATTTTGAAAATATCTTTTTTCCCCTGCTTTGCTTTGCTTAGTTTTCTTTTTTTTTTTTAAATTTTGGGTTTGTTGTTGTTGTTGTTGTTTTGGGGTTTGGTTTTTTTTTGAGAAGCTGTTTTAAGATTTGTATCCCCACTGAGGACCGAGATGTCATAGGGATAGAGAAAATGCCGCTCACTTTATGGATTACTGTTAGGTCAACAAAACTTTGGCAGCATTGATTAACTTGACAGTGAGTACAGCAGTACATTTATCACTTATGGCTGTGCTGTAGAAAATCTAATAAGAGGCAAACAATTCCCTTTAGAGCAGTAACAGGTTCACTGTGGCTAACGGTGCATGCACTGGAAATTTCTGACTTTAAATTATACCCTTGCTGCTAGTTGGGTCATTGACTCCAAGCTACTGCACTTTCACTACTATGTTCTGTATTATTAATTTGATCAAAGTTGTTTTGGCTTCTATAAATGTGTGCAAACCATATATTGAAGTTCATGTAAACTCATAAGCATTTTTGAACAAGGGATGCAGGAGGAACATGATCCAAGCTACATTAAACAGAAGGGACAGTTGCTTGTTACTGCTACGAATGTTAGAGGTATTACAAGGTTATAAAAGAAAAATTTTGAACTGTTGCTTACAAACCTGCCTCTAATTCACAGATTTAAATAAGTCCTAAACCCAAATCTATCTTATATTCAATAAATTTCATTGATTGCTCAGAAGGATATTTTCCACGTTTGCAAATATGTTCTTTTTTAACTACCAGTAATTACCTTAAAAATTCTGTATATGTTGATTTACAGATATGTTCTTCCAGTTGTCTTCTTTTTGCAATAAGAATGAGAACTGAACTGCTAAGCAGAGATTTTTTTCCTTTTTCTGTGTAGAAGCGTTGCTGCTTGACTACAAGTTACTGTTTGGCTATAATCTTATGGTGAAATTAGGTTTTAGTCAGTATTTCTTGGTTTCACTTTAATAGAACTTTTCTTAAAGCCTACAACCTGTGCATTGGGAAAATGTCTTTGCATGGCAAATATTAAAAAAAATCAAGAGTTCTTTTTTATTTATTTATTTTGTACTGATTAGTTCTCTGAAATGGAAGCCCTGCATAAGATACTCTTCTACAGAATATCAAGCTTTTTTTTGCAGTTCAAATAGCCAAATGTATGTAAAGGTCACATACCCAAATAATTGTGTTTCTAGAAACATGCAGGAAAGAAGTTTGAAGAAAATTTGGTTGAGTGCAGATCAGAATATAGAGTGTGCAGCTTAACTTGTGGCTTTGTGATATAATCTGCAAAACTGCTGTTCAAATGAGAAATTAGTAATTTTAATTTTTTTTTTAATATTAGGATATCTGGTACACTGGACTAGAGAGCATTTGTGGATAGGAACTGTTATTTCAAGTATTTTATTTTATTTTAGGAAAGTGTTTAAATTGGAGGTTTTGTTCTGCAGTATCTGTAAAAATGATGTTGTTTTCTTTGTTGGGAGAGAAGTATTCTACTTGAATCAATTGTCAGGAGGCTTAATGTAATAAGGCAGTTTGTGGTCTGACTAAAAGAAACACTGTGCAGAAGAAATTCCCATAGCAGTTTGTTTTTAACAGAAAAACTGAGTTCACCTGAACCATAAATACATTGAAAACTGAGGCTTAATAAGGTAGAGCAGCTTCAGAAGGAAGAGGGATTGTTGTCCAAAGTATGTCTTGTAATGACTACAAAATAACCATATATTTAACCAAATACTAGTGATAGTGAAGCTCTGTCAGCACCATAACAGCAGATTCTTTGCAAGAAGTGATCAGGCAAGCTGACATTAGTATAACCTTTGCATAGTTAGAGGGATTTTTTTTTTTTTTTTAATTTCAAGGATATAAGTTGTGTTTCCCACTCTCTTATTGCATTTTATAGGTAACAAGACACATTTCCACACTTTCTCCTGGGTTCATACAATAAAGGAGTTACCCTACTGGCTGCTTTACTGAACAGAGACCTGGTATTGATTACCTATCACACTGGCATCAGAACTACTCTTAGGATTCAATTTTTTTGTTGTTTTGCATATTTTATTGATCAAAAGTGGTAAATGAGCATCAAGCGTGCAAGAAGACGATGAATTGTTTACTTGCATAAAATAACCTTTCAATAAGGGAAGATGCATTGCTCACACTTTTGGTGCTGTTCTGCTGCCCGAAGCAGATGGCATTCAGCTGCTATTGATTTGCTCCTATAGTTACAGAGCAGCATGTAACAAGGCATGCTCATTTCTCTGAAAGAGAGGTGAGGTGTTTTGCCAGGGTGGCAGGAGTGAAAAAAGGAAGCATGGGGGGTTCTGAGGATTGTTTTGGAGTTGTGGATTTTTTATAAGAAAAACAGTGAAGCCCTGTGTGAACAAAAAGCAGGATTTCTGTGTTTGCAGAGGAGGGGAATTACTTTGTGCAGTTTTGGCACTTCTGATGACATTAATTCCTGATGCGGATTGAATCCATGAGCAAGCAAGTACTTAGTATTTTAAAAATAGCCAGAATTTAGCATCACAAGCTTCACACAACAAGTCTTAACTGCTATGTTTTTTAATTTATATATGCTTTGTCATACTTTTGTAAAGATTGTTGATTCATTAGCAAAATAAAATCATACTGCAATATGTTGGGCTTGATTCTGCCCAACAGCTAATTTCACTGAAAGATACACAATTTAATAATTTGCTGTCAGGTCTCTCCTGTAATGGAGGACATGCAGACATGATGAACTCAGCTTTCTCTGAAAATTTATGTGGAAGGATATTTAATGCAGAATTTTGTCATGAACAAGATCTCTAATTCTTTGGCAGATTTTAACAAAATGCAGATATGTGGTAGAAGAAGGCATCAGCAAATATAGTGTAGGCATGTTTGTTCTATGACAAAACATTTTAGTTAATTTGTAGTCTTAATCCTGAAAGAGCAGTTTAGTGGGTGGTACTGAGGAACAGGGTACAGTCCTTAATCAAGCTGTTTTCACATAGTAATAACCCAACTGTCAAGACCCACAAGTGTTGCAGTATGACAGTTAAATTCAGACTCTTGGTGACAAAACTGGACCAGTTAAGTGTTTTGACAACACATATTAAAGCCTTTCTTGGCCACTGACTGTTCTGCAGTAACTTACTGCTGAAAATGCTTACTGTTGCTTTTGGACCATCGTTTCCTATTCTTATCTTATTTAGGAAAATAAAATTAAACAATTTACTCCATTATGACTGCCCTACTGTCCTCCATTTCTTTTATATTGTGTTTCTCTTTAATGAAAATAATGACTAATTTATGACCCCTGGAAAAACGTTGTCACATCATAGTTAATAGCTAGTTATTTATCAAGAATTTAATTTAAATGTGCATATCAGTAGCTGTTAAAAATTTCCTACTTCATCTCTTCAGATTTCTCTTCTCTGACATTGATTTCAGTTTGCTTGTGTAATTTAAGAAATGCTGTCTATGCTTTTTTAATATCCATATGGTTAAGTACCATTACATCTTGACCATTTGTTATGATGCTTTTATAGCATAAGCAGGCAAGAAGACATTGTCTGAATCTATGACTTTAACCTGTTGGTTCCAATACATAGTAGACATTTCTTATGAGTGTTTTTCAAAGCAAACCTTTGTGATTTTTTTCAGAAAACAGATAGTTTTTAATTAATGGCTAAGGCTGTCAGCACAACATTTATTGCATTATTCTGAGTTGATTTGGTCTTAATATAAAGAATATAAAGAAGTTAATATAAAGAATATGGATATATGTGTGTTTTAAAACAGCACTTTCTCTTGCTATGAGAAAGCCCTTCTCTTTCACAAATTTAAACAAATACATTCATATTCTTGTTCTATACCTGAGGTGTCTATCTGTACTGTTAGGACTGACTCCAGTTTTCTTTTTCTCAATTTCTGAGTTTGTTGGTGGTCAAAATATACTTGGTGCTTCTTTGCCATTGTGTTAGCAACCACTTCCTCAAGTACAGGATCAAGATATCAAAGTAAATTGTTAGTATATTAGTTTTTCAGGAGGAAAAAAAACCCAACCAAAAAACCCAGTCCCACACACAGATTTTTACCTTTCTTTTGCTGTTAAAGGTAAATAAATGTCTTGCACACAACGTGTGTCTTGTTAGGTTGATTAAAATTTAAGTAAGCTTCAGAATTTTTAAAAGAAAGCTTGCCAATTTCCTTGTAGCTACACTTCCAATACTACAAAATAGCCTAGAGTATTTATTCAACATTGTATTTCTGCTGAAATGCTACCAGGTCTCAAAACTAACAAACAAAACCCAAAACCCTCCACCATTTAAATCTAAATATATTTCATCAGCTATGTTACCCCTGCTTTACTTTTGCAAAAATGACACAATTGAGTTCATTAACCGCAGGTGCAGTGAATTCCCTGTGCCTTCTATGTACTCTTGTTTGGACTTCAGAGTGGGTACCTGCTGCTTAGTCTAATTAGTTTCAAAGGGAATGTAGAATCATTTCTCAAGAGTTTACTCTGACCCAAAACATCTGACGGGAAAATGTCATAGAGACAAAGTAAGAAGTTATTGTAGAGTTGAATAGCATTTTTGTTAAGTATCTTGTAGAAACAATGCCAGATGAGGAAATCATGCCCAAATGACTCAAATTTTTGATATGAGATTTGCATGAAATTGTCATTCTTGTGGAAAGCGAGACTTGTTTTCATAGATAAGTTCCTCAGACTTTATCAAACATCTGGCTTTTTCCTTGTTTTCAGTAAAGCCAGCAAAATGAGTTAGAGCTGTGGGAGATTCCTTATGAAGCTAAAAAGAAGTGAAAATGCTCTTACAGCCATCAGCAACTCACTCCCCCAATCACTAATGGTCATTCTAAGATCCATCATTGTTTTGTTACATTTTTTCCAATATGCATTACTCGGAGCTGTGTTCTCCTAACCTATCTTGTAACAACTTATTTGTCTTTGCAAGGATCTTGTTACAACTTACTTATCTTTGCTGAGTTTGCCTTAAGGCTTTTCATGGCGGGGTTGTCAAAAGCTTTTTGGAAATGAAAGTAGGCTCTATCCTTTCAGGGTTCACAGTAAGTATTGAAACAGAGTCTCTCCTTTGTTGTAATATCTAGTCGGTAACCATCTAACCAAAGTCTTTCTGTTTCAGTCACAGCAGTTCTGTGATATGTTTTTATTCAGATGTGTTTGTCTTTGTTCCAAATAATTTTACTCCTTATTGTAGTTCTGTTATGGTATTGACATTATTATTATTATTATTATTGTCTTTTTTATTATTATTATTATTACTACTATTATTGTTGTTACCTTCATCATCATCATCATCATAACTGTAATTTTTTTAGTTCTCTGGTTCTAAAACAGCTTTTAAACCATTTAAAATATGTTAGACACCATTATTAATCCAGAATATTAGTAAGTTGAGTTTTCTTTGTAGGAATCCTGTGCTCGTGTTGACTTGTTATATAATAACCAAATACCTTTCTACGTGTTTTATGACCTCAACTACAGAAATGCTTTGATGAGGATCCAAAAAAAAGGGAAAATGGAAGTGTATGCTGAGTATTCTGAGTTTTAATCTGACAGCGATGAATGCTGATGGCTTCATAATGCTGTTCATGTCTTGGATGGACATAGTCTTTGCTGGACAGGCAGGCCCAGAGAGTGGGGGTGACTGGAGTTACATCCAGTTTGTGGCCCATCACAAGTGCTGTTCCCCAGAGCTCAGTGCTGGGGACAGCCCTGTTTAAAATCTTTGCCCATGACCTGGATGTGGGGATCACATGCACTTCTTGTCAGTTTGCAGATGACAGTAAGTTGGGTGGGAATGTTGATCTGCTAAGGAATCTTTGAAAGCTCTGCAGAAAGATCTGGACAGGCTAGATTGATGGGCTGAGGCCAACTGGATGATGTTCAATAAAGCAAAGATCTGTCCTGCCCTTGGGTCATAACAGTCCCCTGCAGTGCTCCAGGCTGGGGCAGACTGGCTGGAAAACTGCACAGCAGAAAAGGACCTGTGGGTGCTGGTTGACAGTAGCTGAACATGAGCCAGCTGTGCCCAGGTGGCCAAGAAGGCCAAGGGCATCCTGGCCTGTGTCCACAATAGCGTGCCCAGCAGGACCAGGGCAGGCATTGTGCTCCTGTACTGGCCACTGGTGATGCCACACCTTGAATCCTGGATTCAAATCTGGGCCCCTCAGTTCAAGGACGTTGAGGTGCTGGAGCAAGTCCAGGGAAGGGCAGTGCAGCTGGGGAATGGTCTGGAGCACAAGTCCTGTGGGGAACAGCTGAGGGAGCTGGGACTGTTTTGCCTGGAGAAAGTTTTTCTCAGGGGGGACCTGATGGCTCTATACAACTGCATGAAAGAAGGTTGTGGCAGAACCCCCAGGTTGGTCTCCCCTTTCAGATAAGAAGTGTCACGATAAGAGGAAATGGCCTCTACTTGGTCATGGAGAAGTTTAGGTCAGATGTGATGGAAAATTCGTTCAAGGAGCAGGTTGTCAAGCATTGGAACAAGCTGTCCAGGGAAGTAGTTGAGTCACCACCATCCCTGGAGGTATTTAGGAAACATGTAGATATGGCACTTAGGGACTTGATTAAGTGATGGATTCAGCAGTGCTTGGTTAAGGGCTGCTCTTAAAGACCTTTTCCTACCTAAATAATTCTACAATTCTAAGAAGGGGTTGTCACACACTGAGTAGACAGGAATGCACACAAAATCCTCACATTTAGAGGAAGTATGTTAGGATTTGGAAGTTTGGAAAATCTAGATCTGAACATTTCCACCTTAAATAGATTATGTATTTATGATACTATTTAGTTACCTGGTCAGATCTGTTGCAGGGTTTTGCTTCTTTTTCCCCTGCAACCTTCTTCCTGATGCACAAGGATCAGCATAGAAAGAGGGCAGTATCTGACTGAAACAAAAACCTATCAATTCTGAAATTTGCCAGGTGTTAGAGTTGGCAACTACATTTTTTCACTTCTTCATCTCTGTCTTTTTCTCTTTTTTTCTGTTTGTCTTAGTGGTCTCTTTCCTTGATGTTTCTCAAAATGTAAATGTAGATAACAGGTGTCTCTGGTAGTGGACAACAGAAACTTCCTGAACAGGGAAAATGCGTGCACTTCTGGTGGTATGAATTGTGCTGTGGGCAGTTCTTGTGGCTGGTTTGTACCTAGAGTGTTTTGTGAGGAAATTCTGGCATTTAGGAGTGAATGTGTTGGTCTGAGGGGTTGTGTAAAAGGACTCAGATGTTGCCTGTCTCAGGTGAGCATCCTGGTGCTCCATGACACTGCCTGTTGGAGCTTACCCTGGAGGAGGGGTTGGCAGAGGGCAGCGTAAATGAGGCATCTTGCTCCTCCTGAATGCTCAGTGGTTTTTTTACTACAGCATATTTGTATGTAGTTCTTTTAAGCTTTTAGAAAAGAGTACTGCAATTTACTGTGTATTGTAATTGTAAGTATATTTGCTTTTTTACAGGCCTTCTTCCCTTGTACTCTTGAGAAGACTTTTCCAAACCTAACTACTTAATTTGTGTATGTTCCTAGAATGTGTATTTTCTGAATCTACTGATTTTTTAATATATATATATATATGCATGTATGTATATATATATGTCTTGTTATCTAAGGTATTCCTGCACCTGTATTCATATCGTCTTAATTACTTGTTAATTTTCCATGTTCTTAGCGGTCTGTTACTTCTGAAAAATACTTCAATTTACACATTTTGAAATCAGCATCTAATTTTATGTCTGTCATTAGTGGATATATTCATTCTTTGTATTACATTTTCTAGTTACTTATTTTCAAAAGCCTTTCTTGCTCCTGCTAAGTTTTTATAGTATCATTAACTTGGCCTGCCCTTCTTTTCCTTTCTGCCTGTTTCTTTTCCTTTTGCTCTGTTGATTTCTTCATTTCTCATCCAACTTTGTCTTAACCTCTAGTCCTTTGAACAGCGTGTCAGGAAATTGTATTGACTGCTTCCTTTCATTTGTATTTTTCAAAGGAACTGTTCTTGCTCTTTGTTTCTAATCATTTAAGGACTAGTCTTCTATTTTACTGAAGAGAAGTTCACTGTTTGCTCCAACTAAATTATGGTCCCAGTTTTTTGGAAAAATTTTGAATATTTTATTTTTCACATCAAATGGATTATATTTGTAGACTTAGCCACAAGTCTGTACTTAGTAGTTAAATATTAGTTGGAATTGTAATTGTGTTTTCAACTAGGTTTCTAACTAAAGTGCTCTCATCTTAAGACCTATGTGGTAGTATTTTTAATCAAAATGAGTAAACTGCCTTGAAGTGTAAGTTATAGACACTGTCATGAATTCCTGCATACATATTTGATGATGATCCAGTAGTCATTTAACCTATTGGTCTTCCCTTTCATCTAATTAATCCTTTGCATAGCTTGAGATTACTGTGATAGATGGATTTGTCACTCATGAAATACTGGGGAAGTTTTAAGCTCACAGGAAGTATCCTCCAGTTCTGTGGTTCAGAGGTGCAATTCCCCTCTGTCCCCTCTGTCCTTCTTTTTTAAAAACTCCTGTGATGTTACATTATCTTTCAGATGGTTCAGTTAGAACTTCTGAATCTTTGTTGGTTGTATTTTGTCTTATAATACCTTTAGTCAACATTTCTCCCCTTTCAAGCTCCACTGTATGGATGCCACTCTGACTTCCCTTTGATACACAGTATGGGAGTGTTAACTAGCTGATGCTTCATATGGAGCATCACTTCTCTGTTGTACATGGGCTTGCACGCTTCTTGAAACTTTAAGCACATTTTTAAGCAGGTTTAATAAACGCCTTCTAATCTTACATATGTGTATACTTCTGGTAGTAATGAAAAGTGGAAATTATTTTTAGAATTAATCATAGTTAATAACCTCTAACAAGCCTCACTGAACAGGGGAGTGAGTTTCTTCACAGTTCTTCACAATGGATACTATAAAACATGATTGTATCTGCTATTACTTTAAAAAATGAAAGCCTAATCTTACAAGTCTGGTTCTTTTTTCTACTTGGTTTTTAGCTAATGTGTTATTTTGATAACCTTTTTATCATTTCATGGGACTGTGTAAAGCAGTTCAGGAAAAGCAGGTTAATAGAAGAATATAGACTCTAAAATGTTCTAAAAGATGTGGATTTTGGTCCCAGTGGAGACTGACACTCCAGCCTACTTACTGTAGCTGGAATGTATTGATTTTCTTTTCCCCCATTTTAGCTGCACCACTGAATTAGGTATTGTGAAGCATCTTTCCCTGTGAAGAGAGGAAAAACTGTCATGAACTTTTTCACCCTAACAGTACAGCCTTTCAAACTAAACCAGATTGAATGGAAAAGTCCATAAGAACCCTGTAACTCAGCTCCCATTCTCTTTTATCCCTTTTCAACAGCTCTTCCAGCAACCTCAAGAAAGTGTGATAGAAGACTTAAGAAATTGATTTTTAAATCTTTCTTCATTAAAAGCAGCAATAGTAATAATAATAATAATAATAATAATAATAATAATAATAATAATAATAGAAAAGGATGCATTTCTGTGGCAGGGTCTCTGAAGGTTAGTGAAGTGGTCTTGTTTAGGTTTTCAGCAAGATGTTCAGTTACTGGTATAATTGGCTGATGAGTAGGTTTGGGCCTAACTAGAATGCCAGTGTTCGATTTCACAGTGTCCTCTGTGAAGATATGTCACCATTTACCCTGGCTTTAGTGACAATTTTCTAAAAAGGAAACTCATGGGAAATCATTATACTGTTTATATGTCTCCCTTGTTGGAGAGCATTATCCTGTGATATTTTAGAAGTGTTTTCCACTGCATGATGGCATCTAGCTAAGGTTAAGGCAGAACAAGTCCCTTTGCAATTTTGTGACTATATTTTAGTTACTGAAGGAGAAAAGATAACCGACAATTAAGTATTTCAGATGTCACTGAAAGAACATGTGCAACTAATCAATGACATCCTTAGGGAACATGATTTTATGAAACTGATAAGGTAGAAAAATTGGGGATTTTATGATTTGTCTTACATAATAATAATTGCACCCTTCCAATGAAAAAGACATTTCTGCTGATGTAAACATCAGACTTTCCCTTGTGTTGTGTTGTGGGTTTTTCTCCTGAAGCACAGAGTAGTTCATTAAAGTGTGACAGTAACAGATAAACACCCTGTAAAATGTTCTAAGAAAATACGACACTTTTAGTTCAGCTGAAATCAATGAGTTGAAAAATGTATTTCTGGAGTCACTTCCCAAATCCCTTGCTAGAGATTATATTAGCTGGTTTAGTTTTGGGGAAAGAGGGGAGTTTATTTACTTTAGGAAGGAAATGCATATCCTGGGGATTTTTTTCTTAAATTAGCCTACTTATCACTCTGCGACCCATATTTGAAACTCATTGCTATGATCTTGATAGACTTTGGATGCAACAAAAATTCACATTACAAAGAAACTAAGTGTGAGGTTTTATTTCTTTGAAAGTATTTATCCTTCAGTTTATGATGACAGATCAAACAAGGTAGCTAGTCATGCTTACAAGCCAGTATCTTATATTCACTTGAATAAATGCTGCAGTTGAGCATATTACATCACAAATTATAGGTAGTGGTTGAGAAACTTTACCTGCTGGTTCCTTTTCTGCACACCTGTAATTTTAAGATTGTCAAGTTTCCGAAATACATATCTCTTACAAGTTTTCAGACAGAAGTAAAAAAAATCTGTTGTGTTTTGGGTTGTTCCAGGTAAATTAAGACAATTATAATAACATTTCTGATTTAAGATTATTTTTTTTGAAACTTTAATAGGAAGCTGAGAATGCTTAGATTTTTTTCTAGACATCCACTTTGGGTCACCACCAGACTTAGGAAATGTGTTTAGACAGACACACCTAATCCATTATGGCTGGTTGGTGCTTGTGGGGGTTTTGTTTTGATATTGATTAGTTGGTTGGTTTGGGATTTGCATGGGGTTTTTGTTGGTTTTTCTTTTGTTTGATTTAGTTTTATTGTTGTTGTTATCAGGCTTTTTTTTGGTCCTTTCCTTTGGTTTCCACTGTGTATTTTAAATGGCAAGATTATGTCCTCACCCCTTATTGAATCAAAGCCAATGAAGTCAAGCTAGAAGATAATTTCCCCTCATTAGTATAATTACCTTGTAAGCCTCATATTTTTATTTTTAATGCTTAAAAATCCATATCACATTACACTTCATCAGTTGAGAAATCCTCCTTTGGTCAATGCAGTCATTCCTTCCTTCATAAAATTCTGGAAATGACAAAATTCCCAATCAGCAGAGGTGGTATACAAATACAGTGCGATGCAAAATTGCCTTTGCTTCTCTGCAAATTCTGCATTTTCAAGTTTAGTGATCACCAAAGCAGAGTTATTGACAACTAACAAACTGTATGGCTTAACACACTAAAATGGATACTATTTGCTTTCATTTTCTTGTGAAAGATACTTGGTCAGGCCAGGATTAGCAGGGCTTGGGTTGACTTGATAAAAAACAAGAGAGAAAAAAACAAGAGAGAATGAGATGTTAATCTCAAGTGAGTAAAGTAGAAGCAAATAGGCTTTTAAGAGCTGTCAGTAGTTTTCCTTTATGAAATGGTGTATCCTTCTGTTCTTCCCTGCTCCATTCAGCGCCTCAGCAGACAGCTCAACTTTTAGAAAAAGCTGTCAAGAGTTGTAAGTATGAAGTTTCATATAAGCACTGGATGCCCTTAAATTTATTTATTTTTTTTTTAGTTCCTCATTGCATGTAGTTAACAAGATGGTTTTATTTGGGCCAGTCATACACATTTCTATGCAATTCACACACCCTCTGAATATGCATCCAGCTCCACACCTTCTTTTTATGCATAACCTGAATGCAGAAAGGGATACATTTTGCAGTAGCAGAGTGCTGATTTTGCAGAATGCAAACAAAGTAGCATTTTTTTAATGCAGTGACTTCATATAGAGGTGAACTGAAAGGCTTAGCACTTGCCAAAATCCTAGACCTCTTGTTTGTTACATGCTTTAAAATCTAGAACAGAAAAGTTCAAAAGCTGAATTTTTCCTTTTTCTTTTCTTCAAACATTTTAGTGATGACCTCAGCTTTTGAGAAAGTGTAGCCTCTGAATTCAGACTTGCAGATGTAACATAAAAAAAGATCCAGTTCAAGCTTTTGAGTCCATTCACATCTTATGTGAATTTTAACATTAAGCAGGTTTTCCTTACACAAATAACCAAACCATTTGCTGTAAAACCTGCTATACAATCTAGGTGACTTCTAGGTGTCTCTTCCAACCTTCCTTTTTTTGTGATCTTGCTATCCTCTATATACCATTCTGTCTCTCTTGTGATACTGTAATGTAAAAATACACATGCAGGAGGAGTAAGTTACCTCCTGAATGTAAGAGTAATGTGTCTTTCCATCACCAGACTTGCTTCTTCTCTGTTTGTTTCTTCTGTCATAGGATGGGAAAGTGAACAGGATAAACATGGAAAATGCTTTGTTTCTAGGAGTCAATTTAATTTTAAATCCAGCGAAGTTTCTTCCATTCATACATTCACTTCAGATCAGGCCTTTATGAAGGAAATCTCTTTAAGAAAGCTTATGGCTTCCTTTTTCTTTTGAAGTACACGTTTTCAGAATGTATGTCCGTATGAACAGTAAAGAAATAGCTTAATCTTGCAGGTGAGACATTGGTTGAATGTATGAACTGTTTGTCTTGTGAAAACTCTAAATCATCTTGCCAAATGAAAAAATAGAGGATGTATTCTGGCCATTAAGTGGACATTGTATCATGGCTGAGGAAGAATGTGGCAAGTCTGGCCAGAAGCTGCATGGTCAGAGCTTTGTCATTCGGAGCATACAGTGCAGCTACCCGGAGTTATGTTGTGAGCTGACCTGTCAAGCCAAGCAAGGAGCTTCCCTTGTTGTCATTAACCAAGACATGCATTAATAAAACTGCACAAAGCGAAGACTTCTTCTGCTCATAAGCCAGATGGCAGTCTTTTGTGATGAACATGAAAGCACTGAGCTGAGGCTATTTTATTTTGAATTTTAAATAAACAGAATTTTATTCACAAATGAGCATGCCAGTAACTTAGTTCCAGAATCAGACATCTCTGCTTGAGAGGCGTGTAGGTTGGCACCTGTAGAGGTGTAGGTGCATGTGTAGAGGCACCAGCGATGGCAGGTGAAAAAGAATGTAGTAGCAAAAGCTGAATGTATTTCTAAGTGATTCATCAAGAACTGTGTTTTCCTATCAAAATGAGACATTCCAAAATAGGTGTAAGAAATGAAGACTTGAAAAGTATTGCAAGAGTGAAATGTTTTAGTAGCTTGAATAGAACTGCAATTTCTAAAATATTTTTTAAATGTGGGTTTCTATTGTGCCTTTTTTTACAGACAGTAATTTTAGAAAATGAAGATCTCCCTAAGATATTTCTCGATTTTCTGAATGTTCGTCATGTACCTACCCTGCCAAAAGCAGAAAGCTGTGGGTAAGCTCTCCTTTACTGAAAAATATATGGAGGCCAAAAGGCCCATATCCACTCAGTGCTGATGCAAATCCATTGACTTAAAATGGTCTTGCTGCCAACTCTAACACTGTAAAATAAATGGGCATTAGGTTCATGTTAAGTATGTTTATATATCCCCAAAAGGTCATAAAATAAATCCAGCATGTTCAAAGACAGAAGGGAAGTTTAATGTAATATTCTTGGAAAGCAAAGGAGAGCTTAGATGAGAAAAATATGACTTTCTTGTAGATCGTGTAGTATCTACTGAAATGTAAGCTATTCCTAAGCACTCACTAAAATTGCATAGAAAGCCTTTGCATGTGTTTTATGATCATAGTACCTGCACAAAATAGAAGCTTATTTATGATCTCACTCTGTGTATTCAAAAATGAGGTTCTTTCACCATTCTGATAACAGTGACTTAATTTCCCATCCCCTGGGAAGAGTTCCTAACCAGAGTGGCAGACAGCAATCTTAGTATAATGAGTATAACAACTACAGAAATACCCAAACCAGTGTAACTGGAAGCTCTGTTACCATCTGCAGCTGTGAGCTTTGTAGGGAGAATTTCTTTTGCCATGTAAGATGACATGGTTGATAGTGCAGAAGCATTACCAGAACATGCTTCCCAGAAAGCCACATGCCCCTTTTCCATTTGGGGAAAGCTCTTTGGATCTGCAGTGGTGAGAAGGAAAGTTTGCCTGAAGATAATAAGATAATATTGAGGCCCTCTTATACTTGGAGGTCTCTATGGCCCAGAGCAGTTCAGAGTGATTCAGAAGCCATCAGGCTTGTAGTTTTCACTTGCCGTTAATGGCATCAGCCACCAACTTCAGTGGAACTGTACCCCAACACTTCATAGATAGATAATGAAATGAACGGATGGATGGATATTAATCTGTTAAAGGATTTGGAGGTTTTAATTGTAAAATTGATTTTGTTGTAACTAAAGCTTCCTGTCACTTTACCTGCAGCTCTTTTGACGAAACAGAATCTGAAGAATCAAGGTGAGCTTGATTTCTACTCTTTGTAGGGCACCTGATTAATAAACTACTTAAATTATTGGTGTTTACTTCATTTGTTCTTTGCAGTTAGCAAATTAGAAGTAGTTTAGCATTAAAATTAGATGTATTTGTTAAATATTACCATCAGCTACGCTATATTCATTTTTAGTGTGCCTTGAACACCATTATGGTAATGTTGAGAAATTCCTTACAAAACTACACAGAATACTGACAACTTCAAAATATATCTGGGAATGCATTTTTTCTAGCAAGAAGATTTACCAGAAGAAATTAGAGATCTGGGTTCATCCCTATGCATTTAGAGCTTCATCTGCACCTGGTTGCACTACTTGGAATGTATATGTACAGAGCAGAGTGGAGCGGGCCGGGGGGAGGCTGTCTGTGCCAAAAGCATGGGCTAAGGGTGGGAGTCAGGCATGGGGGGCTTTCAAGGACTTCTCTCCATGGGTGATGGATGCAGCAACCTCTTTGGGGGCTGTAAGAACATGGTGACCTTTTGAGTCTTCTTGGTGGCCGGGAGAGCCTACTGACATGGAGCCTCCTTGTAGATGGTCTAGTAGCCTGCATGACACCACATGCCAGAGAGCAAAGCAGAATCAGGAGGTCTCAGAGCCAGCTGCAAGCCACTCCTGGATGCAGCCCCTTCACTCCAGCTTGACACTGAGGGTTTCGCTATATGGCTGAGGACTAGCAAGCTTTGCTCCCAGGAGATGGAGCCTGCCCTTCTGGGCAGCGCTGGTGCGTAGAACCGCACTGCATGGCTCCTGAAGCTCAACCACCTCACTTTATCAAAGCTAGTTTGTAGAACAGTCTGTTTGCTGTCCCTTGATACTGACATCTCTGTTCTTGACCTTTCCAGCAAACTGTCCCACCAGCCCGTGCTGCTGTTCCTAAGGGATCCATATGTCTTGCCTAAAGCTAACGGTAATCAAACCTGTCATCTGTTAACAACACTTTACTGATCTGACCCTGCACTGCATAAACCACATAATTATTATTAATACCAGCCTAGTCAAATCACACTGGTCCAAAATCTAATAACCTGCCAATAAAACGATAGTTCTTGTGCAAAAAGCATTAAAACACTAAGTGGGATGGGTGATTTGTAAAAGGGTGGAAATTTCTCCCCTAGTTGTTCTCTCAGGCAAACCTATTGAGAATTCAAAACATGAAGAATACTGCTTTTCTTGTTGACCCTTTGGTTGCTTTGCCTGAATGATGTGAACTTGGAGGCCCAGTCCTTTGTAAGTGCTTTTTCCCTAAACATCAGTCAATCTACTGCAAGCGTGTTTGTATTTCCATTTGGATTATTATTACTTCTTATCATTTATAACCTCTGGAGCTCTTTAGGGTGGGGGGGGGTGGGGGGAGGTGTACTTTAAGTGCAAGTGATTTTCACAGGACATTCACAGGACTTACATGCTTCAAAAGAGTGTTTGAAATTGTTATAAACCCTTCTTTTTAATATAAAAAGTTCTTTGAATTAATAATTCAGAGAATTTACCCTGTCTTAAATTAAATGTGTGCAGGAGAAAAAAAGGTACCATTTTCAGAGTGTGTTCCTCTTGGCTTTTTAATTTTACTTGTTTGACCTTGTTGTTTCTACTAAATATTTTATTAAGAAATGTAGTATGCTTTCAGAAGAGAATTTTCTCCCTGAACTGCACATAGATTCTTTTTTAATGTGGCATTTTGTTTCATTTTACAAAATACTGTGTAGAAATCATATTCTCATACTGCCTTGAAATTCATTAAATTTTTAAGAATAAATTTAGGAAAGAACACTTTTTTGCTTTTCCTAGACAATGGAGTGTACTTCCTTGAGATTTCTCAAGATATTTATAAATACTTGACAGGAGGGTATAAAGAAGACAAAGCCAACCTCTTCAGTGCTGCCCAGTGATAGTACTAGAACAGAAGGAACATTTTCCCAAGCCTAGACACAGGTTGCCCGGAGTGGTGTTGGGTCTCCACTCTTGGAGACACTCAGAAGGTGCCTCACCATGGTCTGGAGTGACTGCCTGCAGGTGCTCCTGCCTGAACAGGGGTTTGGACCAGATCACCTCCAGTCATCTCCCAGCTGCAGTTTTTCTGTGGTTCTGTTGTTTTTTTCAAGCTGTTTATCAAAACCATAAAGACAACCTCATGTATTTTGAGAGGGTTAAGTAGTCTCTCTTGCAGGCAGTATCCACACTAGCTAGTAGTGAGGCCAAACACTGTTGACCCTATGAAGTGTTACTGAACTACAGTGTGCAACTAGAGTGAAACACGGACAACAGAGGTCAAATGTATTCAGGTCCACATCAGAAGACACATTACAAGGTTGTTTAGCTTTTACTTTGACTTAGCACTAGTCTGATGTCTCAGACTGAATGTTCATTTGAGGCTGAAGTGTAAATCACAAAATCAATGAACCAAAGCACGGTAAGGGGAGGAGGTCACTGCACAGGGTCATGTCTGACCCAAGTGACAACAGTAATGAAGAATCGCCCACAGAGTAACCCCTGTTTGAAATTTGGTCCAGATGCTGCCTGTACTAATACTTAGAATGAGCCACGTTGCATGTCTTAATCTTAGTGTTTAATGTTTCCCCTAATTGTGTACTTGATTCCTCAAGAGCCTAGTATAAATTACAAACATCATGTAACTC
Source organism: Zosterops lateralis (assembly GCF_965231275.1). Taxonomy (NCBI): domain Eukaryota; kingdom Metazoa; phylum Chordata; class Aves; order Passeriformes; family Zosteropidae; genus Zosterops; species Zosterops lateralis. Next base: position 56,337,867 of record NC_139800.1, on the reverse strand, counting down.
ATAATAACCAATCTCAAGAGAGAAAATGGATTTCATATACAGTTATTACAAAAAATTGAGATGGTGCTTAGTACTTCTAGCCCACATGTAACATTTTGCTGTAAGACTTCCAAGATTCTGCAGTTCTGTCATGGTATTTATCTCCCTTCCCTAATGTGTACTCTGAGTAAGGGTAAGCTTCCTTTTCGTGAAATCATTAGGAAGTTTCCAATGAATTTTGTCACTGTTCTTTTAAGTAATGCAAAAAAGCCTTAAGATAAAGGCTTCTTCTAAGTAGTAACATGTTTAAATATTGAGTAGGCCTCATTAATGGCATTTGAAACAAAGGACATTTCAGACTTTTGCCAAGGCATTTTCTGGCCTTGATCCACAGTATTTAGAATTTTATATGGCAGGTAAATATTCTTCATATTTGAAAACCCTAAAACATCAGATACACTGCAAGTCATTCCATAACTTAATGAACTAAAACACAAATTGGAATGTGAGTTGCGGTTTTAAAAAAGAAAGAAGAAAACCAAATTCTGAGTCTAGAGGCTCTATTGTTGACTCAAGTTGACTCAAGTCTAGTTATAAAGAAACAAAGTTTTTACACAACTACCATTGCTTTTAATTCTTCGTTTTTAGTTTGCAGCACAGAAAAAATATAGATGAGCTTTCTAAAATTTTCCATCTCAGATCAGTTCTTACTTTCATAGACTCTGATTCATTTGTAAAAACAGCCAAGGTTGTTCAACCTATGACCAAAAGTAAGTGTCCATTAACAAATAAGCATTTGTTGCATGTTTTCTTTGAAGAAAGTGAATCTCAATCAGAAGTCTTTCCTGGATACAGGAATGCCTGTGTTAACATATTTCAATAAATAGGAAATAGTGTGAGTTTCAAACAAAATAAATATTTCTGGAGTATAATACTCAAAGAACATTTTTATCCTGTCATTGTACTGTTACTTGTCTTTATAAAATATAACCTTGCCAGTATTCCAGTGGTTGGGCTTTAAACACTGTTGAGTTGCAAGACAATTTTCCAGAAATAAGATGCACAGTTACAAACCTCATTGATTTTCAGATTCCCTTTTTCATGATCTGTCTAACTGTCAGATCATCTAACTGTTTGAGTGCCCAAGTGCTTGTTGCTTTTTGTGTAAGGGTAGTGGGAGGAAACAAAAAGTAATGTTCTCAAGAAAAATAAAGAAAAAAATCTAATATGCTTCAAATTGGAGGTGACATCTTGGAAGCTAAAAAAATGGGATCTTAGATTTACTGTCACTTGTTTGAAAATTGTTAAAGAAAATGGTTCTTTAAGCCATGCAAATACCACAGACCTGCAAGACTGTGGGTTTTTTTGTTTCTACTTCAGTATATACTTTAGTTGTATTTAACTTAAATTGATAGGCTTCATTTGAGCAGAAAATGCTCACATTAGATCTAATGTTGTGAGGTTGTATCATTTGGAAAATCAATCCTTATTTTCCTATATCTACTGTACATCATAGAAGAAAATAGAATAAAATAAATAATAGAATAAAAACTGTTTTCAGGAACTGCATCATTTAATCTAGAAGGAAAGCACCAGATCACCTTTAAAAGTGTATTTTTGATAACATTAATGAGAACTGCCTATAGTTATTCTGCCACGGTAATTTGGGACAGACGAGCTTACAGGATTTGAGGAAACGTTATTGGATTCAAAATATTAGCAAGTAATTTATAATTATGACTTACTGTGAGAAGCTAGGTAGAATTATGTATATATTGTTTACAGTGGAGGTTACAGTTAATGAAAACATCCTAAAATACTCCTGTATTATAACAGCCATAATATTCTGAAATCACTTTATAAATAACTATGAAATAACACATTTAAGACAATTTAAGGATTGTTTTTATAGGGTCAAAATCTACTTTTCCTCAATATTTCTACTTCCAAAATTACTTCTATGAAAGAATTAGGCACAAACCCTAATTCTCACCCACATTAGGTGATCTAATTTATCAAGTACTAATGATTTTTATAAAAGTTGCATCTCCCCTTTGTGAATATCTTGTAGGCTGATAGTTGAAGGTTTTGTTAGTGTTTCTGCATCAGAAACAGCCTGTTCTTAGCAGGAAATCCATTTCTAGTATACTAACAATTTCAAGGTTGTAAGATGTGATCAGAAATTCTTCATTTTAATGCCTGGCAATTTAAATAGACCTTTCATTAAAACCTCTGGTGTTGGTGCATTTCAAAATTCTTTTCAATTCAACAGTGTACATCTATGTACATGGATCTATTACTGTGTTCTATCAGGCAATTATTTCATGCCAAACAGAACATGAAAATTAACTGGCAGTTTCCTCTGCATCCATGACAACAAAGTAGTGGTACTGTAGGATGACATTTTGTAACATGTGACTTTTTATGTTGATTGTACAACCTGAAAATTTCTTGCCTCAAATAATTATCTTTGTACATGCATCCTCAAGCCTTCTCAGTCTAAACATTGCTGTAAACTACAATACAAAAAACAGCTTTGAAGTATTCCCAGTAGTAATCTTGAAATTTTTCAAGTATATTGAGATTTTGTTAGAAACTGAATTGCCAGTGTAATCCATCTTCCTTGTGAGAAAAGATTCAGATAAAGAACTGGAGCCTAGCAGCATTAAGTATTAGAACATCCCTTTAAATCAATAAGCTAGAAATCTGGCAGTGCATTCATGTAATGCCCAGTGCTACCCTAAAGTGGCTTTAGTGCTGAAACAGCATTACTAATACCACATCCCCAACATGGATAAACAGTTGAGTGATGCAGTAACTCAAAGTAAATGAGGCCTTACCAAGTTAAGTTTCACAAAAACATTTATATTGTACTCACATGGATAAGAAAGTAATTTTTTCTTTTTTTTCCTTTTTTTTTCAGATGACTTTCCAAACGTAGTTATAGACGGCATTTTACATGGAATATTTTATCCTCATTTACTGCCCAGGTAGAAGTAACACAAGGCAAGAAGAAGCTGAAGCGAGTGTCTGAGTCATGGTTAATAGAATTAACAGGAACAAAATTCTGTGATGTGAAAATTATGCTCAGAAGCAAGAGGCACAACCTCAGTTTAAGTCCAAGCATTATGTCTTTTTAAATTAAGTCACTGTCATTACAATTGCTGCTTTTTAAAAAAGATATGGAAACAACAGTATTGAAGTTATTTATACCTTCTATATATTGACATGCTCTATTTAACACTAAATGTTCTAAGTCATACACTGAATTATGCTAACCTTTGAAAAGTTTTACTAATTATTTCTATAATTTCTATTAAAGCAAACACTAAACCATTTTGCACCAGGATTTTTCCCAGCACATTAATCATTGCTGGCACTGGATGGATTAAAAGTGCTGAAGAGTGTGTGCACAGAATTGGAAACATGCTTTCACATTCTGAAACACATAGCACTCTCTAAGGAAATTTTCTAGATTCCAGTTGAAATTATTTTACTTACCAGGAGCTTTTATGTGGCTTTTACACATCTCCATTCAGTTATGACATCTAACCTGTGTGTTTGTTTACTCTCTACATCAACTTGCTGACTGTATTCCATATATTAACATTTTATAAGTCACAGAACATACAACTCTGTGGTAAACTAAAGCAAGAATATTATTTAAGATTATGATCAAATTAAAACTGATACATATATACGTATGTTCAGATTTAACTGGAAATTTCTACGTGTGCTACTGGACATTACAAAAATAAATTACTAGGCCGTGAATGTATCACTTCAGTGGTTTTTTTGTGCTTTTATATTGAAATTTTTCCGAGATTCTGTCATCTGAGATGGGTCTCAAATATCTCCCCATGAAGTGTGAAAAAATACCTGTGTGTCTGCTCTTTTAAAGCTCTTAGCTTAGCTGAACATGGTAGCCTTACAAAACTGTATGTCTTCGTGAAAAAAAACCTCAATGTAATGGAACACAGAGTTAGTCACTTCATCAGCAGAAGGGAGTGTTACACAAAAGCAGCAATGGCAAAGCTAGGCACAAACCTAAGTCAGATCCTGGAGACACATGGGTTGCTGCTCTAACTATTCAATGTGTTTGACGCTTTTGGGGAGAGTGGAAAGCTGGGACTTGGATAAAAGGTAGGCCTGTGACTGCAGCACTTATTCAGGTAGCATAACTTTATGAGGTCTGCAGGCTCAGTCTCCAGGAAAGCTTTCAACTACTGGCAGAAAGCTGGTTGGGCAAGGAAGTCTGGTGCATTCTCACTCCTGCTTGTTTACCCTGCTCCCAGAGCTGCTTTTCAGAGAATTTTACTTTAAACAGCTAGTAGACAGAAAAGTGATCAGGGGTAAAATGGAAATCTGATTGCCTAGCACTAGGCAAATTTAGAAACTCTTGCCAAGTTCTCCTCCAGTTCTGTTTGCAGAGCACAGTAATCCTCTCACAGGTCTCTGAAAAGAAGTCTCAGTATTTACCTTCAGAAGAGACCCCAGAGCTGTGGATAGAGAACCAGCAGGAGCATCCTCTAACTGCAAATGACGTGTCTGGAGAACCTGGAGCAATCTCTGCCCACAGCTTTTTCCTGTTTACTTTGTGAGTGGAATGTCTGTAGGTACCTACAAGCTCTGTGCTGTAGCAGCCTCTTCTACCCTGAATCCCTGCAGCTCTGGACACCTTACCTGGGCTCCAGGACACCCTACAGGAATCTACCCACTACAGAGAGGAGTGGTGTGCTGCCCGTTGTACAGGTGGATGAGTCCTTCATCAGATCTTGGCACTCCCTCTTCTGCCTTGAGTCCTAAAAGAGTCAACTCAAAAGGAAAAAAATCCACACATCTGCCCTGTGGAGTTCTGTAAGAACACTTTAGGTGTCTCGTAAATGTTACCCTACACTGACCTTCTCTGAAAGCTACCAGTTGTCAGCTTAAGAATTATTCATGAAGCATCACAAAAAATTGAATCTAAAGCTCTCAAACTTACAGCAAAACTTAAAGAAAAAACATTTGAGCTTTACAATAAGTAACATTAGTTATGTTACTTATATTAGTGTTACAAAATTCACCATGCTGTAAAACAAGGGTTCTTCTGTTTTAATCAGTTTCTAACTGATGATCTTATTCAGTAATAGACAGAAAAGCTGCTTGTTCTTGATCACAGAATGGTGATCTGAATACTGTGGTTGTCTGAAAGACAGCAGGGATTTTTATCTGACACAAGATTAGGAAAATTTACCATCTCTGCTCTAATCTTACCACCTTATCTACCACTTTATTATCTAAAGCAAAACCCCCCTGCATATTTTGTGGAATCAACTGAGGTGAGAAAAAAGACCTTGGGGGTGGAGAAAAAAAATGCTCTCAAGTATTTATTTGAAATCAAAGTTTATTTATTCAAAATACTTCTATATTTTACTCTTTTTTTTACGTTTTTAAAAATGCTGGTAGTGTTACAGTAAATATTTTCAGTTGAAAGGACCAAAACAAATATTGCTAAAATTTCCAAACAGAACAAAATTACTGTATTTTAAACCTTGAAAAAATAGAATTACTGCTGAAATAATTTTTCATTAAAGACTTCTTCTGCAAGATACAGGATTTGGTGGGATATGTCTTGAATTTCAAAGGAATGGCAGCTCCAGCAAGTTGTTATAGAAATAGCCATGTCTTTTCTATATTTGGCAAACGATAAGTATTGCCTAAATGTAACTTCCTATGTTTTGAGGAGAAAACTCAGTGGATCATTGAGATTGGTCAAAAACTGGCATTAAAGAAGTGATTAAGTTTTACTTTTCATTCTGACTATTGGTCTCACCAGTCACCAACTTCCACTACAAATGGCTCCTTTACAGCTATTTTGCCACTGTTCACAATCACACAGTCTTGAAGGGGTCTATCATGTTCATCTGTCTGCTGGAGTTCTATCGAGTGCACCACAGACTGTCAAACAAAAAAAGAACAAACAGAAAGGTTCAGTTTAGCCAAAGAAACTCCAGTGGCTGAAGTCTGGTGCCACGGAAACAATGACGTGTGTCTAACATCACTGCTTATTAACCAGCTAGTGAACAAAGACCTTTACCCTGTCAACTTCCCACATCCTTTCTTTTTCACATTAGCAGTTGTGCCACTCTGTAAGTCACACACAGTTGACAGAAGCACAGGGAAGGCTGTTTGCCCTCCTAGAAAATCTTCAGCCAACAAAAACATTTTGAAGGGGCAACTGAAAATGTACATTCAGATGATTAAACTGGCACATACAGGATTCTATCTGTGGCCTGTGAACAAAAAATTAATCCAGAGATCAGAAAAGGCAAGCATTATTATTTTTCTAATTGTACAGCATAACTGTGCTGGTTACTGCTTTTACCTTTAGCATGTAACACACACATAGAGGTTTTTAGTGTGGTACCATGCCACCAGTATTTTTAAAGGACAAAATTAATTTAGGTATACTGACAGCTTGGTTTGGATATTCATCCACTTATCTGACTAAACTGAAACTTAAGTCTAAATAACTTCTCAAAAATTTACAGCTACTACTGTAGATCATGAAAATGGAATTCAGTATGAATATGGGAGTGAGGGGCAAGTATTCTGATAAAGTTTTCAAACTCCTCAAAGTCCATCCAGCAGCTCATGCCTTCCCCAATAATTTAAAACCACAGATTATAAAGGCATAATTTATAAGGAAAACCAGACATAAAAAAGCATAATCACTTGAAAATAATTTTTTAGCTTAAAATTCTATTTGGCTTCTCATCAGTATGTGTTTGCATGCTTTACATTCACCTGCTTCTAAAAACTCTTAATAGTTAAAGTGTTACTCATAACTAGCATGTGCTACAAAATTTGATTTTGGCCTGAAGAAAAAGAATTATTTCATGGTTAACAGTGTTACTGAAAGGAGGAGCTGAATCTTCTCCCAAGTTCTTTGTAATCTGCAAAGGTGTCAGTGTTGATTTCAGTGGTTAGCAGTCTGAAATAACAGCTGTGAAAGCCAAAAGAGTGGCACAGGTTTCCATTTCTGCTATTTCAGTTCTAAATCATCCAACTGGAGTTCTTCACAATCATTTTCTACCATGTAAATATTATGTATGAATACTCAACTGTTTCTGAGCTATGGTAAAGTGATATAATGGGGCACAATTTGTCCAGATCAACTATTACTTTAAACTTACCATTCCATCAAGGACTTTGCCAAATACTACATGTTTTCCATCTAACCAGGAAGGCTTTGTCACACTGATGAAGAACTGGGATCCATTGGTGTCTGGGCCGGAATTAGCCATGCTAACCCATCCAATTCCATAGTGTTTCAGCTTGAAGTTCTCATCAGGAAATCTTTCTCCATAGATGCTTCTTCCTGTGACAAAAAAATAAGAAAACAAAAAAATCTCTAAAAAAACCCAAAAGCCCCTTTTCATTTCAAAAATGGGAAAAACAAAATATGAATTCAGGACTTGAAGATTCATTTTTTGAGTAAACACAGCAGCATTACTGTTCAATCATCAGCAACTCCATAACTAAAATCATTTTGTGTGTACAGGTAAGCTAAACCACCACACACAAGGAGAGAACAGTTAAAGCTGATGATGCTTTATCCTTCAAATTTAAGCAAGCTGAATACCTTCAATGATCTGGTTTAAGACATCACTGAACAATAGCATACTTCATCCTGTTGAGCAAATTAAAGTACATACTTATTACCACTAACAATAAGGCTGCCATGTTTTGTAACAATTTCAGTATATAAACCTTTCCCTTATGGTCAGAAATTGTTTTGGCATGTTTGGAAGCTAGACTGAATGGAAGCTTGACTAAAATACTTGGTGTGGATGTGTATAACAGTGACATAAAGATTCTGGTGTTTCTAAAAGTTTAGAGAGAAAACACATCAGTCATGGCTAAACCACCATCACCGTGAAAAGAGAAGGCTGTCTGTCTCACTCTTCACTTGTGCAGTGCCTAGCACAATGAGGACACTGTTCCCAACACCGCCAGATGCTATCCCATTAAACATCAGCAGGCAAATAAATGCTGCCTATTTTTAATGCTAAAACTATGTCTTTGGTGTTATGGTCTTCCCCATTGTTCACTGCTAGGAAGAGGAATGTGTTTTCCATTCTATCCCAGCAGGGAAATCAGTAACAATTCATGCAGACAGTTCAAATCATAGCATGTGAAGAATGTGCATGTAAAGGAAGAGAAGAAATCTGCAGCCAGAGTGAGTGCAGTGCAAGAGATGCTGCGCTGGCACCGTCCCCGAGCGGACTGAACTGTTCTTCCGGAGGGAGAAGTGATACACACAGCCAGGACTCACAGCACCAGCAAGTTTAAGGTTTCAGTTTTAGTAAGAGAAAAACGGGGAGAGGGCATCTCATCTTCTAATTTCTTTCTTTCTCCCTGTTATGAAATTCCTTCTCCTTGCACATTTCAGAGGTTCCTCAGAATGGGCCGAGCTGAGGGCAGAGAGGACAGCCTCCTCCTTCCCTACCTGCCTTCCCTCTATGTGCTTTCACTGTTTCATCATGGATTAGGCTTCTGCTGGATGACTTGAACAGGTTCACCTATACATGCAATCAGTGAGTGCCTCAGGGAAGGAGCGCTGTCACAAAGCCAGAGCAGGGGATGGGTGGAGACATCCATCTTTTGGAGACGGTAAGTTGTAGGAGCAGCTCAGCTGGTCACGTGGCTCCAGCCCAGCACGCAAAGCCATGCTTCTTGAATGGGGACAAGTCGCAGACAGAAAAGAGCTATCTGCAAAAATTGAGGACAAAGGAAGAGCTACTCATACGTATAAATCAGATAATCCAAATAGCTGCAGCTTAGGCTACAAGATACTTGGAAAAGTACTAGATGGTCTAAAACAAATGTGGGCTGGTTTGATGGTTTTTTTCATTTATCTGAGCAGAAACCATGAAGAAACATGCTGGTTTGCCCATACTTTCAGCAGACATTTGAACAAAGAAAAGACAACCTGGAAGATACTAAGTATGTTACCTCCTGATCCATCTCCAGCTGTAAAGTCTCCTCCTTGAATCATGAAGTCTTTGATTACACGATGAAATTTACTTCCTTTGTATCCATATCCTCTCTAAGAAAATGAAATAATTCTTTAAATGAATATAACATCCAGTTCTATATATAATCATATGGAAACACACAAGTTGTGAACAGCTAGATTTCACAGAACTTAGCACCAAGAGATATAAACCATCAAGAAACACATTAAACTGAGGTGCAGGTAAACACAGCTGGACTGCACTGCCACAAAGAAGGTATTATTCAGGTGATCAAAGCCGCTGTCTTTATTTGACTGATATCTGACCACAGTAACTCCACATGCTAGGTCTGCAAGGCAGGGACAGACTGAGGTGCTCATACCCAGCACCTCATAATTACGTCTTGTGAATCAAGGACCTGAGAAAACACATACTAGTGCACATCCTTGGAGACAGCACTTGTGCACAGGCTCCAGTGAATGAAGATCAACAGTTCACAACTGAAACAGCATTAAACAAACACTGCCTTCCCAAGCCAAACTTGAGTACACAGTGGAAGAAAACTGCAAACAGTGGAAGAAAACTGCAAACGTACTTCTCCGGTCGCCAACGCAATGAAATTCTCCACAGTCTTTGGGACAACTTTTCCAAACAATCCAATTACAATTCTGCCAACATCTTTGTCTCCAATCTTCACATCAAAGAACACCTGAATATTTTTGTGAAGGGAACAAAAGTGATACAGATGTGAGCACAACAAACAGCCAAGCTTTTCAAAGAGTGAGGTAGTAACAAATTACTTCTGGCTGGTCTGTATTAATATTATCCTGCAATTCTTAAGGGTGCTGTTTCAGAGAAATCCTTTCAGAGCCACCAAAATCACGTTATGCAGAAAACTGTTTGAGAACTGGTGACTGCCTATTTTGATTCTTCCTGCTTTTAATGGCTCAGTGGGACTGTTGTATCTCAAGTTTGAAGATAGTGTTCAAGAAAATTTTTCCCAGACACCTAAGTCTTTAAAGCTGAATGGAAAAAATAAAATGAAAGTAAAAAAGAACAACATGCTATTCCCATATGGGGGAAAATAACAAGGAACTATAGTACTGACACTCCCCACAAATGACAGTTTGCTATCCTCTCATAATCTTCACTGTTCTAGGCATCAGTACATATACACAAAAGCCTGAATTCCACTGAATTGACAAACAGTGGGAAGAAAATCCTATGGCTCAAGCAAGCAGTTGCCTTCCTAAACATGAATTCAAACCCAGCGGAGAAATAACCAGGCCAGATTATTCAGCTGATTGCCTAAATCTTCGATGTACACTGAAAAGCAACTTCAAAAAGACAAATGAGTTATTAAGACATTTTAATATAGTTCAGAATCTATGAATGCATATTTGAACATGCAAAAATGTTCCAATAATTACTGAAAATAGAACAGCTGTCAGGAAATGAGGCATTTTGAAGTTCTGAAAAAGTTACATAAAGGCTATTACAACTTCTAGGAAACAGCAATGTGTATTCCTATGATGTGGTATTTGCTGTTCCTTGTGGCACTTAACCAAGTATTACTTGTCTGTAATGCTAAAAAATTAGTCCAATAATGATAATAAATGACCACAGTCTCTCCAATGTGAATGCCTCTTTCACGCTCTCCTACTAAATATTTCTACCATTTCTTGATCTTCCATGTGGTTTTGACTGTTGAACTTTTGGCTAACACTATAAAAGCACTATAAATTAAATAAAATTCCTTTTGATACACCTCATTCATTTCCTTGGCACTGAATAACATGCTTTTTAGATGTGTGGCTCCCAAAGTATTAACAGCACACTTTCACTAGCTTTTTAACAGTCTTATAAACAAATCTCTCTGAATTGTGCTGCCAGGGTTATCTAGGTAAGGGCTATTGCCTTCCTATCTTTTCTAAACCCAATGCCTGTCTATTTTGCCTGGAAATGTTGTTCTAGTAGGACTGCTTTAAATACATAGGCATATATTAGGAACAAGACCAAGGCTACCAAACAGTCACCCTACAGAGCAGGAACATCATACACTTTGTTGACAGCGCAGGGAGACAAGTTCATCCCTAGCTCAGCCACAAGGCTTCATACATGGCACTGCTGCTTGCCTAAGCAACAGACCCAGTACCTTTAAAAATGTGTCTCTGTGTATTTTTGGCCACAAAATGAAGTACGGAAATATTTGGTAGCCCTAGACATTATTTCTGCATAGAAAAGCCATGTTCTCATGAGTGTATTTCCACAGGTTCTCTGGAAAATTCAGTAAGCATGTAGACACTCATGAGCTGGTCGATACAGCATTTTTAAATATCAAAAAAACATCTGGCCAAATTCTTCACCAAAAACTCTGAAAGAAAATAAATATTATAAATTTTCAGTCTTAATATTTTTATAAATATTTAACATATTTACAATCTGAAGTTAAGTATTTCAAGACTGAAATTAATAAAGGACAACACACCACTAAGAGTGGCTGGTTCTCATAAAAATATTCATATATAATTTACATAAGATGGTGTATATCTAATTGAAAAAATGGACAAGAGCATTCAATTATTCAGGGAAACTAAAGATGACTCTGAAAGGAAGATCTCACGATTTTTAGAGACAAAGTAATGTAATAACCTCATAAATGCAAAAATACTGTACATGGTGTAGAGCCAACAACAACGGGAGCAAAATACATCTGAAATCATCCTGAGTAGTTTAGTGAAAGGTTTGGCTTTGGGCTTGTGAAGGTCAGATAAGAAAAACAAATACTAGAAATAATTTAAATGAATACAGAAAAGAGATGGGCATAGCTACATCTGTACTGTGAGTTCACGCCTTGAGTGCTGCATGTAATTCTGTCTTCTCTATCACAGAATGATAAGACCAACCTAAAAAAAAATGTAGAAAAATGGGCAGAACAGATGCTCAACAGGTATGGAATACCTTTTATATGAAGAAAGGTCACAGAAAACTACTTAAACTGGATGAGGAAAAAATGGCTTGATTTGATGAGCTTTGTAAAATTACCATTGCCTAGGACATGGGAAATTGCAATGCAATTCTTTATGTGCCACAACAATCAGAAAAGGGCACACAATTATAGCCCAGGCAGAAGGAATGAAGCAGCAAAGTACTTTATGCATAATTAAATGAGAATATATTGCCAGAAGATTATTTGGAGGTCAAATTTACCACCCCCTGCCCCCCCCCCCAAAAAAAAAAAAATTTAAATCTGTGGTCTAAAAGTCCATGGCAATGAAACTATAAGCAGTTGCAGACAACAGTGGCAATGTTATACAGAGACAAAGGCGTAGTCCACGGCTTAGGATGCTGAAGCCATGCTAGACAAAGCAGTTCTGTCCCTGCCCTTCCCTGTCACGCTTTCATGTGGAGGTACCCTTCCCAGCATGGACACACTCTCTCCTGACTGCAAGTGGAGCGACACTTGGGGACTGAAACATGGAATTTCTGCTTTATCCAAAGCTGGACTAAACACCCCACCTCCTGCACCAAACAAACATTTTTTGGAAAGAGATGCTGGTGTGCTGCAGTAACCAGGTGTATCCCTATTCCAGCCCCCCAGCCCACAAGCCCATCTCCTGGGCAGTGCCACTGCAATGACCACACGTGCCACAGGCACACAGCCCATCCACCAGCCTGCCCAGGGGCCCTGCAGCACTGATCCACGGATCCTGGCCTGCAGCCCTCCTGGCAGGCACCATGTACACCTCCTCTGGGGCCAACAAAGGGATTGCTCTCAATACCAAGAGCTTCACACAAGGACAGAACGGGTCAGAGTGGAAAGGACACAGCCAGTCATCTGGCCCAACCTCCCCACTCAAGCAGTGGCCCACTCTGTGCTATCACAGAGCACATGGCAGAGAACTGTGTCCAGCTGGTTCTTGAGTATCTCCTGTGAGGGAGACTCCACAGCCTCTCTGGGCAAGCTGCTCCAGTGCACGGTAAAGAAGTTCTTCCTCATATTCAGGTGGAACTTCCTGTGCATTAACTTGTCACCACCGAGCAGAGCCTGGTCCATCCTTTTGGTGCCCTCCCCTCTCATAATCATAGACATTGATAAAGTCCTTTCTCAGTCGCTCCTTCTCCAAGCTGAACAGACCCAGCTTCCCCAGCCTTCCCGGCAAGAGAGATGCTCCACTCCCGTGACCAACTCTGTAGCCACCCGCTGGATCCTCTCCAGGAGTTCCAGCAGAGGGGTCGGGGGAATGAACAACACCCGCGGCACAGACGAGCCCCAGCGCAACTAAACTGCCCCTGCTCGGGGCATGCTGGCACCACCAGCAGCCCCAGACTGCCCCGGCAGCAGCAGAGACCGCAGCAGCGCTGGAGGGCTGAGGAATTTAAAAGTTTCCACTTCTGCAAGCCAGACGGAGTTTTTGCTGGCCCGAACTCTGCGGTGTGCCAGCGCCTACAGAAAGGCATGTCCAAAAGGCCTAAAAACCAAGTAAGTAAGTAAGTAACCAACCAACCAACCAACCAAAGAAACTTATAAAACGGTGAAGGTCTGGCGTTTGGCCACGCCCGCCCCAGCCCCCCGTGCCCGGGCGGCGGCTGTGGGCCGGCTGTGGAGCGGGGCAGGGCAGAGGCCGCCCGGCTCCCCCGTCACCGCCGCCCGGGCCCCGCCCGACCCGTCCCGAGGCTTCCCGGCAGCGGAGACGGGCGCGGGCGAGAGTCACCTTGGCTGTCACGCTGGGTCCTCTCCTCCTGAAGGCCTGGGCCGCCGGGGCCAGGAGGCACAGACAGGCCAGGGCGCCGAGCAGCGCCCCGCGGGACATGGCGCCGGCCGCGGCTGCCGCGCCTGCGCGGGGAGGGCGGCGCCTCCTGCGGCGGGCGGGGAGCGCGTCCGGCCCGGGGAAAGGCCGCCCGTGCCGGGGAGCCATCCGTCATCCTGGGGATGGGTCCCTTCGGGGATAAGCCGTCACCCATTCCGGCAGGAGGGGCGACCCACCCCGGGCTGAGCTCCGGTGCTGGCGGGGGCCGGCAGGACGGGCCCGGAGCCCTGGCTGGTGTGGGGTGGGGGCCGGGCCCGGGGTGTCAGGGGGGCAGGCTCCCCATGGCCCGGGGTGTCAGGGGACAGGCTCCCCATGGCCCGGGGTGTCAGGGGGACAGGCTCCCCATGGCCCGGGGTGTCAGGGGGACAGGGTCCCCATGGGCGGGTGCAAGGCCGGGGTGTCAGGGGGCAGACTCCCCATGTGCCGGGGTGTCAGGGGGCAGACTCCCCATGTGCCGGGGTGTCAGGGGGGCAGGCTCCCCATGTGCCGGGGTGTCAGGGGGCAGACTCCCCATGTGCCGGGGTGTCAGGGGACAGGCTCCCCATGTGCCGGGGTGTCAGGGGGACAGGCTCCCCATGGCCCGGGGCCGTGGGCCCTCCCCGGGTCAGCCTCGCCCCGCGGGAGCTGCGGTACCTGAGAGCACCGCGACCACCGGCCCTCGGCCAGGCCGTGTCCCCAGGAACATCCCACATCTGGGTGAAGTAGCCAAAACAGTGAGCGCTCGAGGGATTGAGCCAACAATATACCCTTGTGGAAGTGGGCAGCGGTACCCTAGGCTGCATTCGAAAGGGCGTTGCCAGCTGGTGGAGGGAGGTGATCCTGCTCCTCAGCCCTGGTGAGGACTGTCTGGAGTGCTCTGTCCAGTTCTGGGCTCCTCAGCATAGGAGAAGTGTGGAGCTCCCAGAGCAGGTCCAGCACAGGGCAAGAAAGGGACTGGAGCATCTCTTTTTTTGAGGAAAGGCTGAGAGAGCTGTGCCTGTTCCGGCTGGAGGAAAGATCACTGAGATGGGGCCTAACCAATGCCTAAGAGTACCTGAAGGAAAGGTGGCAAGAGGATTGAACCAGGCTCTGCTTGGTGGTGCTCAGCAGTAGTATAAGAGGCAACAGGCAGAAACTGATGCACAGGATCCTCTGCCTGATTACAGGCAAGAACTTTACTGTGTGGGTGGCTGCACATTGGAACAGATTGCCCAGAGGGATTGCAGAGTCTCCCCCACTGGAAATACTCAATAATCATCTGGGTACAATCATGTGCCGTGTGCTCTAGGACAACCTACATGACCCACTGTGGTCCCTTCCAACCTGATCAGTTCTCTGATTCTGTGATTTTGTGCGTTGTTGGTCTATCATCTTTGCTGTATTTTACCTGCTGAGTAGAAACAGGAGCCTATGAGCCACTTGTAATACTTTTGGGTTAATTTGTTAGAGGTGATGCACTAGTTGGTGCCCATGTCAGCTTGCATCTCTGGCTTTGGACAGTAAACAGCAGTGCTAAAGGAATTCACCAAACACAAACATTTCTCCCAAGCCATTACCTGCTAAAAAATCATTTGCATTCAGGACCTGTTTCAAATGGTGCTGCTGCTGCAGTCCCTAGAAAATTTGTAAACTGTAGCACACACTGAAATTTTGTTGCCTCTCAGCTGCCACCATATGAAAGTTATAATAGATGCCAATAACACTACAAGCAGGAAGCTGTCAGTGGCTTATGTAAACACACTCGGGCTTAAACCCAGCTGCACTGTGGTTCTGAATGTGTGGCATAGCACTTACGCAGACAATTGCAAAGCCAGCCCAGAACTCAGGTGCAGAGCCCAAGGGAGAATGTGCTCTGCACCACCACACATGCACTGAATGTCTGCCAAACCCCTCAGCTCGAGACTGTGCCTCAGCTAGCAAGTAGTAGAGACAATAGCCGCAGCGTCATAGAATTGTTTAGGTAAAGAAGACCTTTACAATCATCAAGTCCAACCATTAACCAGGCACTGCCAAACCCAGCGCGTAACCATGCCCCTAGGCATCACATCCACGTGCCTTTTAAATACCTCCAGAGCCGGTGATTCTGCCAGTTCCCTATACAGCCTGTTCCAGTGCTTAACAGCCCTTTTCATAAAAGAACTTTTCATAATATCCAACTTAAGCTACTGTTAGCCACCACCCACAGGTCCTTTTCTGCTGGGCCACTTTTCAGCCACTCTGCCCCCTGATTGTAGCACTACTTGTGGTTGTTGTAACCAAAGTGCAGGACCTGGAACTTCCTCTGTTGAGCCTCATCATCCTGGTTTCAGCCCATCAATCCAGCCTGTCTAGATCCCTTTGCAGAGTTTCCTACCTTCCAGCAAATCAACACTTCCACCCAACTTTGTCATCTGCAAACTGACAGAAGGTCTATGTGATCCCCACATCCAGGTCATAGGTAAAGATTTTAAACAGGGCTGTCCCCAGCACTGAGCTCTGGGGAACAGCCCTTGTGACGGGCCACAAACTGGATGTAACTCCAGTCACCTCCACTCTCTGGGCCTGCCTGTCCAGCTGGTTTTGGGCAGCAAAGTGCACTTGTCCATGAGCAGACAATGTTTTCACTGGGTGTTTTCAGGTGGTTTGTGCAGCTGACCAAATGCCTACAACACTTGAAGAGTACAGACATGTTTGTGGAACACATTCTCTCATGTAGACATTTGACAGGCCTCTGGTTCATGTATGGCTTCTCTGAACCAAACATGGTAAGCTGGTACATTAGAAAGATCCACTTCAAAATTCATTCCTCATCTAATCCAAAACATAGCATACCCCAATGCTCACCTTTGACTATATGGAGTGATCACAGACTGTCTTTCATAGGAGATGTAACTTTTCTGCACTTTTCCATTCTGCACACATGCTGCCTGCACTCATGTATCGGAGTGTAACAAGATTTCTTACCAGGCCACTATAGTAAAAGTTAATTTCATGGGCCCAGCAGATGGGGTAGTTACAGATTCCACATTACATAGCACATGAGCAGAAACACCAAATTATCATCTTGCTTAATTGATGACTGGCACATATAGATCTTTTTTCCTCAAGAGGTGTAAAACATACTTGTAGTTCCTGAATCAATGAGCCATCTGGACTAGTCTAGGACTTAACTTTGACATCTGACCTATGTGCTGGCATTTTGTACAACTGAGGGTTTTACCAAAGCCCTGCCCCTGGGGACTGCCATCTGGAGTAAGGGATATGGGGCTTCAGGGCAGGGTTCAAAACATTTATCCTGCAGCTATTTAGATCTGTTCATTTTAGTAAACCAAAACTAGTTCATGTGTGTAGAGGTGGATTTGGCACTTCTCTGGTCCCACTGCTAATGATGACAATATTGCATAGTCATATTCTTTAAATATCAAAGCAGGCTCAAAAGCAAACATGTCTCTTATGCTATTTTCTTTGATATATCAGTGCACTTTCAGCAGGTATGTTAGTATGAGTGTTTACTCAGAGTAAACTGAATATGTGTTTATATTATCTGCCAGTTTTATTATAAAAAATACCTTATAAGAGAATTTAGTATTATGATTCAGCTGCCTTCCTTGCACTGAAAATGCATAGCAATGGTGTTCATCTAACTCTGGCATTAAGATTTACTGCAGAAATATAACAAAGTCCAAAGGCTTACTAATTTGTTCCAGTAGTTGCATATAAACTTTTAAAAAGTCTATATTGCTGTATAAATTCATTAGACAATAGTTAGGGATTCTGTGTAATAGTGACAGAAACATTTTCAGTCTGTATATGTATCTAATCACGTAAGTGTCAATAGTTAAAATCCAGGAGGTGTAAACTTACCATTTCGCAAGGAGCTGGGAAGACACAAAAAAGATGATCTGGCTGAGAGCTCCTTAATTTAATACTCCTTAACACAGACTGTATGAAAGTGTAGGTATGCTGAATGACGCTATCTAATCACAGTACTCCCAAGAGTTCCCTTTCACTCCCCCTCAATAAAAATGTTGGTGTTTGCAAGGATAGCTTCGCTGTTTATTGAAGTGTAAATACATTTCATCCATGTACAAGATGGCAGTATGAGGCAGGAAGAGTGAAAGGAGTGCTTGATAGCACTGAAGATATTTTAAAAACAGCAAGATGAGACGGGATCTGGTTTACATTATCTTGGAAAGTTTATGCATACTGGTGATGCTGCTAAATAATTTTTGGAAGAAGATAAAACAATGTTTAAAGAGGAAATCTTGAAAAGAGGCAGAAACTTAATATGTTCATTGAAAAGTCAATTTTACACAGAAAATCTCTTCCTGATGCTAAAAGAAGTACATGTTCTTTTTGTAGGAGTTTGATGTCATGACTATTGAATTGGAAGTACACAAAAGCCAGACAAACAGTAAACTTTGTGCTAGCTGTAAAAAGAAAGAAATCCTTGCAATGAAACTAGACAATGTGTAAAAACCTGTTATGAAGTCTTTCTGCTTTAATTCATAACTTTCTTGAAGAATTTGGAGGTATTTGCAAACTCTTTTACACCAACTGGTTACAGTGTGCTGAGAACTACGCTGAATGCACTGTGGCTTTGCACAGGGACAATTTGTCATATTAAAATTTTAAAAAAACAAAAGTTGCAAAATCAAGAGAGGGTCCATAACAGAAAACCATTCTTTCCTGTTGCATCTTTCCTAGCCATGAACAATTTGTTCACCTCTTCAGTGAAGCTGATTTGAAAAAACTGTTATCATTTCTTCCCTCAGTTTTCTTTTCTGTAGACTAAACAACCCCAATTCCTTCTATCTTTCCACATGGGTCAAGTATTAGAGCAGGCGTCATCTGGATGTATAGCTTTTAGTTAAAATATTACCTTTGTCCTTACATACAAGTAGAAGCTTCAGATAAGCACATTTTGTCATTTCTTGCCTGTTTTTTCCTTTATTTTTAAGTTGTTCAAGTGACATAAGGCTGTTGTGGCAAAGATTACATAGCCCATTCACAGAATATGCTTAGGCTATCTTGTGTTTGTATTACAGTGCATGGAACATGTTGCATTTTGGAGCTAGCTGGTGGGTTATTTGGGTGTTTGTCTCTTGAAGTCACCAACCTTTTAAAATAATAATTTGCTACTGTTTGACAGTCTTCAGCTTAAGTAATAGTGTCTGTTATGAGATATTTCATTGTTTCTTATAGACTCTCTAAAATTTAAAATGAGTACAGAAGAGAGAACTATTAAGCATGTAGAATCTGATGGATTTTTTCTAGTAGTACTAGCATTGGCAGTAATTCTAGCACTTCCCTGCAGCACTATGGCATGAGCTATGATTTATTGTAGTGATATAGAAGTATTTCATATCCAAATTGCTCTAGTATATCATGTTATACAGGTAAAATAATTCTGGGACACATAATAATGCTTTATGGTTCTGTAGGCGATTTCATTGATGTTAACTGCTTGATAGCTGCCAGGATAATACTTGGAGTAAGCACTGTGTCCTGTAAGACTGCTGTAACTGAGCTTTTATTTTTATTTTCTCACTTTGAAATGGGCTTTTGATCTCAAGGCTGAAACACTGGAGTGTGTCATCCCTTCCAGGATTGATCTTTGTCCATAAAGTTTCACACTGCCATCGTGTTACTTGTCTTATTTATTTAATGTATCACTGGCAGAATAAAATCATAGGTTTAAAGCCGAATTTTATTTCCATAAACACTAAGAAATGGACCACTACATCTTATATACCAACTGAACTATAAAATGGTTAGAAGTGTTAAAAGATCAGAGCCATTGTGACCTGACATCTGATTCTAGGATGCAACATTAAAAAAAAAACCCAAAAACCAAAACAGCTTGAGGTCTGCAAATTGTAAGTCGCTGTATATGGCTCTCATGAATAATGAAGAAAGAGGTTTATGGGAAGTTTTGTTTGTGGGTTTTTTTTGTCTTTTCCTTTATGTGACTTCAGAAAGATGGAGTGTATCTTATGTGCTGTCTCTTCTATTAAACCACTTGTAAAATGGCTTAGACTGCTCCTGTCATCTGGTGCACTTATGCAAAATAAATGTGTCCTATGCTCCGGATAAGTGTCTTCCTTCTGCTGAAGTTTTTAAGCTTTTTAAATTTTGTATCCAAACATGATTTGAAGTGTCACCCTTTCCACTCTAATGGTCAAAGCATTTATTTAGGTGATACCAGCAATGTGTTTTCAAAATAGTGCAGCTGGAGGGAGAACCATTTTGAGCCTATATGTTTACAGTATATCAGAGCTATCTGTAATTGCACATCTCATTTAGCACATAGTCATTCATTTAAATTCTGTTTTTCATAGCATCTGTGATTGCGTAAGATCCCTTAAGGGAAAACTGAATTTTTTTTTCAGTAAAGCATAGCTGTGAGGAAATGTACAGTAATATTTCTTTGTTTTCAAGGCAAAAAAGCTACAACTTAAAGGGGAAAAAAAAGCTAAAACTGCATAGGATCCTATTTTTTTTTCCTTCCCCAGATATTACTTCCAATTATAGTAAGTTGTTCATTCCAATTCTCCAAACAATATTGCATATCTCTAAAATATGGATGTGGTCTCTTTTCCATGGAACTACTTACATTTAAAGGTAAGTACATAGGTATTGGTAAAGTATGTCTTTGTCAATAACTTTAAGTTCCAGTAATCAATACTTCCAGTCTGATAATGCCCAGAGGTGCAAATCAGAATATATAATCTATATTTCTAGGCTCTTAAGAAAAAAAATTCCTTCCTCAAATATGGAAATGGCAAACTGAAAAAGTAACATTCCATCACGTCTATGGTGAAGAATAGGTGCAAGGTTCTTTTCATGTCACATTTTCAATTATTATTATAATTATTCTTGGTGGTAAAGGGGAGAAAGGGAAAGGTAGGGAAAGAAGGACGTAGGAAGAGGTAAAACAGTGAAAGTTCACTAGTTGTGTAGTAGGTAAATGGCAACCCAGGAGTAACACTCAGAAGGAAACAAACATAGTCAAGGAATTCTAAGGCAAGTGAATAGGTTTGACCCTCACCTGCCAAATACCAGATGATGTTGTAGTAATAAAAAAGGAAAATGAAACTTGAAGTGGTTCAAAAAGAAAGTGGAAATTACTGGAGTTTTTCCTTTACAAATCATAAGCAAAGCATTAGATATTTAGAGAGATTTTGTATGAAAACTGATCATTTTAGAAAAGATCTGAGCATCTAGAACAAGGGAGGAACCTGCTGTCAGGATGGTTTTAAGTGGAAGGAAAATATGTTGGTGGTTTGTTTCAAGATGAGCAAAAGGTGAGGATACATGATATTTCTCTCTCCAACTCACTGTGGAGCCTACTGTGCTGACAGAAGTACAAAGCTAGGCTGATTAGTACAGGAAATATGGGTTAGAAGATACAGGGGAAAAAAATCATGTGTGATTTCAGTGTCCCTGAAGTTCTGCATTGTTATTTCCATGTTAAAAGTAGTGTCTGATCAAGGACCTCATCTGTGTAGTTTCTTTCTAATTTCTATTTAGTAAGATAGAGTGTTTCTGAAAAAATGTATTAATTTGCAGTCTGACAGATTACACTGTGAAAAAGGTATCTTAATCTACCTTGAGAAAGATTTGTGTCTAGTTATTCACTTCTATATTTACTTTAACTTTTATGAAGGTTTTATTCTTATGCATATACAGGTAACTGCTACACTTGACTTAGGCACCACCCTATTTATTGCATGTTTCATGTCTTTCAGAAAATATACACTGAAGCAAACAAAGTATTTTTTTAGAGCTATAATATTCTTCTTGGAGATATTGCCAATCAGAGATTAAATTTCTGAGAAATACCTACCGTGATCCTTTGTCTATATGAAGTAATTTTGTATACATTTTTGTACATTAGACCTGTGCAACAGCTAGGGGAACTCTGCCAAGATTATGTAAGGATCAAGGAAAGGACAATAGTCCTGTGTACAAGATGGGCATTAAGTGGTCAGCTGTTAGTAAATATATATAGTTGGTGTTTTTACTTAGTATCTTTTTTTTGAACCGTGATAGAGTCAGTCACAGGTAAAATTCTCTACACTGATGCTCATTAAGAGTTCCCATGTCACAGTATCTAGGAAAATGTGATGATTTCTCACACTTGAAATAAAAAGTGATATTTTGATGAGCATGATATAATAACTCTGAATGTATTGACATTTTAGTGGTGTTTGTTGTGTATATTCAAATAGACACCATTGAAACTATTCTTTCTCCTACCATTGTCTATGCTAAGTTGATTGTCTCTTTTCTAAGTGATCTTTTCAATAAAAATCCTCCTCTCAAGTGCTTTGTAAATTCTATGTTTTCTGCCTGGTAACTCATCATTGTAGTGCTTGTAATGAATGGAAATGTAAGTGTGTTGTTTTTGAGAAAGGAATTGTAGGTAATTTGGAAGCAATTCTGACTGGCAGTTTTGGAGAGCTGCACTGATGGCAGCAGGACCTCTCTGTGGTGGGGCAGCCTTGGCTGCATATGAGTTGCCCACCAAGTTGCTTTATCACTCTCCTCAGCAGGATGAGGAGGGAGGGGGAATAAGATGGAGAAAACAGCAATGAGTTAAGAAGAAGGAAGTTTAACAACAACAACAACAAGCAAAAGTTGTGCGTGGAAGCAAAGCAAAGGAAAAGATTTACTGTCTACTTCCCATCTGCAGTTGACATCCAGCCACTTCCCAGGAATTAGGGCTTCAGTACACCTACCAGTTGCTGGGGTCAGGGAGGAGGCAGAATGTTGGGGACACAGTGCTGGTGCTGTGCCACGACCAGCACCTCTCCAACCACCATCTCACAGCAAAGCTGTGAGAGCTGCTGTGAGGAAAAGAACTCATCCCAGGCAGACCCCATACACCTCTATATTTGCAGTTCTGGTGTTCAGAGGTATATGAAGGATCTCAGCATTGAATTCCCACTATCAAAAGAGAAACTGGGAGGTCTGACATGAAAAGTTGGGGATTTTAAACACCTTGTTCACTTTTGGTAAAGGAGCTTTCAGTTATGGTGGAACTTTTCAGTACTGCTTTTAGATTTTACAATTAAGCTAGTGAAAAAGACTAGTGTTGTAGTGATTCTATTTAAAAGTGTCATCAACTCCCTAAGCCCAGAAGACTGCACAAACCATTTTAAAACAAGAATTTCTTACAAAATACATAGAATATACATAATGTATGGAAATGCAATTGTCTGGAATGAAAATTTGCTCATAAAGCTGTCACTTCTCAATATTTAATTCATCAGAAACTGATGTTGATGGCAAGTTTACCACTTTCCATTTGTGTTCACTGTATTTCCTATGAAGCAAGACTGCTAAGCCTTAAATGTCAGTACTTTTTCTTAGTATATTGTGATTAAATATTTTACTGATTTTTAGTTTTGTCATATGAAGAACTGTAAGAAAAAAGTAGGAACAGTCTGGGAAATTTCAGTTGGTCTGAGCAAACAGAGCAGGTCTCTGAGCAACCTGGTCTAGTCTAAAATGTCTCTGCTTATGGCAGACATTTGGTCTAGCTGACCTTTGAAGGCCCCTTCCAACCCAAACTATTCTATGATTCTATGAAAATGATAAAATGTGTGACTGCAAGCAAAGGAACCTGGGATAAATAGCTTAAAGATCAGACATGTTAATAGCACCTCACTGGGCAATGCTCTCCAAAATATAAATTCACATTGTATTTCATGTGCCAAAATACTTAGTGTAATTGTTAACACCATTGAAAACACTGCTTTTCTTTCAGATTTTAGATTGCTTATACTTTGCTGGATGCCATATTTTCTCTGTGTCTGGAAATATATGCTAATATCATAATGTTTTGGATGGCATGTACCGCAGTTTTGGTTGACAAACTAATGATTTCAGTGGTGAAATAGATGGCAGAGTCCCCCTTATTTAATCCATTAAATTCTATATAATCTTCATTCGAGGCCCCAAAGACTTGCATTGATTATTGTTTTTTAGTTCAAAATAGACCTTGGTAGATTTAAATGTAATCCTACAAAAGCTACCTGGAAGCTGACTGACTTTTATGTCAGTTCTTACATATCTTAAAATACAACCCTGGTTTCTAGCAGAAGCAGCATCAGAGTAGAAACAAAGCAGATGTTTCTCCAATTGTATCTAAGAATATGTCAATGGTATTCTTAGAAATAGAGAAATTTTGGCTTGGCAAACTAGTGGTGGCATTTTTGTTCTCATTAAAACATCAGATTGATAAAGTCCATGTACTGTTTTGTTCCAAAATGTTCAGGCTTCTTTAAACATTAGCATTCTTATGATTTCATTGGCATTGCAGGCTCCTAGGAAACTCACTTTTTTACAGATCTCTTCCTTCGCTTCTTTCCTTCCATCAATCTGACAAGAGAGAAAAAAAGTCAGCCCTAAGACTGCCAGTTGTAGCTGCTGCTGAAGACATAGGATTACAATAAATACTTAAAATTCATTTACAGGAAAGCTTTTTCCTGTTCGGGCTCTGTCTCTCTCTCCATTGACAGGAAAGCCAGGACTTTTTTAGATTCAAGAGTGTTCTGTGTCAAAATTCTCTAACTTCAGACAATATAGTTAGGGAAGTGACAGCTTTATATGTATCTCTTTGTAGAAGACCTCAGTAGTATTGTAAATCCAGAATATATTCACAATTGTTGTGCTTATACACTGCTGTAAAAGCAGATGGATATATCATGTGACATGCAAACTACTGTTTTCACACTTAGAACACCAATCTGTAAATTTGAACAAGTAAATCTTCCTGAACATGAAGACAAAGTTGTTACTTGTTTCATAAACACATTGTCTATGAATGTTATAGCTAATGCAGCAAATGTTCCTCTAAAGGATAAACAATGTCATCCACAGCTAAAGTGTTGTCTTTTAATGGCATGGTTCATAAATTACAGTGTCATTAAAAAATTAAATTCAAACTCTTTATAAAAGCAAAGTAAGTTCACTGTGAAAATGTGTGAAATGTAAATTAGAACTTGGATCTTTATTCTGCCTCTTTAGCATCAGTGTAAACTTGGTTCTAACAAAGTGGTGTTTGTGTCTGTCAGAGCAGGATATTCCAGAGCACAGGAACAGCGCGCTGGTGAAGCATTCCAGCAGGAGTGTCCTTGCTGGCTGACCTTCTCTTCTCTCTGTCTTCTGTCTGTGATGCTTCCCCATTAATTGCATTTTATGTCTGAGTAGGATTTTTACATTTGCTGGTGTAAGATTTATATATTTGGCAGCCTTTAAGGATCAACTTGGCTAAGGATGTTTTTCTAGTGAGGCTAAGAGTGTCCACATGCAGTCTTTTCTGCCAGAGTGGTAGAAGAGACATTACACAGCTATGATCTGATTAAATGAAGCTTATCCATAGCTGTGTCTGTTTTACCAGTTCAAAGGTAGAGGTGTGATTCATGCTTCTCCCTTCAGACCTAGAATAGGACTGTGTGACTACAGATACTATCACAAGCTGTATTTTAGCCATGAATTTAATAAAAAAAATTGTAAGGTGTCCCAATCCTGATTTCTGGAGGAAATAAGATGACCATGGATTTCAGATCAAATCATTAGAAAGAATTTCTCTTTGAAAGCTGGAACAGAGGCAGACCATCTCTGAAGAACAGCTAAGAAGGCAGGCACAAGTTGATACTGTGGCAAACTGGGATAAACATGCAGTTAGGACTTCACATTCCCTTTCCTTCCTTCTCTTCTTTTCCCACTAACATTTTCAGAGATTTACAAAACAGTTTAGCTCATCTGTCTACCTCATTGCTACATACACGTCAGTGGCGCAATTGCAGATTCCATCTGTATTTTTCAAAAGTTGAGAGAGAAAATGGTGAGTCCCTTCTGAAGCCGCTTCATCTTCCATCCATCCATCTTCCAGTGGATGCTATTGCCTCCTCTATTAAGACATTCAGATCCTGATAAGAAAGCTGTTGCGCTGTAGTGGTGTGGGTTTGGTTTTATCAGTTTATGTATGTATTTGTTCCTGGTATTAAGTTCATTTTTATAAGTTATAATGGTTTGCCCCATGCACCCATGTTCCACCCTCGTTGGTTTCATCCCAACCCCAGTTATATGCCAGTCAGAAGTTATCCAGCCCCTGGGCCTTGTCTGTCACTTTGAGGTCTCTCCCAAAAGTCTGGAAAGTTCCATGGAAAACCCCAAGTGATTGGACAAGACTTCAGCTGTCTCCCCACCTGAGTTATTAATTTGTTAGTATGTATGTCATTTATCCAGAGAGCCTTGCCCCCTTGGCCCCTGATTTGTCCCCAGTTAGACCCATCCCTGAGTTCCTCCCCCCAATAAAAGGTGCTGCACTGGGGGGGTTCAAAGGAGATTCTTTTTCCTCACTTTTCCCCCGCTGCTTCTGCTGAGGGGTGTCTGCTGGGGCAGATCCCCTGATGAATAAAGCCAGCAGTTAACCCAGAACAGCCTCCTCTTTTTCCTGCCGTCGTTGCTTCACTCCTTCAACCAAGCAAGAGCTCACAGGGTCGGTGAGGTTCACCCTGTTACCGAGCCATGCTCCCTTTACTGTTGAGGTGTCAGGGCTGGCCGAGGCAGAAAAAGACACCTCAGCATTGTGCAATTAGCTCATTCTGAATCACACAAAGGGCAAAACTGTGCTATGAGATGATGCTTTAAATACCTGCCTGAGATACTGTTTGCAGTAGTATACAGAGCTCTGTGTCACTCAGTGAAGCCTTGGCATCCTGTCTGAAATTGGATAACCAGATAGTGTCAGTATCTATGACTGCTTTATTTAACATTTATCTGGCTTGGAAACTGTATGTCTCCCTGCTGGGCATGGTACCTGATAAAACAAACAGTGAATTTTGCTGAGATCTTGAACAATGTCAGCTACTTCAGTTGAAGCTGGCTGCCTGAGGCTTCGAAGACATCATCAGTCACTGAGCTCCTATCCAGTTTTGCATCTACTTCTTCAGCAGAATCATCTTCAAAATCATATATTCTCTGAGTGAGTGAAATGAGATAGAAAGCAGTTTTCCTTCCCTAAATTCTTGCTTCTATTTCCTGCTAATATTACATCTATGTGTCTACCTAGCAGTAATGTCAGAAAGACAAGTAAATTCAGAGTTGAAGCATTCAGAGTTGAAGAAGCTAAAGTGATGCCTTGTGAGGGAGAGCAGGGGGAAGCAACAAAATAAACCAAGCTTTTTGGCATAAGCAATCCTGGCTGCTATGAGTAATATGACTTACTGTCACTAATATTATGCAGGGAATGGTTATAAGACCGAGCACATGCTCAGTATTCTGACAAAATTACTCAATTTTGTTTAACTGAATTAAACAAAAAGTTTAATTCAGTTAAATTACTTCCTTGATTCTAAAATTGTAGTCTACTTAGCAATTGCAAATTATTTGCATTTTGCTTTCTGAAGAGCAGATGTGTTGGGAAGGCATTGTACTTCAGATTAATAGAATCATTTTTAAAACTCAAGGCTTCCCACAGAAGTGTTTTTCAAACTAGTCTTGGGTAGGGAAGAGGATGTCTATTACAGAATCAGCTACAGGACCCTTCTCAGGAGAAATTATTAAAGATAGCTACAGATCATTAATTATTTGCTGTTTTATTAGGAACATTATCTCTACAAAATTTAAGGAGCACCAGACCTTAGTTGTTGACAGCTTCCAGTCTTGGAGCAGCAGAAATTAAAACAATCCATGTAAGAGGACTCTTAGACTGAGAAGCAGGAAAAAGGCTTTGCACACTGTCACATCCATCTCTGACCCAGACTCAACTGCTTAGAAAATCTAAGAAATTGCAGTGGCAGTTCCATTTCTCTCATTAAAAAAAATGGCAGTTGAAAAAAGAGTTTCATATTTTGAGGATTTACTTTTCAAAACAAGACTCAGAATTTTATATATCAGCCTAGAAAGTGCTGCAAGAAATTCTGAAAGAAATTGTCTAAAAAATGTAGCCAGGAGATGCCCGTGGCAATAGAGTGAGTGAGGAAAAAAAGTCATGAATGCTGGGCTTGACTTCAGGTGTCATCAAAGCTGCCTTCATACAAAGCTGACTTCAGAAGGCCTCAACTTAGGAATAAAAGTCTGCATTGTGACCTAGTTCAGACTAGTACCACCACAACGCAAGTATACATCAAATCTTGAGGTGCTTAGACACTTAACACTTTTATCCCCATGTCATTATCAGTGCAGTAAATTCAACAGGACTTGGAGAATGGACTCACTCTTGTTTACCCTGGAAATAAGGCATAAATGTGAAGACTCAGTGAAAATTCAAGCAGTTCATGTTTATTTTGTATGCCTTTTCCCCTAAGTAATGCCAACAGCACAAAAAGAAAAATGGACAGAAGTAATAAGAACAAGACAAAAGTACACTAAGGAATACCTATTTTCAGCTCTACCTTCTGTTTCCATTTTCACTTGAATGCAAAAGAAAAATGTTTTTATAGTTTCCCATTGACTACACATAGCTCTAGTGGCTACTACCATTGACTCTGAAAGGAGTAAGGATCAGAAAGGAAGACATAAAATGCAGCCTTTAGTAAAATTCTAGTTAATAGAATATATCTGGGGTGTTTTGTTTTAGGAAAAACAGGTTCATAATGTTTCAGAGATTAATATGCTCAAGAATTGCTGGTATGGATCATGGAGACATAACCTTTTTGAGGGAATGTTGTTATAGATTGCCTAATTGCATTATGTTAAGTTTTATTTATTCCATTTTCCTGCCTTGGTTCAACCCTGTAGGAAACAGAAGTAGCACAACTGGACTTGGAGAAAAATTGAGAGATATTGGGAGAAGTCACTTAGATTAGAGTGGAATGCTCTTTTGATAGTAAAAGATTTTTTTTCTGCAGAAAGACTGAAGTAGATGTTTCAAAAGTTGCCAGTCAAGAGACACCTAAAACTTTATGACAGAGCTATCTTCCTCTTCTTTCAACATAGCAAAAGAGGAGCCTGAGAGAGGAGTATTGTGGATAAATTTCAGCTGCTTTTACTGACCCCTTTTTTCTTGAGTGTAGTGTCTAGTGGCCAAGAACCATGATTGTTCAGCAAGGGGAGAGATCCCAAAAGTTTTCCTGACTTCACCAGCCCAGCAGGTAAGTTTAGCATAGCCACAAGGCTATGAAGCTATCACTGTAACATTACATCCTAAGGTCATCAAAGGAGAGTTTCCTACTGAGTTTCAGAGGAAGGGGCATTCATTGCAAGATCAAGACTTTTAGTGTTTACTCCTAATTACTCAGAATTTTTCAACAAATGATCTCTTCCATTGTTAGGACTGGAGAGGAAAAGGTAACAAGTCTGAGTAACTCACTCATTAGTGATAATATTAGCCTCCCATTTTACATTGTATCACTGCATGTTGCTGTAGGTTATTGAGGGATAGGCAATTAATAACATTGTTGAGATTATCTTTTTTCCATGTAACTGCAGCTACTCAATATTTTTTGTAGTTTCATAGTCTACTCTCCTGGCTTTTTCTCCAAGGCATTTTTCCGTTATCATTGGAAAGGGGAACTAATATGTGTGGGAAAGTACAAGGTGGTGCAGGAACTAACACATAGCTCATAATGTGGAACTGTCAGTGATAAACCTTTCTGGTGGAGGCAGGGTCTGTGATGTTTTATGAAAATCCAGACTTATGGGACTGCTTATGGGTGCAATAGAACAAGTCAGAATCAAAAACCACATTGATTACAGATTTGTTTTTAAGATGCCCTTTTGTGTTTTACCTAATCTGACTCAGCTATGGGCTATTGCCAATAGTGATCCCATTCCCTCTTCTCTCTTCCTGTGCTTCACAAGTGACAGAATCTATCTGGTCCTTTATGTCATGTGAAATACTCTTAATACAGCTATGCAGCAGGTCATGTAAACCTGCTGATCTGATAGAGAATGTACCTTTCTTCTTTGTAGATCAGTTATTTGATGGATCAGTGAACCAGCACACCTCACTCAAAAGCCTCGTTATTAATAGATCCGGCTTTATATTAGTGAAAGAAAAAGTAAAAAAAAATAGTTTATTATGTAAGATTATACAGGACATGTAGATTTATCCTAAAAAATAGCAGGACAGACTCAGTTCTAGGATATCATAGTCTGTTGGACCCTTCTCTACCCATTTTTTTCCCACTCAACAGATACAGATGCTTTTGGGTTTTTTCCTTCCAAAGCATTGCAAACACAGCTGACAATTCAGCAGCATACTTCCATTCAGGATTTTTTGTAGATTCTGGTGTTTACATGGCCACTGGATGTTGCCATTTACCTTTTGTCTGCTTCTATACCACTTCTGGCCACTTGTTAGACCTGCAGAATGGGACTGGTTGCAGTGGTCTTTAAGTCCTCTTTCTCACACAAATGAGCACTGAGACTCTTACAAAAGGTTAAGTTATATAGATGATTAATGATGCAGTTTGGTTTGGATTGATCAGAATATTCAAGCAGTTCATTCAAGCAGGTGGTTAAGCTAAGGCATGCAGCTGTGCTCACATGTACAATCCTTGATAACAGCTTTCTTACTGCTCTCACTTTTCTCCTCAAAACTCTTCTCTGTTGCATCACCTAAAGTTACAGTATCAATTTCTATTAATTAACATGCCAAATCAGGAAACCAGTTACTATTTGGCATAATTTTATTTTTAAAACTGATTGCACCTCCATTGAGGACTACCCAGTAAAAGAGACATGGACAGGGTAGAGATAGTCCAACCATGAAGAAGATGAAGGAGTTGGACAAGACTTTCTTCTGGAGAGCAGGAAGCTCAGGGGATCTTACCAATGCATGTACATACTTGAAAGTGCAAGGGGAGCCAGTTCCTTTCAGTGGTGCCCAGAGGCAGGACCAGAGGCAGAGAGCACATGCTGAGATACAGGAGGCTTCATCCAAACATCCAGAAACACTTTGTTCTTGTGAGGGCAACTGAGCACTGGCACAGGGTAGCCCAGGATGGTTGGGAAGTCTCCATCCTTGGAGAGATTAAAAACCTGATGGGTCACAGTCCTTGGCAACTGGCTGTAGGTGTCCCTTCTTGAGCAAGAGGTTGCATCTCTTGATTTGCATCATATCTGTTCCATGATCCCATATAATCTCCTGCCTTTACTGGGAATTTGAACTTCTATCCCTTACTGCTTACAACCCTTTCTGATAATGAATTACATGATAATGTGATTTCTGAATATATCTGATGTTCTGTGTGATTCATGCACAAGAAGGAATACCGGGATTACTGCCATATGCCATATGTCTTTAATCTTACCAAAATAAAGGCACTGAGGGTGAAACAAATTTCTCAGTTTCCTAAAATAGAACAAACAGCACCATGTTTTCCTCTTCTTCTTCATGCAGAAATAACTGAAGAATTCTCTGTTAGTAATTAATACAGTAAAAATGTAAGAGAAACAAGACAAACCTATATGAATGTGGAGGCAGTTTAGGAAAGATTTTGGATAATATAGTTAAAGCCCAAATCTTACATGTTGTGTTAGCTCCAAGAACAACATTGTGGTCCATCAGCTGTGATCTATTTGCCATGAATAGAACTTTCAGTAGCTTTACCAAAGGCTGTATTCATCAAACTTAAGCACAGGGGCAGAGGAAATATGCTCACTTCTGGACCACTTTACTCAGAATGCTTAGCCGTTCACATGACACTTATTCCACTGGTTTCAAAGAATATATTTTCATGTGTGAAGTCTAAAGCCATACTCAATCCATGTAGGATCAAGACCTACATTATTTTCACTGACTTGGTGTCTTCATCTGGAGGATAGCCATCTGCAGTTAGTGATACTGATAAGAGGCTTTGTAGATAAAAATTCTGATGAAGGTGCTAATTGACACTATTTCTTTTTTACTTATTACTACCATTTATTCTTAGCCAAATGAAAAGCCCACACACACACAAACAAAAAAACCAAAACCCATGCACTCTCGCACAAGAAAAAGCAACACCAAAAACCATTGACACCTCACCTCTCAATCACTTAATAAAACCTGAGTAAAACCTAAATAACATTTGTGACATCTTAGCTTTCCACTAATTCTTAACTGAATATAGTTTTCTGCCAGACCAAAGCAGCTTCCTTTTATACTACTGATTGCTTCAGGATGTTTCAGATTTTCTCTTAAATATGTAATAGCTTAACCATCCTCATAGTGTCCTAAAGGGCATACCAATTCTGTACATTTCTTTTTGGAAGATGTACTCAAAAGTGAATGTTCTGGGCTGTAAGTTAAATGCTGTTTGAGGATTTCTTGTCTGCATGTACACTTACAAGTTTGTGCTATATAAATGTGTACAGAGATGTTTTGAAACAAGCCAGATCTGCTTATTATTTCAACTTAATTGCTCAATGGGCAGACTGCCCTACTTTCTTGTAACTTTTTATTGCAGGGAAGCTGACTAATCTGGCTCTTCCTCCATCAACAGAACTTTGTGAACTGTTCACATCCCACTTTGAGAACAAAATTAAGATCATTGTGAGTTACTTGCCCCCTAGCAAAGCTGCCAACACTAACAATTCTCTAATTCCAAGTCTTGAGCCTGTCAAAATTTTTAAGCTACAAATACTTTTGGCATTTTATGTTCCAGCACCTCAGGGCACTGTTATGTTTTGCCAAATCTTTGGTCTAAACAGTTACAGTTTTTCTTCATTCTCTAATCCCACTGGGTTCTCACATTGTTAATCTTTCTTTGATGATGGGGAATGTCTTAATAATGACACAAAGTAAAACAATTATCAGTCCAGTTTTAAGAAGAAAAAGTATCAATAGAAGATCTTGCATTTGCTGTTTAATATTCAACTTTTTTTTTCTTGTGATTGTAGCACACTGTAAATGTGGCAGTATCTTTCAAAGAACTTTTCTTAGTTTCATCTCAAGCTGGACACTGTCCTCTGCACTGGGAAACAGTATTCTGAAGAGTTAATTTTTGGTCTTTGTACCTTGACTGGTGATGAATTTTTGCTGCTATTGCTATTGCTCAATTTACTTTGACGTTATTCTGATCATAATGGAACATCAGGTCTCTTGGCAACTCAGATTGATTTTGTTCTAGTTTTTATTGAGATCTCCTGTGCACATAGTTGTTCTGCCTTTCTCTTTCTGTCCCTCTCTCTCATGGATGTATTCACAGGCACACACACTCTGTAGCATGTTACACATGTTGTAGCACTAAACCAGCAAGAAAAGGTGGTCTGATGGTTAATAACCAGCTCTCCTGACCAATGTGTGGGTTCATTCACTGTCATTCTATTAATAGATAATATGCCTGTCATGTACACCATTTTCCACCAGAAAATATCAAAGCTTTTTACACATCAGTAATAACTAGTACCTCTGTAGAGACATTGTTGCAGACAGGAAGGTTTGCCTATTAAATTATTGGGGAAAGTAGTTAGCCTGGATACAGAAACCAAGGAAGTGGGATCGTGAAGAAAGGAAGATCATTACGGAGCTCTCATGCTTTTTCAGCCATCCTGTCTCAACCTATTTATTTGACACAGTTTTGTGCACACTATTCAGGATATAAACAGGTTTAGGTCCTGTTTTTTTCATTCTCTATGTCTCAGTGCAAATCTTGTGTGTCATTTTGCTAGTTTCCATGACATTTTATGTGGACAGCACTGTTAACTGGGTATCCACCTGCCCAGATATAATTTAATTCTATATAGTCTGGCCGGTCTGTTTAAGCCTTCAGATGTTAGAAGGTGCCTCTTCTTTTTGCAAGTGTCTATTAGCACTGGTCTTTTTCTCAGCTTTTTTGGAGCTGTAAAACAAAGACATGTAAAGTGAAATCACCAGTCGTTGGTTCCAGAAAGTACTTGCACATAGTTGCCTTGATTATATTCTGTATTGATACTTCAGTTATCAGTTCCTGCCTTATAAATCAAATGCCCTGTTTTACCAGCTCTTATCTTATAGACAACTAATAAGTATTATTCTCAGCCCCTTTTATTTAATTTACGCTTTGTATTTTTTTTTGTGTAATAGACCCAACACATCATGTTTCTCAGAAAGACTAGCAAAATACTGGTCCATTTCTCTTTATAGATTATATTATTTTAAATGCCTTATATAACCAAGTCCTCCTAATGTCAGCATCTATTCTCCAGATTGTTTTGAAAGTATCTGGGATATTTAGTAAGTGATATGACTTTCTTAAAATTAAAATAAAAAGCTTTAAAAGGTTAGAAAAAGGAAAACTTAATTCCATTCTTCTTCAGTCATTGTTTCCATGATTTGTAAGACTGCATGAAATACTATGGATGTATTTAATAAAAAAATATATTTTAGATGAGCCCAGTAATAGAATATCCCAGGCTTCCAATACTGGTGATTTTTTTATAACAGACTTTATGTGGGAAAACACTTAAAAAATGGATTTTAAGTGACTGTAACTATATAGTACTGAAGGTTTGTTTTATTTGTCTCTTAGATTTTCTACACTGCATTTATTATTTTGAGAAATTCAAAGTTGTTTTAATTCAGCTATTCCAGAAAATACAACCTGGGTTCATAAATCAAAGGTGTTTCTTTTTCTGATCACACCATATCACAGATAATAAAGATAAAAGAATCAGAGATTAACTAACAAATCTGGTTATCTAAGATAAATGGAAAACTGTCCACTAATTCTCCTACCACTGTGTTGATTCTACACAGTTACCAGAAATTAAAAGTGGTGGAAAAATATATTTCAGTCACAGGAAAACAGAAGAAGGAAAAGCAGCTATGACTCAGTGAAGATCAGGAGTAAGGCTGTTGGAAGATGTCATTTTTATATAGTCACTTTCCTGACCACAGTCACATTTTGGTTTTAAACACATACAATTGTACCAATCTTAGTGTAAAAGGATTAAGGACTTACTTTTCAGCAGTGTCAAGTTCCCATTAAATAAGCTGAAATTAAGTACATTTAACAGTAATAATTTTCTTTGAAATGGCAACTTCCACACGTCTATTCAAGCTAGGGGACGACTATGTATAACAAACTAGTCATCTATATATACTTTATATATTTTTATATTCCGTATGTGTGTGTATAGATACAGATATAGATAGACAGACAGACAGGCAGACAGACAGATCTTGGTATAAGTATATACTTTGGTCCTTTAGCAAGTGAAAATACGTTCCAAGATTCTACTGAATACTAAACCAGATGCAATAAATCCAGTATCATACTCTGTATTATGCAGAGTCTATTCCTTCTGACTGAATCCCTATTGATTTGCAATCTGCTTCTTAGGATACAAAGGTAACAGAATACATAGCTGCCAGATTAATTTCCAGAATTCTGTATCTGTCTGTATGTGGATATTTTAACAAAAATGAGTGGAGATAAATGCCCTGGGGCTCAAGTTCAAATTGTATTCAGGGCACACCATATTTCCTACACAAACACTGGCATACCATTCACCATTCTAGAAAACTCTCTTTTATAAAAATTATTGCAGAAAATACTCCTTGAGCACCCTCCATGGAAGATACACTCTGAAAAATGTGTCTTTGAAAGTTTTCTTGTTCAAAGACAAAACAGACTTTCTTGAAAGGCCCAGTTATCATGCTGAACCTGAGAGAGGTACTTAGGTTGTTCTGAATTAGTCTGTGAATGTTGCATCCCTTTGTACATGATTAGGCAAATTTCAAAAGAAGTAATAATGAATCTGTAATTTCTTCAGGTCATGTGGTTTTAGCTGAGGAATCATTTTCCCTCTAAATGACTCAAGAGAATTACTGCAGTCTTTAGTTATGTAAATAATATATATCATAAATCTATATTAAAATGGTTCTTACTTATTTTTTCTAAAACATGTGATCAAAGTCACATCTTGCAAATCTTCAGTATTTTCTAGGAATAAGATGGACAATGAGTGTTTGATTTAAAAATGCAAGCTTTGTACTCTGAGTGCCTGATAGTGTTTATTATAGCACTTGTCCTGCTGAAATCAGTGAGACTTGGATGCACAGATGTCATCAAAATTTTCCCACTGTTATTACCCTTTACTCTTGATTACCAAAAAACTTAAATAGAAAAGAAGAAATCATTTATAGTGTATAAGGGAGTTTCTCAAATGTATGCTTTGTCCTTGTTTGAGGTACTTCCTCCCTTCCAGGCCTATAATTTTTTGCTTTGTAATTATAAATATAATCATAAAAAGAATGTTTTACTATAACATTTTGTTATGGTCTGGACTACTTATGTTGCTCTGCATTCACTGAAGGGAGTTTAATATTGCAGTCCTACGTAAAATGTATCAAGCCTTTATTTTGAGGCTTTACAGCCTGAAGGAACTAGAAGGTACTCAGGAAAAACATAATCTGCATTTTTTCTGATTTTTTTTCCTGGGCACCCCTTCTGTATCTTTACATTTTCTGATGCTGATTTCTGAAAGTAGTGTCTCTGGCTCTCTTGCTAGCTGCTCAACTTTTCTGCCTCTGTTCTTCTCTAATGGCTGTGCAAATCTGAAGAACTCTCTGGTAGTTCCAAGAAAAGCAAGATTACATGTTAGGCAGTCAAATTAACAGTGAAAATGGCAGGAAGAACATGTTTGAAAAGGTACATGCCAGGGTTACTCAAGGAATGTGAAGTTTAACAGAACAGAAGAGTAAGATCAAGAGTGTACTCACCTCAGCTCCTGGAGGTGTAACTGGAATCTGCTGCTCAGGAACAAGAAGAGCAGAAATCTGTCAACTGAGAATGTAAAATATTAATTTAATTAATATTAATAAAAATAATTGATTTAATTAATTTTCATCTGTTTGCGCTTTTAAAGTACTGCAGGTTTAGTTTAGATGTCTAGGACACATCATGGTTTAGATCACATTGGATTTGTGTGATGATTGCGTTTGTTTCCTCTCTATAATGAGGATCACTTACACGATAAGTGACATAGTATTAGTGTAGATATAGTATAGTACAAATACTATTAGCTAAAGTGTCATTTTTTTATTTTATCAGTGGGTTTTAGAGAATTTTATCTTAAGTAGTGTCATTGTATTTAATTGTGTGACGTGTTTTAATAATCCATGCAGGTGCATGCATTATAAATCTGTTCCACCAGAGAAATGGGTTGTTTCATATGAAAAGTAGTGATAACATTCCAGAATTTTATAAATCTATTTCAGATTAATAGTCCAGTAATCCATTCATATGTAAGAAGTGTGATATGTGTTTGTATGACTGAAAAAGGGCAACAGATGTAATTACTTGTGCAAGAACTCCACTGAGCTATCTTTGCTGCTTGTCCCTCAAGTTTCTTATCATCCATGATATTGACAGCATGACTTTGATTATTTTACGTTCCCTGGAAATATAAATGTAACAGGTTGAAATTATTAATTTTAGGGAGATCTGAAATCCATAAAGGCTTTTGTGGAAACAATAGTCCTACTAGAAACTATACAATAAAAAATAAATGCATTTATATGACTAATTTGCTTAAAATATGATAAAAGAAAATTTTATATAGTTGATTTTTTTACTTCTTATAGTTTATTTTTTTCACCTGACAGCTAAAAATTACAACATATTGAACCAGCAGGACAAATAATGTGGGAGGTCTCTTTCATTCAGTGCAAGACTTACGTTAGCCTGCCTCTTAGGGTATTTTGCATTAGTCTGACTGGTATGGACTGAATAGGAATGTTATTCCTTTTCATAATGCTGTCTGTAGATTGTAAGCTCCAGAAGAAATGTGATAAAGTTATTTCCGGACAATAGCCTCTTGTGCTCTAAGAATAAATTTCAGGGGGTAAGTATAATATTTTGGTTAAGTTGCCAACATCTGAAACACCTGTACCTTACTACTCATGTGTTGTCCTATAAGTTTCCTGTAATAATTGTTGAACCTGTCTTAAAGTGCACTTTCTCATACTTTAAATTAAATAACCAACATAAAAGAATGTCAGGAAAATTAATTTCATGGTTTGCAAACTCCAAGAACTTCCAGGCTCTCCTGTCATTAAGATCAGGGCAATGTATCTGCAATGAGTTTATTTCACTAGAACAAAAGTAGCAGTGGTGATCCTTTTGGGATTAAGTGGAAGAAGATATCCCATACATGTTCTTGAAGAAATTGTTTGGATGCCAGAAATGGAGTGTGGAAGGAACAGCATTCCATGCTTTGCTCTTGGCTTTAGGATGGAACTGAGATCTTGTGACCACAGCAGTGGCTGTGAGGGACGTGTCATGTTCTTGCAAAGGAACATGGTTTAGCCAGTGGCTCTGATAATTGAGACTTGTCTACAGTGGTTGTCAGGCAAAGCTGAAACTTTCCACGAAACTATCCATGCTGCTTCATCCAGGCTCCACGTGGAGCAGCATGCTCCCTGAATCCTCCCATTCTGGTCGAGTTCTTCCTGCCCTCCTGGCCTCTGGCTGTTCTGTAGACAGTGTGGTGCCCAGCAGGGGTGCAGATAACCACTGCCTGAGTCTCTGATGTTTCTGCATCCTTTGTTGTCAAGAAGTTAGATGGAGTTTCATTGCTTGTTGTTTGACTCTTAGCCCTTCATTTTTCTTAATGGTTACCCCAAAATGCCAGGACAGGTGTTGCCTGATCCCAGCTGCTATAGGCTGAATCTCACCTTTTTTTTTTTTAATTGAATCATTATATACCACCTTGAGGTGCTTTGCATGGGGTTTTTTTTCTATTTTTTCTTGATACAAAATCATGTTCTGATAAATTATTTGTGCTTTTCTTTCTTTCAAATATCAGAAATTGATAAAAGTGAACTGAATGTGCTTAATGTCTTGGGGGGGTTATGGTTTTAGCTGGTTTTATATGAATATAAAATAAACCTGACCATTACACTTTGACATTTTTATTTCCTCTGTTCTCTTTGGGGTATTCACTTTCTGAAGTCCCTTAGGCATTTCCACTTGACCAACCCATGTCTCAGAGCAGAGCTCCGTTTCTTTACCTATGGTGAATTGTATTCTGAAGTTTTATTGTGTGTTTGGGGTTTTTTTTCCTGTTTCTACTGAAAGCCCTGAGATTCTTATTGGGTATTTTCAGGGGAAGAAGGATAGGTAGAGCTAGGGTAGAGCTC
This sequence comes from Zosterops lateralis, assembly GCF_965231275.1. Lineage (NCBI taxonomy): Eukaryota > Metazoa > Chordata > Aves > Passeriformes > Zosteropidae > Zosterops > Zosterops lateralis. Next base: position 56,299,048 of record NC_139800.1, on the reverse strand, counting down.
TTACAGCATACAGTAAAGAGAAAATATTAATTTTTAAACTTTTTGGGCTTAACAGCTGTTCCACAGTTGACTGCAATGTCAGTGTACCAAACTCAGCCACCACAGTGTCTCTTCTCAGTCTGTATTTTCTTTTCTTTCTAAACCCAAAATCTGTACTTGCACTGCCAGTGTAGCAGAATACCTAACCCATTCCAGCCAAAATGTAGAATAGCCCACAAAATCATGTGTCTCTAGAGCTTTGCTTTTTAGGGTTGTCTATTTTTTTTTATATCAGTTAGGCTGGATGGAGGCAAAGTACCTGTGACAGGCTACAGAAAGCCTACTTGTTTTTTTCCATCAAGGGGTTAGCTCCCAGTATAGATTTAGCTCGGGTGCACAAGGTGAAATAACAAGGCTAGTTGTCAGAAGCCAAACAGGAATCTAGAAAAACTGATTCTTGTTAGTCAGAAGGGAAGAGTGCAGGATTTCGCAAGGAGGTACTTAGGCAGCACGTGAAGTGTGTAGTCATTCTGTATATTTCCATACATCAGCAGTTTTGGTTTTGGCTCCTTACTTTTAATAATTCACACTAGAGTATGTCAGAATGTAAACCTTGCTGCAGAAAATTGCCAACTTCAGTATGCTTGCTTTGTATTGAAAAGCCAGGTGTTTTATCTATGTCTTTTTTTTTTTTTTTTTTTTTTTTTTTTTTTTTGAACATCTGTGCTTCTGGATTCAGTTTTGGACTTCTATAGTTCTAGGTAACTTTATGGGAAATACTTAACCACATGAAGAACTGAAAAAAACATTGGTCTGGTAAAGCATTGGAAACTGATCTAGAGCAACTATGGTGGAATGGCAAGTACTCTAGTGTAGCTACTTAGGTATTTCGGTTATTGATACAGATATTCCTTGAGAATCCATCTTCATATAATGTTCTATAATGTTTTATTCATTCACCTAGAAAACTCCATCGCTCATGAGGTTCTATCTAGAAATAATGTTGTAGCAGCTAAAATTTTCTATTTGCTGCTAAAGCTGTGACCAGACATTATTCACAGTGTGCATGGTACACATTATGGTACTTATTGGCAGCTCTTCCAGGACTGTTACCCTCTCCCCAGCTCCTTCTCTACACACAAAACTTTAACAGTGTCCTGGGTTTGGCTGGGGTAATTTTCTTTGCAATGTCTGGCAATGGGCCCGTGTTTTGGATTTGTGCTGAACACGGGGTTGATAACACAGAGATGTTTTGTTATTGCTGAGCTGGGCTTACACAGAGCCAAGGCCTTTTCTGCTGCTTGTACTTCCATGCTGGTGAGGAAGTTGGGAGTGCCTGAGAGGCTGGGAGGAGACACAGCTGGGACAGGTGACCCCAACTGACCAAAGGGATATTCCTGACCATGTGACATCATGCTCAGTACATAAGATGAGGGGGGAAGAAGGCAGAAAGGATGCATTCTTGCAGTGATGGTGTTTGTCTTCCCAAGTCACCTTTATGTGTCCTGCTCTCCTGGAGATGGCTGCCCCTGAGAATCAGTGAATTAATTCTTTGTTTTGTTTTGCTTGTGTGCATGGCTTTTGCTTTTCCTATTAACTTGTTTTTATCTCAAAACATGAGTTTTTTGGCTTTTACCCTTCCCATTCTCTCCTTGATCCCACTGGTGGGGGAGGAGCAAGTGGCTGCTGGCTGGGATTAAACTATAAAATCCAAGATAACTATTCCTGAATAAAGGTGTCAGAATGAACAAGGTATTCAAGGATCTGATTTGCTGAAGGTAGCTTGGCATATGGTCTTACTTTAAGCAAAAGGTCATCTACCAGACGTAGACCAGTAAGAAACAGTGAACACTGACAGATATTTCAGAATTGTACCTGCAGCCTTTTGCCATGTGGTACACAAAGCAAAGGAAGATACAATCCCTGCTTCAAACTCTTGTTCTCTGAGACTGCCAGCCTTTTCCTTTCCCATCTATAGATTCAGTGGTGATTTATGAAAGAAATAAACCCAATGAAATAAAACAAGAAAAACCAAACGAACCAAAAAACTCGTCCCCTCTCCCTCCTAAAAAAAATCCCACCAAAACAAACTACTAGACTTCAGGCCTGGAGAAATCTGTTAGAAAAGTAAAAGTTTTGAAAAAGTACTTAAATGGAAAACAGAGAATGTGAGGTTTTTTCTGTCCAAAACATTGAGTCACTATTACAATCCTGCACCAAAATTGGAAAGAAACCCCATAATCTCCATTTTTTTCTGCAAATATTATGGCAGTTTTGTCCAGACCTTATCATTATGTCACATGCAAACAATCATATTTAATAGATTCTGTATTTCTGAGATATTTTTAGATAAAGTAAAGGAAAACTCTCTAGACTGTTTTGCTGCTTGAAGTAACCACCCAGCGTTGCATTCAAAATATTGAGTCACTTGGTTTTGGAAAGCTTGACATCAGGGATTTTAAAGGAGGTCTGCCTTTCAGACTGCTCCCTTACAGGTTTTTTGGGTTTTGTTTTTTTTTTTTGAATTGTTGAATGAAGTACACTCAGTAAGAGTGTGCACTCGTAGTGCAAACATCAAAAAGCAGATAAGCTGGGCTTAAAGATGTCAGAGGCGATTAACATATTCTGCCAATTAATCCTGTTATTACCCAGAGAAGGGATTTTAAGTTCTAGAATCCTATCAGGAAAAAAACATCTTGAAGTACCCATTGTACATCAAACATTGTCTTTGGGCTTAAAAAGGAAAAAAAAAGTAAACCAAAAAACAAAACCCACAACAACAACAAAAGCCAAAACAAAACCCCAAGCAAACAAAACAAACTAAAACCAAAAACAAACAAACAAAAAAACCCAAACAAAACCACAAAACAAACAAAACCCCCAAACAAGAAAAACCCAAACAAACAAACAAAAAGCAGAACCAAAACCCCCAAACAAGAAAAATCCAAACAAACAAACAAAAAGCAGAACCAAAACCCCCACCTATGATTCTCAAATAATTGAGAGTGCTTTCAGATGGGTTCTGTGTGAAAGTAGGAATGAAAGTAACCCAAATTTGTCATGGCAACTTTCTTCATGCTGTGGCTTGATTTATTTTCAGTTGGTCTTTACAACTGAGCATTCTTTTTTTTATCCCATCTGCGGCGTGCCTTGCCTGGAGCAGAGTTTTGTTGACGGGCATAAATGTTTGAACCTGCGAGGAGGATTTGGTGGTTGGGGGAATTGATAATAGACTATAGCACATTTCCCCCCAAGGGTCACTAGTTCACATCCGTATCAGGTCAATAGCGGCAAAAAGTCATTACGGATCTGGCTGACATCTACCTCGCGGCCCTCGCCAAATCATTTAACAATCGCTGTCCGGCTCCACGTGGCCAGGTGTTTTGCTTTCTTCCTGGCAGCCGACCCCCTCGGACAGCCTCTCGCCACCTGCTCCCAGGAAACGGACACAGCTCCCTGTCGTGGAGGAGCCCCTCTGGGCCCCCCGGGGACCGGCTCTTCTGCTCCGGCCGCGGTGAGGGCAGCGGGGCGCGCCGCCCGTGTCACACCGGGGCCGGACGCCCGTCTCGACCCGGGGGCTCGGAGGGACGCCCCGGGCCCGGGGGGCGTGCAGCGGGGCGACCCCCCCCCCCCCCGCCGGGCCTCCAGGGCGCCCCCCGGGGGCTCCTCCGGGGCTCTGCACTCGGACCCGTCCCCGGCAGCGACCCCGGTGACACCCCACTGACACCCCGGTGACACCCCACTGGCACCCCGGTGACACCCCGGTGACACCCTGGTGACACCCTGGTGACACCCCATCACCCCACTGACACCCCACTGACACCCCACTGACACCCCGGTGACACCCCGGTGACACCCTGGTGACACCCCATCACCCCACTGACACCCCACTGACACCCCACTGACACCCCACTGACACCCCACTGACACCCCGGTGACACCCCGGTGACACCCCGGTGACCCCCCGCAGCGACCCCGGCCCGCTGGTCTCCGCTCCCGCGCAGCCTCTTGGAGCTGCACGCCGTGTCCGGCCCCGGGCGCGCTGCCAGCGGGTTTTTCGGGCAATTCCACCGACTCCAGTCGCGCTTCGGCCGCTTGGTGATTCCGGGGAAGTGGAAGAGGGAGGGCAGCACCTGGCTTGGGCTCGGGGAGCCTTGGACCTGGGGAGCGGCGCCCCCTGAGCGGGCTGGGCTGCCCCGGCAGGGCTGGCGCTGAGAGCACCACGTTTTAAACACGTGTGTAGAGATAGATCCGCGCAGAGCCACTGAGTAGAGCCTTCCTCTATCCCTTCTCCTCTCCCTCTTCTCTTCGAGGGGAACTGGAATCCGAACGGTGAGAGGCAGGGGAGCGCGAATCCCCGTGAATCCCATCTGAATAAATGTCTATATTAATGAATTATTAACTCGGCCGCTCGTGACCTTAAAACTGGAATGAGGAGACGCCTAGGGCAAGAAGGAAAGCTGCTGAATCCTTTATCGGACTCCTGTCAGAGGTAGCCGACCATTTGTCTTCCCCAGATCAGGAGAATTAATTAATATGAAAGGCAAACTTTTTAATTGTGTGTCAAACGAAATCAGATAGGGTGTCCCCGATTCAATCCCTTGTTAAAAGGGGTTTAGCTCCCTTTTCTAACCCAAGCCAAAATAAACCCTTCGTGTTTCCAAAGAGAAGGACTTCCTCCATAAATGTTGTTTACAAAAACAAACAAACAAACAAAAAACCCCCACCACGACCACCACCAAAAAAAAAAAAAAAAAAAAAAAAAAAAAAAAAAATTCCCACAAAACCCAAACAAACACCCTAAAAGGAAAAAAAATCGCAGGGAAAATGATGAATTTGGGTAGCTAATTTATCGATCTTGGCTCCTCTTCCCGCTTGTTTTATTTTAGAGGTCATTAATCAATGAAGAAAAACACCACCGTGTTCCCTCTTTGCATTTAATACACTTACCCTCCTTATTTATTTCTTTTGAACAAATTCCTAGCAAATATTCACCAATCGATTCGTAGGCGATGGATTTGTATAAAGGTTTGATCGCCTTCTAAACGGTCAATGTGATTTGTTTCAGCACTTGTCCTCCAAATAATGAAAAAGCCTGAGAGAAGATGAAGGAGATGGCAGTAGTTAAAGCCTCCTTTCTTTTTTCCCTATCATCTTTACATCCAGGAGCAAAGAAATAAAATAATTTTTAGATTAAAAAAAAAAAAAAAACAAACCCTCGCAACAAAAGCAAACCTAAGAAATAGGAGCAAACAGAGCAACTCGGGAGAGACAGGAGGGGCGCGCACCAACTGCGCTGCCAGGGGAAGCGAGACCAGAGGTCACGGCTGGCTAAAGCCACCCCGGGGAGGTCCAGGTTCAGGGCTGCCAGCCCTGCCGGCGGATCCGCCTGCTCTGCTCCTCCCGAGGGAGTAGAGGGGCCAGGAGCGGTGAGGATTTGGGGAGGCTGGGCGAGGAGCCGTCCCCGTGCCCTGCCCTGGCGGAGGCGCCGCTGCCCTTCCCGCTCTCCCCGCCCGCCCCGGCCCGCGGCTCCCCGACCTTCCTCGCGGTGCTTTCCTCCGTCCCCACCCTGGGGCGAGTGGACCCCGCGCAGAAGCCCCGAGGCTTCCTGTGGCTAAGCGTAAAAGCCAAATGGCAGGGCGGAGTGAGCCCGCCGGCCCCGCCCGAGTGAGCCCGGCTGATGGGGTGACCCGCGCCCGCCCCGCCGCCCGCACGGCCCGGCACAGCTCTCCTTCCTTCTCCCCCTCCTCTGCTTCGGCAGGGTCCCACAGTGTCAGGGGAATCTATAAATTGTATTCTGCCACCTCGGTCGCTCAAAGCACTACTTTTCTGTCTGTTAAAAAAATGCCAGAAGCAACAGATTGAAGTTCGCCCGAATGTGAATCCTCACGGAATACTGCTGTTAGCAGCTCGAAGCGAACGCAGGTATTGACTATGTACTTAAGTCCATTAGTTAAGATCTTTTCCTCTACTTCATCGCATTTTTCTAGCTCGAAACGAATTTTTTGAGATTGTTAAAGCAGTTCAGTATTTTCAAAAGAAGTCCGGTAAGTAAAAGGAAAACAACCATAGCGCAGATGTGCACGGAAAAAAAAAGAAAAAAGAAAAAAAAAAAAAAAAAAAAAAAAAAAAAGGCCGGATGGAGTGGGATAAAATCGTGAAAATTGTGACCAGGAGCTGGGCAAGGACAAGACATTGTATTAATGCAGTGAAAACAGGAGGGAAAACCAAGCGCACCGACTGTCAGCGGCGGTGCAGACCCGCAGTCCGCACCTCTGTCCCTCAGCTGAGTGGTAGCGCTTCAGAACTTCAGAAAGAGGATAAATAGGTCTAGAGGGATGAACATTATTACATATTGCACAACAGGACTGATCAAAGACTTAAAGAAGGCTTTTATAACCAATTTTACAACCTCTAAAAATGGGTGCTGGGGGTGATCCTACTAGTGTTTGCCTTTAATTTAGGTGTTATCAATCTAAACAGCAGATGACGGATGACCTTGTCAAAATTACTCCAGCCAAAACATTTTTTGCCCCAGCCCTGTTCAAATTCGTGTTAAAATGTCCTGCCTTAGACACAGACAAAGTCTAAACAGCAGCAGCTTTCCCAGGCTCCGCGAGAATGAAGGGTGGGAAAGAAACAAACTAGAAACAGGGTGAGGAGAATGGTGAAAACGTTTTGCACGCTCACACGTTATGTTTGCAGGCAATTGCGCAATCAGTGTCACCGTAACACCTGTCTACGAGGGCCCTTCTGACACTAGGGAGATGTTTTGGTAAGATAAACAGTTTGTACATTTTGCCCTAAATGCGAGGCACACTGTGTGCGTGCGAGATACCTGAGAGATTATAGTTGTCGTCTGGTTTTTCATACGGTGTAGGAAAGAAAAGGGAAAAAAAAAAAACTCCCAAACCTGTTAAATACTCACTGATACGTGAGATCGACAACTGGACAGTGGGGCGGGAAACGCAAATTTCTAAGCAGAATGGGGATGAAAAGTCACCAGAGGTGAGAAGTTTTTCGCCACAGGTTGCATCTCTCTCTGGCACACTTCTTGCACCGCGCTGTAACCGAGTACAAAGAGGAGGAGTGCGGCGTGCTAGTGCTGCTCGAGGATGCGAGGTCTGAGGAGGAGAAACTCTGGGGCGGGGGGTTCCCCCGGCTGCTGGCACTGGGCTCAGCCGAGCCAAAGGGAGACATGTCACCCAGCACACACATTAAGCATGAGGCAGTATCAGGGCAGGACAGCTCGGGTAGGTGTCTAAAATCCACCCTAACCCCCGAGGGGCAAAAAGCAAGTGAGGCAAGAGCAGAGCTAAGGGAGACGGGCCGGGGACGAGGCGCTCGGGCCGGCTCTGGGGTCGGGAGCTCCCGCAGCTCGGCTCTGGGGTCGGCGCAGCGGAGCGGATCCGGCTCGGGAGGGCGCCGAGCCACCGCTCCTCTCCGTCAAGATAAAAGACACAAGCCCAGCTCTTTTCGGGGTGATTGTGCATTGGAGCTAGGATTAATACGGGGCGGGAAGCGGGGGGGGGGGAGCGATAAAGAAAAAGAAAGACGGAGAGAGGGAGGGAAATTGGAGGGAGGAAAACTGGAGAGAGGGAAAGAGGTAGAAGGCTGGGGGTGGGAGGGAGGGAGGGAGACAGGGAAAGAAGGGGGGAAGGAGGAGAGAAGGGAAGAAAGGGGCACCTTTAAAAGTTGAGCAAGGAACAAAGTGGGGGAAGTTGCCAAAAAAGAGCTCTGCGTCCAGAGTCGCTGACTTCCCGATCCCTCCCCTCCTTCTCGTACACACCACACACACTTGTATTTTGCGCTGTCGTAAAACCCACGTGTCTCGCCCGGAGCCTGCCAGAGCCGAGCCCAGCGCTCGGCCGCGACTGCGATGCGCAGCCACAGCAGAGGGAGCCCGGCGGCTCGCAGCTAGCCGGCCCGCTGGTCCCGGCGTCTGGAGGAGGATCACCCCGCTCCCGCCTGGACAAAGACCGGAGAAGTCTTTGCTCCCGGCCGCTGTCCGGCTCGAAGGCTCCCGGGGCCGCCGACAGCTCCGCACGCCGCGGGCGCAGCAGCGCTCACCCTGCTCAGGTAAGGCAGACCCGGGCCGGGCCCGCAACTTGTCCCGGGCAGCGGGGCACCTCCCTGGGCCGGGATCGGGACACGGCCGGCCCGCTAGCGCCCGAATGGAAAAGAGCAGCGGCCGGGGAGACCCGCGCGTGTGTGCGTGTGACTGAACTTTCCCCCGCCTCCTCCTCCTCCTCCTCCTCCCTGTTGTCAGCGGAGAGTCGTTTGCTTCCGCGGAGAGAGGGCAGGGAGTGAGGAGAGCAGTCGGTGCGTGCGCCGGGGCCGGGGTGAGCTGCGCGCCCCGCGGGCGGCGGGAGGGCTCTGCGGGCCGGCCTGAGGGGCTGCCCGCTCCGGGGCGGGTACCGGGGACAGCCCTCTCGCTCCGGCCTCAGGCTTTTCCGGACGAGTTTTTCTCCTGACGAACCTGGGCAGGGTCAGGGAAAGCGAGGGGCGCAGGGTCCCGCCGCCGATCCCCCCCAGCCGCGGGCAGAGCCCACGCGTGTCCGAGCGTGTGTCCGACCGCGGGGTCGGGGCGGCCCTGCCGGGGCGGGGCGGGGGTCTCACGTCCTCTGTCCCCTTCCTCCCCGCTCCACAGCTAGAGCGATGCTGAAGCCCGGAGACCCCGGCGGATCCGCGTTCCTGAAGGTGGATCCCGCCTATCTGCAGCACTGGCAGCAGCTTTTCCCGCAGAGCAGCCAGCTTAAAAGCAGCGGGCCCCTCGCCCAGCTCCAGCCGCCCGAGAGAGCCGAGCCCCCGGCTGACAGCCTCCGCCAGCGCCCGACCTCCCTCTCCTCCGCCTCCTCCTCCTCGTCCACTCCGTCTTCCTCCTCCGCCTCGTCGTGCGTGGCTGCGACGGCGGCTTCCCTGGCCGGTCTGACCCCCCTGCCTGTGACCCAGCTCCCGGTCTTCGGCCCGCTGCAGAGCTCGGAGCTCCCGGCCGGGGCAGCGCCCGCTCCCCTGCAGGGCAAGGATTTGTGCGGGGCCGGCAGCGGCGGCGGCGGCAAATGCGGCGACCGTGGCGCCGCCCGGTACCGCTGCACGGCCGAGGAGCTGGACTACTACCTGTACGGGCAGCAGCGCATGGAGATCATCCCCCTGAACCAGCACACCAGCGACCCCAACAACCGTACGTATCGTGCCCCTCCTCGCTCTCCTCCGCCCCGAACCCTCCTCCGAACGCGGCCGGCCCGGGGACCGCAGCCGGTGCCGCTCCCGCTCCACCAGGAGCATCCCCGTCTCGCCCTTCCCTCCCTTTAGTTTCTGCGCTGTTACCGGTTGTTTCAGGAGACGGGAGACAACCCTTCAGTAGCAGTTTGTCTTGCCTGAAACCAGGTCCCTCCCTGGAACGCTCCCTTCACCGGAGAGGCTGTGGGGGGGTAGGAGGGCTGATTAGGAAAATGGATTCAGCAAAGGTTCAGGACAACTAGCTACAAACCTGGAGCTGTCTCGCCTTGTATGTCCCACTCCACTCTCGCCTGGAAAGTCCAGGCTTCGCTGAGTACTCAGCAATCAATTACTCCTCCGAGCTGGGCAGGGGGAAAGACGGTGTAGGGCGAAGTTTTCTTATTTTTTTATCTCGGAGTATCGTTTCCTTTCAGACCTCGTTAACACCTCGCTGGTTTTAGTTTTCACCCCTACGGAAAAGCATGACATGGTAATTTAAAGAGAAAACCCGATTTTCTAGACGAAAAAGTCTGCTTGAGCGTCAGAATTAATTTAGGACTTGATGGTTATGAAGAGTTTTATAATGCCGCTGCCAGTTATACAGCGAGGACGGTTTTTGTGGGTGGGAGGGGGCGCCCCTATTATTAAACATCTGTATGGATGAGAGGTTTGTAATTTTAGAAACTGGTTCTGCCTGTATTTTTTTCCCTGTATCTATCAATACGACGCAACAGAGGAAATTCACGGGATGAAAAGAACTATATGAACTCCTATTAGTTAATCATTTTTATAACTTGCATTCAGAGCACACGGATCTGTCCCTCTTAAAACACATGGGCTTCTGCCCATGAACTTTTTAAAAAAATTGTTTCAAACACTCTCTTTTATCCTAAGGTTTCTTAAAACTCTTCATTTTTGCTGTACTTCTCAACCACCACTCCCCAAATGTCTGTTTAAGGAAGGCTGTCGAGCAGACAAACGAGACCCCAAACCAGCAATCCCTAAACACACCACCAAACAAAACGCGGATTCGTTTAATTTAATTTCAGATGAGAAGACTGTTTCGAAAGTTTCCATGATACCTTATTATGTATTAATTAAACTGCGTGGATGCCAGCACAGGCTTCAGCTCTGTGCATATGTGAGGGAGGAAAGTTGAGTCGGAGTTTGGTGGAGATTTTTCCCGCCTTCTTAACATTGCAAATCTTTCTATATTGGATGTCGACTTTATTTTTAGCAACTTCCTTACGCTTAGTTTTACTCTGTTCGTGTATTTTGTGTTCTCGGGTGAAGAAAACGTGATCTTATAAATTACCAGCAGAAAAATGGAATACGAAATGCCTTCTAAGCAATAACCGAACCGTTCAGACAACACATGTTTTGCTTCTCGGAGCGTCTCTGTGTATCTAAGGGGTAAAGGTTTTAAAAGGAGGAAGGAATATTAAAAAGCGGTTTAAGTTTTTTAAGGAGTGAGTGGAATAGCAGCACCCCGCAGAGTCGGGGGCGAAGCCTGGATAATTTCTTCCTGAGCGCGATATTAAAGGTGGATTGGGGAAAGCAAACGGGTCGATTGCGGAAAGGAATCGCGTCCGGCCCTGACGGGACAGCCGCCGCCGTCGGAAGGACGGGCAGAGGGCGGCCAGCCTCATCTCTCCTTCTTGTTTTGTTTTGTTTTTCTTCAATTCGATCTAAACATTCTTGAATTTACTTGTTTGCAGGGCGGCTTTCGCTCCAGCCGTTATTGGCTTCCTCTAACACTCTTTCAGCGCGAGTGTTTCAGTCTGCTGGGACCAAGCTCAGTTGCTTCGGGCAACTCGTGCTGAAAAAAAAAAAAAAAAAAAAAAAAAAAAAAAAAAAAAAAAAAAAGAAAAAGAAAAAGTAAACTTTCATTGAAGAAGGAGTGCGGCAATCACAGCCTGTGCCGTGCCACGCACTCCAAGCACTCTCAGGATCAAGGGGACAGGCTGCAGGGCCCGGCTGCCTCTGCGCGGCTCCCCGAGCGCCGCCGGGGTCAGGCCAGCGGTCCTTGGGCAGGCGGGATTTCCAGCTGCCTTGACTTCCACCCTCACTCCCCTTTCGCATCACTCCCACCCTGGCTGCCCATTTGAGGGGAAGAGGTTGGAGCAGGGGGTGAGATGAGGAGCGTCTATCTTAGTTTGGGTTGTACTTGCTTCCATGTCCGGACAGCCCCCCGAGACCCCGGGACAGGCCGGTTCTCCCCCGCCCCGCACAGACACGAACGCGCCGGGATTAATCTCCTCCCGGCAGCGGGGGCATCGGTCTGCTCCTCGGCCCGGCCCAGCAGGCCTCCGTCTGCTTCTCGGGCTGTGTTCTTACTTGTACCTCCCTCATCAAGCGAGAGAGCGCCCCGTCTCCCCCTGTTTCCCAAATACTACCGCTATCTCCATTCTGAGCATCCCTCCTTTCCGCGGGGCTCCTGGCGTGTCCCCGCTCCCCGGCAAGGTCCCACCCGCTCCAGAGAGGCGCCGGCGGACCCCGCGTGTGTCCCGGCGGCTCTGCGGGGCCGGGGCGGGTCCGGGCCGGCCGGGGGAGCCCCAGCCCCAGCCCCAGCCCCGCCACCCGCCCGGCCCCGCTCCCAGCGCCCGGCCCGGCGCCGCGCGGCCGCCGCGGGAAGATGGATGGGCGGCGGTTTCCCAGTAGACACACGCCTTGATCGTCAAATATCAATGGATATGGCACGGTCTTGGGCGAGGGAGGGGGGCGAGGGCCCCCTAGGAGCTGTGGGTTAAGCGTCTGTATGTAATTGTTTTAAATTGAAAGGGAGTTAGCTAGGGAAAAAAAAATAATAAAAGCAATCAAGAGACAAAACCCCAATTAGAGCCCAGCAGTCTTTACTCCCAGGGAAGTAAAGGAGCTTATGTTAAAGCCCTGATAATGTGGCAGGCGGCTGGGGACTGTTTGCTTCCCAGCCTCGAACCTGGAAGGACAAGGGTATTTCTGGGCGCTGGGGGAGGGGCGCTGGGGCGGCCAGGAGATCCAAGGTGGGTCGGGGGACTACGGGACTGGCTTGCTGGAGGTTTGCCCCTCGCTCCTGGGGAGACGCTTCCGCACTGAGAGCTCTGAGACTCCCCCACCTTCAGCAGAAAGCACCAACCTGCCACTGTAATAAATACGCTGTGTAAAACTGAAGTGTCACGCGGCCAAGCACTTTGCACGCCTTTTCCCATTCAATTTATGGGGAGACAGTGTATATATAACGCGCAGTGAAGTGGATCAGTGTGGAAAATATTCGGACCTTTTTTTTTTTTCTTCTGGACTGGTGGTAACCTGTATGATTTAGCTATTTTACATCATTAGTTACCGAGCACCCTTAAACATAGCAGATAGCCATACATTAGATTGAGGTTAGAGAAGGTGGTGACTGTTTATTTAGGGTGATAAAATGGTCCATCAGCAGTAATCTCCATCGATATGTGCCACCAGGAGATGAAGGATGAGGGGACAAGCCACAATTAATTGCCCTATAGTTTTGTAGGAGAGAGTGGAGCCGGTGCGGACTGAACTTCGATCTCCTCTCCTAGCGCCTATTCATCATCTCTGCATTGTATATGGGGGTCTCTCAGGGGCAGAGGGTGGCAAGGTTTATCTACATACAATATTCTCCTACCCTTCTCATACCTGACACGGAAATTTAATTCATTCATACCTACAGTAAAAGGCAGGCAAAATCAAACCCACCTCCTCTCAACCCGCCCCCTAATCGCCTCTTAAAAATAACCCGAAAGCCTCTCTGCAGGCTGGGTGGGCCCCCTGACCCACTTCGGGGCGCCCAGGCGGGCTCTCGAACAACATCTTCCCCGCAGGAGCAGGCGCGGGGTGTTCCTGGCGGGGTGTTCCTCTGAGGCACAGAGCCCGCGGCCGCTCCTGCTCTGGGGCGGGAGCAGCGCCCGTGCCGCCGGCGGGGCTCCGGCCGGGGAGTGCGAGGGGTTAAAGCCCTGCCAGAGAGGGGGTCGGGCGTCCGGGGCCCGGTGACAGCCGTGGGTCAGGGGGCTGAGCTTGGTGCCACTCTCTGCAGAGTATTTAGAATAAATAAGTAAATAAATAGAGGGCACTCAACAGGAAAGTCCACCTGTGTTTTGCCCCCACCCCTGAAAGTCTGCCTCCAGTGAGGCAGTCTGAAATAAACTGCAATGATTTGGTGAAAGGAGGTAGATATCAGCTCATCGATGAGGAAACTGAAGAGGGGGGCTTTGCTTCCCTGGAAAGCTCCAGCCCTCAGGAAACGAAAGGGTACTCTCTTCCAGCCCTCCCTCCTGCTTAGCTGGGCACCCAGGCCCTGACCGGGATGCAGGGCCAGCCGTAGTGATTTATACTTGCAAGTGAGTAATACCATGTGAAATGATGGCCACTTACACTGGATACCTGCATGCTTGTGGTGAATTATGAAGCAGAGGGTCAGAGGCCACCCTTCTTTAATACCAGCAAACTGCAGGTATCCAGTCTAACTGCACCTTTGAAGCATATTATTGCTGAGGAAAAGATGTATTTCTTTCATTTATTGTTACAGCTGGTTTGCTGGTAAAAACACCATGTAAAACCCTAGTTTTCACTGACAAAAGGTTTTTCTTTTCAGATTCGCTTTAAAGCATGCAGTAGTAGTGCTATTTATGTTGGTGAGTGTTTAAAATTACATTTTTGGGGCAATAATATGTCTTTTTTGCTTAGGTTTAGTACTTTTAAGTGTACTCACATAGAGTTATAGTATTGGCATACACTGTGTTCATTTTTCTGGAGGCACATAACAGTAACATATTGCAGTCCTTCCATAAGAACCATGCCAAACAGCTCCACTAGAAAATCCTTTAATTTTCTTTTTCTTGTGTCTTCCTTTCCTTAATCCTCCTTATCTATGGAATATGAAGGTATAAAGTAGGAAACTGATCTCCTTCCAAAGTGTTTGGCCGTATCTGGGCCTGCAATGGAGTATTCCCATTGACTTTACCTTCTACATCTCTAGATTTTATCAGGACATACTCTGCTCTGGCTGCAGTCCTTTATTTTTCCATTTTCAGAAAGTCCTCCAATTTTCTCACATTTCTTGCTTCTTGACTTGATTTGGTGCTTGACTGATGCTATTACAGACAGTGGAATTATCCATTTCAACTGTTCTCAGTGAAGCCCTGTACTCACACACAGCTGCTCTTTGAGGCTAAAACTGGAGGAAGGGCACAGTATACTTCTCCTTGTCACTCTGTGTGGCCATCCTCTGGGAAGTTCACACTTGTACAAGCGTCCCTCTCATGTGAACTCCCCACACCAGTGTGGGTCATGATGGCCACCATTCAGTTTGGAGACTCTGGTGATGTCAGCGGAGCACAACACTCTTCCTCTCAAACCCCGTTTCTTTTCCATGTCTTATTGAGTGTGTGGGTGCAGCGTGTCACATTGAAATCTGCAGTAGACACAAAGATGATGCCGTTGATCCCGTTGTGAGGCAGGATATTGTGGAAGTCTTGGAGTTCTTGGTTTTTTTTCCCCAATCTGATCGGAAGGAAATCCTTTCCTTGTCCTCTGAGGCAAAGGAATACACTGCCTACAGTGATAGTCTTTAAATGGATGCTTCCATGTATTGCACGAAAATTAGTCACAGAGGAGGAAAAGATGCACAGTAGCTTTTTACTCCAAGCATGGTAAAATATATCTAGGATGGCTTCCATTCCTTATAACATTTATGAGAATTTTTTAAGATTTTATTTGTATGATTATATAACAACTAAAGGTAAATGTATAAAACATGAAACTAAGAAGAATTTCAGTACTGCTTAGTATTAAAGACAGATTCCTCCCTTCTGATCAACAAGCCATTAGCCAAAACAGTTTCAAAAGATGTTTCATTTTCCAAATTTTCAGCTTTGGCAGGACAAAGCGAAAGGAACACAGCAGGGGATCAGATACTGTGACTGCCAAGCATTAAGACATTACCACTGTTTTTGGACAGTGGAAAATAAATATCACCATGTGTGACTTTCTGTAAGGGTAAATGACAGCGACACGGGGTTTGTTTATACTCCTCAACAATTTCTTAGTTTCTTTTTCTTCAAAATGTAGAAATAAAGTGTTTAACCCAAGTTCATGCACACATATTGTCAGGATGAAGAAAAGAAATTATTGCTCTAGGCAGGTACTGAAATTTTTGTGCATGGAAAGTTACGCATATCTGGTGGTCAGATGCAGGAACTTGACACTGAAATTGTCTGACTGCAGTAATGAAGACACTTTAGCACATTTAACGTAAATTTCTCCAGAGATACAGTTCCTCTAAGAAAGCCATTGTAATCAGCTAGTTGTGAGGAGGGTTGCATCTAGAAAATATTAAAACAGTGCAAACAATTAGAATTCAAGGGTCTACCCTGTGTGCTAAGTGACATCATGGTTAGACATAATTTCTTCAAGTTCTCAGTTTCCTGTAAGATGTTTTCTTTCTAACTTGCATGAGTAGATGCCAGATTTCATAGAATCATAGAACAATTTGTGTTGGAAAAGATCTGTGAAGTCATTGAGTCCAACTGTAGATCATAGAGTTCAGCCATAATCTGCTTAGAGTGTATCACATGCCAGACTGTTTCGGATTGCGGGTTTGTTTTTTGTTGTTTTGGTTTTTTTCTTCCTTTTCCCTGTTTGGGATCCTTTCCTATGTGACCTCCAGTGCCAAACCACAGTGCTGTCCCTAACATCTTTGGATATGCCAAAACCATGGGGTTTCTTGATGACTGGTTTTGAAGAGGAAAGGGAAGAAAAGATACTATGGTGATACCTCACTTTCCAAACTAGCTGTGGAAATAATAACAAAAAAAAACCCCAACTACCCCCTCCTCCCCCACTCCCCCCAGCATATACTTGAAGACTTTTATTCATCATGTCTCAGAATAGTTGTAGGAATATCTGCTGTGTAATCTTCTTTTAGGACTTGCCAGAAATATCTTCCCTGGGGTCCTGCAAATCCCATCCTCCATCCACCTCTAACTGGCGTGGCGGCGAGAGCAAAACCCCTCTGCAGTTGCAGTTTAGCCCAACAGAAGTTGTTTCGCGGCAGGGATTATGTCCTTAAGGCCAGGAGAAATTGCACCCTCCAGCCAAAAGTGAAGCTTTTTCCCGATGTAAGCGAGGTCCCCACTAGGTGGCTTTGTCTCGCCGTGCAGGTCGGTGCTCCTCTGCCTCCTGCCTCCTTCCTGCCCGGGCCTGCTAGGGATGGGCGGCTTAGGGCCAGTTTCACATGCAGCCCTTCTTCAGGAGCACCTGCCAGAGTAATGCACAACCCAGAGCTTGTCTCCTTACTTTCTGTGACTGATGCTGCAGGCAGGGAACTTGAACAGACCCAGCAGCGGGTGGAGACAAACATTTTCTGCAAGACCCAAAGGTGTAAGGATTTTGAGGGAAAGTAGCTTCCACGTGTAATTTAGTAATAATTTCTTATTACTGAATGCACCATTTTTTAAATGGTAAAATTTAAAAGAGGATAACAAGAAAGAGTGATTATGTAGCACATGTAAAACTGGAAAATACACATAGAAGCCATAATTTGAAGATGCATCTTTTATTGTCCTTTAGCAGCTTTTGCTGAAATGAGGAGAGGGTTTTCCTTTGAAGGATCTGTAGGCAAGAGGCCTGCTTAATACAGTACATCCACTTTGGAAAGAAGAACATCTGAGTCAGGGCCCCTGAGAATTGAAACTGGTTGCAGGCAGTCTAGCAAGTCTAAATCTGTGGCATTGACCAAGAAATTCCCACTTCTGTAGTGAATGCTGTGCTCTGTTTTTATAAGGAGTAGTATATAAAATTATTCGGAGAAAGATGTAGGACTTGCTACACAAATACTACACCATAATTATTGTTTTTTCTTTGTACTTCTGGAATAAATTTATATGAAAACCTTTATTGCTCTGCAAAAATGAAATGTGAAGAAGATGGCAACCTATTTCAAGAGATTCATTGTTTTGTTAACTCAGCATATCTCCAGAGAAATTAATTTCTTGAACATGAAACATTTTCCTGGAAGATCTACATTTGCGGCATGTGGAATAGTGTGCAGTGGAAACATTTAACCAAAATTTTCTTTGCTCAGAAAAGAAAAGTCATGGTAGGATCTTCCCGAAATAGAGACACATCATTCATTATTAGCAACAGTTAGGGAAATTAACTGTTTTACAGACTGATCTTTTTCACAGGAATTGCTCACAAACTCGGATATGCTGTTTTGGGTTTTTTTTGCCTGGCTTCAGTTCTATGTAACAGGCCAAAAACATGCGTTCTCATTCAATAAATAAATTTTCAAATGTGTTCTAGGAACTACTAATATTTGCTGCATAATTTCAGTTTTAAGATTAGGTTTGTCTTTAGGAAAGCAAACGTGCATGCAGGCTCCAATTTGTCACTCATGAGGTTCTGGTTTATTTATTTTATTTTCCGAACAGACAGGCATCCACACACACATGTTAATGTAAGAAACAGAATGAATGTTCATTTAAAATAAAGATTAAATTAAATCTTGTTCCAATTAAGCCCTTGGGCTGAGCTGTGGTAGGACAGTTGAGAGGGACTTGTAAGGCACTATGACTGTGTTTTAAAATGTCTCACTTAAACACACTGGGATGGTTTAACCAGGCTATTTATATTAGTCAAAAAATTCATCTTTAAAAGCACTGTTAGAGTAAATGAATCTTGGCAGGTTTGTGAATACACCAGGCTTGCAAATTGTCTGCAGGATTTCTGCTCAACTTTGGAATTTCTTATTTAGGGCTTTCGTGAGATCAGAACAGCCATCCCAAGCAGCACACAGACGGGCACAGTGTGTGCGGGTACAGGCTGCATTGCTATGCAATGACAGCGCAGGGGTCTGCATGGCACGGCCCGTGGCACTGGTAATGGCTATGGCCAGCAGCACCCTACTGATGGTGTTTTCCCTGTTTGTCCCCCAGGATGTGACATGTGTGCCGACAACCGGAATGGCGAGTGCCCGATGCACGGCCCCCTGCACTCCCTGCGGCGGCTGGTGGGCACCAGCAGCGCGGCCGCGGCGGCGCCTCCGCCCGAGATCCCGGAGTGGCTCCGGGACCTGCCCCGGGAGGTGTGTCTGTGCACCAGCACCGTGCCCGGCCTGGCCTACGGCATCTGTGCCGCACAACGGATCCAGCAGGGCACCTGGATTGGGCCCTTCCAGGGAATCTTGCTCTTGCCAGAGAAGGTCCAAGCAGGTGCCATCAGGAACACTCAGCATCTCTGGGAAGTAAGTTGTATCATTCCTTCCTTGTCAAATTTGGTCTTTTTAAAGTAAACATGGAGTTTGATTGTATGCAGTACTAGCACCAGAACTAGCCATGAAAATAAGCAAACAAATCCACAATTCAAATAAACTAAGTAAGCAGATTTGAAAATGCAGCCAGTGCAAGCAGCAGCCTTGCTGTGATAAAGGTAGCCAGAAAACCAGTGGACAGCACAGAGCTCCAATTGGTCTGGAGAAGAAGACCTGACTGTTGCAGGTGCTGTAATGTGTAGTAGAGAGACTTGATCAGAAAAGTCTGAAGCTTTTACAACACCTAGTGCTTTCTACATTTTGACCTGAGTTGCAAGAGCTGATGGAGCTCTCAGGTCACAGCCCCAGCTGTATCATGTTAGAGCAGCACATGTGGGTTGAGATGGAGTGCAGCACCTTTGCTGTGGCCCCCAGACAGTCCAAAAAAAGCTGCTGAAACAAGCCCAGGACACTATTCTACAGCCTGACCCTTTCCAGAGTAAAGGAGTTAGTGCTTGTTCAGTTTAGTTCAGCTCTGGTCCTGTACCTACTTTTGTGTGAAAGCCACTTTCAAAAAGTGCTTTTTTTTTTTTTTTTTTTTTTTTTTTTTTTTTTTTTTTTAAATTTGTCACTGTCTTAGAGAGGGTAACAGTGATAACTGTTAGGGAAAAGCTATAATCCCTGTGTGTCAGAAAGAGCTTACTCTCTTCCTAGTCTTTTGCCATTCATTTCTACTGGAAGGTATAATTTTCTAGTTCTGTTTAGTCCTCTGTAGCTTGCCTTGAAACTAACTGCAACAGTCAGTAGAAACACACCCATAGATCTGTTGTATTTGCTCATCTAGAGCAAATCCAAATCTTCAGGACATAAGGAAGCCATGAAGATGCAGAGTGTTTTTGCTGTCTTCAATGTGTGTACAGTGAAAGTGAATAGATCTTTGAAAGATATTTGGGGGTGTGGAAGAGTAGGAGCTCCTATGCTTAACTATGTGTAAACAAATAATAAACAACATATCAGGGTCTTAGTCTCAAGGTATTTACCCAAAAATATCATTGTGGCAAGAAGGTGATTTTCACATTAAAAAGATCAGTCTTGTAACACACCTGAATGTGATCGGTAGAACTGGATGAATTGCAATGATTGGGAATTTTGCTGCTGCCTTCAGTGGAGATGAAATTTCTGTTGTACAACAGATGTTGATAATTTGGATTTAAATCTGTTCCTACCAAAGCCCAGTGATTATAATTACAGTATTTTGGGATATGTTATCAATCAAATATTTTTAATGGAACACTTTATAATTATGTTAGAGGCTCTACTTATTAAGAAGGGTATTGTGGTTTAGACTATTCTAATTAACAGAATATATAACAGTAAAATGAGATTGCCAGATCCACATACTACATAAAATACTGAAATTTAGATAAAATAAGTGGAGTCAGATATTTTTTTCCCATAAATATTTACATTACCAATTTAATTTTTAAATGAGTTAATTTTATGCAAGTAAAGTTGCAAATCTTGACAGTATCTTTTTAAATAAGGAAGAATTTTCAATTATATTTCAGGTTAACATAAAAACTGTTTTGAAGCAATGAAAGGAGCTAGGGCTTTAAAAAATTAAAAGCAAAAACCAAAAATATTTTAAGGAAAAAATAAAAACCAATAGTATTATATGTACCAGATTCAGGCCATAAGTGGTTGTCAGCTGAGTTTTCATGTGCAGAACTACTCTTGTGCTCTTAACACACAACACAGATTTCCTGTTGGCTAGCAAAATGAATGCATGTATTTTAAGTGAATTATCTTAAAAATAAGAATTCAAATTGATTTAACAATAATGTATTGCTAGGCAGCTCATGGTCTTGAATTATTTCTGTTAATGACAAAAACTGTTATCAAAGAAACACATACTCTGAACTTTAATGGAAATATTGCTGTTTCTCATTTGCTTTGTCTTTCAATTTGGCATACATTATCTATCAGAAAAAATAATAACTAATAAAGAAAAACATATTAAAAGAGAATAATCATAGTGTGTGTGTGATTTTACAAAACCTGATCTCTGAAAATACATAAAAGCAAATGACAGTATATATCTGAATAGTCTGTAATCATTTAGTCTACATGGTATAAAAGTGTGGATTAAATCACTGTAAATGATAAAGGAATGTCTCATCATAATCTCTTTATAAAGTTGTGACTTTAGTAAATTCTCTTCCACCAGTATTTCCCAGACAGCTGCAAATACAAGTGTGTCTACAGATCAGCTGTTCAGCATTAGGTCTTGATGGACCTTATGAAGAGAATTTCATGGTTTTAGTACCAAAAATTGTATTTTAATATTTTATTCTCAGCACTGTAAAGTTGATAGATATTTGTTTGACTTTGCAGTTCTTTGTGTACACCAGGAAAACAGAAGGGCTGTTGCGAACACTTTTAAGTGTAGTTACTGCTTCAATTGCTTTTCTTTTTTTAATGCTCTTTGTTGTGGGAAACATCAGAAGGATTGCATTTGATGTATAGTTCAATGCTATGGAAATATTCTTCAGCCTGTCTGCACAAGTGTTCCCACCATGCACTCGATGTTTGCTTTGTATGTAATCCACACAGCATAATGTACAGCGACACGGAGTAAATTACACACCATTCCATTACCTCACAACAGGCCTTGACACCTATGGGTGTTCATGGGAAATTATGGAGCTCTCTCACAATCAGCCAAGATAATTTTTTATAACTTACAGAAAGATCAGTCTTTCAGAAAGCCAAAAATATTAGTCATTTCAATTGTACTGCTTTCCCCCCCCCCCCCTTTGGCCCACTTCTATAACCAGAGTTTGCTTGTATTTCATAAAAAATAAAATAAACTCTGATTTGTTTAAAACAAAAACAGGACTGGGTGTATTAAGTAAACATTCTCTTTGGTAATTCAGGCATTTATTCCAGCAGTGCTTGATAATGTTTCTGATCCCTTTTTTATATTATTATTTTGAAGTAGTGAGAATAATCCTTTTGTTATTGCAAAGAAACAGAGACTTTCTTAGCAATTAGGTCTTACTTATGAGAATGAGATAATTTTCCACTAATGTGTTTTCTAGTAAAGAAATGGAAAGGCACACTTGATTCCAACATGTATGAAAACATTATCTCAAATATTAATGTGTCCTTACTCCCTGGAGATAAATTAATCTAGTTGCACATGGTTTCCCCTTTCTGTTTAACATCAAAATTTAATAAGAGTAGACTTAAGGAATGTATACGATATGCATTTAAATTCTATTAGAATAAAACACTGAAGTTTAAATGGGCATACATTTTAGTAGTCAAAATTTTTCAGGCTCTCAATTTTAAGCTGTGAATTCTGGAAACAGCTAATTTGTAAATGGTCTTTCCCCCTGCAAATACAGTTTAGACAAAAAAAACTCTTACTGACAAACGTATCAAAAGATACAGTCTTATAGTTTCCTGTTCTTCATGTGCCTGATAAAGAGTTTGTAGTCTCTTTTTTTTCTTTTATCAGTGGTCAAATAGTGTTTTTTTTTTCTTGCAACAGCCTAAGAATGTCAAATATATTATTTCACTTAATTTCAACTTTAATTAATTGAAGTTTAGCTTTTTTGGAAGAAATGCTTGATCATATGCAACTTTTTTTACAGGGATGAGCAAAATTCTATATATAATATATATATAAATGTATCAGGGTGTTCATTAGTAAATATAAAATGCTAAATCTGTGTAACTGATTTTCCCCCTAAAAAATTCCCTCTCTCCCCTGCTTCCTTTCCCCCTGCCCCCCTTCCCTCCTCCCCCAAATTACCTGGCACAAGAAAATGTGCATGTCATCTTAATAAAGTACCATATGGGTACTTATTGGCCTTCTTGTATCTCAACTGAAGCAAAAGAAAACATTGCCTTTGCTTTCTGCTGGACCAAGAACATTTCACTGGGATACCTGCTGGCCGGGGCCCATGCAGCAATACTGGACATTTTTGAACAAATTAATACACACAGAGGATCCTTACCCTTCAAATAAAGCACTCATTCCAGTTATAGTGATAGATTCATATTCAGATTCTCAAGGCTGCAGTTTTGGACTAAATTTGCTGTTACAGAAAAGCACTGGGGGATAGAATTATGTGCATGTTGTCGTTCTGTTAAAGTGAAAATTATGTTTCTCAGCAATCTGTCATCTAGTATTCCAGACTCCTTGTCAGTTCTGTTTCAAATTTCTCATGTTCATGAAATTCGAGTAATTTTGTCTTGAAAAACCTTCTTAGTTACTTTACTATTGTATCCTAAGTTATTCAGAGCAATAGCTAGTGCCATTCTGTTATTTTCTCATTTTGCCATTTCTGAAGATTTTGTGTGATATATGACTCTTGCATTTATTTTCCATTGAAAAAGCCCAATAATTTTTATTTTTATGTGTATTTTAAGTTCCCATGCTGTGGGAAAATATCACTAATATTGTGGTCAGTGGGAAGCTAAGATATAAGCATGGTAAAAAGACATTCAGCGCCACAGCTTCCTTAATTTATGTACCTTAAAAGAAAATTGTGCTAAGCATCTAAGAAAGCATCCCTCTATCATTAGTATTTCCAGATCACTTACTAACACATTTTCCCAGATAACTTCTGTAAGTTACAAACTTTTTTCTTAAGGTCCATAAATGCCAGTGTGAGCCCAAGTATAGAAGGTGCTTAATATTTAATAATTTTTGGTTTTAGGGAAGCGAAACAAACCCCTGATGTTTCTTTTAGAAGACTCGTGAGTTTTACAAGACTTTCTCATGCATTATCTTTCACGTTATCTCTGTGTTTTTGGTATGTTCTTTCTGTCTACACAACGTATGTATTGTATGCACATGTGCTACAAAATAAATCTAATTTGGCACAGGGACAGATTCTCTTCCTATTGAACAAAGTGAAGTTTGGAATAAACTTTGGTGTTTGGAGTTGGATACAGCCCCAGAATTTCAACAGTGTTACTGAAAACAGGAATTTCAAGGACTGCGTGGAACATTCAAATGTCTGGACACACACTATTCCCAGAAAAAAAAATATTTTCTAAATTGCTAGATCACGCAGGGACTATCTGTTTTTCCATGGCACATAATCTCACCTTGGAGATTTCATTATGTAATATGCAAAAATACTGAAGTGGAACACAAATAAATATAACCGCTCAATTCTGTCCTTATTTGACCACTACCTTTCCGCGTTGCTGACTAGGCACAAGTGTTATGGAAACATTTGACCTTTTAATTTAATTAATTATAAAAGCAATTTCCACTGTTGGATGAGACTAGTTTGTAAGGCCTGAAATTGCAATTAGTTTATAATACCAGTAACAGGTAATTATTTTTACCCAGTTGTGATTCAAAACTGGTAAATAAAGGCAGCACTTTAATGACCTATACAAGTGTCCAAAACGTGTTGTGGGCCTGATGTCAATAATGTATTTAATATAGATTTGACTAAGTGAAACAGTGCTGTGTGCTCTTCCAGGTGGTGGTGGCACTCAGTATTCTGCAGAACTACCTCGATCACTGCTCTACACATTTTGGTCCTCCAGATTCTGTGGCACCAAATGCGCATGGAACTTTAAAGTGCAGACTTTTAAGCAATCCCTTAACATAAAAGCTGGAAAATTCAGCCCAGGCTATACCTTCCCTCCACGCACTTGGCACCTTTTCCAGATAAGTTACAGAATTCCATTATCCAAATTGTTACACATGTGTGACAGAGGTTGACCTTTAGTCATGTCAATCCTTTTTGTGTAGGCCTCGGGCTCCAGCCTAA
This sequence comes from Zosterops lateralis, assembly GCF_965231275.1. Classification (NCBI taxonomy): domain Eukaryota; kingdom Metazoa; phylum Chordata; class Aves; order Passeriformes; family Zosteropidae; genus Zosterops; species Zosterops lateralis. The sequence continues at coordinate 56,274,796 of NC_139800.1, read as the reverse complement.
TGGCTCAAAGCCTGATTTACTCACTGTAATAAGGGCAGGAGGTCGAGCAATTGTCAGCTTGCCTGCTCATACTCGTCTTGGAGCCTGGTTGAAGGCTGTTAACACAAAGCTTTTCAAAGTGAATTTACAACCACCACCACTGACATAGGCCAATCAGTACACCATAAATGTCAGGTTAGTGAGATTGAGCAGTAAGTAAAGCACTGCCAGCCCACTATTGGCTGAAATCAATTGCTTAAGGTTTAACTGAGAATAGCAATGCGTGTACAACTACATCTGCACAACTAGCTTGAAGGTGGAGAGTGAGTTGGGGGGTGGTTTAGGCAGAATTACCCACCAGCCACAGCTGTGGCATCGTGTCCTGCATTTGTTCTCCTTCCATCGGAAAAATGTCTGCTCTGACAGAATCCATGGCCGAAAAGTTGTTAGACCAGACTTTTAGTTATAGAAATATGATTATTCTGGTTTTTTGCCTGTGGAAAAAAAGGGGAGGGGGTAGAATAGTGGGCTGTCTTACCTGGACAAGGGATGCTAGGAATGTTTTCAGTGTCCTGTTTCAGTAATTCTTAACTATTTTTAGTCCTCAGTTCCCAGAAGGTTTTTTCATAAGGAAGCTGTGGCTTTTTTTGTCATTGGCTTGCAACTGGAAACTATCACAGGTTTCACTAATGAGTGATTATGTACCTGATGGTCTGAATATCCATGAGATGTAGTTACCCGGAAGACTGAATGTTTTTATCATTTTGTGTAGTGACAGCTTGGACAACAATTCATTTGGCTTTGAAAGCATCAGCATTAAAATGTAGAAATCCATTAAAATGCTGTATGCCAGGATTTATAAATTAGGCAATTTCCTTGATTATTGCAATCATTTACAAAATTGATTGTCCCAGTGTGGTATAGGCAGATTTCAGCAATGATCATTGACAACAGGCACATCCTCTAATACCTATACTCATTGTTCTTTAAAAGAAAAGCCACTCTACTGTGAGGTTATTCTCCATCTCAAGGTCAATTATGCATTGAGAAAGTCTACTAATATAGAAGATCACACATCTTTAAAGTGGAACCACATCAGCTATTTATAGCCTGTAATGACAGCTGGAATACAAAAATACTGTTTGTAATTTGTTTGTTGACAGCCAAGGCATTCACTTGAATCTGTAGTACATATACTTTTTGTGATCTGTTATTGAAAGGTAAATAATTTTGGCAAATTGCAGCTGTAAATATTTATTTGATTGAAGATTTAAAAGTCAATAGTGAGTTTTATTTGTTGCATCTTAAAGCTCTAATTAACCAATAGATAGAGAGTACAGTACCTTGATTTGGGTCAATTATTTCTGTAAGACACAATCAAGAAATGATGTCACAAATGACTATGCTCTAGAAGTTTTCCTATATTTAAACAAGTACAATAAACCCACAAAATGCTAGCTGCCAACCACAAAACCACACTGCTTTCTACTTGCATGGAAAAAAGCAATGTGCATGGTAAAAACCTTAAAATGCAGTTCAGTTCCAGAGATTCTTTTTGCAACCTGTACATGAGGTCCAGTTGTAGCTGGCAAAAAGCTATTTCGTATCATATACATATCAGGAGTTTCCAAGACTGATGTCCTGCAGTTGTTAATCAGTCCTTGCCTAGACAAGATAGCCATTGATGTCAGTAGGAACTTTGATTTAAGGAGGTCTTCAGGCATGACTGAGTAACATAGTACCAGTGTAATCACAGTTCTTAAATCTTTTTTTTTTTTTCAAAGATAGGTTAGTAGCTCTTTCAGATTGGCAGAACCACCTGCATATTGTCTGCTGCTGTCTATACAGCAACAATATTGCAGTAAATGTAAAGGGACCTTTGTATAAATGCATTCATTGAACCTTAAGACAATATTTTGCTGTGAAGAAAGGGAGGCATGCACTGCCAGTGGCTGTGTGGTAGTGCACTGTGTTTAGTTAGATGAGTATTAGAATCAAAGAAAAACCTTTTTTTTCTGTATCTTGCAAAAAATGTGTCACTCATAAATTTGTTGTTTGTACTACATTGCAATTTAGTTGCCTAGATTTAGCAAGATGTACATAAACAATTCTGAATTTTATCAGTAATTCAACCTGATACTTTCTGTGTGGAGACCTACCGGTGTATAAGAAAGCAAATTTGTTGACCTGAGGGTACCTCTAAAGATATTTTGAATTCATCTGTGGAACTACAAAGTAGTCTATGTTTTTGTCAAGACTATCAGTTCCTATGAAATAGAGACCTTAAGAAGGCTCTCTTCTTCATGTCATTCACCTGTAATGGAGCCCTGGATTTGCAAATAGAATAGTGGTCAGTATTAAAGTCCTAAACTACATTAAGGGAAGTGTCATCTAAACTGCATATGAAGTAAATCTAAGGTTTACTGTTTTTACCTAGACTAATCTAGTTTGGTAAAGGTCAAATATTATTTATATACTTTTTGCCTGTTGCCACATCAGCATTCACTGTGGAAAGCAAGGTATTAGTTTTTTATCAATCTGTGAAAGGAATTTTATAGCACCATTTTTAGACTATAATTTTGCAAAAAGGGCTCACCATTTAAGTAAAAATGTTTTTCTTTAAGTAGTCTCTTTTTATTTTTATTTTTATTTTTATTTTCTTTTTCTTTTTCTTTTTCTTTTTCTTTTTCTTTTTCTTTATTTTTATTTTCTCTATTTTTATTTTCACTTTCTATATCTATTTCAGTTTCTGTTCCTACTCCTATTCCTATTCCCTATTCCTATTCCTGTATTAAGCTGTCTTGAATGTTCTCCCCATTTTCACAGCTCCAGTAAAAACAGATGAAAGAGATGCTCAATCACTTTGACAAAAATGATGAGAACTCAGATTGGGTTGGCTTTTTTCCTCGTATAATCATTTTCTAATAAAGCATATCTTAATTTCCAATTGGAGAGGTGAAGAGAGAGTTGTAGATTTTAGTCTGGTTTGTGTTAATTAATTTTATTGTGACCAGCAATATTTCAGTGACAGCTGCAGTAACAAAGTGACATTTTTCTGCCACTAAAAAATTATTTGTCTTTCAGAGCAAACATTATGAGATTTGACATTTGATAAAAAAACCCCAAACCCTTAAAAAAAAGAAAAAAGATTCTCATCCATGACTTAAGGCCATTGGCCATCTCAGTGCAAGAAGACTGGTAGGATTCCTAGATGGTGTGCATTCAGAAAGTTCAAGAAGAAACACTAACATTTAATAGACATAAATACGTTTCTTTTTAACTGATGCAAAAAAATCATCACAATACTTATACAAAATTAATAGGTTTCTGAAAAAAAAGGTTGATTTTAAAAAAGGTGTAGTTTTCATCCAAAAGTGTAAATTGCAGATTAGTTTTGACCAGTTCTAACAGAAATGCACAAAAAGTTGCACAAACTTAGAAATTTCACTTGAAGCTGTTTAACCCTTTGGGGCAGTTACTGAAGTGTACCAAGCTGGGACTTCAGCTGTGTTTTCAGCAGTGTTCTTTTTTCCATGGACCCAAGCCTGTGTATTGTTAGATACTGTGCCCTGATTCTGGCATTTTTCTTCCTGATAGATGCAGGGTCTTCTTTCTGTGTGGGGACCAAAGCTTTTCACCCAGCTGAATCTCTTCTGTTGTTCATGGACCAACACTGTAGAGTTTAATTTGCTGCATATCTTTCAGCATGTTTAAAACTCAGAGTTTAGAAAGCTCAGTTTCTGATAAAATTTTATCCAAAAGATAAGCAAAATGAAGATGAGCATTGGCATTTCCTTAGACCACACATTAATCATGAAAATGTATAGAAAAAAAATGGGTACCAAAGAGATGATGAAATCTTTGCATCAGTGTTGCCTCATCTGAATTCCATTCTCTGATCAAACCAAGATCACATTCAAGTTACTTGGAATGAAAGGTTGTATTTTGGGAATATTAACCTTTCTGCTTGTTTCTCCTTGATAGTACTAATATGCCCCAAGGCTAACGGGTTGGTGAATTTTGAGCAGTTGGGACCCTTCAGCAGCAACCCCACAGCCTGGGCTCAGGGGTGTCTGTAGCCCAGCACATGGCAGAGCCTGCAGTAGAGTAGGCTGTGTATCTGAGCCTGGGTGGGCTCAGACTGTAACTCTGGCTGAGTAGCTGTTTGACCTTGGGGTCTGCCATTCCCAACAAAAGATGGCCGAAGGTCAGGCTGAGGTCTGGAGCCTCCCTTTCCTCCAAAGACCATATTTGTCTGTCTCTTTTCTTAACCTTTGTGAGTTTTTGTTTATTCAATAAGATGTTAATTTTCATGACCAAATTACACGACCGGTGGCAGTAGCATTGCAGAAGTTTTACTTTGTTGTCTAAAACAGATTTTACTTTTATTCTTGAAAGGCTAATTTGTGTGCAATTATATAGTTTGCTACCAAGCCAAATCAGATGATGTTTCCTTCAAAGATACAGTAACTGCCATTTTGGATCACTTTAAGGACTTTGGTAGAGTCTTACTCTCCTTAATCCCTCATTCTTAATTTATATTTCTTCCATATTATTACTTTCAGAATAATATTACTTATTATTCTGAAATCTCACAGGTCCACATACTATACTTTACACAAGTCATTTACACCCCATGGCCTGCATGTCGCAGTGGCTGTATTTTTGATCAGAAATAGTTAGCAATGCCTCTCAGGAGGCTGTCAATCACAATTGGAAAAAACAGGGATAGCCACTGAAGAAGTTTACGCACTGCCTCATGCCCTCTCTGAAGCTGACAGAACACTGCTGCTGTCGTGTGCCCACCCACTGGCTGGCAGGCAGGTTAGGAGAAATGCTCCTCTCCCTGCCACGTTTGGCTTTCATTTGTCTGTTTTAAGGGATGAAAGACATCAAGAATTTAACATTGCTGCTGCATCTGCAGAGAAAATAGCTGGCTACAGTGATAGTTAAGATAAGGTAATTTATTGTCTTGGCAATAATTCATGATTACAGGCAACTTAGTGTCTATATGGACCACCACTGTGTCTGTTTCACTAATTTTTTAACTTTTCTTGCTTTTTTTATTATTTTCTATTTGTTTAAAATTAAATTTTTCTTTAAATTATTATTTGTTACTGTAAAAATCTGATGTAAAAATTATTCTTGTGATTTTTGTGCAAAGGGATATGCTTTCATTTTAGGGCTTCCTACAAAGGGAACAAGCATCTTGGAATTTTCCTTCTGTAATGACAGTGATTTGATTTATTTGAAAAATTAATCCTAAGCTTGCTGTTGAAAGCATCAATTCTAGCTGTCATCTGACATTAAATGTGGAAAAGAATTTTTCTTTCAAAAGCAAAGTTGGTCTGGATGTACATTAATATTTCTACAGTTAATTCCATTGTTTTATTAAAATAATGCTACAGCCATTCATTGCAATGTGATATTAACTTATCTAGTAAATGTCTAAGAGGATTAATGTTGAGAAAATTTTCTATAAGAAAGACTTTGTAGTTCAGCATCCAAGGATTAGATTGCCACAGAATGAGAGGTTGACTGAATTTCTTCCTCCTTCACACCCTTTGAAAGCCTCAATGTAAAAATCAGAGAGCTAGATATCTTTTTCTCAGCAAATTCAATTATCTATATAGGCTGAAAAAGCAGGCCTTTAGATCACAGGAAAAATTGGGACAACAGAGTGATGTAGGCTGCTAAAACAATGTGTTTGAAGAAGATGAAGACTGCAAGGTAGTGTGATGCCAGTGGGTTTGGAGAAAAAGCCAGGGCTTTCTCTTACTATGAGTGTTGTAGAAGATTACTGCTATTTTTCTCTTTGTTCTCACAGATTACAGGACATTTTAGCACTCTCATAAACCAGGCTAGACTTGTCTCAAGAGCACTGGAGCATTGCACTGCTGATCTATTATTCAGTTTTTGTGCTGGTGCTGTCTGATGATAAGTCATGGATATCCCAAAGAAAGTCATGGGCAAAACATTTAAAAATTATAGCATTCAGAATAGGTAACTTTCACATACATGTTCTGCTCTGAATTTTTCCCACTCTTTTACTGATGAATTTAGATATTTTATCTAGGTCAAAATTTCAAAACTTGAAAGTACCTTAAAAGATAGCTCCATATATAGTTTTTTTTTAAAGACCTTTTAGTGTCCTCAACTCTGTCCTAGGAAACGGGGTATCACCAAGGGTGGACCATGGGCAGGAACACCTGGGCACCAGCTTGTGTCCCTGGTCTAAGCTGACCAGACAGAAGTTTGCTGCAGAGTGTAAGCCACATGGACATGTGTCTGCTGGCACAGTGCCACGCCTAAGGGTGCAAATCCTTGCAAGTGTAATTGTCTTATGGGCTGAAACCCAATTGTGGCCAGACAGTGTTATGAGTAGAGGGAAATGGATCTCTACATCTTCTGACATTACTCTGCTTTGTTCCTGTCGGGGAAAAAAAAACCCCAGGTGACTATTTGACCAACACCTTACTAGACTGTCTGAAAACGGAGAGATAATTTTAATTATGTTCCACTTGTAGCTGCAGGTGATTTATCCTATCTCTAACACTGGCTGGGCTACCCAGTGGGATTAAGTTAATCAGGACCAAATGATGCAATGGCAAATGCCAGAAGAGATTTTATATTGTGTGCTTTATACTGAAGCAGTTTTGCACATACACAAAGGCCAAATCAATTTTAACATTTTCTCAAACTGCTCACTGATCTTATCGGTGAAAATAGAATAGTTTCATATTAAGGTCTTGAGAACTCCAAGTAAATTTCAATATTTAAACCAAAATAAACCGAACCAAAAATCAGTTACTGTGCCTGACTAAAACCAATTGGGTTGGAAAACTCTTCTCTTAAGTGCATGACAATTCTGAATTCTATGACTGGAGGCCTGGATGTTTGAGTTCATATCACAACACTGCTGCAAAGTTCTGCATTTTCATTTATTCCTTTCAAATTTGTTGAGAGCTGGTGCTCAGAGAAAGTATGAAGTGGTTTCCAGAATCAAGACTTCTGAGCTTCACCCTGCTGTAAGACTGCAGGTTTTTTTGGGCATTTTCATTCTGTTTCATGGTTTCTTGTACTTTGTAGTTAGTAAAAAGACTCCAATGTTACTTTCCATTCAAGCAAAACCAAAAATGCTAGGATCTTCAAAGAGAGAAAAATATTTAAAATTCATACATCAGTCTCTTTAATTTTTCATCTGGAGGAGTCTGTTAGAAAGGCACCAGGGGCCAAGAAGAGAGAAGCTGGCTTTCTGTGTGAGCGTAGGAATTTATGTTTGAGTGGCCCATGAACATTACGGCATTTAACTCTCCAGCAAAGGGTCATGGTAGCTATAAATTTTATAATATGACTAGTATCATATGACTGAAATGTCTTTGAAAAGTTACCTTGTGTCTAGAGACCACAAGTAGGTACTATGGTAAAAGAGTACAAGGTGGCTGTGGAAATGATCAGCTTCTGAAAAAAAAAGCCTTTGAATATAGTTCTTAATGGAGCGTGATGTATTGCCTTCATTATGGGAGAGGTTAGAGTTGATTTGACTTCTTGGTTTAGACACTTACATATGTAAAAGAAAATCCAGCCTGGCAGAAGGGATTTTCTATTTAATGGATGAGAAATGATAAACCAAATGCCATGGTTAGAAGCTGAAGCTAGACAAAATGCTTTTCAAAAGAGGAAGGTAAATATGTTTACCAGTAAAACATAAGAATATCTTGCTGAAAGAATCTGGCACCTTTGAATTTTAAAAGGTCATTAGATGTGTCAAGTTGTGCATCTTTGGATTCAACAATCTCACGCTTTGACTTCATGGGCTGTGGAACTCCAAAACCTTTACTTTACCTCCCAGGCTGCATACAAGGAGAGCAAGATAGGCTGATTCTTCCTTCTAGTACTTTGCATAAGAATCTCGTCTTCACTGGGGTGTTTTCTGAGAATTTCTTCTCTCAGCTGCCCATATAGATTCTACTTTCTCTGTGGTTTTTTTTTTTGGGAGACAGAGAGCTGCTGTAGGGCCTTGGGTCAGGTGTGAGGTGTTAGTCTTTCATTTCACAGCCAGCACATTTGTGCCCTAGGCTGACTGCCACTGTTCTTGCACGTGTCACGATCTCTACAGCTTCAGGTATGGCTGTCCTGGCTTTCTCTAGGCCTCAGGGCATTAACTCCCTTAACAATTCCCTAGCATTATAGGGTCAGTGAGTACCCATGTCACTCAGTCCTCAAGCACATACTGGTCTTCTCCCTTTTTTCTGTGTCTTTTCCTGTATAGAAGCTAATGGCCCATGAAGTATAATCTGGAGCAGATGATCTAACAGTCCCTTCTAACTCTGAAAGTCATAAAGCTATGAAGCCAACCAAGAAAAGTTACTGTGTCTGTGTAAACCTTATCAAAACTGGGTTCTGTTCATTCTCCAAAGTAAGAGTTTCTGTGCTTATAAATTCCTCTCAGCCTTCTTTTATGACAGAGTGCAGCACATCAGAGGAACTGTCTGATAAAAACGGGGAGAGAGGAGAGGGATTATTATAAAAGCTATCCCTGTGGCTCTGCCCGGAAGTCTGCATATTTCTCTTATACATGAAGTGGCTTACACAGACTGCAGCTTAACCCAGATTTCTAGAGAAATAATAATGTGGAAGAAATAGCAACAGTAGCTCTGCATTTTCTTGCCATGATCCTATTGTAAGAATGCTGAATGGACATGCAGTCACATACTGCAACCCCCACAGCTGTCACTTTGGCAAACCTTTTGATGAATTGGATCTTGATATTTACAGAATCTATTAAAATACAGCCCATCATGTGTTTGTTTATATGTTGACAAGATGATGTACACCCTGCAGGTCAAGGGTGATGTGAACTGTTTTGGTGTTCTTGTCAAAGCAGCTAAAAAAAGAGCATTTAAATAATTTTTGTAGAATAATTGTCTAAGAATGTAAAAGCAACATAAGAAATTCTTACTTTGAAAAAAAAATCTCTACTGATCTGACACAAAAATCTGAACTTGTTATCAATCAAAAAGGCTTTCCTACTTCTTCCCTAATATGTTAGAAAATTGGCAGCTCAGATAGAAAAACAAATAGCAAAATTAAACAGAAAGGAATTGATTTAACTACTTGGGTGGGTATTCAGTAGCACATAAAACTTTTCTTTTGGGCTTGTCACTTATTAAATATATTTTTTAACAATAAGTCTATGCAGCACATACAAAAACTTGCACTATTTTGTTATAAATATTCTAAGTTAGACTTAGCTTTATAAATTTAGCTTTATTTCTTTGAACATCATTCATGTATGTTTGATTTTTCTTTGCAGTTACAAAGAAAAAGTACTGTCTGAAATTCAATCATTTCAGTCTAGTAGTTCTCACAGATACGCCTTGCAATTCCAAATGTGCCTGTATCAAGGGTGTTGTGTGAAATTAAAGCCCAAACTCATATGCTGAAGGATTTCAGAGCATTCTCTCATCTTCATTGCATTTTTATTGCATTTTATTCTCATAAAGTGGGCTAAGAACTAAGCTAACTTACTGTACAAGAATCTCTTTCCCTCTCGCATTTTTAATGTTGGCTCTTTTCAGCACCTTGGAGTCACCTGCCTGATAAATATATAAATCATGTCCCAACAAAAATCTACCTTATGGTCATTTTGGTGCCATAAAGGAAATCATGGAAGAGGGCAGACAAGGAGGATGAGTTTCAAGGCAACAAAAATACCCTTTTTTCTTGGGTTTGTTACATGCGAGCTGACAGATTGTTGAGGTATCCAAATGCTTCTCTGTTTTAGAAAGGAATATTGAAAACTATGTGTCTATATCTATCTATGTTGGGAATACAGGGTGGAGTTGGGATGAAAAGACTGAGAAAGAAGACAATGTGATGGTGAAAAAGAAAGAATAGGTGAATAAAGGGAGGGGGCAGGGAAGGAATGAAGAAATGGATCCAGGCAGTGTGAGAAAGGAGGAATCAGCAGTGTTGCAGATGAGAAACATGAAGTGACAGCTGGACATGAGCTGTCCTGAGATATTGTGCTGAAGAAGTGGTAGTGTTGGCCCCCTTGTTCCCCTTGAGAAGAGGGGCCTGAGAACAGCTCGTGATATCATGAGATTTCCTCTTTGTAAAGGCAACAGACTGTGCTGCTTCAGCTTTGGGTACAGCTTATTTCTGAGCCCTGGGGTCCCTCAGTGAGCTGCTCCTTGGATCAGGTCTGGGAAAGGATGCAAAGAAGCCTGTTCTTTTATTCATAGTACAGAAATGAGGTTCAGGAATTTTTTGAGCTGAAATACTGCTAGGTTTTTTCCTTTTTTTTTTTTTTTTTTTTTTTTTTTTTTTTTTTTTTTTTTTTTGTTACAGATTTCTAAGACTGTTCTGGCAAAGCAAAATGCTAATAACTTTGTTTCAAAATGAAAGCCAAGGGACTCCTTCACATATCTGGAATCTTCTTTCTTCCTCTTCATTCTTTCAACTTGCCTTAACCTTGCTCTAAGAGCATTACTGTGAACATTTTCCTCACTCTTTCCCCCCTCCCATGCTTTGGTTTTTAAATTTATTTTCTGTTGGATTGCCAACAATGAACCATTTAGAACTAGTTGTGAGATTGCTGTGTAAAGCACTTGCCCACAGAGGGCTGAGCTGATACTACCAAAACCAAAGGCGTGCTCCTCAGAGGTTAGTGTCCCTTGGTCGCCAGGGGTATACCTGCCCTCTACAATGAGGTGTTGAGCTGACTTATTTCTGAATGAGCTGCATGGCACAATGTAGGTGAGTTTCCAATGTTGCTAGCCTGGATGCATCCTTTCAGGGTGCCTGGGTGTGATGCACTAAGTGGCATTCACAGGTTAGCAAGGCTTGAGATTCTGAAAGCACCCAAATTAGTGATCAGGACTCTGAACAGAACTTAGTGATTAAACTGAATACAAGATTTAAGTGCTCTAGGAAGGAGAAAGGTGTCTCAATTTGCCTGTTGTTCTGAGATATTATTATGATGGTACCTAATTAGATGGTAAAGATGTTTCAGCTGCATGGTAAGTACAAAGCTCAAGTAAGAATATCTGAACATGGATGACAACCCTTTATCAATTTTTGTAGGTGTGTGTGTGTGTGTGTGTTAAATTTAATTCCAAGTATTAAGCTTACAGCAGAATTAGAAAAAAATAATTATCAATCCAACAAGAAAACATTTCCTTAATTTTCTGGAATGTTACATTATGTTTTGATGCATATAATTTAAAGGACTAAGCAGTACAGTTTAAAGTAAAGGGAGAAGGTGTATATGATTCAGAAATTAAACTCTCTGCAAAATAATCCAATGCACTTAAACTGCATTTATTCTATTTTATTTTTATTTACAAACAGATAATAAAGGTTGCAGTGGAGTTAATGCCCCTGTGAACTGGAGCATGAATTATAGACAAGCATTACATTTCCATTACATTTTCCAGATTTTCCAAGTTTGTCAGAATGAATGCTCTTTGGACAATGTTTCTGACAGTTTAATTAATTATAATGGAAATATAACAAAATGCTCATGCCTTTAACTGTATTCTTTGGCAAGTAGTGCACTTTATGAAGAACTTCATAACTCTAAAAAGGAAGGAATCCAATATATTAGTTAAGCTTTTTCATTTTTATTAATGGTTTTTGTTATGTGGTTGCTTGTGTGGGAAGCAGACTTTCAGGCAAGAATAATGAAAAAAAAAAGTTAAAAAACAAAGAAACAACTCTCCAGTTACATGCTAAAGGGCTCTCATGGGCCTTATGGGCAGATTAGTTTGCATTCAGTGAATGTGCTTAGAAATAAGGAAGTATGATATGGTATTTAGTCAGTGGTTACTGATACATAATCCTCGGATGGTTTAGGTTTGGAGGGACCTTAAAGACCCTCTGGTTCCAACCCCTCTGCCATGGGCAGGGACACCTCCTGCTAGACAAAATATTCCTTCCTCCCATCCATCGTGGCCTTGAGCACTCCTAGGGTAATCCTTGGTGTTAGGGTCAGATGTTAGAAAGGAAAAAGAAGACAACCAGGTTGCTTGCTCATAGCTGTGGCTACTCTCACCGCAGGCTACTAAACTGCTGTCCTCAGCTCCCTGGTGGTCTGCAGGACCTTGTGAAGTGTCCCGCAGATTACACGAAGGACTGAGTTCAAAGGAGTCTCACTAGGTGGTGTAATCATGGGCTGTATTTCAGCACCATCATGACAGATGCTTTCCATGACACAAGACAGGACCTATACCATGACTAGCATTGGCATTCCACTAGAATTTCCACACACAGAGTTAATGATATCTGTGTACCCACCAGACAATTGTTTGGAAATGTTGTATTTGAATATGCATGCTTTCAGTTTGCTTGTGAAGTCTTGCCACGGCTGAATGCCATACATCAATAGAGTGTGTGGGCACAGCTCACTTCAGCAGGGTAAAAACCAGACTTCCCTGCAGCTGGTTGTGCTGTCTGGATAATTAGATTGTGGCAAGAGTCACTAGATGACACTGTTACATAGTTTCACACAATCATTTTTCTTAGTGCCTGTGTAGATATGCTGAACGCTCTCTGGTGTTTCAGCTCCTTTTAGTTTATACTGCTGCAAGCATCATGATGACAGTCTCTCTGATTTCGTCTTTCTAATTAGATGTTGCTGGAAGGCAGAGTTGGCACTTTATTTTGTACAAGGTTGAGTATGGTTTGAGTCCCAAAGACCCAGTTTTGACAGCAATGATTTCTCCACTGTTACAAAAAATATCTGCAAAGACTTCTACCTTTGGAGAGCTCAGAAGAAGATAGTCCTGTGCACCATGGGACAAGGCTGTGTTTAGACTGGGCCTGCTGAGTTATCTGGTGTGGTGTCACTGCAGAGAAAAGGTCAGCAAGGGGAGCCACAGCTGCTTTGCCAGAATCCCACCTGCCCTCCCAGAGCAGCCCGATTCTGGCATGGAGGGATGGACTGTTTGGAGCCGCTGCATCTTCCATGTGGAACCTATGCCTTCACTTGGCCCTCCTCCCAGCGGAGGAATTAGAGCCTCTGGTCTTAAGTAAAGGCTTTTGCTCCTCCATTTGATAAGACTGAAATAGTTAGACTCACAATCCTTTACTGTTTTGTGCTGCCATTTGTAACATCAAGATTTTGCTGCAGTTCAAGCAGTGGTATCCCATTCTTGTCATGCTCCAGAAAATCTCATATTCTTGCCACCACATATTATCTCAAGGCTTCCATAAAATGGCTTGAGATGTGCCAGCTTGTCAAGTCTTGAAATGAAAATTGAGTGGAAGGGCAACACTTTAATTCATTTATTTGTTTATTTTAAGTTTTGAACATGTGTCTGAAAAGCTTCACCAACATAGTAGTTTTGTGAGCAATAGGAGAAAAAAATTTTTTTCCCTTTTGCTATTTTCCTTTTGTCCTGCTGTAATCATTTATTGAGTAGGAAAAGTCATTTTAGGGAAGCAGCTTTCAGCAGCCTTAGAAAACACAACTCTCCTAAAAACTGGTGTTACTGCTGTGTACTTAATGTTAAAAAAAAAAAAGGAAAAAATTAGAAAAGGAAGAATGGAGATGTACATCTTGGAAAAAGTGCTGAAAAAAAAATTTGAAAACCCCAGACTCCTTACTGGTTGACAGCATGCTTTCATAGTCATAATGGTGGCTAACTGTTTTAAGACTGATACGATTCTATACATTTACTTATAAATGAATTTGTATAAAGAAGGTATTTTTGTTTTTCTAGTAGAAAATGTACTACAATAGTTGCACCTCAATGTTGAGACTATAAAAATTATTCATACCCTTTTCTTCAAGAGTATGAGTAAGCAATACAAAAAATGGCTGAATTATTTGAGTACTAGTCTCAGTGATAGACTAGGGTCCACATCTAGGGTGTGGCAATTTACAGCAAGTTGTGCTTACAGCATTAGGCAATAACATTCTATATCAGTAAGTACCTGATCTAAGGGAGTTAACCTTGATTATTATGTGTTGCCCTCTGATGTTGCCTGATTTTGTCTGCTGTCTCTAAAAGGACATTGGGCAATAGAATGAGGTTATATACTTAACCCGAGCTGGTTATGGCTGTGTGAAACAAATCCTACCCTCAAGTGAGTGAGAAGCTTCATTTTACACTACATTTGAACAAAGGGAATCACCTGTAGTGCCCCAGTATTTATTATCAGGTTCCCCTATTGCAAATTCACTCAGAACATATTGCGTTGCTTCCAAAGATGTTTCTGCACCTCTTGGTAGACACAAGCCAAATAATTTTAATCAGGGTAATTATTTTTTAATCAGGGTAATTATTTCAGTCTTATAAGTGATGTAATTCCAGCAAAAATTAGCTTACCACAGGATAGAAAACTCTCAGTAAGGCACAGTATGTAGCTGTATGTACATCCCCTGCTGTCATGACCTAGGTAACTAATTTAGACCCAGAGAACAGACTTGTCTGTACCAGTCTCAGCCACTTGGATTGCACTGCAGATATGCTCTGAATCAGTAAGATTTTTTAATCTATGATTATTACATATATATATATATATATATATATATATATATATATATATAAAGACTGGTATCTTTTACTATGCAATGCATCCAACATATCTACCAAAACGAAGTCTGCTTAAACTTATTGTCCTCTTTTTTTTTGCAAATAAAATGCTGCCAGTGTATTTATTGGGTAACATTTGTTCCAAATCGTAGCCATCAGAAGGTCAAAAGAAGTTCAAAATTACATGATGGAGTGTATCTATTTTTTTTTTTTTTTAATGACCTGGTTATTGCCATAGCAAGTTATATTAAATTGTTTGGGTTGTATGATATGGGATTTTTATATTAGTGCCATATTTAAAATGTATTTATAAAACATGTGAGCTTTGACTATTATAGTTCAGATCTGTGCAGTTTTACAACTGAGACGTTTGCAAATTTACAGTTAAAATTACTTTGTCAGGAACCAGCAGAGATGCATTTTAAAAGGAAAACTTTGGATAATTGCATCATGATGGATCTTTTGAGTCCTGTTTATTTTTACTCTCAAGGATATTAAATCAATACAAATCTCAGAACTGACCGCATTCAGTATGTGAATGACATATGTGATGAGGTTTGGATTTTTTTTTTTAATTTATATGAACACTATATTTAGATGTAACATTAAAGTTGACAGACTGTTTAAGCAGAATTACAAAGTTAATGGTATGGTTTACATCAGGTGTAAAATGGGAATTGCAATACATATCTTTGTAATATTACAGGTGAAAAGTGCTGCAATCATTTGTTATGAATATGGCAAGGTCTTCCTGCTCTTTTTCTCCCACCACCACCATAATTTAAAAATCTGCTAGCTATGTGCTTCTGCTGGTAATTATTGTACTAACTTTTAGAGGATTTTCACTGTAATTAAGAGACTGAAACACAGATGCTCTGCATTGTGGAGTGTGATGCCTTTTGACACTGTTCGTAGAACTTCCATGCAATTTTGTTTTAAGAGCTGCTCATAGTAGTACAACTTTGGGTCTTATTCAGATCTTACGTGTAGTGTTAAAAACTGTTAGAATCTGAAGGTTTGTTTTGGTCACTGTTGGTTTTGAACATTTTTAGATAAAACACATTTTAGATTGAGAAAATGTTAAAAAACATGACATTTAAATTTAATGATTATGGAAAGTATCTACAATTGAATGCACAGTACCTACAATTGAACTGTGTTATTGCTAATGATTTATCTGTAGAGATTAAAATGGATTTCATTAACAGTCAGAACTGTATTGGTAGGAATACAGTAATTCCTCCTGCATTTTCACTGATTTTGATGTCATAGGTAAGAAGATAAATCTCCTGAAATGTGGAAAAAATAGGGGGAAAAGAGAGAAGAAAACAGGAAATGTAGTTTTCGTCTTTTAGAACCACTAGACAGTGTGTATAATACAGGATATCCTGTATATATAATGAAGTCAAATATGAAAGGCACACAGGGCACACTCTTTTTGATATTGTCATGGCAACTGTACTTTTCCAAATATGCAGCATCTTAAATTTCCAGAGATTTGGGAAAACAATAGCTGCAATCTGGAACTATTTCCTGCACAATTGGTAAAACACATGAGGTTTGTTTACCATGTGCAAACTGTGCATCAAAACTTTTCTGTCCTGCATGGTTCCAGTTTTCACCTTCTTGTTAATTCACATTTCACAAAGTGACATCTAGAAGAAGTTACATGCTTTTGGGATACTTTCAAGAAAAAAATCCTTTGGGGCTCAGCAAAGCTCAGTGACCCAATCTATATTGCACTGTTGAGCAAAAGCTACTGGGTATTTTTGGGAGCAATTGTAGTCAGCACTATAGCTTTCTCTGCTTACACATTACAAGGCACAGTGCCCCAGGACCCCATTCCTCCTGCACTCACAGTCACAGACTGCACTTCTCATTTTGATCTTCTGTGTGCTGAACTTCCAGTCATAGCAGCAGCATTAAGTGCATCATTACTGAAAAGTATTTGCATATCAGTGTCATACACTGGTATAAGTGTCAAAGTGGAGATTATTACAGCAGCGAATGTTTTGGGGACAAAAGATACACATCCATACTAAAAACCAGGCTTCATTAGTCACACTTGCTGCAAAACTACCCTTTAAAGGATGGAATGCTCCTGAATGTACCTCATTATTAAGACTCTGGTAAGTGTCTTTTCCTCTCAGTCAGTTTGTTTATTCACCCTTGATTCCAAGGATTTGCTCAATTTTCTAGTAAGTATAATATATTTCCTATCCAGATGCCACATGGGATTACTAGACAATTTACTTATCTGGACAAAATAAATGTCTTCTCTTTGAAGCCTGGAGTAACTCAGATCCTTCTCTGCTCTCTACTGGAGAACGAAAAGCGTTTGAGAAAAAGAAGCGAAATCTACCACACTGACATATTATCATATTCTGCAGGAGGAATCTCGCTATTTCTTGACAGAATGAGTCAGCAGAGGCTAGAATCACAGTGCATTAACCTCTCCTGTCTCACGCATTCTATACTCCCAGTTTCTTGGAGAATTTTTAGACAAATTTGAATAGGCTAAGATGACAGTCCTGGGATTGCAGCAGCTCTTTGGGCTGTCTCAGAACAGTGTCTTATCTAGAGCTGGCAGTGACTCTGTAATAGTGTATTAGCAGTGACTCCCTAAAAGTTAAAGTAGTTTTTCATCTTTGCCTCTCACCTTTTACTTTGATTTTCTGCAGAAAACATTGGCCTCTTTAGTTTACCGTTGTTAGGTGGAGTGAGTTAAACATACTAAGCAACCAAGGATTTTGAGTTTAGGAATGTTTTCAGAATAACTATAAAATATTAAATTTACGTTATCCACAATATGTTGGAGGTCAGTTCGCCCTCAAAACATAATGTCTGACAATTGTGCTTTCTTAGCGTGGGTTAGAAAAAGAATATAGTAGACTTAGGAAAACATCATAATTTAAGAAGTGACACATTTCAACAAAGAAATAAAACTGTAGGCAGTACAGAAAAGAAGCAAAACCTTAGGAAACCATTACTTCATTAGGACAAATATTTTATGTCTTTCAAAAGACTCCTTATTAAAAAGGGTGAGCTCTAGGATATTCATGCTTGTGTGAAATCATAAATCTGTCATTTGAGAACAAGAAGTGCTTCTTTCTGTGGATAAATTGTTTTTTATTACAGCATCATCAAATGCTTTGAAAACAGTCTGAGGATATTGCTAAGAATTGGCTCACGGTTATATTTAATATTCTCTCATCTTACAAATATAATGGTCAAACCAGTTAGAAAAGTCAATCACATGCACTCTGTGAAGCATTAAAAAGAAGTTGAACAAGGACTCATTTGCTTACTATCAGCAAGGGGTTCTTGAAGAACCCCTTGCAAAAATATCTAATTTCTACATTGTTTAATTTCTCTGCCCTTTCTTTAGTATGTCTTCCCTTTGCCCTCAAATGCCTGGAGTAATACACATCTGACACATCTGACTTACCCTGCCTGCCTTCCCATGTACCAGCAGTCAGGGGATACCAGCTGATCAAAAAAGGGCTCAGATTTTAACCTGCCTGCAGATACATCCAAAGGGGGCAGAGGGGAAGCATGGCAATTCCTGCTTTAGGCAGGAGAACTGTGAAGTTGTACTCCCTACTATTCTTTTTGTATTTAGCCTGACAATTTTTGTGATTGAGCATGAAGGAGAAAGATACAGGAAAGGAGTGGAGAAAGGTTACATTTTCATCACATTTTCTGGGTCTCTCAATTCATTTAGCCTTATCTGTGTCTTTTAGATTGCAAGCTCTTAGGTGCCATGACTGGTTTTATGAATGTCTTTAACTGGAGTACAATAGATAACTAGTTACAAATTGTTGGAGTTTCCTGAGAAAACAATTTTTTGTTTTCAAGTGAATGCTCAGAAAATAAAACTTTTTCAAAAAAAGTCAGTTTCATGCAAATTTCTCCTGAATAAAACCGGGGGAAAAATAGTTCAAAATTATCTAAATTTGAGTTCTTACATTTTCTAAACAGGAAATCTATTTCTCAGTTCAAAATTCTTTTAATTTTTAAGGCACAGTAAGCTTAAACGAAACTTTATATTTTGGTTTATAAAATCTTGAAATAATCCAAATTAAGAAAATAAAACCAAAAACCCTTGTTCAAAATATTTTGTTATTGTTATTGATTTACAGCCATTGTGAGATTTTGAACAGATCCAGCAAAATAATTTTACAGGCAGCCTTTCTAGAAAATTATTCATTTCCTCTTGGTATTAAATTTTGAGGATGTCAAAAAAACCATAAAAATAATTAAGTTCTTTTATTTTTTTTTTATTTAGCCTTGAGAAAAAAAAAAAAAAAACTTGCTTTGCATAAATCATTTTACTGGTAATATATTCAAGATGGATTATAATCACTGGTTCTAGTGGTTTCAAATTATTTTATCTCCCTTGAATTTCTTTGTAAAAATGTTGTCCTTTAAGGCCAGCAGATTTGCTACTCAAGCTACTTGACTAGTTTTGAAATAGTCCTGCTTCATCTGTGTTGGTCTATATAAGCCACCTATACATTTTTACTTAGACCTATTTAGGAGAAAAAATTCTCTTTTACAGAAAATTTGGCATAGAGGAGAGTTGAGAAAATCTGGAAGGATAAAAGCAAGGTATATACTTTTAAAGGTGAAAGAGAATAATGCAAAAATAATAGTGAAAGAGACCAACACAAATCTTCAGAATCAGTCCTTTCACTCTAATGAGGTATTCTTGGGTGTTTTTCTGTCACCTGGTAGACTGAGGGACAAAAAGAAGGAACATGAAGAAACAGTGACTGAAGGAAGACTAGAGGCATGTAAAGAACATTTTGGATAACATTGGTTTGCTAAATAAGAGAAAGAATTATTAGTAAGAAAATTATTTCGTAATCAATTTAAAAATAAGGACAGAGAAAGACCATAGCAGCATAAATGATATTCATCTAACGAGGTCACCTCTTTGGAACCAGAGCCATGGAACCAGCATAGTGTAGAGATCCAAATATACCATTCGTAGAGTATATATGTGCTCCTGGCAATGTTGGGAGTGGCAGTGATTGATTTATTCCAGGAACAAGTAAGCATGCCTGCTCTTGGATTGCCAACACCGTTACAGCCAGCATCTCTGTGTTGCTTGGACATCTCCAGCTCCAGTTCTGCCTTTGTTAGATACCAGATAGCTTTTGAGAACTGCCTTAAGCCCCGCAGAATGTGGCTTGGCTCTCTGCTAGCCTTTTGGAGAGAGGCTAATTTGTATTTATTCGTAAACCTGTCTCATTCTAAAACTTAAAAAAACTGTGTCCATGAGTTACTTGTAGTCCAGATTAAGAGCATCTTTACTGCTTATTTCTAGATCAAATCTATCTGAATATACTCTTTCTTGGCATGGATCTACAAAGTGAATACCTAAAGGGGAAGTGCTTTGTTTTTGTTACAATCCGTGTAATTTTCCAAATTAAGTGTTTCCATTCTCATCCTTTGAGGCTCTCAGTCAGGTTTTAATTTTCACAGCATGAAAATGTGATGAGTACATGAGCAGTTATTCAGATTTGCTGGTCACAGTCTGAGATTAATTACAGAACACAGGTTTGTAATAATGACTTTGCCAAAATCCATCAAACATTGATCCTTTTCTGCATCAGCAAATATGGAAATGAAAAGGATTATGGAGAGCTTGAACTGAAGAATACTTGGAACCTGTTGCATTTCATCCACCTCAATGGATAGGCAAAATATTGTAATGATGAGTTCACCCTTTATTTACTGTGTACACAGTTTGTGACAGTGGTTTTTATAACTCTAAAAATTACACTTAATAAATATGAGAAGATACAGATTTTCTTGATTACATAAACCTAAATATTTATTCAAGACTTCATGAGAAGTTTGTCTTAATTTAAACAGAGCTAGGGCTGCTGAATGGGTGCCATTTTTTTGATGTGGACACAAAACAAGTTTTAGTAATATCTGCACTCATTTAACCAGTAAATGTTTTCTACTGAGGCTTTACTTCTGCATGGCTTGCCTACTGCAATGAAAACGAAACTGAACTCAGCTTTTATAGATCATATTTAAAGGCTTTATCCTTCATTGCATGAAAGATCACTGGCTTTAATTAAAAAAATCTGAAGAGACATGTAAATATTGCTGCTGTAGTTCAGAGAAATGCAGTATTACTTGTATTTTCCCTTTTGGTATTGATGTATGTAGAAGTTGGAGACACTAACACATTGTGGATATTGCTGCTGAGAAGGGGAAAGGAAAAAGATAGGCTTGAAACACAGCCTGCGAGATGGCACAAAGCCAGTGCACTGAAAAATGGCAAACGTCACATTTAACAGCTGGACACAGAAATATTTCTCTTTAATTTGGAAGGAGAAAATTTTCTTCACAGCAGGGCACTCTCAAAAGAGTACAACATCAAAGAGGGTGGGTCTCCCCAGTCAAACATCATCTGGCTCCAGTGATGGAGCAAAATGAATGAACTGTCAGGACTTTTTTCCAGTGTGTATGTTTCTGCCAAGTGAAAAGTAAAAGGTTTAGTGGCTTGTTCTGATCACAGACCAAATCCTGATAATGGAAAGCTGATTCCCTAAAGCCTTCCTCTGATCAGCTGACAGACAATGTCTGAAGAAGACCCCATATTGATTGATGGTCCACTTTGTATTGATGGCCCCTGCCACCCTTAGAGATAACTGAGATATGCCAAATGCTTGACAGCTCTGGAAGGCTCCTGTGATTGTGTTTCAAGCAATGTTCTAATCTAATGCTATAATCCTCACAGAAACAAACACACTTTTAAAGAAACTTAGTGTGATACTTACCAACACCAGACCTGCACTCAGGAAAAAAATAAAACCCTTTTCTCATTCTCTGCTATGACGTCCAGCACTACTCCTTACTGCTCTCTTCTCATTCTTGACTCTGACTTCAGCCCCAAAGAAGCTGCACACTAGCCATTCCTGTGCTGTTTTTCTGACAATTCTATAATTTAACAAATTTGAAGGAATAATAGACTCTAGGAATTGTTTGATATGAAAACATGGCAACATAGTTTGTACAGCCATTACTCATTTGTTTTATGAGGAATCTCAGGCACAGTTTATCATATACTTTATAACTTGACCTTTTAATCATCATCTGGGGAACTTGACATTCCAGACATTCCAAAATATTCCAAACTAAAAATATCACAGTGCCTCATTATTTAAAACTCACAAAGGAATTAAGTATATTTTCTAAGGTATGTAATTCTTACTGAAATTCCTCATTTATGGTAAACCTGAATGAGAAGTTTAAAGGAGGATTGAAAGAATTATCTGTGGAGTAGTAGTAAAGAGGTGCTCTGCTGTCATAGATGTTCTACACATGCACTGTAAACACAGTCCCTCTCCAAATTTACTTACAAACTCAGAGTGAAGATAAGCAAATGGTGCACAAAAAAGGTTATCAAAATCCCTGTTTTCTACAGCCGCAGGATCAAGACTTTAAGTACTTGCTGTAAGCCATGTGACAAACCATTTTCAGGGCAGGAGCTAAGCCCAGGCATCTGCAGAGCAATTCAAGTGTCTGAATGGAGGTGTTTAGTGGAATTTTAAATCCTGGAAAGTATCTAAGACATACAGACAGGTCTGACAAGTAATGCTCAGAACTTTAGGATAACTGCTTGTCTTCTGGAGCAGTCACTGGAATGACTTAGTGGAAATTTAGTGGAATACTTGAATACAAGAAACACCAGTGGGAACTTAAATTTACACACCTGAATATAACTATTATTGGCCTAGTCCAGGAACAAGCCCTTATCAATGGATCACAGCCATTACATTAGGCAGCAATACTGTTTTTAGAACAAGGTAATGCTCTCAACATTTCTTGAGGGGGAGACTACTTGTGGACAGACTTTCTTTTCAGAGACTATTTTCACATGTCTTGCATTTCTGCAATTTAAGGATGCAATCCCATTAAGGATGGGATTTTTTATATAGGGAAGGATGGGACCATTTGAGTCACATAGTCCAACCTCCCTGTTCAAGGAAGGTTTCCTAGAGCATGCTACTCAGGATTGTGTACAGACAGCTTTGGAATATCTCCTTACAAGGAGATTGCAACCTCTTGGGGCAGCCTGGTCTAATGGTCAGTCACCCTCACAGTGAAGTTTTTCTTCATATTCATGCAGAACTTCCTGTACATCAGTTTCTGACCATTGCCTCTTGTCTTTTTGCTTGGCACCACCAAGAAGAGTGACTCCATCCTCTTGACCTTTTCTCTGGAGAATGCTTAGAATCTCTAGCAGCTTTGTGCTTGAGAAGTACCTTTACAATCTAGTTCTTAAAATGTTTAAAAGAACATGGCATTAGAGCTTTTAATAATTCTAAATGTAAATAAAACAATGAGAATCCCCAAGTTCTGCAAACTGAAACCAAACTAAAGTCAATTACAGAATGATAAATGCACCATATTTCAGTATGTCTGAAAATATCCCTAAGGACTGAGTCTGGCATTTGTATGTCTGAGATCTGCTACCTCTCTAGAAGTACTGGTTCATGCATAAAACTATGAAAACACAGTCTGGAACAGTGTTTTGGAAAAGTGCTGAACAGAAATTACAGGAGTGAGGGATGAAAACCTGTGCTGTTCTTAGGCCACCATCTTCCTCTTACAAGCAAGGTAAACCTTGAGTTTAAAGAACAGACTCTCCATACTTTTGTTCTTTCATATGTTCAAGAATCAGAGACAATTAGAATGATTTCCATTTATGAGTTTGTTTGAGTGATTTCTCTGGGGTCATAGAGTCATCAGTAAGTCACCTCAGGAGTGTGTACCTGCTCACTTGTTTCAGCTGAGTTGTCCAGTTGGATTCAATCTACCAAAATCCTTCTGGAATATTTGGTGGTGAAAGGAATGAAAACAAAAATGAAACAAACACTTTTTAATTTCATTTTCAGTGTCTAAGTGTTGTAAGAACCTCCAAGAAAATGGCCAAAGCTCCATCATTGCCTTGCAAAAGAAAAAAGTGCTCTCTCTTCAGAGGCAAGAGAGCAAGAAAGAATCTTGATTCTCTGGCTATGAATATAATTTTAGGAGCTTTGTTACTGAGTAAGTTCATTGATTATTTCCGGTTGAATAAGGGTTTTAATTATTGGGCCTTTGCTTGTAACCCCTTCCCTGTTACATTTACTAGGATATACATCTACCAGTCAACAAGTGTGAGAGTCTTCTTTTTGGGTTATTTCAGCTTTGATAATTTATCTCTCTGTTTCTTTTTATTTTTAGCCTGGTTTCTTTCATTGTCTCTGAATGGTGAGCCTAGATTGGTAACACTTTTTCTCTTCATACTCCATGTCTCACATAGAAAAGAATGGAGACAACCACTTTAGTCTGTTGCCTCTACACAATCTTCTGCTCCCAGGGCTGCACAGAAACACAGTGTCGTGAGCAGGATAGAAACAACAATGTTAAACAAAAATGTCTCCATTGCAGAATGACTCATGGCTTGGAGCACCATAGCTCTATTTGTAATATCAGTGGACCTGTCAGGAGAATGTAAAACCTCACAGGGAAGGCCCTATGATGTCAGTGGATGCTGCAAGAGCACTCGTCCTTTACATATCTGTTTACATGTGTGTAAGTTTCCAGCTTCATGCATGGGGTTTTTTTCTGCTCTGTGTCTTCCTCTCATTGCCCTGGTGTTGAGTAACGCTGTTGTGTTACATGAAATTCTTTCCTCTTCCAGGACCTCCATGGGCTAATGTCAAAACAAACCACTGAGACTTGACTTAAAAAAAAGTCATTTTATGAAGTCCACATAATCAGCAGGGCATTGCTTTCATGACACTTTCTGGAATAAGGCCCCAGTCCTCCAACTGCTTACACAGATGCTTGATTTCACACACGAGTAGTCCCATTGAGATCAATGGGACTACAACATGTGCAGAAGTGTTTGCTGGAATGAGGTCTAAGTGAGAAATAAAGCCTTTCACCTAGCACAGACAGTTCAAACCAATGTTTATAGTTTCATATGCCATAATCCTTTGAGAAACATTAAAACTAAATAGCTTTTAATATTATTTGGCAAGTATCCTCTTTTATAAAATTTGCTAGATGATGCCTGCTAGATTAAAGAGAAAAGCATTAAGTAGATATTACAAGATGTACACTCCGTATCAGATATAGTTAAGTTTAGAAAATTGCTTTGAATTGTGTGAACAGTCGAAGAGGACCATTGGCTGTCAGGATATATTTCTGCACATTTTCAGAGGGGTTGAATCCAGTTGGACAAAAATTTTGCTTTGACTTTAACCAGTGAGACCTCCTGATACTTCTCCCTTGCTTATTTATTTCAGATTTCTATTCTGCTAATTGCTTTGAAAAACTTGATGATAGTTCTAAGTATAAAAAAATTGCATGTAATGCAAATGTTGCAAGAAAGAAAAAACATTCTTTGAATGGACTGTTGCATTTTCTACATGGCAAGAAGATACCATCGATTATTATTATAAAAGTAGAAGCACTTCAAAGCAAGTAACTATTTATTGACATGGATTTATTTCATATAGATATAAAGACTACAGTAATTGACTTTCATTTTCTAGGTAATAATAAACCAAAGCATTCTTATCTCCTCCTAAAACAACAAGCTTGAATGTTATCTGAAACATATTTATATTTTTGATTCCACTATCTGTCCATAAATAATCTGAAGGCATACTTTAACTGGTAAAACGAATCAATTAGTCTTATCAAGAAACAGTGGAACGTATGAGAAGTATTTATAGCTAATATCTTTCTGAAATAATGACCATGCAATTGAACAGGGAACATGTCCAAACATTTCCGCTTATAGCAGAATGAGGTTAATGACACGTATACTACTATTGTTCCATACCAGTTTTATATTTATAGTTGATTATTACAGATCAAATAATACTTATTAGGCATTGAAATCGGATTTATCAGAACATGATGAATAGTCTTTTCTTTATTCTGGCTGTTCAGCCTGTTTGCTGTATAGGTAATCTAAAAGCATATAATTTACAAATATTTCAATGTTTGAGATGTGGTCTTGGCAAAAGATGTGATTATATAATATTACTATTGCCATAAATCAACATCAGTTTTTCTTTTTAGTTAAACTGTATTTGGAGAGTTTTCCATGCATTTTAGTTTGTCTCAGAGTTCCAATATCTTTCATTTCTCTTTTATAAAGTTAGAGCAAAGAGTTCTTAGAAAGTTTGCTGAATACCCTTATTTGGTCATCGGGTTAGTGAAAGAAATGAGAAAAAAGAGATTGGTACATGCATGATTTATTCTACTCACCCTTCTCATTCAGTGTGTAACAAGGAGAAGACACATATTTAGAAAGGCTCTCTTGTCCTAAAGTAGATGCCTAGCTCCTAATATAAGGCATTTACAGTCTAAAAACATTCATTCTTTGAACACTTGTTGCTATCAATATGAACCCAGCTGTATTTTGATTTTCAGCCTAAACTATGCTTCTTAAATGTAATGTTTTCAACAAATTCTGTTAGTAGTCTTCTCTTCTTCGGTTCATGCAGCATCTTCTGAATGTTTCCAACTGTCTTGATAATGAGGTCCTTTGGCAGTGTGCTGGTTTCAAAGCCAGCTAGGCACCAGTACACTACACAAAATCCAACCTAAATAAGTAAGTTACCAAGTCATGCGTACAATCCAGTTTGCTTTCAGTTTGACATGAGTAGAAGCTCTAACAAACAAATAATATATATGTGTCATAATAATCTCTAGAGTTCATCGGCATTTTGCTTAACAATCACTGCTTTAGGCAAATCAAATCATTGAATTTTACTGTTCAGTTATCTTAGTCTCAGGACTAAGAAACAGCTATTTCAGGAAAGAGACAGCTATTTCTTCAGCTTTATGGGAGAGGTAACCATCCTTATAATTTGTTCTGTTGGCTATAGAGCTGTCCTCTACCAGTAATGCCACTTAACACTCTTCCCCCATCTATGAAAGCATACATGTATTCAACTTTACTCACAGTAATAGTTTATTGCAGACAATGAATAAAGTGCTGCAAAGTGAATTTAAAAAAATATTAAATGAAGATACTTCAGTTTCCTTCAAAAGAAGATGATGTTGATGACAAGATTGAACAAAGAGAAAGGCCAATATAGCAGATATTCTGGTGGAATTCTATTTTAGACCATCCAGCCGAGACGAGGAGGCAGGAGATATATTCTATAAGCAGCTGGGAGAAGTCTCATGATTTTCACCCCTTATTCTCATGGGAAACTTCAATTTGGCCAATGTTTGCTGTAAATGGAATGCTGCAGAAGACTAAAAATCCAGGATCATTGTGGAGTATGTGGAAGATAACTTCCTGCAATAGGTGGTAAGGGAGCCCTCTATGAAATATACCATGCTGGACCTGTTTTTTGTGAGTAGAGGAGGACTTGTGGGTTATATGGTCATCAGAGGCTGTCGTGAGCACCATGTTCACAAAATGATCGAGTTTTCAAATCTCAGAGATGTAAGGAGGAAGATCCACAGCACTGCCATCTTGGACTTCCAGAGGGCAGACTTTGGCCTGTTTAGGGGAGTGGCTGACAGAGTCCCTCCCAAGGGAGACAGTCTTGAATGGCAAAAAGTCCAGGAAGGGTGCATGTGCCTTAAGACGGAAATCTTAAAGGAACAGGAGCAGACTGTCCACATATGCCAAAATATGAATTGGTGAGGAAGATTAGCCCGATGAAACAGAACTTTGGCTGGAAGTTAGGGGTGAAAAGAGAAGAAAGAGACAGGCAACACCAGAGGACTACAATGATATCATGAGGTTATACAGGGAGAAAATTAGAAAGGCCAAAGCCCAAGTAGACCTTACCTGCAATAAAAGAAAACAAAAAAGATTTCTATAAATTCTGTAGCAACTTAAGGAGAGGCAAGTAGGATCCCTTTGGTGGATACATAAGGAAAGAGTGACAAAAGATGAGGAAAAGGTTAAGGAACTTAATGACTTCTTTGCCTCTGTCTTTAACAGTAAGGCTATTCTTCTTTGAATAGCCAGTCCTCTGAGCTGAAAGACAAGCTGAGGGAAGCAGAATGTAATCTGCTTCTTCCCTCCTATAATCAAGAGAAAAATGGTAAGAAACCTGCTACTCTGATACAGAAGTCTATGGGGTCAGGTGGGATTGATATAAGTCTTGAGGAGCTGGGGGAAGAGCTCACTAAGTTTTCTTCAATCATTTGTAAGTGGCCATAGGTCATCAGAGAGGTCCCAGTAGACCAGAAGTCTGCAGACATAAAGCCCAGCTACAAGAGGGGCAGGAAGGAGGATGCAGGGAACAGCAGGCCTGTAAGTGTGGTCTTGGTGCCAGGAGAGGTCATGGAGCAAATCATCTTAAGTGCTGTCATGCAGACAGCCAGGACTGGGCACAACCAGCACAGGTTTACCAAAGGCAGGTCCTGCTTGACCAACCTACTCTTCTTCTGTTAAAGTGTGACATACCTAATTGATGAGGGAAAGCCGGTGGATATCATCTACCTGGTGTTCAGTGAAGCCTTGGACACCATTTCCCACAGAATTCTGCTGGAAAAACTAGATGCTGATGGCTTGTACTCTTCAAATAAAAAACTGACCCTGGCCTTGTCCGGAGAATAGAGGTGAGTGGTGTTAAATCCAGCTGGTGGCTGGTCAGAAGTGCTGTTCCCCAGGGCTCAGTGGTGGGGAACAGTTCAATCTTTTTCTGTGATATGGATGTGGGGCTCAAGTGCATCCTTTGTCAGTGTGTGGACAACACTAATTTACACAGGAACATTGACCTGCTGGAGAGTGGAGAGGGATCTAGACAGGCTGGATTGAAAGGCTGAAGCCATGTCTATGACGTCAGACTAGATCCAGCACTTTGGTCACAACAACTCTACATGATGGTACAGGCTGGGGCAGAGAGGCTGGAAAGATACCTTGGTGGAAAAAGAACTAGGGGTACTTGTCAACAGCAGCTGAACACCAGTGAGCTGTCCCCAGGTGGCCAAGAAGGCCAGTGTCATCCTGGCTTATGTCTGCAACAGTGGGGCCAGCAGGACCAGGGCAGTGACCATCCCCTTTTACTCAGCACTGGTGAGCCCACACAAGTCCTATCCAGTTCAGAGCTCCTCACTACAAAAAGGATATTGGGGCACTGTAGCACGTCCAGAGAAGGGCAATGGAGCAGGAAAAGGCTCTGGAACACAAGTCCTGTGAGGAACAGGTGAGGGAGGTGGGGGTGTTTAGTCTGGAGAAAAAGAGGATTGGGGGGACTTTGTTGCTCTGCCTGAAAGGAGGTTCTAGGAGTGTGCGACTTGGTGCCTTCTCCTAAGTAACAAGCAACAGGAAAAAAGTAAACAGCCCCAAACTATGCCAGGGGAGGTTTAGCCTGGATATTAGAGAAAAGCTCTTCACCAAGAGGGTTGTCAAGTACTGGAACAGGTTGTTCAGGGAGGTGATAGAGTGACCATTCCTGGAGATATTTTAAAAGAAGTATAGCTGTGGCATTACTTCATTTAGTGCCTGGCTTGGCAGTCCTAGGTTAAGGGTCACATTCAATGATTTTAAGTCTTTTGCAACCTAAACAATTCTATGATTTTGTACCTGCACACCTTTTATAGACAGTCAGATTAATAGCCAGGCTTATAACCATTACCCTTTTTGGCAATGTTTTCAAATTTTGCTTAGGATAGACACCTTTAGAAGATGCAGAGTCTCACAGTAGTGAGATTTGCCTAATATAGAGCTTATTGAGTTCTGATGTCCAAGTTTGTAAAGAAGAAACTTTCAGTGTTACTGGTGCTTGTAGGTTCATACACTGTTACAGGAAGAATATAACTTGTATGGATGCTATCACATCTAACATGTCTGGTTACAATGTTTTTTACCATAACACCAGTAGTTTTGGGTACATCTTTGCTGTCTTGACTCTTCCCATTGAAGTCAAGAGTAAAACTTTAGAGAGGATAAGACTCATATAAAGTGATTTGAAAATTCTATGATTTTATACGTGTGGTATCAATGAGAATAGCAGTGAACAGCAAAATGCAAGAGCCTCTATGATGGTAAGAATTAATCTTGCATATTTTGTGATTTTCTTCATATGTCTTTTGATGCCTTGCAACATAAAACAAATATTCTAATAGCTCCTTGTATAATACAAATATATGTGCAAAGAAAAATTCTATTTTCAGGATAACTCTATTCCCTGATTGCTTGAAACGAAACCAAGCAGCCAAATAATTATCTGTTAATACCTTTCTTATCTGACTAAATGGAAAAATAAAATGTGGGAAGAATTTCTAAAGGCATAATTCTTCAGCAGACCATGGAAAGAGAACAAGGGAAGGCAACAAATAGGGAAGACAGAACTTCAGCAAATTATTTTTGCTCTTCCTGCCACTTCTGCGAAATCATTTTTAGTTGCTTCACAACTTGGCTTTCTCTGCAGCTGTGCTGTTTCATTTGAACTTCTTTAATCTAAAATTTTGTGGCATCTATACCAGAAAATGGAGCAACAGTTTTTAGCATTGGAATTAGATTTGCCCCATTGATCCAAGTGAGCCATATCAGTACCAACTGACTATATTAGTACTGAAGTAATTTAAGGTTCTCAGAAGTCTCTTTAGCACTCTGCCTTGTCTTTTAATACTGCTTAAATCTTAGATGGTCCATGTTTATGTTAATTCTGTTATTTATGTTAGTTGTGGCTGTTCAGAGCTTTTAGAGCATCACTTATATTAGATGAAATATGCTTTAGAAGTTATGTTATTACTGCAATTGTGCAGTAACAACTGCACAGATTACCAATATTATAACAATATTTTATAAAATATTAGAAAATTTTATAAGATATTATAACAATAACAAAAGATTGCTCTTATCATTGTTGGTTGCATCAGTACTTGTGAGAATAAAGTATTTGAAAATTCTTAGTCTTACAGCACAGACCCTCCAATTCCAGACCAAGGCCCAGGAAAGATCCAGTCCTATGTTTTCATGACAGATTTGAATTTTTCATATCAGTTAATGATTGTCTATTTACACAAAGTTCTGGGTAGGACCCTGTGTGCCAATATATGAGTGTCACTACTGATAATGGCAGATGTCTTTGTCTTTCCTGTTTCATATCATCTGATGACTAGAAAGTTATCAGCTCTTTATTTATGGAAATTGTTTTTGCCTCATGTTAAGTCATATATTGTTATGTGAATAAGCAGCATGTAAATGGATAGATAATAAACACTGCTGAGAATGTTTTAATAAACACTGCTGAGAAGCCAAGATGGTTTCATCTAAATACTATTAGTCATTAATTTTTCCTTCTCTTCCTTTTTATAGGCTGATGTCCTGTAGAACTTTTCTGATTTCTTCACAGATTTTTATAGTTTAGTATATTTTGCTCACATATTCAACATACTATTAAGATAGTTGCATAGGAATAGGTTCTTGCTCATAATCAGCATGTTACCATATATAAAAAATAAACATAATCCCTGGGATTGGAGTGTTTGATTACTTCTGAAGACTCTTGATTTCTTTGACTTTATTCCACTCAGTGCATGTTGGACTAACATCTTGTTTATACAACACAGGAGTATTTGGCCAGGTTCCACCTGGTTTTTGTCACAGACACTCAAGAACAAAGAATGTGACCACCTCAGACACAATTTCTGTGTCTCTCATACTCTTGCAATGTATGTATTCCTCCTGATAACTCACTCTTGTCCCTCTTGGCCAAAAGCAAAAGCAAGGCTTGTTCCTGAATTTCAGACTCTCCTTTGGTGGAGGAAAAAAATAGATTTGGAATCCTGTGTATGTATTTGTGTGAACTGTAGGAAACCCTCTTTTAAAAAATCATAAGTATTGAATATAGTCACATAATTTCTGAGACTATTCTCTTCATAGATTCAAGACTGTTTATCTGTATATACTGTAATATACTAGAAATATATCTGTATTATACTAGAAATGTTCAATTCAGTGTAAAAAATGTGCTTCCTCTTTAGGTAACAGAATTAATGCTTTCAAGAAGACATCAATTTAGGTTCATACAGTTTCAGAAGGGATAACATTTTTGGAGTATGGATCTTAAAGCAAGTAGTGTTCATAGAGGAGCAGAAGGCATGAAAAAGAGATTTACTTCAGATAGGCACCTAATTGTTAGATCCATTTGTGAAGTTAATTAATTGTGTAACAAGTAAAAATCTTGTGGGATCATATGCTTTTACTAGTATTAGACCTACCTAGATAACATTTTTTAAGCAGTCAGGAGGGCAGGTATGCCTGATACATTTATCTTTTCATTTCAGAGCCTTCAGAAGAACTATTCTTAACTTCAGAGAGAGCATCCACTTCTGAATAGAAACATAATACTGTCTTTTTTTAAATTGCCTTAACTGGCTCTCATGTCCTTACAGGGATGTCATGTTTAGGAAAACAATTATTCCCTCAGGACCAGTTTCTCATTTAATACTTCAAAAAAACTGTATGTCTCAAGGGAGCTCCTAAAAGCATCATCAACACTGTTTTTCCTTCTAGTATCATTTGTTTTGATATTATGAATCCTACAACTCCCTAACATATCATGTGAGATTGCTGAAGTATATGCTCTTGCTGCAACTGAACAGCAAGATGTGATGTGAAAGAAGGGATCCTTATTTAGGGGTTACTACTGCCCCTTGCTCCAATGTCCCAGCCATTCTATTGCACACTTTACATCCAGATTTTCTTGTTTATCTGGCAGTTCATTATTTAAGGCCAGCTTGTCAAAATAGGTTAAATATTCTTTGGGAAACATGGTCGCGTCTTTGAGACACCACAAATACTATTAATATGAAAAGATTGGCTTGATAAGAGAAACATGATAAACTTGCCTCCCCTAAAATACTTCTCTGCTTTTTCATGTATATTTCTAAGAATATCAGTACACAGATGACAAACTTCATGGCAATACAGCCCTGGAAAAGCCACAGAGAGACACCAGCAAAGCAGTGAAAATGATTGCTGATGATTTGTTCTAACTACCTGACCTTGTGACATCTCCCCCAGATATATGACCAAGATGGGACACTGCAGCACTTTATCGATGGTGGAGAACCCAGTAAGTCAAGCTGGATGAGGTACATCCGATGTGCCAGGCACTGTGGGGAGCAGAACTTAACAGTGGTTCAGTACAGGTAAAGTGATTTTTGGCTCATCCAATGACACAAAATGAGAATGTTTTATCAGACTGTGACCATCAGTATTGCTGCCTTTGATTGCAAAGATAGTATCAGAGCTTTGGAGGATGTGCTCACTTGGGCCAACACGGGGTGAAGCTCCAGGGAGTGAGGGCAGCCCTGTGTATCTTCCGTGACCACCACACCACAGAGAGCTCGCTGCACTTTTTCAAACAACCTCATCAGAGGCAGGCCAACACAAGCAGTTCTCCACCCTTAACAGAGATGTGTGTGATAGGGGAGGGGGAAAAGTGGCACCCAGAGGCATCCTGAGGGTCAGTCATGGGGTGTGTTTACATCTTGAGCTTTTTTGTTGAGTGCACCTGCTAGCCAAGATTGCTAGAGCTTGTACCTCTTATGTTGCTGGCTAGAGAAAGTCAAAATGTGAAGAAAAATGTAAAGAATTATGGTGTATTTTACTTTGTACATGCAAATAGATCCAGAAAACCCAGACAACACATTACATAAATACATGATCTCAGCTATAAACAAACCTTTTGCCTTAGAATCAGAAGTGACTGCTTGGCCTTATTGAATGTGGTAGGAAGTACATCAAAGAATGCCCCTGGCTTGCCAGTTGCAGTGAGCAATCATTTTTGCTGGTTGCTTTAGAGAGCAGAGTTTCTTTTATTTAGGAAAATTCTTAAACTTATTTAAGGTACCTTTAAAATTAAAAATAAAACATACAAAAGCAAGCTAAAATGAAATATATGAAGTTTGATTATCCCATAGGGATCCAATTTAACAATGATAAAATTGCTCAATTGCATTTTCAACTTTTTTTATTCTCTGCCCAGTTGACTAAACAAAGCTGCAGTTAAAAAAATAACAATCCCATTTAGACCTTACAAATCTTTTATGATATACTTAAATATCTGCTATCTATAGCTAAAATATCATAGGATTTTAAATAAACACACTGGATAATGAATAAAGATTGTTGTGATGAAAGAATATTTTTGTAGGTATCTTGTGGACTATTGGTCTATATGGTGATGTGTGCGTGCACATATATATATAAAAATAAGAAAAAAATATGCATATATATATATATGACAAAACTAAATGAAAAGTGAACATGAGAAAGTCATTACACATCTGTCAATATTAAGTGGATTTTACAACTCTCCTTTCATGATGGAGTTTTTACTTAGAGTTCCCTCTGTTGATCTGTTTTTGATTACTTCAGATCTTTATAAAATGAACTACAAAAACACAATTTAAAAAACTGGCATCCATCACCAGTGACTGCATCCAAGTGTAAGAAAATAGAAAAGTTGGACACTGAAAAACCAGCCTAATTTTTATTGTACATGGACGTCCTCCTCACAGAAAGTCAGCTGGTTTAAATTCATTCTGTTATGATTTGTAATATCTAAATGGAATTTTCTTCAAAGTGCTCTTGATTGATTGACCCTTAGCTGAACGTTTTGTTTTTATTTTGAGGCTGACAATAATGTTTGTTGGCATGTGTTCTGCTTCAACTGCGTTGGGACGCCATGAAGCTATCTTTATGAGTCATCCAACCACAATACTAAATACATGTCAGCAAAGGAAATATTATCCGAAAAGGGAAAAATCCCTTTGATGTACTTCAGCATGCAGAGATTTCTGCAAGTTTTGGAAGCTCTGCACACTTGTAAGGGACGGTGTACACTTACACTTTTTTTTCCCTGCCTACTCCAAGCCCCACAGACCACCCATTGCTCAAAAACAGTTCTGCTCTTTCAGCGGCAAAGAGTGTCATTTGGTTTTAGCACATTCATTTGCTGGGCTGCTGTGTTTATGTTAAGGGAAGCCAAACTGAGAGATGAAATGTTACAAGGGTGAAGTACAAAGTAGACTCAATTTTTCTCAAGTTAAGAGATGCTGGTAATTTATAGCTGGCTCCAATTTTCATTTTTATGTAACAGTGGAAAGAATTAACTAAATGCAAAGCTCTGGGAAGAAAGAGAGAGAAGAGGAGGAGAAGGAGGAGGAGGGAAGATGAAGGGGAGACACAAAGGGGAGAGTTTTTGTCAGATATTCATAGAAGGCTAAGAAAACCGTTCTGCTTAGCTAGCAGTGCCCTCCTGAGACAGGGTGGCAGTAAGCGAGGAAAATAACAAGATAAATGAAATTTTTGCAGCTGCTAGTAAAATATTGAGAATCTGCACTTTTTTATTGATCTTTATGATCCTGTTGCCAAGAGCCACTTTGCGGTGACAAAATATGTTGACAAGTGCATATCTCACTGCCATGAAAAATGTGGTAGAAGATTCTCCTTATGTCTGCAGTGTTATACAAGGAACAAATTGCATTCCTACAGCCAATTCTTTATAGAAAGTCTAAATTTAAGGCCTACCAACCCTAAACACTTTTATCTTGAACTTCAGAATAATGTTTGTAGCAATTCTTCACTCTGGTTGAGGTCTAACTTTTTTTTTTCTTTTTTTTTTTTCTTTTTTTTTTTTTTTTTTTTTTTGTGTCTATAGACATTTTTCTGCCTTACATAAGCTGTTAAAAAATGATCATTTCTTGGTACTTTGACTGTATCACTTTGGTGTGTAATCCTTCAGCAAGAGTGGACTGTTCTTCTTGTATATATTGAATTTCTATCCATTTCACAGTAGTGTGTTTTACTGTTCCATGTGAAGCATAAGGGAAAAGCTACTGCAAACTGATAACATTTGTCTTTTATCTTGTGCCTGATTCTGATCTTACACAGTTTTTCCTGCCATGTAAGTGTCTTAACTGCAGAAGTCTCACTCTGAAGCTATTTACATCAGTGCAAGATCAGGATAAGGCTCTTGTTTTAATACTAAAGACATTAGGATTTTTCGCTTCCCCCCGCCCTTAATTCCCACTTCAGTTGTCTAGAAATAGACCCCCAGTCTTCTCTCAGAGGAATGAGATATCACACTTATGGTAACACTAATTTATACATTCTAAATCATTGGCACTGCCCTCATGTTCCATATTGGGGCAGATTTTAGCACTGCATGATCCAATTAACCCAAATTTTTTCATTTCCCCTAAGTCTGTTTTTCTCAACAACCCAAGATCTCTCTTTTGATGGTATATTACTGCCATGAAAGGTCACTTCACTCTACTTAAAAGCTCTTGCTAAATGAACTTACTCACATAAAAAAGATATTGTCTATTTACCCCTTAAATATTTTAACTTTAGCTTAGATGGCAAATACAAAGCTGTTTAAATGGATGTACTTGCTGATCTGTTGCCACCACTCACATGGTTATACTATGTAAGCAAAATATGCCATTATAAAATCCCCCTGAAACAGATATTGCAAGAAAATACCTGTATTTTTATAGTATCTTGGTCCTTCTAAAACCATAGTGTTTAATATAGTCTAGATAAACTGGTCTGTAATGTTGTTAGCCTGTGCTACAGGAACAAAGTCCTTCTTTCATGACAGATTTGGTTTTAAAACAATTAGTAGGTTATTAATTTAATTGTCTGCATAAATGTTTCCAAAACAGTTAATTTCTACTGTTATACCATGTACTATAAGATGAGAATTCTCTGTCTCTAAATTATGCAATGTTTTCTTTTTTCTTGATTAGGTCAAATATATTCTACCGGGCTTGTATAGATATCCCCAGGGGCACTGAGCTGTTAGTATGGTACAATGACAGCTACACATCTTTCTTTGGAATCCCTCTCCAGTGCATTGCACAAGATGAAAATTGTAAGTTCTTCCTTGCATTTCTACCTGTGTAAGCCATAATTCTTCTTTCATGTCTAATCAGATATATATCAGAGTATTTCAGAGGGAGCTCTATCCCTGGAACATCAACACCAGTCTGGATAAAGCTTTGAGCAACCTGTTCCTGGTGTCCCTGCCCATGGCAGGGGTGTTGGAACTAGATGACCTTTAAGGCCCCTTCCAACTAAAACATTCTATGATTCTCTGATTCTATGTCATTTAATGGAAGCGATAGTATATTTAAGGTAAGGCGATACACTTAAACTGTGTGAAACTATGGTTCTATGATTAGGATCATTGTTCTGTATAAGTGATTAATTAATTTATTGTAAACAAGTTTGGTTCTCCCCAGTCTTACCAGACCTATCACAAAACACTCTCTTGCCAAGACAGAAATGCATTGCAAGCCCACAGGGCCTCTCTTGGTGATTCTTTTTTCCATTACCTCTGAGCATGTCGAGAAAAGTTTTGGCTGACTGATTTAAGAGGTTAGATCCTTGTGATTAAACATTAAAACCTACTTTTAAAAATACCAACTGAGTGTAAGTACCCTGAAATGACAATAAATCTCTATCCCATCCTGACCATCTGCACTGTCATCCATTCTTTTACTTGCTCTCAACATTTTATTTCCAGTTTGCTAGGGATCCTCACAAAACTAAGCACACATAGTTACTTATAACATAGATACAATCTAGTGCTGGATACCTTTGTCTGTAATGGAAATGGGTGATCCAGGCACGTCCTTCAGTTTTACTGCTTGTGTGTGAGTCTTGTTTAGAGCTTGCATCCATTTTGGCAACTATATGTACCTATGTAGTAAAGAAAGCAATAATGGACCCATTGACTTTGGTCTAAAGTAACTCTGTGACTGCCCACACTTAAAAAATGATATATAAGATGTACGCATTTGGTCCTGTACTTGGATACTTGAACAGGAGGAACTGCTAGGAGGATCTAGTGCCTTACAGCAACTTAAATATGGAATCATGCAGCAATTAAACAGCAAAATAGCAGGGATTAAGTTGTCAAAAGTAAACATCCTTTCCTATCTTGAGTTTTCAAGTCTGTTGGGTTGAGAAAAGTTTAAAAGAGATTTAGTTTTTGGGCAGAAATATTTGCTGATGAAAGTCATCTTTGAAAGTCATTGTACACTGCTCTGCAGTGTACAATATGGAAATATTTTTTCTTTCAGGGACCAAAGGGTACAAAAATTTTATTTGAAAAGAAGCATTATAGCTAAAATCTGTATATATTGTCTCTTGCTATTTTTCTGTGAGACAAACTAGAGTTTCATCCACAGAAACACTGACATGAGTAGATTCAATTAATCTCTGATCATGGAGTTAGCTGCAGACTGGTATAGGACTCAAGTCCCATTTAAACTCCCAGAGTGTACCTTCTGCTTATTTTCTGCACAGGGTTATTGTCAGCAGCACAAGTTCTTCCTGTATTCCTTAAGTCTTTAGTAGCCTGTGGGCTTCTGTGGGCTTTTATGAGTACAATTTAAAGAAAAAAAGGTGATCGCCTTCTGAGTATATTGAGGCAAAATGATAGTATATAAATGGCTTCTGGTACTGAAGAGACATAGAAGATGTAATCTGTGTCTAGAAACTTGTGATAGCTCCATGAATGTAACTCTATCTAGAAATTAGGTTCTCAGATACTACAGAATAGAATAGATTAGGAAGGACCTCAACTGATATAAATATCTTGTAATAATATAATATTGGAATTGTTATGATTGATCATACATATTAAAATATAACTGTAGAGCAATTGACATGATTTAAAATATTACCAAATATTAATTTGTTGGGCGGAGTTTTTTGTATATTAGATAATGTTGGCTGATCCCAGCTTACAACTAACATTTAGTTTTCATGTTTGCTCTTAGAAATCTATCATCATGGCTTGCCAAAACGGAGTTGTGGTTTCTAATAATCAGTTTAATACATGCTATGTACCTACTTGTAGATATA
This sequence comes from Zosterops lateralis, assembly GCF_965231275.1. Lineage (NCBI taxonomy): Eukaryota > Metazoa > Chordata > Aves > Passeriformes > Zosteropidae > Zosterops > Zosterops lateralis. Next base: position 56,236,381 of record NC_139800.1, on the reverse strand, counting down.
GACAGTTTGTGACAGTAACTAAATTTGTGTACATAGAGTTATATGTGTATATAATTTACTTAATTAAAAAATTTCCATTACAATATTAGCTTGTGAGTCTGAGTGCCAAAATTAGAAAGCATTAGAAATTACTTGGTCCAAATGGCCTAAATTATGTTAATTTTCGTATTGTGATGCAAGCTTTTGTCAGCTGACTTTATTTTTCCACAGGACCTTTGCCTCATTCACTGTGTGATCTACATGGTTCTGAAGGTGTGAGGCAGCTTGACCACCAGCCTTTCGTGTCACAAACTGAGCCCTAAATCACTTCTTTGTGAAAAGCATATTACATTCGTTGCTGAAATATCTGAGTGCCTCATAAGCCATAGTTTATTGATCATGTGACTAGAAACAATTTTCATGGGACTTTAAAACATTTGTATGCCTGTTTTGCAGGTGGGAAACTGATGCACAAAGATCTCTCTGCCTGCACTTGGCAGTGTTTCGTGGTGACCTACCTGCTGTTAACCTCAGGCATAAGATACCTGATGAAGTCCCTGGCTTCTTACTGTATTGGCAGTGTGACTATTTTTAAGATACAAGAGTATGATATCCTTAGAGGCCTGTAGTTATCCTTTGTAGGATAACTATTGCTGCAGTAGATATTTAAGCCCTGTTGTACCTCAAGGAGTGTTCTAGCAGAGATTTTTTTTCTCCTTGCTCTCAAAATTCATGCTTATCTGTGATACAGCAGTCAGACATGCTGACTGCAACATGCAGAGTCAGATATCACAAGCAGTGCAGCTTTTTCTTTCAGATGACAATCCCATAGTGTAATAAATGTATATCACAGTCAGGCTTCTCGTGGTCCTTTCATTCTCATTCACTCTCACATGAATTTTCATTTCAGTGTCACAGAATCAGCACCATCCATTCAAATCAATGTCTCATTCAAGCCCTTCTTTTTTTTTTTTTTTTTTTTTCCCTTTTTTCTTTTTTTTTTTTTTTCTTTTTTCCTTTTTTTTTTTTTTTTTTTTTTTTTGGTACATTATTAAAATAAAATTGTTTCATTGTAGTGTCAAGAAAATGCATGTTGATTTCTTTTTTTTTGGTGTCTCCCAAAACTGTATTAGTTTTTAAAAGGCATAAAAAGGATCTTATTTACTTTTCTTGTTTTCTCCCAGTGAATGTCCCTTCGACTGTAATGGAGGCCATGTCCAGACAAGACACCCTACAGCCATTTAATAAAAGTAGCAAACTATCCCCTGCCACTCCACAGCGATCCGTAGTATTTCCACAGACTCCGTGTAGCAGAAATTTTTCTCTTCTGGATAAGTCTGGGTCCATCGAGTCAGGATTTAACCAGATCAGTGTCAAAAACCAACGAGTTCTTGCAAGCCCAACTTCAACAAGCCAACTAAATTCTGAGTTCAGTGACTGGCATCTTTGGAAATGTGGGCAATGCTTTAAGACTTTCACCCAGCGGATCCTCTTACAGATGCATGTGTGTACACAGAACCCTGACAGGTAAAGCCCAGGCTCTCTTTATTTCTGTATCTACTCATAGCCAGATCCACTGCTTTCTTCTTTTATCAAGCTGTTATCGTTTTCAAAATCAAACCATTATTATGAGGAGCCTGTATGACATAATTCATCTGCAGCTGCGTGAAGTAAGCTGATAAAAACTATTTCTTGCCTTCGCTATTTGTAAAAACATTCAGTGCCTAAATGTGCAGATAAAAGGAAATAGTTAAGGATATAATCTTGTTTTTAGAATGGTTTGGTACATCTGATGGAGGCAACAAAATAGAATGAAAATTTATGAATATCATAGATGGAAAAAATGAGGTCAAGATAATGAAAAGTCTCTCTGTCTTCCAAAGATAATCTAACTTGCTGCTCAGTGGCTGTCACAGTCATTTCAGGGTTCACCTATAGTGTGCAATGCGTATGAACTTAATTAAGTACTAAGAGGTAATGAATTGGAATTTTTTGCTTAGTACTATTTTTCTTCATAGCATGCAAACCCATAAATCGTACAAAGCTGTCAAAAGGAAATACCTACTCCACCAGTGATGTGGAGGAAAACAGATGCCACTTATTCAATAAACTAATATCCACACAGAAGAAAAATGTTGACTAGATACCTCAGAGTCAAAGTTGGTTTGAAAGTTTGTCAATACAGAATTTTATGGCTGTGAACTGAGGATGAAATTTAGCTGAACAAGTGAATTAAAATTTCAGGTACTCTGACCGGTGGCACAGTAAATATAATGGAACCATTATTTATGAATCAAAGCTGGTTTATTTGACAATTTTGATAGCTGGCAGGACAAAAGACAAAAATCAAATTAATTCAATAAAAAAGGCTGCCCGTGTTTTGTCTCTTCTTCAGCTGTGAAGAGTTGAGCAGAACAGCTGAATCCCTGGAAGGCTGTTCTAAAAGCAGCATTTAATTGTAAATTACAGTTAACAAAACACTACCAAAAAATAGCAAAGAGTGAGTCTGTGCATGTGTTTGTCTGTATGTCTCTGTCTCCTTGTGTAGTTTGTGTACTATCTACATGTACTTGTGTGATTCTGTGGGTATGCAGAGAGTAAGTCCATTTTTCCAGAAGAAAATTCAAGCATTTTAGGGGCTAATTAGATCCCAAGTTAATATTCATAAAAATTAAAGAATTGATAGTATTGTGAAGGCAAACAAGTCCTTTCAACATTTTTCTGGATTTTATGCTGTCCTCAGCAGAAGCAAATGCCTTGCTAAGGAAGCCATAGGACAAAACTGCCTAATAATTTAAGTGCCACAATATAGAATGTCTGCTCTCCTACATATCATGGACTGCTGTGTTTCCAGTATTAAAGCATCCCAAGCATATTGTAAAGTGTAAAATGGTGCATCCATCCGGAAGAATCTAGAGACTGGAAGAGGTATGTTGTGAGGCCCTCCACATATTTTTTTCAGTGGTTCGTCCAATCAGGTGTGACACCTAGATTCCATTCTTTACTTGAACCTGTGTCTTCCTTTATGAAGAAGCAAGCCGCAGATAATAGTTAGTGCAAGAGGAGTCTCTCTTAATGGCACTATTCTTCACTCTAAGTGACAGCTAAATATTCATTTTGTCAGAGAAAGAAAATGAGGATGAGTCTGTCTTACCATTAGATCTTCCATCTTGGAGGTGAGAGATTAATTTTTCTAAAATAAATTTTACTTTATTTATTTATTTATTTATTTACTTCTAAGATGTTTGTGCCAAATATTGTCTGAAACACAGGCTGGATTTCTGGTCTTCAGTTTTAAAAGGGAACATTCTCATTAGTAGGGTGCTGATTCATGGTGTCTTACCTCTCAGTCCATCCTGTGCCTACCCAGCCAGCAGCTTCCTCAGGAAAGTCTGGAGCATTGTCATCTCAGAATACTCTAGGGCATAGTAGGAAATCATCTTGCTATGATTAAGGTCATTGCAATTCATTTCATATTTGAAATTCCCACAAATAACCGATACTGCCCTAAGATCCGCCTTCTCATATCCCTGCTTAGAAGCCATTGCTGTTTGAGCTTACATCACAGGAAACTTTCTGTCTTTTAGCAGGTACCAGTTACTTAGTGATAGAGTGTCTAGAAAAAGTGGCCTTTGGTTTCTTAAACATAATGCACTTTTCTAGATGTAAAATTTTTACAGTGTTGTACAAAATTTCCAGGAGACATGAAACTAAGGTATGATTTTTGAGAAAATACCTGCTTTCCAGCCCAGAGTACTGGATGCAACTCTCTGGGTTTTATTTCTTCAATGACATCGGCAGCACCACTCCAGCTGATAAACAACTCCTCATTTATTGTCAGCAATTTGTGAGCACACCAGTCATTGCATCTTTGATGTGACTGAAGCAGCAGAGCCTGTAGTCTCTAGGAAATAGACTTTAGTCTATCTGTTCTGGCTTAGTATTTGTTTTGCAGCAATGGTGTAGGGAACACACCTTTGAATCTACCCAGGAATCCAATTCATGGTCTGAAATTTGAGAAAACAGACTGCTTGAAGCTTGAGAAATCCAAACAAAGATAATACAACAACTGAGATTAAGAAAACATCTAAATGAGACCAGACATACAACAGGCCACAATATACACAATTCCATGAAGTAGTAAGAAATAAATAATCCTTATTAATCCTTATCTGCCTCCTTAACAGGCAGATCACTTAAAAAATAAAAATAATTTAAAAATATTATGAATTCCAAATAGGAGAAATTATTAAAAACACTCCCTGTGCTTTTTATTTCAAGATTAAATTTTTAATTTAAAATAGCCTTTAATTATTTACTGGTTTATTTATATACTTCTCCCATTTCACCAATTTTTTTAGCTTTCTTACATTTTGCAAGGCTTCTCTTTGAAATAATGGTATTTAGGGTTGAAGTTGGTGTGGGAGAAGAAATTTAAATCTGTAAAATCTTGAACTCAGGGACCTTCTGAGACTTTGAGACTTTTTAAAGCCTTGACCAGACAGACGCAGTTTGAGAAGATATATCTGGAAGCAAGAGTTGAAAATCTATATTAGTAGGATTTTTTGTTTGTTTGTTTATTTTGTTGGTGGGTATTTTTTTAAATTTAATATTATTATTGTTATTATTTCCTCTCTTCTGCAGCAGAAATTCCCAACAACCATGTTTGGAAGGCTCTAAAGGGGGGTAATGAAAACTCTTTATTACAATTAACAATTTTTAGAAAAGTTGATTCGGTTTTTTTTTAACAGTAACCACTTTTCTGATAATGACACAGCCTTTTTTAAAGACATCACTCTTCCATATCACTGTCATCACCAGATTCAGGATACATTGGCTTTGTGGGGAAGCAGAAGGCTACAGTTCCCAAGAGTTCAGTGTGGCATATTTTATGTACAACCAGTACATCTGTGTGATATACATTCTCATTGATTGCCAGATATTCAAGCTGAGAATCTTGAGGGAAAGAACACTCCATAAATGTGTTCATGGATGATAGATTATGGGTGTGATCTGGCACTCAAAATTCTCTTTAGTCAAAAGATACTATTATACTCATGTTTTGCAATATCACCTCCAAATTAAATAGTAAGCTTGTTTTGTTTCATTTTTCTTAACAGGAAGTTGAAGTTATCAATTTAATAGATGTTTTTCTCTAAGATCATGGCTTAGTCCATTTTAAGTTTATATTTTCATTATAGGTTCTATGTCTTTGACCTTGATGCTCTCTCCAAGTCCTCTAATTTATTTGAACCTTTCCAAAACAGACTTAGAAAAAATATGTGTTTTGAGCAAGAGTTGTCTATTTCTGTTTATTAGACATTGCTTAGTTAAAGTACACTTCATGTTGAATTTAATGCTGCTTCTTGCATAATCTTTTCATAAAGGTTTGGAAGTGCCCAGTACTCAAAACTAATAACAATAACAGGTGTACAGAGCAGCAACTCTCCCTGACAGTTGCTCTCTCAGAAGCTTGCATATGCTCCAAGCATGCTGGCTTTCTGCTTTTGTAAGTTTCTTCTCAAACATTTGTAACAGATGATTGCAGAACTTCCCAGCAGGTCCAGCTCTCCCATCCCTGCTGCTGCATGGTGCCTGAGGTGCTTGGAACAGCAGCTGTGCTGCCTGAGGGGAAGACCAAGGCAGCAGGGGATGTGGAGTCCAGAGACAGTGAAGTAAGCCACCCATGGCTCTGCTGATACTAGGGATCAAGTGTGCAAGTTGGCAGGATCCTGAGATGTCATTTTGTTATCAGCCTTAATTCAACTTGCTAGAAGATGTCATTCCTCAAAAATACCTTCCTGTGAGAGCAACTGTGACCTAGCTCCTCTGACTGCAGCTATGCTCTTAAAGATGTTCACTGTATGAAGGCCTGGTCCTGAAAGCTGATGCTGGCCCCACTTCAACCTGCCCTGCTTGTGGAGTTTCTTGCAGAGGCTGTGGCGTGGCAGCCTCCACCCTGTACCAATGAGAAACACTGTCCTGAGTTTAAGGGAGCCCTGTGTCCCACTCTTTGAGATTGTGAGATCAATCACCTCTTCCAAGCCCAGGAGCAAAGAGGAAGTCAGGCAAAACCACCAGGATGCCTGCATGGATGAATGGGGAACTCCTGGATGAATTAAAATAAAAAAAGGAAGCCTCCAGAGGATGCACGCACAGACAGGTAGCCTGGGAGATATACAGACAGATTGCCTAAGCAGTCTGGAATCTCTTCGGGACAGCTAAAGCCTTGCTAGGATTAAATGTGGGCAGGGACATCTAGGACAACAAAAGCTTCTGTTACACAACAACAGGAAGACCAGGGAAAATGTGGGCCCTCTCTAGAAGAAAGCAGGAGGCCTGGTGACCTGGGACATGGAAAAGGCTGAGTAGTCAGTAACTTCACTGGCAAATGTTCCAGTCACACCACCCATGTCACAGAAGGCAAAGGCAGGAACTGGGAGAATGAAAAACTGCTAGCTGTAAACGATCAGATTGAAGACCATCTAAAGATCTTGAAGATGTGCAGGCCCATGGGGCTTGGTGAGAAGTGTGTCCTGAGAGAAATGGTGGATGAAGTGGCTGAGCCACTGTTATATTTGAGAAATCATGGCAATCTGGTAAAGCTCCTTCTGGTTCTAAAAGGGGTAACATAACCTCTATTGTTAAAAGAAAGACCTGGAGAACTACAGGGCAGTCAGTCTCACCTCAGTACTTGGAAAGAGCATGGAACAGATCCCCCTGGCAACTAGGTTAAGGCACGTGGAAAAAAATGTTGTGACTGATGACAGCCAACACAATTTCACTAAGGGCAAATCATGCCTGACAAATTTGGTAGCCTTCTACAACAGTGTTTACAGAGTTAGTAAATAAAATATAGAGGCTGAGGTCTTCTACCTCAGTGTTTGGATGTAGCAGCCTTGTCTCTAAAGGGACATGGATTTATTTGATGGTCAGATCTCTCAATGGATAAGTAATTGGTTAGAAAGTTGCACTCAAAAGAGTTGTGGTCAATGGCTCAACCTCCAAGTGGAGACCAGGGATGTTCCTCAAGGGCTGCTATTTGGACTGATGCAATTTAGCACAGCAGTGTTTACTGGAGACGGGGACAGTGGGATCAACTGCACCGTCAGCAAGTTCCCTGATGACACCAGGCTCTGTGGGGCAGGTGACATTCTGGAAGGAAGGGATACCATCCAGCGTGACCTTGGCAGGTTGGAGAGGTGGGAGGACTGTGCGAATGTCACAAAGTTCAACAAGAGCAAGTGCAAGGTCTTGAATTTGGGTCAGGGCAATCCCAAGCCAAGTGCAAGCTGAGTGGAGAATGGAGTGAGATCAACTGAGAAGGACTTAGAGATGCTGGTGGATGAGAAGTTGGACATGAGCCAAATGTGCACTTGCAACCCAAAAAGCCAAATATGTCCTGGGCTGTTTCAAAAGCAGCATGGGCAGGAGGTGATTCTCTCCCTCTATTCAATTCTTGTGAAACCCCACCTGAAGCACTCTGGGGATTCCAACATAAGAAGGATGTGGATCTGCTTGAGAGAGTCCAGAGGACAATCCCAAAGATGATCAGAGAGATGAAGAGAGCTTGAAGAGAGCTTGTTCACTGTTGAGAACAGAAGGGCTCAAGGACACCTTATATGAGCTTTCCAGTACCCACAGGAGCCTGCAAGAAAGCTGGAGAGAGACTTTTTGTAAAGACATTTAGTGATAGAACAAGGGATAATGACTTTAAACTGAAAGAGTGCAAATTTAGACTGGATATAAGAAAAAAATTCTTCAGTGTGAGAGCAATGAGACAGACTTGAAATTTTCCCAGAGAAGCTGACCATGCTCCATCCTGGGAATGATCGAGGCCAAATAGGATGGAGCCTTGAGTGGAAGGTGTCCCTGTCCATAGCAAGGAACTGGAAACAAGGTGGTCTTTAAGGCCCCTTTCAATACAGACCATTCTATAAATCTATGATCATGTTGTTTTTTTACTTCTTAGTTGTCAACAGGGAGAAAAGCACTTTCAATCACATGCTAGTCTCTCCTTTCAGCTGGTGCTTTTCTAGCTCTTTCTGAGGGAAAAGAGTGCTGTGCTGTGCTATTTTGTCTCACTGGACTAAGAGAGTTTCAATGACAAAGTTACGAGTATTCAGGAACTCACTTTTACAAGCAATTTCTCTTCTAAGAATTGCACTAGAATTCCATATGCCCCTTGAAAAAAGCAAATTTGCTTCTGAAGATGCTACACTAAAAACCCAATCATCACTAAGGAAATAATTTGAAAATGCAGTGGAAAATAATGATTGGATTTTTCAAGTTCTAAAAATTCAAAGACTTAATGATTTATGATGTAGAAAATAAATTTATAACACTTAGATATATTTAGGAGTCAGAATTTGGAAAAGATATTCTTTTGACAGAGGAATAGTAAAAGACAAATAAAGCTATATCAGTTTTGCTAAACGAAAATCTAGAAAGAATTAATCTAAATGTGCAGCTGTTTTTCAGTAGCTATTCCAGATGAAAGCATATGGATTTTTCTATTATCTTAAAATGCTTTGTACAAGTTAGGGGTTCTACATTCCCTGCCCAACGCATGAGCTTTGGTGAGGTTCAGTAAGCCTTATAGGGAGGCATGAATTTTGTACTGGTCCCATACATGATGTAGTTTCACCCAGAAAAATATCAACTGCAAAATTAAGAAAATTTTAAGACAGGAAAAGACATCACTAAAGAGCAAAACCATTCAAGAGATTGTCTAGCTTAAAGAGTAAAATTTATTTCTTAGTGTTTTCATTTTGAAAAATGTGTCTTGAACAACCTGGAAAAGCTCAAAGTATAAATTATCACAAAACCTGAAAATATTACATTAGAATTGCTCTAGAATTTCACTTTAGATTGCCTGTGTTCATATATGGGCCATCATATAGTCAGAAACTGTAGGACTATCATCTCTAGGAAAAGCTGATAGATTCTAAATGCCAGTAAACCTAGAGAGCTTATCAATAATGGGTTTAATAACAACAGTAAAACTTTTCCAACAGGAATTTTTTCTTTGGGGTAAGTAGATTTCCTTTCTTTAAGCTCAAAAAGAAAGATGTGGAACTAAAAGCTCCCATGTAACTAGGTGTTTAATAAAAAAACTTTAGAACTATTTTGATGGCTGTCAGAACATCATTCTCATCTGCAGATTGCTATAATCAGTTTAGCTGTTCTTAACTATAACTTAAAATTACTATCTGGTAAGATTTTGATTCACATGGATACTGCAAAGCTCAAGAAGGTACAATTGATTATTCCAAGGAAATGAGGTTTTCCGAGCTGGGAGTCCAGCAGTGGATTTTTGAACATACAGCCTATGAAGACCAACATTTCTGTCATTTTGTCGCTGTTCGTTCTTGTCTGCAAAACTCTGTTATAGCGAGGTCACCAGCTTAATTCATTGTCCCAGTGCAGACAAAAGTGATGGCAGAAGACATAACTGCTACATCAAAGGCAGGCGTGCTCTGCCCATGTCAATGTGCTCACTGAACCAAGCATTGCTCCTGCTCAGTCCTTCAGCACTGCATTCATTTTTTTTGAAAAATAACATATTGATTTTATTTTCTTCCAAGAAAAAAAAAATAATTCTGAGCACAGTAAAATGGTTACCAGAGAATAGAATGATAATTTTTGTACTTATTGATGTAAATTTTTTCGCTCTTTGAAAAACAGTAGTATCCAAAAGTTATCAGAAGTTGACATATTTAAATCCACAATTATGCAAATTAAAGCATTTTTAAGTATTTGAATGCATTTTAAGGCTCTCATTTTAAAATTAATTTTGCCTAATGTGTGTCATTTTTCTAAGCTTTAAAAAATTACACATTTTAATTTTAATTAGAATTACCTGATATAAACAGCATAAATGTATCCTCTGCAAAGAGAAAGAAAACTTCTTTAATAGTTTTTCTCCCAAGATGTAGATGAATCAGAAAAAATCAGTCAAAGTGATCTAACAATAGGTAATTTTTTTATAGGGCTTATTTTCTTGAGTGTAAGCCAGTGAAATCTATTCTAAATATTTTGTAAAGAAGGCATTTCTTTTGAGCCAATGAGCTTATATTGTTTGGCACCACAATGTTCACTTATATTTGGTTTGAAATTTTGACTGTTTACAGACCAGTTACAGTGTGAATTTTCACTGCTTTAAATTAATCACATTGTTTAATTTATCATTTAAAAAAATAAAAGATTAATTGGTTTTATGTAGCGTTGTATCATTTTTTGTGGTTGCTGTTAAAAATAGATAACCAGAGGCTAATAGATGTTAATGGTCTCTTTCACTATTAAAAAAAAAATCAATGTTTCTCAGATACAGAATATATTATTGCATTGTTTTGCTTAAAAGTGTTTTATTACTGCATTTAACAATTATCTCTGTTTTACCAACTCTTGAAATTTCATACCAAATTTGATAAATATTTTCTGTGCAAATTGACTTTGGATTCCAAGAAAGGTGAAAACTGGACATATTGCTTCTTACCTTCCAGTAAGAGAAACAGATAAATACTTTCTTGATTTTGGGTGTGATTTTTTTGTTGCTGTTGTTTGTTTATTTTTGTTTGGTTTTTTTGGGAGGTTATTTGGTTTGGTTGGTTGTTGGTTTGGGGTTTTTGTGAATATTGTTTTACATATATCTATGTATCTTTAAGGGCCATATCGTCTAAATTACCTTTCCACAGCTTTTATATATTGCTTTCAAACTTGTTGGAAAGTAGCTAGATTTTCAAATGCAAGTAATTAAAATTGTAAGCTATTGAGTTATTGATGAATACTGAGCTATTAATCAAGCTAAAAAATTCTACAATCAGGGTTCAGTGCTCTGAAGCACTGTAAAATAATAGTATTTGTGTTCAGTCATGCAAGTAGCCACAATTAAGCAGTTCACTTGACAAATGAGATAGTTCACTTTATTTTGCACTTAATTGAATTGTACATGCCTGGTCACCATTGTCTCTTTCCCTTTAGTTTTGGTTTCTAGCCATTTAAACATATACATTTATTACAGAGAGAGCAATTAAGTTGTGGTGGCCATTGGCTCTGGAAATGCAGACACCAAGAATTAAAATGTTGTTAGGGTAAAAATCATTTTTATCCCTCCAGAAAAAAAAAAAAATCGTAATTTTCTTAGCAAAACATCTGATAAGCATTCAGGATTCTGCTACTAATTTAAAACAAATGGGAAATGGGAAAAAACCCCATAGGGTGTTGATATTAAGCCATTTTTAACAAAGAGAAATATATAGACATGATTTCTTGGCATTTTATTTTAGTTAGCATTTCAGCAGACCAGTCTCACATTGCTGTCTTGTATCCTTTTTTATCTGTGTTTGCAGTCCGCTTGTTATGATTCTGAATTTGTAACATATTGGTCAGTTTTGTGTGTTTGTTTGTTCTGTTTACTTTTAACAAGATGTGTTGTTGAAAATGTGAGGTTTGAGTTTTCTTTCAAGATCCCTAAAAAAGGCATTTTCAGTCTGGATGGGAAAAACATCTTAATAAAATGTAAAAATTTTCAACTGAAATAAGAAAACAGAAAGATAATTGTAATATATTGGTCATTTTTTCCAAGTCTCTAATTGAAATAAGTGATCTCTAAAATTACCTCCAAAGCAAGATGAGGAGTTCAATTGTGAACAGCTACAGAATACAGCTAGGATATACACATAACCATCAGACATGCATTTGTAAGTAAGGCTGTAGCTGGCACCAACAGACAGAGGATGTCATGAATCCCTCGGCTCCAGTGTGTGTGGGTATTTTTTTTTTATCAAAGAGTACCGTGTTGAGTTTGAGAGAATTAAGCAGGCGTATGATGTGCAGTGCAGCCTCACTAGTTTGCTGAATTATGGTTTGTGGGCTCTCATTTAATTCCTGCCCAAGAATTTTGCATTTGTTAAAGAGACTGTGAAGTTTTGGGTATGTGTTTCCCCAAGAAACAGCCAGAGATGTGCACCCACAGTTCTCTTTGGAAATTACTGGGAGATCAGGAGCTCCCTTGTGTGTGATTTCCTGCTCATGCCAGCAGAAAGCACTGATGGCATGCTGTTTCTCTCTCCCATTGCAGGCCCTACCAATGTGGTCACTGCTCCCAGTCCTTCTCCCAGCCCTCAGAGCTAAGGAACCACGTTGTCACGCACTCCAGCGACAGGCCTTTCAAGTGTGGCTACTGTGGGCGCGCCTTCGCTGGTGCCACAACACTCAACAACCACATCCGGACACACACTGGGGAAAAGCCCTTCAAGTAAGTACTTGAAGCCAGCGGCTTTTGCCAGCTGAGATTAGGGAGGGAAATGCATTGCTGCTGCTCACTAGTGTCACCAGCACTCGGCAGAGGTTCCCTTGAAAGCCAAGGTCAGACCAAAAGTTAAAACATCTAGTGGTGCTGTTAAAATCAGAATTCATACGGATTTGATTTTGGGTTTCTTGAAAGCCTTGCACAATTTTCCATTCTCTAATGATACCTTGATTGTTTTAACTAAGTGGCAAGCTGCTGCCAGAGAATCACACCTAAAAATATGATCAAGACTGAGACATGCTATGAGAACATTATTATGAGTTTTTGATATCTATATGCTGAGGTAGATGGAACTTCACTTAAAAGCTAATTTGGCTCTAGTTATATATGAGGGGCAAATATGCACCTTCTTTTAGTCTCAGAATCACTGGATAGAAAATGTAACTCTGAGTTGCGGCATAAGTTTTGAAAGATCATAGTAATAAATTGATAGTGTTCAGATGTCCAAGATACAAGAAAAAAATAAGTCACCTAATAAAGATGATTTTACATTAAACAGACTGTTAATTTCTGAAGTTTTTAATTACTGATATTAAAGCTAAGCACATATCTGTCTCAGAAATCTTCCAGCAGTGCTCATTTCCAGCCACAGTGCAGCTGATCCAGGTATATTTTGCCTTCTGTTGTGAACACTCTGCCTACGTAACAGGGAGTGTTCTCCAAAGCAGAAGAAATATATCCCACACTTATGTCTTTGTCTTGGCTGAACTGACAGGCTCAGAGTGTGTGTATGTGGTCAACTGGAGTAATTCCACCTAAGATATTGATATCACTTCTTTTGAAAGCTTCCTGGATGTTCCTAGGAGGAAGGGGAGTAAATGTAGAAGAAGGTTTGAGCCTCTCCCAGTTCTTTGAGTACTGTCTGTTCTCTGTCTACTTTTCTTTGTTTGTCTTTTTTTTATTTTCTGCTTTTGCCAAACTGTGCTTTTGATCTGGTTAATGTAAGAGAGCTCAGCCATGGAGCCTGTCAGAATCCCTCATAATGAGCCCAACAGAGATACTGGTGCACGCTTTGCCTCCATATAAGGTTGGAAGGAAGCATGGCCCCCATACATGTCTTTGCTGGGGCAAGGGGACAGAGCCAGGAAAAAATGCTGCATATCCAGTACAGAAGAACTTGCATAGCAGAAATCAGGGCTAGGACAGTGTTGTAGGAGGGAAAACATGGAAATTCAGAGCACCTAAATATCATCTTCTTTTGAGCCAGTCTCTTGAATGCTCAGAGCCCACAGAAAGTGAGCCAAAAGTGGTGTGAGCAATCAGATTGATTTTATCTAGTTGCTGTGTAAATAGATTTTAGTAATTAATGGAAGAGGTTTCCAGGTCAAAATGGAAAATAGATTTCATTTAATGTTAAGGTGTTACTTATGTGTAACCTTGTTGGCTCCACTTAATTTTTTTCCTTAACATCCTGTTTTTGTCATGTTTCCAATAGATCTGCTATTTTGCCCCATTTAGAGTAATTTTTTCCCCTTTGGTTTACTAATTTTTTCACTCTTTTCCAAAACGGGCTTGATTACAGAACAATTTTATTTGTGAAAGAGCTTAATGTATGTCATGCAACTAACCAGTGGTCTGGGATTTGTTTCTTTGTTTGTATTTTTATTCCATCCTGCTCATGTGGAAGCACATAAGTATTCCAGGACATATCTGACTAATCCTTAAGTTGCTGGACTGAGCAACAAAAAAAAAGTGTATACTTTGTCCTGGTTCTTTATGATGTATGACATAATTTCAATTGTGCAAGATGTTTCTTTAGTTTCTTCCTTAACCACAAGAAACAGTAGTACCATTTTCTCTCTGAAAGGCTTGTTTAAGTATTGGCAGTAGGCTGACTAGTAACTTCATGTGAAGCTAAAACTGGAGCTGCAGGTCTTCCCATTCCTGCTAGTCGGATAAGAGCACAAACAAGCCTTGCTCCTGCAAGCTGTTCAAAAGGGCAGATTTGTCTCTCTTGCAGGATTGCTTGCATTTGAGAGAGGAGTGGCAGAAAACTTATCAAAAAATCAATCTACTATCTCTGCTTGAGGAAAAAGAGAGAGCTGCAGCTCATCTTGATGTCTCATCACTGTTTAGATCCTCCTTTGGAAAAGAGGTGTACAAGATATGGTATTAAGAAAGTTTAGGAAAAAACCGTCTACAAATTCAATTAAGCAAGAACTATAAATAGAACAAACAAAATTTTTGTCTCTTGATCATGCAATTTAGGTTTAAAATGTTTGTTTATGAAGGAATTTTGAGTGTACACTTACCAAAAGAAAAACCCAAGATGGAAAAGCCCACTTGAGACAGTGTTTCTGTACCTCAGAGAAGTTTGTATTTGTGGTGATGTACACTTGTCTTCTAAATAATGTTTTTAATATTAGAAAAAATTGCCATGCATGGATAGTGATAAATTAAATTCTAGCTAATTTATTTTCAAAATAAAAAGTTTCATTTTGAAGGTGTTACTAGGTTCAATTTTAAATGTGCTTCTGCTGTGAATTCAATCTCATGATTTCTAATGCAGCAAGGCAGCTATGTTCATAAGTAGCATATGACACTTCACAGTGAACATGGATCAAGTCAGATATGTTAAGCACTTAGTATGTTTCTATGCGTATTATTTCCAGAAGCTGGTCTTAAAAATGGTGAATATATGGTGACACTATTTTAAAAAATATTTCAGATTAATTGTTTTGTAAGAAGACATTTGGGATTGGTTAAAAAGCTTTTTCTGTGAGAAGACATTTTCTTTGTAGGTCCTAGGTAACTTTGGATGTATGGTGGAAGACTTTGCTATTTGCTTTTCATTAAGATAACAATGCTAAGTGAGGTTATCTGTAGTCGGAACTTTAGCTGAATTTGACTTTTCATGTCATCACGAGCTATCAAGCCAGCCTCACCACTGTAAAGTTTTTGTGTATTCTTATCTTACTGAAGTCTCCACTATGGCTGCTAGTCTGGGAACAAAGCTCTTAAGTAAATTAAAATGCAGGAGAAAAAGGAAAATTATTTGTCACCCCCATTCTCTTAAATTCTCCCCCACTACCTTCTTCTATTTCAGCAAAATTAAAAAATAGCGAGGGGACTTGCCTGCAGAATCAAGGTTATGCAAAGATCTAGTATTTAGGAGTCAACCCAAAAGAATTAAGAGGAGAGATTCTTTCAGCTTGCAATAGCTTACATTTTTTTACATTGTTTCTTACTGAAATGCAAAACTGGGGAGCATTCATTTTAGGTTGAATATGTATGTTGTACCTGCAGTGACATCTCAGTGTTGTCAAGAGGGATTCTTTTTGGTTAATATTTTTTCTTGAATTTTTGATACCCTTCCAAAGGAGTTTAAAATGTAGTGTTAAATGTACTTGTTGAATGAAATCTTAAAATATATTTTGAGAGTATCAAATTAATACTTTGCAATTAAAAAAAAACAGACTCTCAGCATTTCCTCCATCCAAAGCCCTTCAGAGAGGTTGACATAAATGTGCAAATTAAACCAATCCTCTCTATAATCCTTACTGTCAACGTTTTGAAAGCACTATGAAACAAACAAGCAGATCCATAACAATGAGGGCTATCTAAACAAAATTGGAAACCCCAGTACTGTAGAAATATCCCAAAACTATTGGTGCACTTTGTGAACTTAAGAACAATTCTGTTTACCACATCTACCCAAGCAAATCATACCATAAAACCTTGTGGCAGAGTGAAGTCTTGAAGCTGAGGAGATGGAATGCTATAGTACATTGTTCCCTACAATTAAATTGTACACATACATTGTAAAAGAAGGTAACATGGATCCAGTTTTCACTGATGGTACCTAATTTTTTGAGGACTTTGGAATTGCTTTTGACCTATATGCTGTTTAAATTATGGGCCTGTTTAAATTCCATTCAAATGCCATCTGATGGCCCTAAGTGGAAATTAAATTGTATCTTGGTTAATAAGTGGCATTATTACCAATACTGGTATCTACAGGGCAGGTTTAACCAAAACTTGGTATGTCTAGCATTCAGGCTTGGGCTCAGCCCAAGGGTTGGTTGGTGTGTGGTCACATGAGATATAGACTCTCTTTCCTTTCAGACAATTTTGACTGCTGTTCAACTTTCCAACACGACATTAAACATGTGTGGGTTACAGTACAAGAACATGCACACAAAACCACACACATGCTCACCAATCTCATGGACAGAGTTAATGGGAATGGTTATTCTGCTATGATGGACTGGGAAGGAATGTTAGTAGAGGGAGAGACTGCATCACAGGGTACATCACAGTCCAGAAGAAAAATATTCCTGCCCTTCCTCCCATTCCTACCTACTGTGAGACAGTAATGCTGACTGCTGTGACACTATTATCTTCACCTTTTCTATCAGTTTGTATCCAGCAACAACTTCTCTGGACCACATTGAAAAGAGGAATCAGGAGCCTAATACAGATCTCTGCCCATAAGCCAGGTACTTATATATCAAAAACTATGGTCCTGAAAGCAACACCCACATCATTTTTAAGTGCCTAGAAAATCCTAGGCACCTTGGATACTATCTGAAGGTTATCCAGGTACAAGAGAAAGACAGGGAAATTAAGTGCCTTGCCAGAGGCTTTATTCTGACTTTTGCCCAAGGGCTGTGTAAGTGCAAAAATCACAGTTTGACCAGCAGCAACGCTTGGCACCCACAGCCTTCCTATTCATAAAGGGTAGACGCTTGTATTGAGGGATTTATCCTTTTTCTGTTCTTTCTTTAGCACCCTTCTTTCCTGTGCCATTATGTTAGTGTATCAGCCTGTAGCTGGGAAGGCAGAGCACTCCCACCGCAGAAGAATCTTGTGGACAAAGGATGGGAAGTTGTATTTTAAAGAAATATGGTAAACCTTGCTCAGCACTTTCCCTAGCAGTGTAAGGTGCTGAGTGAATGCTTGCCCAAATCTAGCCCCCCAGACAAGCTCCAGACAGGGTAAGGAGGCCTGCCACAGCAAATTATTTCAGTGGGTAGCACTGTCTTTTGATCACTCTATAGCCTTTATCTAAGTCATTAATGGTGTCTAGGCATCCTGTTAACCCTGTATTTTGTTTATTTGGCCAGGCTCTCAAAATCAGGGGTTGCCACACCTGATTTTATAGGGTTTTTTTTGCAACTGTATCACTTACAGCTTAGTTAGGCAAGAATCCAAGCCTCCTATTACTCATCAAGCAAAGTACTTGTCGTTGTAGACATCAAAATAACAAAACTATCAAGTTCAAGTAGTCAGTAATATCTCATACAGACTGTTAACCCCCCTTGCCATAAAATTGATTATAATGCCTCTGTGATAGATATATATGTATGTATATAAAAATAATACAATAATTTGCAAGTTTGTCAGGCAATGAAAGGTAGTATATTTTGACACACTAATCCAGTAAGTAATCAGTTTTCTAATAAACAATCAGCAGTGCACTAATGTGTCATCAGCACTTCAGGAGCTCTGGAGAGTGGATGATCTGCACGTAGACATTAATGAATACCCCAAAAATCATTAAGTAATCAATACTTCTGAGTTATTTTCATTGAGCTGATAGGTCTGATACATTAAAGCTGACATTTTACATTTGTCAAGATCACAGTGCAGTTTTTAACAGTGGCATAGGATTCTAAAAATATTCCATGAAAGAAAATCAAGGAAATACAACTTAAAAGTGTTGACATTTTAGATTGGCACAGTAACCTGGATGAACTACTCTGTAACATCTGTGCTAAATAGTCCTGAAGCAGAACTTTATCACTAAAAATTATTTATGCGAAGAATACTCACAATTATACATATGTGTAAATATCTTATTTTTTATAAGCAGATCACTGACAGTTCACTTTCTATCATTCACATCAGTAAAGAGAGAAAGATTAAAATGAATTGCTGAGTCTGTTATTTTCCTCACTTCTTTGAAGGTGAAGAATTCATTGCAGTGATACTTTTATGAAAATCATATTTGGAGATAAAATGTGACATGGTAGCATTAAACCAAAGATGGCTTTTGGAGCAAGTACCATAGAAGAAAGATCTGCTTCTATTTTAGTGGTGGTTTCACATTTGTTTAATTTTGTTTGCTAATTGGGAGATAGGATTTTGGGATAAAAAGATAAAATAGGTTCAATTTAAAAGTAAATAGATAGTTTATTAACATATAGTAAGGAAAAAGAAAAAATGAAACTTATAAAACATTTTTTCTTGTTTGTGAATCATCAAACACTAGTGTCTGATTCTAGTGTTCAGAATGCAAATCAAGAAGGCAGCATTTGGGAGATTAAATACAGTATTTTGTCTTTAAGGGCAGGGATGAGGGATTAATTCCAAGGCAACAATAGCCCCTATTCTGTCCTCTCCAAAGTTCAATGGATTTGTTCATTCATTCACGCACTGTTTTTCTTGCAGGTTATGGTTCTCTAAGAGAGGACAGGGCAGAAAGAGAGACAAAATGAAAGTGAAGAAACACTGATGGCTGTTACGAGTTTTTGCTCAATCTACAGATTTTTCATATAGTGTGGATGTTCACAGATAATTGAGTAACAGCTATCTCTGTGTGCCTTTTTAAAATGAATGCCACTGCATGATCAAATCAGATAAACAAAGAGTTTGCTCTTGTTTGAGGACTGAAGGATTACTTCTTTGTGATTTCTCACCCTCCAACAGGCAATTGTGGATTTTATAAAAGCAGAAGGTGAAATTCTATTTGTCATCAATTTCTCTTAGAGGATACAGAGCAGAAAACTGCAGACAAGCTGCCTCTTTGATGGCTCACTCCTAAAAATCTCTTTTTGTTCTTTATCTATTTGAACTGACAGTGATCAGAGCTACAGCAGGACAGGCCTCTCTGGAGAAATCACCTTCCCCCTGTCTATTGACAGATTCCTCTGTTCTGAATCAGACAGGCCTTGTCCCATCATAGGCATCAAGGCCTTGGAAGTAGCCACCAATTAAACCTCTTGAGCCAGTAAAATCTGAAGCCACTTTTGAGTGTCTGTTCTGATTAGGCAGGATGAGACAAAGCCCATCACCCCCCCTCCAGAGCAGCTCCCTGGTCTCAATTTTCTCTCTTGCCTTCACCAGGTGCGAGAGGTGTGAGAGGAGCTTCACACAAGCCACCCAGCTGAGTCGACACCAGAGGATGCCCAATGAGTGCAAGCCAATAACAGAGAGCACAGAATCAATTGAAGTGGATTAACTGATTGACTGGTTGGAATTAAACTGCAAGGAAAGTCATGATTAAATGTCACGGACACTTAAGCAAAACCAAAGATTTCCTCTGAGCAACTTTCAATCAGTCCCAGAAAACCAAAAGCAGTAATAAAATAAGTAAGATGTTAAGAGATATTGATCCTGGCATGGAAGTGAGACCAGGAAAGAGATTATTTATTTATGACTAGGGATGAGTCTTATTTCAATTGACAAGTTACTTGGGACTGCTAACATTTGAAGTCCCTTCATGTATTGCTTTAATTCGAAAAGCCTTTATAATTGTTATTTAATGCCAAAATGAGGGATCTCAAGGGTTC
Source organism: Zosterops lateralis (assembly GCF_965231275.1). NCBI lineage: Eukaryota > Metazoa > Chordata > Aves > Passeriformes > Zosteropidae > Zosterops > Zosterops lateralis. The sequence goes on along the minus strand of NC_139800.1, from coordinate 56,216,575 downwards.
TTCTGCTCATAGTTATGACTGAGAATGCACATGGACTTGTTTATTGTTGCACCTTTTTTTGTAGCATGACTCAAAGGACCCAGATGTAATCTGTACATTTGGCTGGGCTGGGCTAAGCTGGTTTTGACATGGCTGTAATAGAAATTGCTGTGTGGGATGGAAAGTGATCATGAGCTATACCTGGGTCAGTGTCAGCCGCCTCAGACCAAAGGGCATTCCATTTCCATAGTCTCATGCCTCACACTGTGTGCACTTTTTCATGCAAGTAGTTTGCATTGGCATTCGCATAGATATTCTGAGAAAGAAAAAAAAACCCAAAAGAAAAAAAAAACCAAAAAAAAACCAAAAAAAAAGAGGAATGTTGTATACTTGCAAATATTCATTATATAGAGAAACAAATAGGAAAACTGTGTTAAATTAATAGAGCTTTCAAATTCAACCTAATAGCTATGAAAGACAGAGGTGGTAGAAAGTTTTTTAAACACTAAATATTCCAGTCCATGTGTAAATCATATTACAAGGAGCAGAAAACCACGAAGATACTTTTGGTTGGGGGAACTGATTTAATGTAATGTTGATTTCTAGGAAAACCAATCAGAAATCCAAACTATAGTCCATTGATATTTTTAGTCTGTTATCTGGATCAAATTGGAAATGCTCCTGTATTAGATGAAGCTTTCAATACAGTTGGGTTGAACTTCAAAACAAAAGATAAGTCTGAATACAGATACTTTGTGAATTTCTTGGAGGCTTTATAGCATTCACTTCATGGAAATTTGGCTGGTACCATGAATGAAAGAAAGCCAAAATATTCCCAACATAAATATAAAAAGCTCAGACATCATTACATTGGTCTGATTTAACAATTTCCGTATTGGCTTTTTTCCATGCTTTTATCCATGAAGTATTTCAGATTTCACAATTTTGTCTAATTAAATTATATTTTCACTTTTGGAGACCAGTGGCTTTTGTTTATATATTGATTGTCTCAATGCTAGAACTGTAGATTGATAAAAATGTTTTAAAAAAGGGAAAAAAAAATGAAAAAAAAATGAAAAGAAAAAAAAAAAGAAAAAAAAAATTAAGATAAAAGAAACAAAATCACAACCACCAAGAAGCAAAACCTTAACAGTCTGAGGTCGTGCTTTACTATATGGTAAAACTACAAAATAAAATTGTGGAGAATATGGGGATGAAAACAGAATAATTCAGTTTTGTACCAAAACTGAAGTGCTGAGTGGCTCATAAGGGCTCAGTTGATTATATTAAATATTTTAAACACATTTATGGGGATGATTTTAAATACTTAGAGAATAAAGTATCCAGTTCTGTAAAGGGCTAGACAGAATCAGCTACAAATTTAACACCAGGTTCAGACCATTTATGAATTCTGCAAAGAGCTCAAGCAGAAAAGGAGCTTACAATAAAATTCAAATGCATTTAAAAGGAATTTAAAAGCTAAGACATCCATACTGCATGATGTTCATTTATTATATTCTAAAAACTACACTGCAGAATATGGAGTTTCCAATGTTTTGCAGGGAATTACTTCAGGAGTATTTGTGTTTGGCCATTAAAAATGTAAAAAACATTTGTGGAAAAAAATTTATCATTGTTCTTAACAATTACAGATTATCTCATAAAGAAGCTTCATCCCTATGAGTTTTCAGCTCTATTTCTGAGTACAGAGATATGTGGAGTGAGCGATTCTGTCACCTGCCTGATTCTATCCTCAAGACTATGAGAAACTCTTAGCTACTATATAAATGTGTTTGTTTGTGTGTTTGTTTTTTGTTTGTTTGTTTTTAGGTTCATGGAAGCATGGGAAGCTGGGTAGGAAGACTTGTAACTTAAAGGTGACTATTTGAACATTGTTTTGTTCCTAGCAAAGTTGATGAAACAGAATAAACCAAAATAAAATCCTAAACCTTTCAGACACTCATATCTGGTAGTTCACATTTTCCCTTAAGTGACTTAATGTAGAGTAACATTCTGGTAGGGCACCAACTTTTTGTTAACTATTTGAACAATATCTATTTTTGTTAACTATTTGAACAATATCTATTGATCATTTCTGCAAGCAAACAGAAAAAAGAACAAGAGATCAGAAAATTTATAAATGGAGTAATTGGGAAAATGTCATGCTCTGAAAAGCAAATGTGAGCTATGTTAGATCAGTGAGTTGTGCTGTTGCATTATCTAACCATGCTCTCATGGTCAGGGGTGAGGCTTGTAGCAGTGAAGAGCACTCCACTGTATTTGAATCCTGTGGTGCAAATAGTACCTAAGAATGTGCTTACAAATATTGCAAGTTCCCTGCTGACTACAGGTAGGCTTACTTGTATGTTTTCATTTAAACCTGTCTAAATGTTCTGCTGAATAGGTTTGAAGTAAAGGTCAATTGTTTCAAGATTATACTGGATTTTTTTTAAATGCACTAGAGTAGTATGTCTGCAGATCTTATTTTTTTTTCCTTCCAAATAATTCTCTCTAGTGTAAATCACTATGTTTTTCCATATGCCTAAACATAATTTTAATTATTGTATTATTTTATACATTGCATTTTCACAAGAGATTTGGCAGCATACAGAAGTAATACAGTGAAAACCCACAATTTCATAGAGGCATTTTCTTGAGTACCACATTTTGCCTTTTGTTACAGTATGGCAAATGTAAAACCAACTTGAACAAGCTAAAATACATTCTAGGTTTGGACTAAACAGAATTCAGCTCCTGTCTGGAATCCCCAAATGCTGAGTGAGTTTCAGTTCATGTATCAGCAGAACAACTGTACATTTAGGTTCTATTAAGCATACAATATGTGTTTGCACACAGTAATCTGAAGCAGTAAGTGTAATACAATTATCTTTAAATGTAGTGATTATGTGCCTGCCATTTCAGAATTTCTGAAGCACTTGGCATCTCTGTTTTGTAGTCTGGTAAAAAAATACAAATTTTTGGATTTCGATTTTTTTTTTTTTGTCCAACCCTGAACATGTTGGAAATCATATTTAAAAATCGTGCCTAGTTCTGATTCTTTTTCAGTATGGAATTAAATTTTATATGTTCATAGAGTTACACTTTTCAGAAAGACTTTAGGTCCTTTATAAACCTGCTTATAGCCCCTAAAGATGATAGTTTTAAATACACTTTGATTTTCCTCCCATGAAGAAACCTGAATTGGAAATAATACAATAATTACAGCACATTACGTACTAGAAACTTACAAGAAATTATATCTATACTTTTACTTTTGGTAACATCATCTCTGCTTTGAATTCATATTTATTTTTTTAATGGTGCCATTGTGTTATGTGATGCTGTCTTATAGCTGAAAAAATGGTATGATTTCAAACAAATAAATAGGAGAATGTCCAAAATTAAGTCCTCATTGCTTTTAAGAGTAGTTAAGTTGCTCTGATTTTTAGATATTACAATTCAAATGCTATTCTGTTCCATGCAAGTCCTTTCTGTGGATAAGATTCCAGAAAATATAAAAATCTGGGATGGCATGAATGTTCTTTTTGTCCTACATTTTGGAAGTTTCAACCTCATCAAGTCAATCTGAAAACATCCATAAATCCACCCTATAGATGTGGACTATACTGAAGGGGTCCTGTGTTGTAATAAACCCAAAAATGACACTGTAATTAGAAATATCAACAGTTTGCTTGCATTTTTTAAACTTCATAAAATTGCCTCTTTTTTTACTGTAAAGGACCAATTAAGTCATGCATGTAGCTGTATTCTTGTGATATCAAATGTAAAGATTACATTGTGTTTAAATGAAACAGGCACACATTTAAAAGGAAGATGAAGAAATGTAAATATATTTGATTAATAAAACATTTCTATTACTGTACCCTAAGACTTTGTCTTATCTTAATATTACTTATGGAATTTTGTCTGTGTTCTGCAGAAAATCAGATATGCTTGAATGCTTGTGCATTGAAGGTAGCCTCAAATAATCAGCATGCCTTGCTGTAGTTGTCAACAGCTTCCAAAAGGTGTTTTCAGCCATTTATGATGTAAATAATGCATTATTATTATCAAGTTTTTCTGTTCTGCCCACTCGAGTCCCCAGCTTTTTTGTGGTTGATGGCTTGAGTAATTTTCAGTTACCTGAATCCTGATTAAAAGGATCACCATCTAGTGGACTAAGACAGAATTTCAAACTTCCAGTTGATGTGGGCTCTGAACTCATTCTTCAGAAGTCGCTCTAAAACTGTAGCTAAAAGCAGTAACCATGCTCCACTGCAAAGGACCCTCAGTGCCTTTTTCAGCATTATTTCACTGCCACTGTGTGTGTCGAAGAGCAGCGATTAGTCCGCTAAGTTCCACTTGAAAAAACATTACTTGAGTATGCAAAAAATATGTCTGTTTCTGTCATTTTTCATGTTATATGACCTTTTACATAAGCACAAGAACCACCATAGTAGAATAATTGTGCAAAACTACTGTATTTGAGAAAATACTCAGGTAAATCGGCCAGCAGACTGCCTGCTGATTTGCAAGTAGCAGGGATATTCAATCATTCAGGGCGAGTTTCTATACATCCAAGGAAAGTTCTTTCTAACAAGAATTGTATTGAGTCATGCTATATGAGATTATATCACCAAACCCACATAATCTGTCATGAGCTAATGAGACACAAATGTCTAAAGGGGGTAGCGAGTGGAGGAGTCCTTTGGCTGATGGCCCAGGCTATGATATAGAAAAGTCCTGGGGTCCACCACCTTGAAACTCTTTGGGTACATGATTTAGAAGGGGTGAGACTCAGATCTAATATTTTTCTTTTATCTTGTTTACTGAACTTTTTTAACAGCACTGAGGACCAGCACTGTGCTGCTTATTTAATTTGTCTCTGAATGTGTTCAATGAGATCTGGGGAAGAATCAATGTGATATTAAAGTGCAAAAGACAAGGAAAGCTAGATAGCATCAGTTTTAATGTTTGGTTTTTCCTGGTTTTTTTTTTTCAAATAAAGTGGACACTTTCTCCCATACAAGTAGGCAAGACATCAACAGCATCCCGGTCACTGCACACAGTGCTGAGGTAACTCCCTTGGCACCAAATGGCATCTGCCAGTTAAAGCAAGTCCAATGACTTCTTAACACTACAAACCCAAGCTACACTTGAACTGATGGCACGCAGATCTTGAAGCTGCACTCTGACCTCCATGTAATGAGTGTTGATTTCCCCGTCCTCAGACTTACTTGCTTCCATAATTGCTAAGAGACAGGCAGCAAAACATTTTGAGAGCATTTTGGCCAAACTCATGTTCCATGGTTGCAGGGGGTCTGGCTTTGAACTAACCAATATAATGCAGGGTCCTTAACATGCCCAGATGTCTGGTGAAAATAGACACCAACTATTGTACAACAATAATTAGGTGCCTCAAAATTAGGCATGCTACAAGCCAGTGCATCAGAGGGGGGCATTATTTTTCTTCTCAGTATTTCCTGATGGCCACCCTGAGGACAATCCCTGACCAGCTAGTCAAGGGACAGCCGCAAGCAGCTGCTCTGCTCTAAATCTGAATCACTGATGTAGATGTAAAACAAAGAACAGAGATATCTGAAACAACCACAGGTGATTTCCTACTCATGTAAGTACATCAGAAAACTAATGGTGTGGAAGACCTAGATAACCAAATACAGTTGGAACTGGTCCAAGGACATAGGAAGGGAAGAGGAACATACAGTTTATCACCAAAGGAATCAAAATCTTTGGACTCAGTGTGTCCCATCTTTGAAGAAGGCATTGACAAACCTGGACTTTTTTTTTTTTTTAATTACAAATAACATAACTTTAGAGACACTAGCTGTCTTGGAAAAGGATATTAGTGAAGCCTGGGCCATCCATTATGGCTGTAGTTGAATCACTACTCTTGTCCCCAGTGTTGTCTTCTCCACTAGCCACAGCAGATGAGTGTTACCAATACTTCTCCATGGATTTAAACTTTTTCCAGTCTTTAGTCTTCTTCCCCCTCCCATTTTGCCTGTTATAATTTTCATCTATTATACTTCTATTTTTCTTTTCCCCTTTGACATTACTGCATTCAATCATTCTTCTCATCTCTAGAGTATCTCCAAATAAGTTTGCAAATGACCAGAGAAGGAATTTGTATTTGTTTATATTGGCACAACAAGTCACAGAAATAATTTTTTTTATAATCTTAGCCTCAATAGAATGAGTCAAACTATAACACTCATGCAGAGTTTTCAACCTGGAATTTATTTTTTTTTAGGAAGCCAAGAACATTTTAGCCTAAAGCACACACTACAGAGATCAAATAATTCTTCTGGAAGCTATTTAATTTTTTTCCCTTTTTATTAGCCTTATAACCGGACAATTGTTTTCTGTATTTCCCATGACATAAAAGTAATTATATATGCAATAAGTAAAAATTTTCATTAGAAAAATGCTTTCTATCAAGCCAAAAAAGAGTGCAATAAATCCATCCACTGAGCCATATTTGTAATGTCTATATGTTTGTTTGGATCTCTCTTAATTATATTATTTTTCTTTAAAATATATAAAGCAAATTTCTTCTACTTATGCATAAAATTCTCAAGAATTTGGATTAGATATTGCTGTAATAGTAATTGCACCATAGTTCTGCACAAAGAAGTACTGCAGCAGTGTCTGATCAGTCCATGATAATAACACCATGTAACTCCCATCTCAGTTTTTGGAATATCTTATGTGACAAAGATATATGCTCCATGACCACAGGCAGACACAACTGAAAAGAGTTTGTTGAGCTTGTTTATATTTAAAACCTAATGATAGGAGGGTATCTGCACTTGTTTGCGTTTGTCTTTTTATGGGAGGTAAGCAGGTCTGAGGCACTTAAGCTCTGAAGGTAGTTTAGAGCCGTATTTTATCTGCCCTCCATTGTCCTAGTTTTGCTTTGCTCTGTGTTAATAGCAGAGCTCCTAGAGAAAGATCTTCCTTCAAGTGCACATTATCAATAAAGATTTTTCAGACTAATTTTCATTTTTTCCTCTCAGAATTTGCTCTATAGAAAAATAAAGGGTTTACTTGAAGTGAGGGGAAAAAAGAGACCCTCCCCCCTCCCCCCCCCCCAAAAAAAAAAAAAAAAAAAAAAAGGAAAAAAGAAGAGAAAAAAGAAGAGAGAAATATCTTCTGTAAGTTTTAGGGGAAAATAATTTAAAACATCTCTATAAAATGGGCTGATTTATGCAAGATTCCTCTCTTCAAGAGTTCATTTTCATCTAAAAATATTTCAAGAGACGCTTCCTGTTTAGATCCAATTACTAAGCAAAAAATTAGTAACATTTTTATACTACAGATCATGATTCTCCATAGAATTTAATGGCTGGTTCTTCTGTATAAGCTTTTGAATAACATTGTTGATTTTAAAATCATTGTTTTACTTTTTACCATGGCTGCAAAAATACTTTATCAATCTTGCATGGTCATTCATGTCTTAATTCACCCCAAGTTAAGTCCTAGTGGAGGGGATGCATTGTGCACATGATATGTATTAACAAGTTATTCTGTAGATTATGGAAGAATTTTAAGCCATGTGTGGCTTTTCTCTTCCCTCTCCTTTGTTTGCTGGCACCTTTCTAGTTTAGTATTTTCCTGTGTTAAATGAGGTTGCTGGTTAGCTCCCTTTCTGCCAGCAGCCTAAGCACAAGGCCTCTTTGCCTACAAAATCCCGTGGCAGTCCCATGGATACTCCAGTAAGTAGCATGCTTCTAGTATACTTCTAGATTGTCTTCAGATGTAAAAATTCCCAGATTTGGCTCCACCCCAGTAAAAGGCAGGATAGCTTCCTTTATATTATTGGCTTGTTATCTAAAACAACCCCACGGTAACGATCCAGATGTTGGTTTTGGTTTTATTTTGTTTTCTGTTTTGATGTTGCCATCATGGAAATTGTACATTTCAGAAATTGTAGAAGAGGAAGGGAATCTGCATCAATCTTAATTTCTTTGTGCCTTAATTTGGTTTGTAGTCCTCTCACATTTGAATGTATCATGAGCAGCACAGGTAAAATCACAGGCACCAATATAAATTACCAGGTTGAATTACTAAGCCTGAATATAACAGCACAGCATATATGTGTCAATAGTAAAGACGTTAAAAAATATCTTTAATTTCTATTATAGCAAAGCTGAGGTATCACTACACTGGAATATTTTCCTAATCCCTGCAGTTTTTACATGTGTAGTAAATTAATTGCTAAAGTACCTTGAGTGATGGCCTCATGTAAATTTCTTTTGGAGGGAGGGGAGCTGTTTTTCACAAAACGCTCAACCTATTCAACCTACTTAGTGAGGCTGAGATGATGCAATCTATCCTCAAATCTGTCACAACCATAGCTGTAGTCATTTAAAATAACCAATCCAATCATCCAGCTCTTGATTGTTTGATGTTCTTTCTGGCTTTACACTTTTGATTAAGAGGCTCAGCAAAGAGGTGAAGTTGCAGAATAGCAAAGGGTTCCTTGACCTAAAGAACTTGAAGTCAGCAGGTCACTTATAGTGACTGTGATTTATTGAACAATAAACACAGCCTCGCCAAATCTTTTTTCTTTCCTCACTGATCTATTTTTGCAGGCAACATATTCTTGTTCAGAGCACACATGCAGTGAACTATCAGAAAAATTATTCCGCTTCAATATAAAATAAAATGTACCTGTGGTTCTGCCTAACCATAGTCATATATTTTAATAATACATGTATTTTAATAATTAATCTGTATTTTCATCAGAAATAGAAAAAACTAGTAATAATAATCTATGCTACTGAAGAATGAAATCAGTCTATACTAAAACAAAGAAAAACACTAGATCTCACTACATTATAGAACAAAATTTCAACAATGGGTCTTTTCTGGGGAGAATCACATGAAATTTTGCTCAGAGAGTAAAGAGTATTTTTTCTTGCATAGGTTTTTTTTTTTTTTTTTTTTTTTTTTTTTTTTTTTTTTTTTTGCTTAGGTCTTGCGTCTAGCACAAAACCAAGGATTTGCCATAAGGAGAGAGAAACATGCCTTTCAAGCAAAAAAAATCTTGCGTGGGTTTTGGGAGGGGCATGAAAAAGAAAATAAATGAAAGCAGGGGGGGGAAAAGCAACAGGAAAAAAATCCTGATTTCATGGAAATAAATATTTTCACATTTGGAAACATAGTATGATTTGTAATGATTTTAAGAGATGGCTTAAATTAACAGGTAACTGAAGATCTAGGCCAGATTTAAGCCATGATGGTTTTATACTCTTTTTGCCTATCCTGTTTTTTCTTGATATAAGTGTCTCTAGTAGCATATAGTCTTACTGCTCTGTTTAACTCATGGTGACACACTCTCTTCCTTCTGTGTGTACAGGAACACATGCAGGCATTCATCCTGATTCTCTTTCCCCCTAATCTGTATTAATTATTTCTTCTTCAAAAGATCCAGACTTTTCAAAAGTGAAAAGAAGTTAAAAAGGTAAGGGAATAAAGTGATAAAGTTGAGATCTTGTCAAAACAAGAAAAAAATTCTAGCAGGAAATCTTACTGTCTAACTTTAATAACCTTAACCAGAACATGTATATGTCACACATAATTTTTTCATTAAATTTACTATTGAGATAAGTGTTTAATTTGTCCCTGGGTTCAACAATCTGCATTTTGCCCTGCATTAAATCAAGGTAATCTTCCACATGATAGATCATTTGACTGTTCTTACACATGGCAGTACTTGAGACTTTTTGACAATCTTTAACCTGCATTTAAAATTAAACGCAGCATAAAGGAATGAAAAATAAGCTTCTTTTAGCCAAACCTTTCCAAATGACTGCCATTCTGCCCAAGAGATTTTGTCCAGCATATCCTGCCTTGGAGAGGGAGATTGCACCCTCATGTTCATCTGCCCTGCTCAAGGGGCTCCATGAGCACCCTGTAACTTCTGATCTCTAGAAAAGCTGAATAGACTCTTTCCTAAATGTGAAACTTGCAGGGCAATCAAAAGCCCAAGAGGAGGAAGACCACATTCTGTATTCCATCCTAAACTTAAAAGGATCAAAAAGGATGTATATAGACAGAAAACAAAGAATGTCTTTAAATATCAATTGTCTAACAAAGGCAATCATGTTTTCAGCAAGGACCTTCAGGGTTAGAAGCTCAAGCTTTGTGTTTATTTGTTTGCTTGCAATGAAATTTTAAATGAGTGCATCCTGATGGAGAAAGCCAATAGCCAAGGGGGTGGCACCACATTTTGTTCAGGAGCTTTTTTTTAATGTGCCCGCACATGTCACTATGTATCTGCAGTGTGTGAGAGGAAAGGTACCCAACACCAGTTCTGGGACCATTTGTATGATATAATTTATGTTTTTAATGCTCTTCCATGATACTCCTGTGTTTCCAAATGCTTAAAACTGCTAGAAGTAAATGCTTTCTTTCCACTACAGCTCAAAGTTCCAGAAGGCAGGAGAAATTTAAACACAACTAAGATCAACATTGTGAGTTTACTTGGCCTCCACATCTAGCAACAGAGTCATAAATTTCTTAGGCTTTTTATGAGAATTTAAAAGACCTTTTAGATTTGGCAACCTTTCTAAAACAATGCTTCTCTATATGGCTTACAGTGTTGGAAATCCCAAGGCTTGCACTGGTATTGTATTTTATCAGAGGGGTCACTCTGTGACCAAATACTTTCCCATTCAAGCGCTGTTCCATTGTTGACCACTGCAATGGTGACAACATCAAAAGCAACAAGGAATGGCCTAATTTCAGTTCCCAATGTGTTTCTTTCAGATACTGTTCATGCTTAGTAGAAATAGTTTCTTTAACATCGTATTTTTTGTCCTTGGAACTACTTTCATATGGTGCCCCTCTTAGATACTGACATATCTAGAAGCCTTAAGACTGACCTCGCAGTTCTTAAAAACCCAGTATCCTTTAGAACAGGGACACTGTCATTGACTGGAGCCAACTGGGCATCATTTCTGGTAAGGTCTCTTGATATGATGAGGACTATGAAAGATTCCTGTCACATTCATGGTAGCAGGTGCTGACTTGTATCTGTGTTGGTGAAGCACACAGCCATCCAAACACCAGTGGTTACTTTGCAGCCACCAAACTGCAAATCAATATAATCTCTATTGCTGCACATCTTATAACTGAGATGTTGTTCTGTGGTATCTGTGGTAACTGACAACTTGGATGGCCAGTAACACTGGTTTAAGTCTATCAAAGAGCCCTTTTTTATTGTAAGTCCATGCAAGCACCTTTATCCCCAGTTGGACTATATTTCTCCTCAAAAAAGATTCCATTGTTGAAGTTAGTGAAGAGCTTTTCCCAATTTGTGGATTAAGCAGAATGGAAAGTATTTCTCAAAGAGTCCACTCATTGCTATGAGTGACTTAGCCTCCTAAGGAAAGATTATGCCAGGCTTTTGGGCAGCATGAAGATTGCCTCAGCGGTACTCAATAAATACAACAATAACGATTCTTCCCTCCTGCCCTGAAAAAGGGGAAAGATATTCCAAATATTGATCAACTTTGTGCTGCTGAAAGTTTATAATTGTCCTAGATAATGTTACCTCAATTTCTGCTGGCCTACTGCTGTAAAGATCACAATCCTGGAACTACTAGATCAGCATCACCTTGTTACCTAAGAAATAGAGAAGTTTTACAAAAAAATACTGAAATCCTTCTTGCACCCCCTTTCCTCAGCCCTCTGCTTATTTACTGAGATACAACAAAACTCTGAGCCATGAACCTATTTTTTGTGATCACGTCGCCAGGCTTCCTAAGGCCTATGTGCAATGAAAAGGTTCAAACAACAGATACAGGAAAGCACAAAGATCATCCACCAGCATCCATTAATTTTGTTCACCCCAATGGCATTGACTTCACTCTCAGCTTCATGAGTCATCATTTATGATCTCAGTAATTTACTGCAGTGGGCATGAGATATACCACAAAATCAATGAAAACGAAGGCAAATTCAGAACTAAGATCAGGACCTGTAAGTCACTAATGTTCGAAAATGATGGAGTGAGAATTATTACATGGATTCCTATCGGCCTCAACTGTCCATGGTATAACTTGCCTGAGTGCAGCATGCACAGATTCTTTATTGTACAGGAATCAAGCTGCAGTCATTGCTGAACCACCTGGCCTCCTTAGCACTTAAAGATGTACTGCAAATCAATTATGAAAATAGAGTTTAGTCCATATTTATGGGCTGAATGTCCCTACTAGCCAGGCTCTAGGGGACATTCAGAACAGAAATACATTTCAGCTGCTCCTTTAAATAATTAGTTTTCCTCTGTGAAATCCTCTTGATAATGCTTGGTTCCCAGCAGATATGTCTGAATTCATCATCCTATGGTACTGCAAGTACAATGAATCGCAGGGTAATACTGGTGGCACTTAAATGCCTTCTATTCATGAAAAGTGTGATCAGAAAATAAAATTTCACTGTGCAAAGAAAGGCACAACCCATCTCTATTGGATAATTTTACTTGTCATTCCATAAGGCTATTGTCAAAAGACATTTGAATTTTATTCACTGCTTATATTTCTTTTTCAGATAACTGTAACAGAATAAAGATGTTGTCCATGAATATCACGTTAGAATCATTTACAGATACCTTTTGGAACAAAGAAGTGATCAAATTAGGTGAGTTTTGGGCATGGTATAAGAAATGGTAATTCACCAGCCATGAGGCCAAGGGATAGTATAGCTGCATCACTACAGTAGTATTTGTCCTTGCCAAGAAAGCTGTTCCCAAATAACCTCACTCCCCAATAAAGTTACTGAGGAAGACAGAAGCAAAGGAAGTAATTGAGTAGATACAGTTCTCATTTTCCTAGAATTTTACTGTTTCCTTTGCTGCTGGAATTGCACAAAGCACATTCAAACACTACCCACACTATGAAAGACAGGTCAGTCACTCTCTCCTCCTAATTCCGAAGCCCAGCTGGGAACCTCCTCATAGAACAAAACATTCCAGGAAGGCAGGCAGGGAGATGATGGTTAATCTAGTGCAAGAGAAGCACTTGTTTCAGAAAGGAAGAAAGAAATGGGAAGCAGATTGAAATGGAAATAGCTTGAAGAGCACCTTTGACATGTGTAGGCAGTGGGCTGGAAGAAAATTCTTCCATAGGTGGAAAGAACGCAGTTAGGAAATTGTTTAAAAGCCAATATGATGGAAGAACATATCTTAAAATCCAGTTCAAAACCTTAATTAACTTAATAAAGTATAAAATAGTCCTTCAGGCTGTATCAAGGAGAGCTGCACTGCATGGCACATGCCACAATTTTAGTTCCATTTTTGATCTGGGTCAAGGATGTGGCTGGGCTGTGCAGACAGAAAACCTAAAAGAGGCAGTTGAAGTAGGGAAAAAGGGTCCAAAAGTTCCTAGACCCCACTGCATTTCAGAGTCAGATGGGACACCTCTCATGGGAACTGCGTACTGTTAAACATTTCCCAGGTTAGATTGAGCCTTATCATTGGAAGAGTTTTGTTGATTCTTCCCCTGCAATGCCAGAGGATATTAAGAAAAACAAATTCCAAATCAAAAATAACATCAGCACAGTACTTTAAGAAACAAACTCTTTTTAATAATTTGGGTGCCAGATCTGTCATAGAAGCTAACTGGATCCTTAAACTCTTTGTATTCTGAATTTGAAAAAAGTAGAAAGTAGGAAAAAACTGAACAGCAAGTCCAGTCTAACAGTTATCAAGGGACACAGAAGAAACTTTTGTCACTTGTCAATTTCCCTTGCAGTTCCTCTTTCATGAACAAGGTAAATCCCACTGACTTCACTGAAATTTCATGTTCTCAGACTTATGCTGCTGCACTCATTTGTCTGTAAGACAATAACATTTACTGACTTGCGGCCTTCAGTCCCTCTTATTGAAAGCCATCCACATGCTTCACAAGGTCATTGTGATAACCCCAAGAGCAAAATTAGATTGGTTCCTAATGCTACAGAACTCTGAGGGATGCTTAGATTTATATTCTGTGCCCTAACTGTAAAATCTCTATCTAATATTTTGAGATTATTAGAGGATTTTCATAAGGGGAAACATACATTTGGCAAAATAGCAATGAAAATTATCCTTTCACCTTCATTGAAGGTTACTTTTCATAGAAATTAGCTCGTTGCAGAAACAAATCAAAAATAGAGAAAAGTACTCTTTGAATATTTTTCTTCCAAGTTCTGATTAAAAAAAAAGATAAAAGGGAGTAGAAACAAATTATAATCGATATGTTTCATTTTGTACTGCAGAAAGGAAAAGGACTGTTAAGAGCGTATGCATAACCTTAAACAATACCAGATGTGGTACAGAGAGAAGTATTAACTACTACTCACAGTTTGGAGTTTCTTTCAAGACAGTTAAGAACAGGTAAATTTGATGGGTGAAAGTGTTATTGCCAGAAGGAGCCAGTTAATGAAGCAGAGTCAGACCTGTCAAAAAGCAATTACAATATGGAGCTCATGCAATTTGTAAAACATTATGTTAAACCTTGGACTGGTAATTCAAAACAAGAGAAAAGTAGAGGTTATTTTTCTCTGTTTTAACCCAGCAAAATACAATTCTGTGAGGACATGATATAATCACCTTCTTATTCCCAATCAGACCAGCAATATGCTGTTCTGTGACCCATCCACTAGCCAGGCAGGATCCAGAGAGCTGAGCCTACAACTCCACATGGTGTGAAAAGTAGGGAGAAAAAATGCAGTGCAACCAGGCTGCCCAATGGATTTTTACCACCTACAGCTCACCTTTCTGGGTAAGCACTGGGGGAGCTCCCCTGAAGTGCATTTCCATGCAACCTAGAAGCATCCAGACAGAAGAAAGGGCTGCTGCAGTGCAAATACTAAATTATAGCCTCTGTTGTGATGTATTATTCACATGTCATGCAGTAGTCCTTCTTTCTCACCCAGGTGGAAATCAGCTCAGATGGTGGTTAACAGATTCATCAGATCTGTATAAAGCACAGGTTACCACAAAAATAAATAGCCATGCAAATCTTCTCCTGCACCAAGGTGTACAGAGAGTTGCTGGACAACTGTGTAAGTTCTAGCATGTTTCATCCAGACAAAACAAAGCAGCAACAACCAAAAATAATAATCCAAATCAAGCCCTTCTCTTAAATAGTAGGCTTCTCTGGAGAAACTTTCCACTTTTCACTAGTTCTAGACTGTGTTATGAATACTACAAAAACAGACTCTAGGGAATGATCCTTCACAGACAGGCAGCCAAGATAAATGAAGAGAGGTTTTTGCCAGCTGTAATTTTTCTGATCTGTGATCTGTGCAGAATATTCTAAAAAGCCAAAAATATCCACATACTCTCAGAGGATAGGTCAGATCTAGATGGAAGGCCAAGAAAACTCTACAAATTTCAACTTCAGAGCTAGCCAAAATAGTGGAGTTCAAGCTTACTAGATCTCCAGCTTTAACATTCAATTTCTTCAAAGTCCCTGTCTGCAGCCCTCTCATCTTTTCTTCTCTCCCACCCTGAGTGGGGGAGTCCCCCTACTTTTAACAAATGGCAACCAAGATCAGGAAAGCCTCTAACAGTGCCTGGGCATAGAAAGGGATGTGAAACTGCACAATAATGCAAAATAATAGCAACTCAAATATAGCTAAAGGACAGTTTGTAAAACTTGTTAAATGACCTTCTGTAGGACAGCAGTCATTGAGCACTTCTGTTCCAGTCCCAGGGCTTTACTCAGCCTTATTGGTGGTATAGCCTCAGAGAGCTGCACCAACTGTGAACTTGGCTGTACATGCAAGGCCTTTTAAAGGCTCCTCTCATTTTTCCTCTGTAATTTAAAAAATGCATCCCAGTACATTTTAATAATGTTGCAGTAGGTCAGCAGCCCATCAAAACATGTGGAATCCCACTAAATGTAATGAATTGGAGTCATCATTCCCGTCATATGTATTTGTGACAGGCCTGTATTTGTGTGGTCCTGCTTCTAGTCAGAGGAAAGTACTAAATAATCCCTGTGTATTCACATAACTCTGCCAGAACTTGTTTACCATTGACCACTCCCAGCATGTTACATAGACTGTATTTCTTTCAAAAGGTTTATTACCTATCTTTTACCTCATGTCTACATTTGAGAAGTGATTATTCTGATACATGTGCCTGAAGTTGTTATCATCCTCCCACTTCTGTGATTTTATTTTAAAAATATTGGAGAACTTTATACCAGAAATCATATCTAAATGCTATTCAAGATATTCAGCCTGAGTCCTGTGGTCCCCATTCAATCTTTATCCTGGCACAGCTTTTACTGAGGTCAATGGGCTTATAGCCTGAATAAAGACTAAAAGCTGTGAGATGGGACCCACTGGGCAAAATTACTAGAGATGGACAAATTAGTTTGGATAGACAAACATTGAAACAAAATATGTGCTCAAATCCTAGACTGAGCTGAAGCCAGTCAGGCTTTGCATTTAGCTGTGTGTATAACTTTCGTGAATATTCATATTCACAGCTTGGGTCCCTACATCCTGGCCTCCAGAATGTGTAAATTGCTACAGCCATCCTTTCTTCCTGCCTTGGAGGCCCCATTGCAGGAGAAGGCTGCCTCCCTACAGGAGTTCAGCTCAGTAGACAGACAGTTCCAGGACATGAACAAGGCAGCTCTTGCTGCAGGGTTTTGGGTTTGTCTTCTTCCTGCAAAAATGTCATTTTAGAGACCCCTAAAAAACCAACTGTCTGGATTCCTATTAAAGAGTAATTGAAGCACACGTCTTTTAACCTGGCTACTGCACTTGCTTCCATATTCACACAGTTCTGCCACATCCCTAGAGATTCCAAGGCTCTCTTGGGAGGTCTCTTTGTGCCTCTGCAGCTTGCAGTCTGAAGCATAAAATTAGTTTTCTTCCTGGTCAAGGTATGGGAGAGAGCTCTTCCCTACACAGAGAGTTGTGTTAAAGAACCACCAGCTCCAATGTGAGGTGTCAAGAGATTTTTACTGGCTAAAGCAGCATAGGCACACTGCTTTGTCTTTCATTATTGTCATTTGTGTATTGAAGATGACATGTGTCTGCCTGCACACACTTGTGTTAACTTAGAATGGAGGGTTGAACCCTAGAGCCTTTATTCCTGTTCTCATCTTTGCACCCAGGAGTGGAGGAAAGATTACAAAATTCTTCTGCTGCTGGTAGGGCCTCCAAGACAGGCAGATCTCTTCACAAAAAAACTGGGAAATTCAGATGAAGTCTGGTTGTTGTGAATAGTCCATTTTGTGAGCAAAATGTTTGGATAGAATATAGAAAAACATAGACCCATGAATATTTAGAAAATCAGAATACACCATGGCCTGACTTTTGCCACTTTGCTAAATGTTACACTACTTCTTCTGTGGACTCTATAGGCAGCACAAAGATAGCCAGGGTTAATTTTCATGGTCTCTTGGTGGTGTAAAAGAACATCAGGCCATTTTTATATACTTTCTGGTTGGAAAACTTCCTTTAAAAGTCTGATTTTGTGGTTGAGTGACTGAAAAACATTCATTAGTATTTTTGAAAGTATTGAAGACAAGTACCATAACTTTGATTTTCAGATATTACAGATCTCTGGTGATAAAATTTAAAAATAAATAATGAAGCGTCTCCTCCAGATTATTTAAACTGCAAAGGCAAAGGTACCTGCTATATATTAACATTGTCAGCCACCTAGGCATTACAGTGGATTTTTAATGTGTTTCATCAAAACACTTAAAGGCACTTTTTAAAATATATGACCCACTAAATAAAAAAAACACAGGACGTAATCTTGAAGGCACACTGATTAATGCAAAATTGACTTGAGCAAATGCAGCTTATGGCCATAGTCCAGGAAGCTCTCTTGATGCTGAAGAGTTTCATACAATAGTTTTCCATTTTCAAAATCACATCAATTTTTACTTACAACATTTTGAAAACAGGTACAGCAACTTTCAATCAACTGTCTAGCAATAATTTAAAATTCCCTACTATTAAATTGTAAAAGTTTGAGCCATGGGAAGAGGACAATGGTATAGAGAACTGATTTCCTGACTGTCATCAATCCAGGGCTGTCATCTCTGTATGGTACAGAGATAGAGATGGAATGAGTCAAATTATTCGCAAATAAGTTATTCACAAAAATTCACAACTTACTCACATAATAAGTTATGTGATTTTCTTTTTTCCTTTTTTTTCTGTATTTCTGATTTCTTCAGTTTTCTTCATGACAGATAGACTCAAAATATTTATGCTGTTAAAACTTATAGTAGGATTTGTCCTGAAGTACCCATGTGTCAACAAATGCTAAATGAGTATATTACAGTAATCAAATCACATGAGAGGCACTCTACTTTGCCTATGCAGCACCACCCTGGGGAAAATAACTGTAATTCTTTTCTATCATTATTTCCTGTAGTAATATTTGATTGTCAACAATTAAATGCAGATACTCAACCGCTGGGTATAACACAAGCAGCCATAAGCACTGCCTTTCTCCCTACAAGAAAGACTTATATTAAAAAAGAAAACCTTTACCACTATACAAACATTGGGAAAACACAGCTACATATTTCCTGAATACTGCCTTCACAATGCATGAACCCTGTGCCCAGTGCTGGGGCTTCAGCTTCAGCAGTGAAAACACCAGGCAGTTCTGCAGGCTGCAGCATGAGGCAAGGTGGGGCTTATCCAGGGGTGACAACTGGACAACTGGCTTCTGTTTTCCACTTGTGAAGGGAAAATTAACTGAAATGGAAAAACATGGCACCTGCTCTGTGTATTGGCTGGAGTATCTCCTGATGATATTGGCGCCAGCACTTCACAGAAAGATTGTTTCTCTTGCAAAGACAGCAAGAAGGTCATTCAGTGTGTGCCATTCTCATTATGATCCTTCAAGAAGCCTTAAAAATGGTAGAGGAGTTGAAATTGCCATATTTCTTCCCCCCTAATCTTGTGCTCCTCCTCAGCTTTGGATGATGCAGAGGACTGAAGACAACATTCCTCTCACAGCTTCTGAGAGGTCATGGCTGCCTGGTGACCTGCTGCTAGAAATCAGAGATAGGCAAGATGGAGGTGCTATTTGAGGCACCTCACCCATAAGTGGATCAAAAAGAATTAAAGGTCTCATGAAAGCACTCACCACATAGAAAGAAAAGAAAAACAGGAAATGAAAAGAAAAGCAGAGAAAATAAAAGTTCAGATGAAGTTTTCAGGGTTCCAGCATCAATATTCTTTTTATAAGACAAAAATGTTTGAGAGCTTTTTTTATGAAAAGGAAAGCCAGTTTTATTGACTGATGAAAGGTTTATGATAGGTCTATGATCTGGTCTATAATTTCTAAATTGTTCCTAAACTTTTCCCTTCAGAGAGTCTCTGATGGCAACCTGGGGAGCTCAGTCTAATGCTAACAGCATCCCAGCCACCACCATCCTCTGAAAGAGTTGTGGTGTGAGCACAGCTGTGTCTTGGTCATTCAACCTGTATTGAACACATAGAACAGGAAAATATGTGGGCACTGTGATGTTCAGTGGGGCCTTTGCCAAACAGAAATGATGTTCCTCTTGGTAAGTGGAATTGCCGCAAGGCTACTGTAGGCTTTGGTTTGCCAGCAATCTGTTCCCCACGCAAGGAAAGAGACTCACATTTTTCTCATGTTTTCTATGTGAAGAAATATGGGAAAGCTGAAGCCGGGGCAGTTGAACCCTTCTAAAATGAGGTTTGCAATGGGGATTAAAAATCATTCAGTCACGGAATATCCTGAGTTGAAAAGGACCCATAAGGATCATCAAAATTCAGCTCCTGGCCCTTCACAGGACAACCTCAAGAATCACACGATGTGACGAAGAATGTTGTCCAAATTATTCTTGAGCTGTGTCAGGCTGGTGCTGTGACCGTTTCTCTGGGCAGCCTGTTCTAGTGCACAACTACACTCTGGATGAAGAGCTGTTCGTGATATCCAACTTAAACCTCCCCAGACACATCTTCAGGACATTCTCTCATGTCCTGTCTCCTGTCACTACAGGGATCAGCGTCTGCCCCTCCTATTTCCCTCACAAGAAGTTGTAACTGTAGTGAGGTCTCAGCTCAGTCTCCTCTTCTCCAGGCTGAACAGACCAAGTGACCTCAGCCACTCCTCACACAGTTTCCCCTCAGGGCACTTCACCATCCTCATGGCCCTCCTTTGGACCCTCTCTAACAGCTCAATGTGTTTTTTGTATTGTGGCACCCAAAACTGCACACAATACTGCATGTGAAACCATACCAGTGCACAGCAGAGCAGGACAATCCCCTCTTTCAGGGATTTTTCATTAAATAACAGAATAATCTTCTCTGTAATTTTGCCAGTAACTTAGGTGAGACTGACAGGCCTGCAGTTACCAGAGTCATCACCCTTTTCTAGAAACAGCTAACACTCTCCATGACCAAAGCAACATATAAGCAGTTGTGAATAGTCAGAGCCGTTATCTTGTGAAATATAATCTGTAGCTATTTAAGCATTTTCAAGAATGAAGCTGGCCACTTTAAAACTGATGGAAGTACCTTATATGCAAGCAACATGTACACTGGGAGTGCAGCAGCCCACAGAGTTGCCTTGTATGGAGACCATCAAAGCTTTAAAACCTAAACTTTAAGTTGGTAATGAAGAACTTGCCCTCACTAGGTCAGGGTCTTAAAAAACGTGCAGTAAGGACATATTATACTTCACAATGATTCACAGCTGCCTCTCACAGTCACTGAAATAGACTGGAAGAACAATCTTGACTATCACAGCCCAAGTAGTGGGTGGAAACCAAGGGTCATTCCATCAAAACCCCTTTCTTAGCTGTGCTTTATCACAAGAGCTAAACACTGGAGTTGAGGCAAAAGCTACAAAGCTCCTATTTGCACAAAACCTGTTGTTTAGATCCCCTCACTGCCCTGATACTTTAACGATTGAGAACAAATGGCATGGAGCCCTCTACACAGCTTCAGAAAAAAAAATATGAAGGGGAGAGAAAGGAGAGATAGTGTATCTTTTTTCGTTTTCCACTAATAAGTTTTCAGTCCATGGGAAACCATCAGGATATTAATTTGTGCGTTGTGTGAGAATGAAGACATCTTTCTTCACAATGAAAATGCTTTTTTTGGTACTGGCACAGAAATAGATGTGTCCTCCAATTTACCCCAGTGCTGTAAACTTTTCCTTTGGTGATTTGTGTGTTCTTCTGGGTTTTGAACTTAAAAAAACCTGGTAACATTGTACATATTCTACTCATTATTTTATACAAGGAGGTTAATGAGTGTATGCAACATGATAACTATGGCAGAGGATCTTTGTGGGTGGTTGCCAGCTCAAATATTGGTTGATCCAGACCAAATAAAGTGGTTTCTGTAGCATCTTGAATTATACGATGCACTTAGGAAAAAAAAAAAAAAAAAAGTACAAATTTCCTTATAGAAAGGAGTTTACAAAGGGTGTGAGATTTCTGGGAGCCATCAGGGACCCCTAGGGCACGGCTGATGCCTGGAGGCTGAAGCATGGCACAGAAGACCGAAAACTTCAGAGCAATGGAGTGTTTGGGTCCAAGGCTGCAGCCACTGAGAATACTTCTTTGCTTTCTCCATTTCCACTGAGCAGGGCAGTGGTGGGCTTGTGCTGTGGAAAAAGGTCAGGGCTGACTTTCTGCCTCCCTGCTGAGCATGCACAGCACTAGGCTCGGAGTACTGCTATGGCTCCTCTGAGTTCAGTGAGGAACTCAGTTTTCAGCTAGTCAAGAGACTAGCTTTTTTCCCCAAGGTCATTATTACCTTTCATCCAATAAACCAGTTTTCATTTCAATGTAGGTCTACAAATATGATTTTGGTGCAGCTTGGTAAATGCACAGGATGGTTCTTAGGCTTATGATAGCAGTCTTGAAGCTCTCTCTAAACTTGGCTTGGACTGCTGCTGAGACATCCTTATATTCATTATTTCAATGGGGAAAAATGAGCTGGAAGTAGCTAAACTTATATAATGTTTTTCTTTCCTTCCCCTGCCCCCATTCTCTCCAAACCTTACATTCTTTTGTGTTGTTCAAGTTCCCCAGTGCTTTATATGAGGATTCAGAAGTCTGGTTCTCTGGAAACAATTGTTATGTCAGCTGACATTAACACAGCAAGCACTTTAACTATTTTTCCAACATATCCATCAATTTCAGTGGCCAAAACATTAATTCTCATTAAGCTTCAACAAAGTTTCTCATTTGCCTTTAATTCTGTCACCATACTGCCTCCATGCAAGACTGCTTTACAAATATATCCAGTCATTTAACTAAAAGAACTTGGGGAAGCTTTATTTTTAGTGACTTTATGCCCATACGTTTGTAAGACTTCTAGGCAATTTATGACATGAATTTGAGCCCCTCCTGTTCTAAGTTTAAAAAAGCATATATGTTTTAAATCAGCCAAAAAATGTGAAATTTTATATTGTCAATACTAGCTTGGAAAATAGGCAGAGCCCTCCAGAACTATCACAAAATACAAAGAAAAAATAGAGATGAACTCAGCTGCTGAAACATAGACCAAAACTTTCTTGTTGTCTACAAGTGCAAGGACTATACTGAAAGATTCATCATCTGGTTTCAGATGTCTCAGTTTTAGTTTTGTGCTCACTGGACAAAAGAAGATTTTGTTCAAGGACATTGAGCAAGGACATTGTTCAAGAGAATACAAAAGATGGTGTGTTACCATTTTTTTAGTCATTATTAAACAGTTATAAATATGTATACATTAATAATGACAATGGGCTAGTCTAATGTTTCAGAGTTGTAACTGGGCTAGTCTAAGGCCATAACCTGTATGAAAACCTATCCACTAATAAATAATGGATATCCACTATAAGATATTGTAGTTTCACAGTGGGCAGAGGCTAAAAAAATACTAATAATATCTCAGCTATTAGTATAACAAATGATAAATGTTCCCATTTCACAACTATAATGCAGTAAATGTATTAAGCTGAGCCTATGTTTTCTTTTTAAATGAAGCATGCAGCCCCATCCCACTCACCAAACCACATTTTTACCTTCAAATATCACCCAAAAATGTGCGTAAAAACTATGGTTGTGGGAAGTAAGATGCTGGTCCTGCCCCTAGAGAGAAGAATCACGACAGATTAACTCCCATGTCCTTTCTGGGTGTGCTGAAAATTTATAAAATAAATTCCCAGCAACACTAAGAGGGCTTAGTATAGGCAATTAACCTTGTAAATTAAGAATAGAATAGGCTCTATAATGTATAATATTTTGAGGTATTTATCACCTTGCCCAGGCAGACAGGATTTGAGCATGTAAATCGTTGTAATGGTAACAGTAATTCTACATCCCAGTGCCTGCACATCAGTGACAGTGCCCCCAGGGCTGCAGAGGGCGTTTTCCCTCTGAACCCCCCCACGCAGCCCCAGCACAGCTCAGACTCAGGGCTGATGGTCCACAGAGACCAACACAAACAGGACAAAGCTGTATGCTCAATTGCATCCTCTTTCTTGTTACTTCTGCAAGTGCATCTCTAATTCTCTATGCTTTTTGATCTGCTCACCAGTTTTCTCCAGATTTCTTCCCAGCTCTGCAGGATTTTCTTTCCCAAGGAGAAGGTATATTTAGGTTATTCTCAGTTCAATCCCATATCATGATAGAAAAACTACATGAGCCATGGCTGAATATATATTCAAAAAATTTCAAAACATTTGAAGTGGGATAAAATAAATAATCCTGAGGCAAATGACATGTTGAAGTCTCCAATTCTTCTAATATATTCCAGAAATGCACATGACTTTAAGAATACATTGCAACCTTCAGATAATTGTTAATGCATGTAAGTGTTTTGCAGGAAAAATGACATTTTGTGTTATCTGCAAAAAGCTCTTTTGAGTAAGAGTCCATATCTCCAGGTATTTCTTTTAAAGGGGAACAGTTTAATAAAAATAACAAAGCTAGAAACCAAGAACATTAACTTTCACTTTGACTAGCTACATGCTAATACCCTTGCTGTAATTATAACACAGAGGTCATTCCAAAGGAATTACCAGCCTTCAAATGATATGAGACAATTATTCTCCAGGGAGTCAGACAAATTCGTAAGACAAATACAGTTGAAATTTCAGACATCAATCTCTTTTTTAACATAGCATGGGAACAAGGGAGCTGTGAAATGTAATTTTACCCTAAGGCCCAACAAATGATCGCATTAAAATGATTTAAAAAAAAGACTTTACATCTATTATACCTCAGAAGTGAATACAGTGTTAGATTTTTCTAAGGCTTCCTGTGAATAATAACATTTAATAGAATCTGTAAAAAACCCTTTTCAGATGCCCATGTTTTTGGCTGGCAGGGCTGTCACAGAGGGCAGCCCCACATGCTGTGGTGCAGAGCTGGGTGCCATGCCAGGGAGCAGTGACACCACGAGCCAGCTCCCCTCAGGCACACCTCAGCTGTGGGGGCTCACACTGCACCCTGCCACACCACCTCCCAGCTGACACCTACTGCTTGTGATAGCTCTGCATAAGAGGGGATTCCCCAAAGCAGCTCTTTTTATCCTGACCAAATATTCCCCAAATAGGAGGAAGCTGAGCCAGTCTCATGCCCAGCTGTGGCAAGAATCTGGATTGGATGGGAGCCTCATTTCCCTGGTACTAACAACCACAAGTGGAAATTTAAAGGGAAATATACTTACAGCCATCTCAAACCCACCTTGAAGAGCTTTCAGTGATCACTTCTTTTGAACTCCAAGGACACTCACTAATGGTGTGCATTGCCTGAGAGTGCAAGAGGGGTGATTAGAACACCAAAAAATGGTAGTTGTGGATCCACTGCTTTTTTATACTCCATTCCATTAGATTTATATCACTTCCCATGAGCTTGGTTTATCTGGAACCCTGTATGGCTTGAGCCCATCTAGAAGAGAAATTTGGGACTGGCACTACTTCCAATATTTATGTTCAGAAAGCAGCAAACCCTTCTATTCCTTCTTGAATGGAGTCACTTGAGATATCTTCTACATTGACACAGGGCTGGTCATGCTAGCATCAATTTGAGTGGGCTGCTTCTGCAAGCTGGGCAGGATTTAGCCCAGTGTGTGTGCCACAAACTGTTGAAGTGGAAAATGGATATTAAGGAACTTCTCTTTGGCTAGGGTTTGACTTACAGAAACCTATAACAGTCTCATTCTCCAGATAAGTCTGTTTCTCCAACTGCTATTACTCAAGAAAACAGGCTCCTTAGAAATCTTTACAGCCGACACATTGCAATGTAACCTTACACAACTTGGCAGTGAAACTCTGCATGTTTTTATTGTATTTAAATAGCACCATTAGTTTTATTCACATGAGGAAGTTAAACTTTAGCTTCAGTGAGATTCTAGTGCTGCACATGCACTGAGTCCATGTGTACCCCTGAAGGCACAGGGTTTTCGAGGAGCAGAGGAAGGAAGGGGTGTGTGAGGAAAAGTGCATAAGTTTGCACACACACACAAATGTGCATGAATTTTTTCCCAAGGATGCATTCCCACCCCTGTGACACTGTGGTCAACAACTGCCTGAATGATCCTATTAGGCACAGCCTCTTCAAATATTTGTGAAAGAATGCTCCCCAAATGGAAGCTGACAAATTAATGAGAAATGCAAATGCATCCCAGATTAAATGAGTGCAGAACTGGAGCAGCACCTGTCTGCTTGACAGGATGGTTGACAGGAGAGCAGTGCTGAGCTTCTGTGGTATTTAGGGTGAGGAAAGTGATCAAAACTTCAATTTTCCATTTACCAGACCAAAACATTTCATTCTACTTCCACAAGGTTTTCTAAGGTAAACTTTCCCAAGAGATACAGTGAATTGTAAGGGAAAAAAATTAGAAAACTGGTATGATGAGTGATAGACATCTCAAAGCTGCCATATGATGTCTCACCAGCAAACACTTAGTCCACCTCATTGTGGGAATACTTTGAGTCTCTCCGCAGGTTTCCAGAAGAATATGAAATTATGAGTCCCTTATGCTACATAGTTTCCTAAGTTAGCTTTAAACTAACACGGTATTGTATTATTAGTCAGGGAAAAACGAAGGGAGTAACACAAGCCAGTAAAAGTAAAAAAAAAAAATCAGACATGCATATACATATTTCATATATACATATATCTTCTGTTTGATTTAAATTGCCCTTATCCCATGACACAGGTGGCAAATCTTTCATCGTTTACCTCCTGTCTGCATTTCATTTTAAGGACACAGAAAGTCCAATGCACTGCCAATACACTCAGTGGCCTTGAGAGCTGGGAATAGAGACATTGCCTCTTGTCCATGGGAAAGACAACATGAAAAGTGAATGTCATTGCAGGGCAACAGCAGAACACATGGAAGCACAAGAGTGAGGTGTCACATGAGGCCCACAGATGATAGAACAGAATTGTGTGAAGATTTCTTTGTATTAAATTCAAAACTAAGTTAAACTAATTAATCTCACCAGGTTCTTTTTCTCATGACAAGTAAACTGCAAGATTTAAATTAAAAACTGTCATGCGTCCTCACTGCTGATCAGAAAGAATATGGATGACATCTTTGCTCCTTGCTCTTTCCATCTTTGCCTGATTCCTAAAGTATGTCTCCATTGCACAATCTCATTCATTTCCATCATCTTTTGTTCTATTCACATCAAATACTTTTTTGCCATGAGAGGGATTGGGGGAGGGGAATTATCTGAAAGCACTGGAAACAGCAGTCTTACAACAGTCAGAGCCACATATGCCCATAAGAATTCCAGAATTAAATAGAAAGCAAACCAGTTTAAATGAACAGATTTTATTATTTATTCTTATAGAAAAAGGGGGAAAACTGGAAAAAAAAAGATTGAAAGACTGATTTCATTGTAAATCAGTACAAACAGATTCAAAAACTGCTGTACTTGGATCAAGGGTGTATCTAACCCATAGTCAACCCAACAGTTTAATTTTCAAAACTTGGCTTTTAACAGTGGAGGCATGAGATCAAGCCAAGATACACTGCCAATAAAAAGCTGGAGCTCAAAGCCAGTGTTGAATTACAGAGCCCAGAAGGTTTACGGAAGTGTTTAGTGAAAATTGTTTGCAAATGGGTTTAGAAAAATTTTCTCTCTCCTGCTGGCTGCTTCAGGATCTGGCCCTGTCAGACTCACTGAAGAGTTCTGCTCCCATCAACCTGGCAGGGATACATAGGATTTACATGTGGGCAGGCAGGATGCTTAGTACCTAAACCCATGTCCTCAAATTAAACTAGAGAATGTTTCTAGAAGATATGGTTAATTCAAAGCAAGTGTTCTGCAGCCAAAGGGACCACTGGGGCCCATCCAAGTATAGCTAGATTAAATAGAAAGCCCCTGATAAACAAAAAATGAGGCTGCATGATTTAATGGTCCCTTTTGAACTGAAATATTCCACCAAAACTGGAGTATTTAGGATTTTTTTTCCCTCTTATCAGATGCATCGTTAATTGAAATAGTTCTACAAGGCATAGGAATAAACTGTGAACACAAAATTTTACCCTGTGCAAAGAAGATTTGTATTTGAGTTCAGAGCCTTATTCTTGTACATGATATCCATTTTAAAACAAACAAACAAACAAAAAAATAAAACAACAAAAAACTCATGAGGCCTGCAGGAATTGTGCTAATCAATGGACAAGAAATTTACACTTTCAAACAGCTTTGTTGTCCCTGTACCCAATGCAGTCATCACGTACATCAGACTTGCACAGAAATACTTTTGACAGTACCTCTGCTCCAGAAAAGCCAATGGAATGAATTTGCTGTTGTTAAATGCAGAGTCCCAGTTCTTTTTAGGGCATATGAGAATACAGATACAGAGGAGGATAAGCAGCTCCTAGGGGTCACAGGGAAACATATTTTCATCTTATTGAGCTGCACTTATTTCTATTCCTTTGGTCAGTAGTTCAGGAAGGTGCCATTTAGTAAAACTAAATATGTTTGGCTTGTGAAAGCATCAGATTCATGATTGCTGCCCTCTGGTTTCTAGTGAGTTTTGTGTTCTGTTTTGTGTTTTGTTTTGGTTGTTTTGGTGATGTGAAGGTTTTTTCACTTGGAATTTTGTTTTTTGAGATTTCTTGCTCTCTTTATACTTACTGAGCTCATGTATCAATTTTAAACTTGGAGAAATACACTAAAAAACCCCAACCTACTCCTGCTTTCTAATAAAAGCCCCAAGTTTGGTGCTGTGTCTAACATTCATAAGAGCCCATTCACTGTGCTGTGAAGATAGAGACCTTATTAACCATGGATGAGATTCCTTCTGCCAAAATTCCTTAGGGAATCTCTCAGAAGTGCTGACACAACTCAGCTCAAGGGTTGCCTATGAGAACTTCTTTAAGTAACTCTGGGGACTGTCTGAAATATTCAGCTGATTGAGTAGATATTATTGCTTACTGTTTATTTCTCTGTATTTTTTCTGCTAGGGCTGTTAAGCACCCATTTGTTTCTCAAGATGAATTCTCTAGGACACAAATTAATAGAGTAGGATGTTGGTGTACTAATAACGGAATAGGATTTCTAGGTTTCTCCTGTTAAAGGATGCCTGGTCCCAGACATGCCAAATTCATTCTTATTTGTATCCTTGGGAAAGTATGAGGAGATGCGTTTCAAGCACTCTGCCAGTGTGAGTCACCAGGGTCTGATCTGATTCTTTCCTCATTTTTTCTTGAAATTCTCCACATGGCACCAAATCAGCAAGGAGTGTTTAGGTTACAGATAGGTACTTCTTAAACCAGACAAAGTGCTACCTAGGCTGGTGGTATTGAGAAGTCAGCCTGGCATCTGTCATCAGCCTGGTCTGCGTTACTTTGGGGGATGGAAACCACTGAACACTTTGCTTAGTTCTTAGCCAGGAGTGCAAAACAAGTTCTGTAAATTTAGTGGTTTTCAACCAAGGTGTCATCAAGTATCTTGGGCTTTTCTGACCACAATCTAAAGGGTCCTCCTAGGAACTCAAGCAAGAGTTTGGAGGGACAAGAGGTGAGCACTAGAGCTCCAGACTTCTGCTGTCGTCCAAGAAAACTCATATGTCTACTAAATCTCCCTATTATGTCACAAAAATTTTACTGTCTTCTGGCCCTGGACAGGATGAAAAATATGTCAGAAAGAAATTATGCACTAACAGTACCAAGCAACAGTAGTAGGCTCCAAAAACCGAACATCACCTCGAGCCACACTGCTTAAGTACATCCTGGTGATCGTTGCGTGATGGCACAGATCTCGCCACATTCTTCACATCACCTGTGTGACACTGAGATCACTTTGGCAGCATGCTGAGCCTTTGCTCTGAGGTTTCACAAAGATGCAAAGAAGTAAAAATCATTCACCTCCCTCACCAGGAAACTAGTCCTTACTGAAGAGGAAAAATCCAAGTCAAGAGCACCCTCCCAAGTGAGTAACCAATGCTGAGCTGTGCCAGGCAGTCTCTTAAGCTGAAACCTTTTAGTCTAACCAAGAATAAACGAGACTGTCCCAGCAACACTCCATCTGTTTAAAGCCAGCTGTGTACCTAAGTACTTTCCTAAATAACGGATCTTAAGGAGGCTGATAATGGTTGAAAGAGCCACAGACTGATCACAAGCATGTTTGCTAACGCGTGTTTTCTTCTCTTCTTGAATAAAGGAATGTTTGTTATTAAATGAAAAGTTATGTTTGAACTTCAGTGATGGGCTGAGCAGCTGCCTGCTGTTTTACACTGGAAAACACACTGCATGCTTACCTGCAATACTGTTCTCTCTAATTGATTCTTTCCTAAAGGTATTTCCCACTACTCCACCTCCTTCCTTAGCTCTGATTAACAATCATAGCATGATCTCATCAGGCCTCGACAAGTATTGATGGGCCACAGTATCATGAGGCTAATAAAGTGTGTTACCCAGTATTTTCTGGTGACATATAAAAACTCCCTTATGAAAGACACAGGAGAGAGAATATAATATAAATGCTTTTTTAGTAACAGCAGAGTACTGTAGACTATGCAGCACTGGGCACAAACATACTCTTTAATAGAGCTCTCTGGGGCAGAACTGCTCAATCATGTGATGGAGGAGGTAGGGGCAAGAGTGATAGGGACCCCACTTCTATGCAGCCAGGGCAGAGGGGATGAGGTCAGGCAGGACACAGAGGACTTTGTGGGAAAGCAAAACTCCCAGGCAGCCTCCCTGAGTGCTGCCCCAGCACCTGAGCAAAGCCCTCTGAGGACAGCAGACCTCTATGGTGTTGTGTGCACTCCCTCCATTTGCTGTTCCTGTTTTCTTTCTTGTATTGTCTGTTTTATCCACACTGTCCTGTTAATATAAGAACATCATTAGAGCACAGTATTAAACATTTGCTCTGCAAGACCATTCCTTTAAAAAGGATGGGTGGAAGCATGCATCAGTGATTTTGTTCCTCCTCCTATATACAATTATTCCCTGAGCATCTGCCAAACATTAAACAATAAGAGTAAAAAGGCTAAATGCTTTTCCTCTCTCTGCCATGTCATGACACAGGTGTCAAGCTCAACAAAGCCACATGAGCACAACTTTGTCAGTTTCAGGCCAAAGCCAAGACTTGTTCTCAGCTCTCCCCTCACCTGCTCAACCACTCTGGACTCTCAGCTACACTGGGGCTGATGGATACTGGTTCCCGCCATGGGGAAGGGTGATAGGACAGCCTTCCCAAAGACTGGGTGAGTACCTGGCATCTCTATAGATATCCTGTTGGCTCCAGACTCCCCGGGGCACTGTGCTTGGCAAAGGTGTACTCATGGAATCCCGAGGGAAACTGGGCTGAGCCAATCTCCCCACTCTCCCACTTCAGGATGAGCCTCACAGACACACTTTTCAGGTAACTCCCAGACTCAACTCTCTCCTCTCTTCATTTGCCAGTGAAAGGATGGCTTCTTATTTTTAAAAAAGTGTAGCTCCTGAAATTACCATTGTTAAGTGTAAGGCAGAGGAATGTCACAAGGTTAGCAAATCTGGGGCTTGCCAGGACCATTCTTTTAATGGAAGAAAAGCAAAAGAAAAAAAAATCCAGCAAGTGGTGCAGCAACAAAGAAAATTCCTTTTTGATCTATCAAGCCCTTTTTCTCCAGCCTCTGTGAATGCCTCACCTCCTGCACAGTTTCTGAATATAAACTTTGCCCCGCACACTCAGGGTAATCTTTTCACATCATAAAACTTATAATCCTCTTAAAGTGGTTTCGCAGGGTTTGAGGTATGATGCACTTATCAAATAACTGAAACAAATAAATCAGCTTATTTAGGCTGTGGTCAGCGTGTGTGCAGCTCTGTGCGGCAGGGAGGAAGCCAGTGCCATACCAGCATTTGTTTACATTAGCAACAAAGCTGTCTGTGACAAGCTGTCCTCTGCACAACTAAATATTTAGTTGCATATCATAAGTAACTTCTTAAGTGATTAAAGAGAGAGGGTGCTTTCTGTCCGTGCTGGCGCAGGGCAGGCAGCCGGCGGGCTGGGGAGCGGAGCCCTCGGTGTGGCAGTGCGGCTTTTTGGGAAGGGAGAGGATCCCTGTGCACCCCCCTGCAGGTTTGCCACGTGCGACAATCCCAGCTCTGGCCAGGGGTGCAAGGCTTCAGACACGCTCTGTTGTCACCCTTCTCTGCCCTGAAACTGGCTCTAAACAGGCTCCAAGCGGATTTCTTGCATATTTGTACAGAGTTCAAGTTTTCAAGTATTTGTTGCTAGCTTTTATTGGTGTTAGAGCAAGGTTTATTTTTAACGTGCCTCTATTTATGGATTCTTCTGCTTGCATATTTCTTGCATGTGCAAAATTAAATTAATAAAACAATTTAAGGTTGAAGAAGTATAGATTAGGTGTGTCCTGTTTGATATAAAGTCATTGTGGAAAAGACTTTCATAAATTCAAAACCTATTTGTTTGTACAATTTAACTTTAAATATCAAACTAGAAAAGCCATCCTAAACGTGGTTCCAGTATGTTTTCCTATGTATACAATAAATACTTTCTTCAGATGGTTCAAGCACCATCACAGCAGCTCTCACTTAAAATGTTGTGGTTGTTGGGACATAGACACAAGCTTAAAAGAATATCTGGAATTAGCTATTTCACCTAGGGGAAAAGAGGAGGAAGTCAGCCTGCCGTAGGGTCAAGGGCTGGGTTTTTCTGTGTGGTAGTCCCTCCTCTTACAGCTGCTTCCTGCCCCACTTCTGCTTCTCCTCTCCAGAAGATATTCCAGCTTTTATTTACTCTGAAGAGGGAAACTCCAGAGGCAATTTAAACTATTTTTAGGATTTTGGATGCCTTTTCTGTTTCAGTATGTGGCATGTGCAAGCAAAGGGCAGACCAGGATCAGGCCATTATCCCATGTGGATGAAGTTTGGAGGGGTCTGATGGTGGCAGTGTCCTGCATCCATCAGGATATGGGAGCACATCATGTGCTTGTCACATTATCGTGTCTCCAAACTGCCTCTGGCCTTCCCATTCCTCCCTCAGGTGCCTTGGCCACAAAGGATGCTCCAGCTCTGCCAGGGCTGTGCTGTGCACCTGGGCATTGTGCAAGAGCTGCTGCAGGGCTTGGAAGCAGCTCTCAAGGGAGAGCAGTGGCCCAGCCCTCCCTATTTCTTGTAGAGTTGTTTGTTTAGACTCAGATGCCAAAAATACAAAACAGTTTTAGCTACCAAAAAAACCCAAAGCTACATGAGTTTGCTCTGCTGTTGATGGCATGGAAGAACTTTTAAGACCTTGCTTTCACAAAACACTTCTTGGAGATTTTGCTACTGGCATCTGGGAGATCAGCACAAGAAGGACAGTAGCACCATCATCTTCTTTTCTAGTACATGTTGTGTTAATAAGAAAATTAAAGCTCAAGTAAATATTCACCAGAAAGTAATTTCAGTCTGTCATGAAAATAATCTACATTTATAAGTTATCTAAAGTAAAGTGAGCCATATTAGCCTCCAGCAGCTCTGAAATGATTATGAATTATTGAATAAGTAATCTTTTTTTTTTAGTTATTGACATAATAAATATATTTGCTCGAAAACATCCAGAGCAGCATGGGCATAGAAGTATTTATGAGCTTGTGCTCTTTACAGTGCTGTTTTACAGGGTGTTATCAACTGTGGAGGGGAAGCAGGAGGAAGAAAATGTTTCACCTCTGATGTTCTTGTCAGGAGATACAGTGCTCCAGTCAGCCCCATCTCTGCAGGCCCTCATTGTCATGGACCTCAAAATAAATAAAAATATCTAGGTGAAAATGGTGTGACTTGATTCACTTTTTTTTTTTTTTTTTGGATGGTTAATTCTTCAGTGACTAACAAATAGACCTGTATTCCTGCAATATTGCAGGAGTAACAAAGAGCAGCTTAATTAAAATTAATTTAGTAACAGAGAGAGCTTAAATTAACATTAATTTGGTAACAGAGAGCAGGCTTTAAATTGCCACCAGATCATCTCCTGAGGAAATGAAAAAATTATAGGGTTTTGGGCCCAAAACCACTGCCAAGTGCTGGGAGATTTGTCAGGCAGAGTTGAAAATCTTTGCATGCAGCACCTGGGGAGAGGGACAGTGGCTGCAGTCACATCAGAAGCTGCCACCATCGTAAACACTTTGCCAAGGGTTGGGTGGGACCTACTGTGCCACAGAGCACAGGATCTTCCCCATGGAGGAAGATCTGCTGGAACGACACTGAGATGGAAAGTAAAAGGTGCTGTGTTAGAGACTGTGGTGTCCAGAGTGTGCCCACACACCATGGGAAGTACACCAGTCCTGCTGGGAATGTCATGGCTGAACCCTGTCCTGGAACCTCATGGTTCTCTGCTTGGGCACTCCTGGGGCCAAACACTGGCATCTCCTGGGACACCATAGTCTCTCCTCTGGAATACTCAATGGAGCAAAGCACTTGCGGGAAAAATCTCCTTCTGCAATAAAAGCTGCATTATATTTTTTGCCTGTCTCCTTTAGCCAGTAAATGTATTGTCAGTGACTCTTAGATTTCCCGAAGTAAAAAAAAAATTAACAATTACAAGCCATGAAATCACAGAAGTGTTTGCTCCTGTGAGAACAAAACCCAGCAGCACATTTTAAAAAGTGCTTGTCCCTGGAATGCAAGGCTAGGCAAAGATTTAGCCCTTTTTTTAAATTTAAGTCTGGTGGAACATTGTGTCAAACCTCAGACATTCACAACAAATCAGTCTTTATTCAAATGTGAAAATTTAGGCATAAATTGCTGGCTGCTTAGCTCTCAAAACAGTGTCACATTATAAGAAATGTGATATTTTGAAGAGAAACAGGAAAAAATTTATCAAAGTTTTTGTTATTATTGCATTATCCTCCCGCTTGATCTACTAGCTATAGATACTTGGTGTCTGCTTAAGTGCTTTCCATTCTTCCCATAAGCAAATTCTGGTTGAAGACTATATATCATTTTACTCTTGATCACTGCTAGTCTCAGTACCTCATTACAGCAGACCACTTTTTGAACCTGAGCTATAGCCCAGATAAATGATTGTATAAAGTTTTAAATAAACATACAACATTTATGTTATGTTGTTTCTCAGGGATGATTTATAGTCATTTTCTTCATCCAGTCCTGAGCTCTGGACATAAAAGACACTGAGCTCTCTGCTGTTTATCCAAGCTAAATCCTCTGTTTGTTCTGCATAAGCGTTCTTGATTCTATAATATATTGCAGGCTTTAGCTTCAGGTTTATTCCCTCTGGGATGCTGGAATTAGATACATTAACTGACAAAGATAAGGTAGGGACATTGTAGCTTAATACCCATTAAAATAGATACTGTGATAATAAAAATAGAGTTAGAAAAGGGAGTCAAGGTTGTGATATTTTAAAAAAAATGTATTGATTAAGACTTACATGAATAAATACAAGATCTGAGAAATCTCTGTAAGGAAACTCCCAAATGGTTGGATTTGGTTTAGTTGGGTTTTTTTTCATAAGAAGAGAATTAAAAAGGGAAGATATTGTGAACCAGATTACATATTTCCTCTTGTGTCCCTAAAGAGAATTTTGTTTCTTACTAAAATGACTTTATGTAATCTGGCTGCTGAGCCATCGAAATACTGCTCTGGGCTACAGAAGAAAATCAAGAAGGCACCATGAGATAAAACAAGTTTCTCTGCCTTAAAAAAAAAAAAAAACAGAACAAACCTTCGTGGATTCTTTTTACTATGTTCCTTCTGTAATCAGCATATTTAAACACACACATATATACCTTTCTTGAAGACATATGGGGTAGTACATTTCCTTCAAACTGTTACTCCTCATTACAGTCCTTGTTCCTCTATTAAAAAAAGCAGATACCACTAAATGCCTGCTTTCTCCCCTTGTGAGCATAGAACAAATTTTGAGCTAAGCCCACTAAAAGTTGCTTTGTATTTTGTCTCAGTATTAATCTTACATTTCTGTGTTAAAAAAAAAAGTGTTAGCATCTAAAGATCTAATGCCCACAACAGCGGGAAGATTTTAAGAATTATAGTCTTTAATGTGACATCTAAATCATCTCTTAGTGCAATATAAAAGTTAGCTAAGGTTTTAAAGGCCCTAGATGGACTTTCATTTTTTTTTCTAAGTCAGGATTAACTGGTGTATAAGTAACACTGCCAAAAACTATCTAACTTAAAGTTTGGATCTGGCAGTACAAACAGCAGCCCTGCCTGTACTCATATGAGCTTGTTATTTTGTGGTACACAAGTTAGCATGTTGTCTGCACTCCGTAAAAAACTGCATTCCATAAAGCATGAAATGCCTTTTTATCTGAAACTTGAGCTGAAAAATAAGCAGCAATTAAATTAAACACATGGGCAGGCTTTTGTGTCTTTGTTGTTGTTGTTGTTGCTTTATTCTACAAGCATTTATTTTAGCTAACATATTGTACTTTTAGAATGGTGAGATACTTCCAGGAATAATGGTGCAGATGATGTGAATGACTTACTCAATGAGCATAAAAGGAAGGGCAAAAAAGAAAACTCATGGAAACCCTCCAATCTTTGTGAAAGATTGCTTGAGTAATCATAAAAAATATCTTTAAAAAGCAAACAAACTTATGTACCTACTGCTCTTCAAAAAAAAAAAAAAAAAAAAATTGACCAAAGTTGCTTGATCAAATACAGTAATAAAGTAGCACATAATTTCTCTGCATGTTTAATTATGAAACTTTTCTATTATTCACAGAAAAGAAACAATTCAATAATTTGTTTTCTAGTGAAAACTGCTATTCTCATCATCATGTGTACATTTGATAACAGGAAAAGAAGTCCACTCTGGCAAAGAAATGGGAATTTCTGGGCAAAGAAATGGGAATACTGGGCAAGGCTAAGGTATTGTGAGTGGCAGTAAAAGTATCTTTCCCATATGATGGAAAGTGCAATGATGCAAAGTCACCTCCTCCTCCTCCCACTGTGGCCCAGAAGACCCTGAGTTTTTGTACTGAGCTTCAGATGAGTTTGTGATCATCTTATGGGCACAGTCACGTTTGATATGTGGGCAGTGATCTGTTGGTTCCACAGCATTTGGGTTACTTAGATAAGAGCTGGCCTCCCTCCATCTTCAAGATTAATTTCCAGAAGTATTTGCCACATTTATTAGCATAATAGGGATTTGCTTTTATTAGTATTTCAATACTAATAACTCATGAAATGATTTTCCTATAAAAGTTTTCACTAAAATATTTGCAATTACTTATTTACTCAATAGATGGGATATGGCAAAAAATGCTTGACCTTTTCTTTTTCAAATAGCTGTAACAACCAAGCATTAACTAGCTATTCATCAAATCATCAGTATAATGAGGAATCACCTTCATCTTACCAGAAGAGAAACAAAAGTAGTACTATCATATAGCAGTAAAAAAGTCTTGTTTGGGGCAGACTCAAAACTTCAGATATTTTGTCCTTTTCCCTGCACTCATCAAATAATTTTATTTAATTAATGTCTTAACAAAATGATTAACCTAGCCTTGCATGGAAGGCTGCAGCCTTAGACTCCCTTAACTTCTCTAGAAATCAGAGTTATACATAATGATTGAAGTAATTTTTGCTTTTTTCTAAAGGTTTCAGGTGTATTGGTAATTAGCAAGAAGAATGAAAAAACGTACTGATTTATCTACTATAAAAGAGCAAAGTAAATAGCTCATACTCATTTGCTGAAGAAGCATCTCAGTAGAACCCAGTATCTACTCCTTTAAGAGCATTAGGACAACACAAATAGCTGGAGTTTAAAGCAGTTTGTGAACCACTTACACAGAAAAGCTTTTCCCACATTATTCTCATTTTGCTGATAGGAAGTGAAAGCCTAGAGCCCTGTTTAGGATCAGTCAACACCCCTATAACCAAGATGGGCAGAGAAACCACAGACTTGGCGTCCAACCCTCAGCCTACCAGTGGGATCACCTTCAGGAGCAACTCAGGAGAGATGTTACTATGCTGAACAAAGAAAGTACTGCAACACAAGGTATTGGTCAGGATGGCAAAGCATTGCTAGCCCCTTACACAGTGTTTGAGAGAGAATGGGCTTTTAAGATGCCCTCCTGCTCAGCCTACCCATTTCTAATTAGGCAGTTACAAGCTGCATTGATGATGATATAAGTAAATTAAATGGGATCAGTAGCATAAAAATCTGAATCCTCAGGTAAACCTTTAGGACTATTTTAATGATTTGCTGTATATGTGCAACAAGATGATAGTCAGAGACCATCACTTCCCGCCCCCAGAAAAAAAAAAAAAAAAGTCATGTGTTCTGCAAGATGTATTAGGATGGCACAGGAAGTAAAACTCGCTTCAGAGATAACTAGTCATGTAGCTGAGGTGTGCAACTTTTCCCACAAATAGCACTGCCCTCTTGTAGAAATATACCTACCAATTCCCTAGGGTACTGGTGTGTTCTTGCTTCTATTATTCTATGTTTGGGGCTTTTATTTTCCTTTTACTTTGGGTTATTAACACCATTTATTCAGTCCAATTTTATATTATCAGGGAGTCAGAATAAATCAGTAAATTAAAGTACTTAAATCATTGCATCCGCAATGGTTTAAGTCAGGAAAACTGTAGCAAAGAAAACATTATTGCTATGGAAACATCAAAAATCTTATCTAGAGCAAACATACTCTATACCTTGCCTGAAGGGTTCCTGGAGCAACAGGTAGGCTCTGTGGTTTACACCAAATACACATGGGTATTCATGAGAGCATACCCACAGTGCTGGCTCTAACAAACTCCTAAACTGTATTATTCATTTGGATGAGAAACATCACATCCACTTTCTATCTGACATGAATGAGACGCAACTTTGGCTGTGTCCACGCTTCATTATAACTGGTTATTATCATGATGCTTTCTGACCCTGATCTGGATGATCTATTGCATTACAGTATTAAAGTTGTTGACAAAAGTAGCCTTTTCAGGCAAACATACTGATGGTCTGGTGTCTGTACAACAAACATCTCTTAACATGAGATCACTAAAATTATTTTCTGTAAGTCCAGATCAGAAAACCAAACCAAAAAAACCACCCTCACTTATGCCATCAAGCAAACACACAAATGCTGGAGATTTACCATTACCTCTTAAATTTTACAAAAAAAAAAAAAAATTAGCTAGATTGCCTGCTCCTCGAACCATGGTGATTTAATTTTGCTGCTCTGTTTACATTTACCTTTGTAAACCAAAATTTATTTATTTCAAATTTCAATCTTTTTTCATAGTACATTTAAAGCTATGAGCAATGTACAGTAACTGCTGAAAGAGTATTAGGCTGTGGACTGTTCTCCTAGACTCTACCTGCCCCAGCAAACCCATTCTAAGTTTTGATGCCATATAATTTTGTCAATGCAGTCATGTCTCACTAACTGCATTTAAACCTTTTGCTCAAACACTCTATGACACTACACTTCCATAATTATCTACTTGCTATGTATGTTGTTGGTACAAAACTTTTTGTAGTAATACGTAAGTTGTTTAAAATGCGGTCATACTACCAGAAGTCTTTCACTTGGAATAAAGAATACAGGACTACAAAGCAAAGGACATCACTTTTCCAGCAGCGTTATTAATGGGGACTATTTTAGTCTTCAGTGATTGGGAACGACAGGC
Source organism: Zosterops lateralis (assembly GCF_965231275.1). NCBI lineage: Eukaryota > Metazoa > Chordata > Aves > Passeriformes > Zosteropidae > Zosterops > Zosterops lateralis. The sequence continues at coordinate 56,177,494 of NC_139800.1, read as the reverse complement.
TGTAGCATTTTTTCAAGTTCAGAAGAGAAAATAACTGCACTTGCAAGAATTCAATTACTCTGCATTAAAGCTGCCATGGGGTTACTGTACATTTATACATTAGAAAGTCAGTAAATTATTTTTCTATAAATTAGTCTCTCAAAGATGATTTTTTTTCCCTTTCTGTTCTGAATGCCAAACTCCTGACTGCTTCTCCACTACAGGGATTTCATATCTGGATAGCCGACATCTGTAAAAACATTTCTAATGAAAACACTACTAATACAACCCCCTGGAGAAACAAATGAAATGAGATCTAAGTATGCAGCCGCCTTTCTACAGCTCTGTCTTTAACAATAGCGAGGCTAGTGCTTCTCATCCAAGGCTTGACACAGGTCATGATCATTTAGGCACAGTAGTAGCAAAATAAATAATTGTGTAAATATGTAATAACTGGTATAAATACTCCAGTAGCACTTAGAAGATATGATAAAGGACTTCTGTTTTTAGCTGTGCATTAAGGTTTATCTCAGTGGATGGAAGGGAGAAGCATTTAAACTGCGATGAAGGAGAATTGCAGATTGAATACTTGAAAGCTCAGTGCCAGATATAACAATGCTTCTTTTCTGCAACAGCAGTTTAGAAAGTGCCTAAGTGTTAAAAGTGTTGGATCATCGCCGAAATATTATAGAAACACTGGTTAGAGATTCACTCCAAAATAAAAAAAATACCATAAAGATCAGTAATGTAGCTATACATTTAAATTATTCAGATTCAAAGCATAACTACACTATCTTATTTCTGAAATAATTGGTCATATTTTTTTCATAGATGTATGTATAAGCATTCCACTGCTTTAATATGTAAATTTAAATTTATAAGATTTTAAATCATTTTTCTGTTAGATAGTCTAACAACTATCAGGGAAATAAGGGCCCTTTTCTTTGTAAAATTTCTCAAATCTTAGTGAGTGCTCTGTATCAATCAAACACTGCATCCAGGCTTCTTGCCCTACATTTAAACCTGTAGTAAGTAATTTGAGGCAACAGCAAGTCCTCACCACTGGAAGAAAAATTGTCACATAAAGACACAGAGAGGGATCCTCTGCCTGAAGATCATAATGAAAAAAAACAACAGTGTTTCTAAATGCCCTAATTTCAAATTGGACTAATATTTTTGCTAGAATAGACTGTAAAAATACAGGCTATAATCAAAGTTTCCTATTCAAAGTGAACTGCAAGTTCTGAGCCCAAATCCTAAGGCAGGTGAAGCTAAAGATGGAAATGATTTGACACGGAATTGACACCTCTGTCACAGAAACATATCAGCAAAAGGTAATTGTTTTGAAATAATTCTATCAACTTCCCTAGTGAAACCTGGGTGCAATAAAATCAATAGCACTTTGCCAGAATTCTAGGAGGCTCTAGCAGTTGTTCCTCTTCCCACCACATTTTCTCTGGCCTATGGAACCAGGACTGAACCAGTAAACACAGTTCTCACTTCCAGCAGCCTTTTTTTTGCTGGGTTAATTAAAATGGGCTTCTTATCCCATGCATCTGCTTGAAATGACATTTCTCATGCAATGAAGAGAGATTAAGATAAAATTTTTGAGACATTTCTGATTAAAAAATGTTATTTGGTGTTTCCACTGAAGGACTCTAAGCTCTAAAATGCCTTTGAGATAATAAAAAGGTAAATGGAACCAAACATAAAAATTCTTTGAAAGACAATAATATTGAGCTCCGCTATATGTATCTACTACAAACATTTTGCTTCTGGACTACTTCTGACTGAAGCAGAGACAAATTGTACCGGAAAAAATTAAACTGAAACATACAGCCTAGATTATCATTAATTTCCTCATTCTAATACAAACAGTAAACACTAAGAGTAATGATTATTAAAAAAATGAATACTCCATGTAAGTTATTTTAATAATCACAAAATTTATGCTTTGTACCTTGCAAGTTGTGATCTTTCAAATGGTTAAATGGACCTAAACAGCTTAAAACTTATGAAGTTTATAAATGTTTTTTTAAAAATGAAACATTCTATTTTTTATTTTACTCAGTACTTTGATTTGCTAGAAAGAAAACTCAAGTTCTTTTTAAAACATACAGCAACACGACTGTAATTTTTTACATGCTACAGACTCAATTAAAAAATTAATTTAAAAAAAAACCCAAAAAGTGAAATTAACTTTGATTAACAAGTTTATTATTTTAGAGATTCAAGGACTAACGATGTCATGACTGGAAATAGTAAACAAAATTATTTACTCAAGTACATAGTTAAAAAATAAATGCAAAGTCCTTAATATTGACTTGAAAATCAAATTTTATTTCATAAAATACTACACCTGAAAAGTCATAAAATACCAGTTGAAAAACCAATCAGCTATGAAAATTTAGTCAACACTGTCTTTGCAATATTTAAGTCTCAGGCACCCTCCAGTGTCTAGAGAAGAAACTACACAAGTGAGCAAGCATTTGAAGAAAAAAATCCATGAACAAGTTTTCCTGTCAAGATAGAAGCTCCCTGCATCATTTACAATAATTGCATATAAGTCTGCATCAGTGGTATGACATAGCATGATGTAAAAAGTATTGTAAAATTGCATTTCCTGGATTTCTATGGGATTTAAGAAGGTGATATTTTCTTTGCTTAGTGGAAAGGGATCTCTAAGCACACTACTTAAAAAAATACATTTGCAAAAGCATTTCTTACAAAGTCTGGTATTGATAAGTATTTCAAGTACTCCTCAGGGAATATGATCTCAATATTTATACAGCTTGTTTATAACTTTCCTAAGGAGTCTAAATGAACAGTTTATTTAGCAGGACCTACACTCATGGTAAGGAGGAGAACAAACAACGCATGGAGAGGTGAAGCCAGATACAAATACCCCTCCTCCCATTGTATAATTAATACCACATAAAAGAGGAAGGTCACATCTATACAATCCTCTCTGTAATGAAAGTTCAGTGATTTTATGCAAGAAACCCAAACCACTATTTTTTCCACTGGTACCTTCATTCATTTTAAAAGTAATAAATCCCAAGATGATTTTTATCCTTGACATTCAAATAGAAACTTGTGAGTACAGGACAGACAAGAATGCCTATTGAACATACAGTGTTGTAAGTTACTGTTATTAGGTAAATCCATACAAATACAACAGAAATGCAATGAAAGCTGGAAACCAAAAGTTTTTCAATTGTGATTATGCACAATCCACTAATTGTGGATTTCTCCCTTGCATGCTGTTCATACTTCCACAATCAAACAAAACTTTACATACAATTTAAGTGGTAATGAGATGACGTGTTTTGAAATACACGTTAAGTAACTTAAAAGTGGTTACATCCTGATTAAAGAAAACATCTTGTTTTCAGACTTAGGAAAGTTCTTGTTTTATGTTTCAAGCATCTTTCTTCATTAGGCATTGATATAAGAATGCATATATACTTCTGAGTAAGATCTTCACTGTCTTGGGTATAAACCCTTACCAGGACTTGTGCAAAACTGTGACAGCAACCCTGTACAATCAGTCTAGTTAATAACTTTGGTTTCAGTTTTATAAGGTTTTTATAAGGTTTTAATTTTTTCCCCCTCACACTCAAAATCTTGTCTCTCATTTACTACATAACTTAGCTATGTTAGCTGCAGAGAAGCAAAAATTTATTACTTGTCATTTAGTAAAAAACAAACATTGGGTCAGTGCTTAGTTCAGAATTAAGAGTTTTATCAGAGAAAACAGCTGATATAATTTTGGCCTAGTATAGACAAAGAGATATTTTAAAAAATTGAATGAATTCATAACAATATTGACTAAAAACCTCTTAGAATTAATATTAAAAATGTTACAAATAAATCTAGGGTGATAAACAAATCACCCAGGGTGATGCAAAAAGAGGTAGGAAACATTTTGGAAGAGGATACACAAGATAAATATATTTACACATACACAATTATATATACACATACGAGTATAAAAACATTAAAAATCAGTCATTGCCCCCATAAAACTTACAACTGTGCTTAACAGTTGTTGACAGTTGACATGTTCCAAATATTTACATTGACTTCAAAGAGAGCTGACCATAATGTGCAAAACAAAGCATGATGTTACATATTTCTCGAAGTACTACAGGCTTCTAAAAGTCACTCTATTCAGATTTTAGCTCTTTCTAAAACCTTTTTGCATGCTTTTAAATAGTAATGTTCCTTTTTGCAATAGCTTCTCTGATTTGCCGATCAAGTTCACTTACAATATGGTCTTCATGATTATAGACTCCTGTTCTCAACAGGGTATCCCTCTCTTCTATCAGACGAGAGAGGTAATCATCTGTATTCTCATTTAGTTTTCTACAATAAAGACTATCCACTCTACCAGCAGAATTATCTCTAGCATCCTGCGACTTCTTTCTCTCTTCTTCATGTTGTTTTAGCCTGATAAAATAGAAAGAATTAGAGAATATTAATCCCCACTTTGATTATCTTTGCATTAAGTTCTTTATCTACTGAACTACTATGTAAAATAAAGAAATTAGTAAAAGGTAAAAAAATATTCCATCTCTGGGGAAAACAACAACAACAAAAAGAAATGTTAGTATATTACTTAAATATTAACAAAACCTTTTGTGTTTGCATATGTAACTATGATACTCACTATCAAGGCTCCTGCTTGGTAATGTAAACTGTACTCAAATTAAAAGGGTTCAACATACAAAACCAGCGCAGACAGCTTTTGGAGGATAACATTAGATAAATTTAAAATTTTTATGTATTCAAAATAACAACAAAATGTGCCTTATTCTTTTCTTAAGACAGCAGCTATGCTTAGAACTTAAGGATTAAAATAGAAAAAAAGCCTTGTGCTCTACATCTATGACCTTAAACAAAATAAACTAGGTAGTGTTAAACAAGGATTTTTCTATACTGATGTACTGTTGCATTTTACAAATGTGCAATCTTTACCCAAGGGACACTAAACTGTGTTTTTTCTGACGGTCAATTATAATCTTGATTTAATTGAATCTTCTGTTTTGAGACTGACAGGAAGACAATGAAGGAAAATGGACAGTTGAGGAAGAATCTTACAAATATATTTTATACCTATTAAGTTCATTTCTGATATGGTCCAGCTCTTGTCGGTCTGTTTTCCCCAGCTCTTTTTCTTCTGCTGCCAAATAGCGCAACCTCATGTGCTCGAGCTCTTGTTGCTGCTTTTTAAGGTGAGCCATTGCATTTTCTTGTTCTCGCTGTGTGGGAAAGGGTGAAGATATAACTGAGTTGCCTATGTGATTACATGTAAAAGTGCTAATTATAGCAACAGAGCAGAACTTCAGGAATGAAGTCATGACAATTACATCTTCAGGTGTATTAGGAATGTAGGAGTTAACAGAATATCTTAGCTAATGATATTTATAACGCAGTAAGACCAGGGACTATCACCATCACAATAAACCTGTCCAGGCTGGATCAACTGCAGCCCAATCACAGATATCTTCCCATTAACAAAACAGCAAAATTATTAACAAATCCTCTTACAAACTCTGGCTTAAGTTGGTAGACATAAAATTTACACTTCTGGAACTGCTCAAGCTACTGAGATTTATTCCTTCACTATATGGTATATGAAATAAATTTGTTTGAGAAAATAAAAGCTAAATAGCTACAGGAAACTTCCACCATCAACCCCATAGTGCCTAGTACCAAAGCTTCAAGAACTGCTTTTTGAAATTACAATTTGTGGTTAAAAAATAAGCCTTGGAAACAAAATTCTGGCAAGATGTCCTTTTGCATTTGTATAGCACTATGTAAAAGATAACTTACTTTGTGGATTTAATGAAATCAGTCTATCCATTCTAAAATTTTGCCTGGCTTAATTTTTTTACTCTATACAGAAACTTAAAAATCTAAGGTTTGAATCCACTACCACTACTCCATAACATTAAAGTGATTTAGTAAACATAGTCCTCTCTCCACTTGTTTTGCTCCCAGTCATTTTCCATACGACCTTGTGCATACGATCTCAATACAGTCAGTCTTACACCGAATAAGACAGAAGACCTCAGGCAATTAAAAAATAAGACAAGAGGTTACATAATCATCCTGGATCTAGGCATATCATGAAGTGCAAGTTTATCTTTGCAATTCTGACATTGCTTTCATCTGGAGTGTTTGATTATTAATACAACCAGTATTATACCTATTACATAGGTAAAAAAAATATTTTTTTTGTTTGACATGTGTGAGCATATTAGGGTCAACCTCATAATATCTGAAGTGCTTTGATCAAGTCTTGAATTCCAGTTGCCATCATTTTAAGCACTCTCTGTTGATGATTAATAATGGGCAAGAAAATCTGAATTTCAGAAGCAAATGGTATTGAAAAGACTTTAACTGTTAATGTTAACAGACAAAGCAATAGAGAAGTATTCAACAAGAAATCAGCCCTAAAGACTCTAAAAACTTTGTTTTTATACTAAATTCAATACACTAGACAGCCAAATTAAATGTCAGAACCTCAGTGAGACAGGTTATAAATCCTGAAGAACATCTTGCTAAAGAGATACATACTAATAAAAAAACAGAATCATGACTCCTGCCAAAGAGTCTACAGCTGATAGATGACTGAAGTATAGAAAAAGTACTTGGTAAAGATAAGGCCATAGTCTTTCCTTCCCCATCAAGAATTCACTGTAGAAGGACATTCCCATGTGAGAGAAACCCCTTTTTTAATGCAGGAAAGAGCTGAAGAATACTGTAATAAAACCTATTCTGCTTTAGCCTAAGAATAATCTACAAATACATACAGCAAATATCAAAAGAGGTTACTACAGACTGCTGATGTTTAGAATTATTAAGAATTATAAGAAAATTCAAATAAAAAGTTGTGACACTGACTGGAGGTTACTCTTAATCCATCACAAAACTGGTGTTGACACCATAGGAATAACTATTTTCCCATTTTTTATTTTATTCTTTCATTAAAGAGAGGCCTTAGAAATACCCAGGAAGTACCAGCAGAACTTAACTTACATAGTGACCAAACTGGTTGAAACCACAACTAAACCGAAACATAATACAGTGTATATGTACACCAGGAAGAATGAATCTAGCTTTTATAGAAAAGTCACTCTTCCCACTAGTCTTAAAAATCCAAGCAAACACCACACTAAAGAAACCTCCTACTAAACATACAATTAAGCAGTCACAGTGAGAAGTACTCTCAGCTGATTCAGTATTTAGAACACTAGAGAAAGAATAGAAAATTGATCATCTCCACAAGAGCAAGAAGGTAACAGGGAAATTTCACAAGAATCTACTTTTCAACATATTTATAAATGAGGAAATCACTATGGAAGTTTGTTGCTGATACAATGTAATTCAGTGGGGAAAATGTGGGTGCATAAAGAATGCGATATTACAGAGACAAATATGAAAAGGAAACAGTTTGAAAAGGAAACAGATAATAAAGAATGCATTCACTTATGTCCATTAAAGACAATAGCCTGAATGCAAATGGTGGCTCATGATGTACTTAACTAAGAGCTGCTGAAGGCTGTTCAAAGATATCCAAACTGTGTTTCTAGATCGTGTGCATCTACTGCTGATCTGACGTGATATTTCACATCAGTTCACTAGCTGGGTTTTTCCCATCCAATGAAAAGCATGACTGAAACTCAAAACTAGGTATATTCCAACTAGAGACATGATTCCACTTATTAAAAGAGTGGAATTTAATAACTTAAGCAATATACTTGACCATGCAAGGAGCTTCTTGATCACAGAAAGTTTTAAATGAAGATAGACATTTATGCTTTAAAAAAATACTACATATAGAACAGTACTGTTGAAGTATTTGAAAGAAGAGGCAGAGATGGGTTTTGTCAGTTTTTTTCCCTTAAATACCCAGCAAATATCACAATGGCATTCTCTGGTTCCCAAATATATAGACAGGCAACAGTTCACAGACAGTAAAGCCATATTTCAAGTATAAAACAGGTCACAAAGAAGAATGGAACAAATGGGCTATGAGAAAGAATGGAATTATCGTAACTATTTCGGTACTTGTAAGAGTGTTGAGTTATTCATTCTGCTAAATGTACCCAGTAAGAAAAAAAACCTGAGCATAATCTTGTCTTAAGTAGGTTGCTAAAAAACCAGTTCAAATTCAGCTAACAGAACAAGTACATAGACTGACAGTCAATCTCTTTACCTCAATTACATATAATCTAGAAGTATGAGGACAAGCTACTTCTTTTTCAGATCATCAATTGCTATTCTCAATGTCCTCATTCAATTTCCTAAGCTAAATCCTTTACAAAGTTAAGCAAATTAAAATACTGCTGTTACAGAAAAAAAAAAGTTGCAACTAATACCTTAATTCAAACATGAGACCTAAAATTTTGAGTATGCTAAATCTCATTTGTGAAGTCCTATTTAGTCTCAGGGGAGGAGCTGTTGACCTGTACATGTAGAATAAATCCAGAAATTTCTAGTTATCTGTTTTCACAGGTAAGGAATCCAGTAATTCAGTCTGGTGATTAGATACTTCTCCTGATTAAACAAGTATAAGAAACTTAACACAGATACAACTGAAGTAGATGCAGTACACCCTGCATATCCAAGTGGTGGTTTTAAGATAATTTGCCTAGGGTAGCCTGGCTTTCCTGTTGACATTATCTAACAGTGGTAAGAGTCTTGAAGGACTCACAATAAATTATATAGAATGTCATTTACAATAAATGACTCATCTGTAGGAAAACCATCTTGGAGGATGAGACTGACATTTTCCTTTTAAGGTGATGTCAAAAATTTAACTCTTTTACACCAGAGAGGACTTTTAATTGCCATTACCTCTTTTATCAGCCTTTCAACTTATGCTGATTTTGTGGTATGATTCATTTCAGTCCAATAAATTTTTTTGCATATCATGAGATAAGGATAAATTTTAGGAAACTCCTTGTTCTGCAATTCAGTTTATTCATGCTTCCCTGTCTCATTTTAAACTAGGGGTACTGTCATGGGAAGCTGGGGTATTAATCTAAGTCTATCAAATATGTGTGTAATTATTGAAATATATTTCAATAATTGTATGGGAGAATTAATTTTGAAAGTACATCATGCAAAAGTTGACCAAAATCTAAATATTGCAAAACTAATGCAAAACAAAGTAGTACTTGTTACTAGGAGAGCAATACTTTCACATAAACACAAATCATCACATAGCTGTGACTACACTGAACATAAGCCTTCTAATCCAGTCCTTCAGTTGTGAAGTATACTACTCAGATCTGTGAGGGAAAACTTTGGCAGTGTTCTTCCACCTGCACTGCAGAAGAAAGGCATAACTGAATGCTGGCTAGAAGCAGTATGTAGGACCACAGGTTTTTGTGACATGCTGATGTGTTACTGTCTGCTGTCCAGCAACATGCTCATAATGGCAATCTGAGAGCAAAAAAGGCATCTTAGACTAGCTCAAAGGAGAGGTCTAGAAGAAGTTAGAAGTAGTACATATACTTAAGGTTAATAGAATAATGTCTGAAGTTCAATCAGATCAGAAAGAGGACACACTACTCCCAATACTTTCATATTGATCAGATATTATTTAACAGATGAGCCCTTTATGCCCTCACTGAACAAGTTCATTTCAGAACTGTAACTTTTTAAGAATATCTTTAGTAATGTTTAATTTAACCAAGAAAAAGGCAGAGAATGATGAAGAGGCCAAGGAGAGATGAAGGAAAAGCAAAGCTTTTCTGCAGAATCCTTTGTTCCTGTTCCTTTTGATGTTTTTAACTGAGGAAAAATTCTATCCAAAAAACCCAGCAAACATAAAACAAACTAAAACCAGTGCCACTAGTGAGCATGCTCTTTGCTAGGAATAATACTCCCAAATGTGTAGGGAAGCAAGATTAAATATAGTATAAAAAACTTAACACAGTGTGTGCTAAAGTCTTGTTTTCTCAATACAGGAGAGAAACACCTTTATCAGTACATTCTGTCTCCAAGCTAATGTTGGGTAGGAATTCCTTTCACATAAATGTGATTTAATATTTAATTTGATTACTAATACAATTGTGATGTAAACATGGCAAATATTTGGCACTTAATTATTTGGAGTGTTGAGGGAAAAGCCCAGATTAATTTAAGCCACAGAAAGTCAAGAATTTTAGAGGTGTACCAAGCTATGGCTCTATATAGCATCACTGAAGCACGACAATATTAAATTAAGAAATTTTAAAAAAATCAACATTTGCTGAAGCAAGATTTTCCTACTGTTCAGTTCATGACAGTTCAGCTTGGAAAACAGACACTAAAACAAGTGAGAAGGGATTCTTTCATGATGGATCCTGTGTGTAATTTACATTACACACTTCATATTCTGTGATTTTCTAATGTTTTTCCCAACATTAGTCTTTGACTTCTTTAAAAAGTCTGTCATAACAATTCATAGGGCGCATAACAGAAAACTTGCTCTATGTACACCATTCATAGCAGAGCAAGAGAAACCCATTTCCTAATAATCCATCAATACAAGAAGATGGCAAAGGATTTACAACAGTTTGATAAGAAGGGAGGCATTTAAATTAATTTATATACAATTTTTTTAATATATGTTGAGGGACTATAAAAGGACTATATTTTGTTATGGTGAGACAGAAAGAAGGATTTCTTATTCATCTCAGTGATGAAACTAGTGTCACTTCATCAGACACTCAGATATTAAATCCCCTTTTTCTATGACAATGTAACAATCCACTGAGCAATGAGCACTTTTCTTATTTAAATAGAGAAGGAGCAGATCTCTGCTGTATAGTAGGACTTGAAATGTAGCAGAATTTATTGTGAGATGTTTCAAAGTAAGGAACCAGTATCAATAAAACACAACTGCACATTTACTTTACATATCAAATTAAGTCCAGCATTTCTAAATCCTCTTGTAACATAATTTTATTCTATGTATACTGAAAAATTAAATTATATTTGAATACTTGGTATTCTTCAACTGTATCTCAGTGCACACAAGTTTAAACATACAGACTATATGCTGAAAATTCTCAGTAGACTTTCTGGCTAACTTTCCAAAATTTACTCCTATAATACATTCTAAAATAAGGGACATTCCAGATTTATTCCCAACTGCTTATTCTAGACAGTCAGGCTATTTTAGATCTCAGTAAGAAGTACTACAATTTGTTTCTAAACATTTTTAAATTTCATCTAAGGGAACATTCCAGGATCATGAGTTGCTGGATTAAAGGCAACAATTGTGAATAGAATATAAAACCCACCAGAAACTCAGAACACTTGGAAATACATTACACTTGCACCATCACCAAGTCATCAGCCACTATCCCACAGTAAGGCAGCAACAGATGAATCAATATCATATGCAAGAATATCAAGGATTATCTCTGCAATATGTATTGGTCGGTCCAGGTACCTTCTCCTGCACTACTTTCTTAGCAATGCTAATCCTGCTATTCCTCTTGCTCCTATTCCTTCAGCCTCCCACCTGCCTCCTTCAATAATACTCATCACCAATATTCCTTTCACTTATTAATTTCATATTTTGCCATTTCCCTTCACAAACAAAATAAATCTATACCAAACAAGTCTGTGTTCTAGCTATCAGATAGTCTCCTTCAAGGTTTTACTAATTTTCTTCACCAGTTTTCATCTCTAATGTAGCGCTTGAGAAATGAATACTGTTTTAGAAGCTGGTATGGTGGAAATTTTAATCACATTTTGAAACCTATGATATTACAGAAATATCAATGTTTAATAAAAATTACCCAATAATAAAAAAAAACACATCAAAATGTGAATTATAATCAGATCATTAAAGAATCCCTGTATGCCACCAGGTACTTTAGTTAAGAGGCTCTTCAATCAAGGAAGCACAATCTTTATTTTGCCATAGCTGCCTATAAATCCAAAAGGGAGATGTAAACATACATACACTAGACTAAACAATGGCTAAATAGCAGCCACTATTCACTCTCCCACTCATACATACCATGCAAGTCTGTGGGAAAAAGCTACGATTGAAGCTAAGGAACTCAAGTAAAGTTTTCTGAAAATAACCCAGAGCTGACAAGTCAGTAGGAGGGCCTGGATGGTTTCAAGACACAGTTTTTAACCAAGATTTAGACTTTCAACTGTGGTGTTTTTTTCGTGTGTGTGTGTGTATGCCTTTTTATTTTTTTTTTTAGCAAAGATTTACATGCTATCCTTGGCTAAACTACTTACAAATTAATCAAATTAATTACTGAGTGGATAAGCAAGATACTGGATAAGACAGAATGAACTGTCAACCAGCCAATATGGACTACGGTCTTTTAAACAAATACCTCAGCGCTGGTCCTAACAGGTCTTTAGGACACAAACAAATGAGAAAACTTATAAAAATACTTATTCCAGAACACTGGATGTACACATATTTTGAGATTTTGTCTATTTAGATTAAATCTAACTGAAATGATCAACTTCTGAAAATGACATTTCTACCACTTTTGATTGTTGTTTTGATACAATGTTTCTTACACACAGACAGGTACTAAATTTGATATATAATTTCTGTGTAAGCATGACTGCAATTTTATGTAAATAGTTGGGATTTCTCCTATAAATAATGCTCACATAAGTTTAAAAAAAAAATCTCATTTGCATAGTATTAAGACCACCCAATCAGTAAACATTGAAAGAGCTTTTGAAATCTCTAGAAATGGTAACATTTACCTGGGTGCACAGATATGCACAGATAGCTAATTTGATGACATTTTTGTCTCCCTAAAAGTTGAATAGGGCTATAACAAATGAATTATTAATACAGACTTCTACTGAGTAACAGAGAAAAGTAAGCTGGGTAAAATCTGTTGTCACGCAGTTTTACAAACTGTTTAAATTTAATTAACTTCTGTATTTTCTAAGTACAGGTAAATATGATTTATGTGTACCTTCGTGTACTTTAGTAAAACTGGCACTGTGTTTAGCATTCAAAATCCTACCCATGGAGAAGCTTAGATCATATTCTATTAACAGTCTCATATTTTAAGTTATGTGCTGTGTCTCTCATATTCTACAAAATATAAAACTATCCCAGATGTGTGCTAAGAACTAGTTCCAAAGTAAAAGAAAACTTTTTAATTAAGGAAACATTGACTTTTATGGTTGCAAATCAGAAGAGCATTTTACTAAATGCTTAGCCTGTAGATTATGCTTCTTTAATTCACAAATTGACTGCACCAGGTCACCTTTAAGTAATGGAAATCTCTGTTTAAACATTTTTTTGGCAATGGGCACAAAGCATTAGATCTCATTTCCAAGACTTACCAGCTGGGTTTTGTCATTAACATTTATTAACAATCTAAGATACAGCTTTCAGCGTCTAATCCTCACTACACAAATGTTTTGTATAGTTCTCTAGAGAGCTTTGGTGTGACAAATTACTGGCACAGATTACAGCCCTGTGGCTATTCACCAGAGGCAATGCAAAATTAACATGGTACTAATCCAATTCAAACAAGAAATTGGTCAGACTATGCACAATTGCACAAATCATCTGAACTAAAGCAAATCTAGAATTCCTTAAGCTACAGTTTCCAAATTTATATTTAAAATACAGTAAATTTTTAAAAATCAGATTTGTTTCAACTTTTATTTGGCTCTTTAGAGTCACTTAAAACCTTTATCAATAGGCTAAGTATAGATGAAGCACAGGATTATAAAAACCACAAGAAACTACTTTGAAAGGGTTTATTCTATTGTAAAAGTTTTAGATAGCATAATTCACTGTACATGCCAACTTATTTCATGGTTCAGACTTTCATCAAGAGCTTCAGCTGAAAACATCAACATATATTACTGAATTCAGATCATCAGCTCTATGGTGACGAAATTTGTAACAAGAACCTGATAGTGATATACATTAGTGTTAGTGTGGCAAGTGACAATCTTTGTTTTTATTCTACAGATATTTTAAAACATGGCAAGAAAAAACAGTCTCGATATTTCGTGGCTGCTGAAGAAATCTTAATCAGAGGGATAAGATTTATATTTTTCCCCCATCACCTTCTCAAGCATAGATGTTTCGCAAATTGGAGATGACTCCTTTTATCGCTCGGCAAAAAAGGTACAATTTAGAGATGGTAAATGAAGGTTAGTTTTAACTTACTAATAATGATTATGGTGTACATTGACTCTTTTCAAACAGAAATACAGATTAAAGAAGCATTATAAATTAGAAGAGTGTGGGCTTAACTTCTTACTCTCCAACACTTAAATATTCTATCAGTAGAAATGAAGTAGGTACCATAATCTGTAAGAAAACCCAACAGTATTCCTCAAGGTGGAAGTAGGTGTGAATATAGGCAATAAAGACCTTTTACTAAACTTGAACTCTGAAGCTTTGGGTTCACGTGTTCACATCAAAGTTTGTTCATGAATCAATTGGGATTAATGATTTACTAATTTGTTTGTCAGGGGCAATAGAAAAGCTAGCCATTCTTAAGCACATTGTTTAGCTAATGTTTACTGGAATTCATGAAAGACAGATGATGACAAAACACATCATGCCATACCGATTCAACAAGGATGAAGCTGCTACTACTGCAAATTTTAACAGAGTAATTTCAAGTCAAAAGTACATAACTGTACCTTTACAGATGCCACAGACGCACACAAGTGCTCTGTTAAAACCTAGCAGTAAAATCTCACCTTTATCCTTCATTCATTATACAATTAAAATACAAAATAGTTATTAGGACAGTAACTGACCGAGATGATAGGGATTGTAGCAAAATATTTTCCTGGAAGTGCTGATGTAGAATTATTTCGAATTAAATTACACCTTTTTTTTTTTTTTTTGTAATCACATCTGCTTTTAACTATTTCAACCTTCTTTGCAGGTCTGAGCTTTGAGCTTTCCTGAGTTCGAAGTCAAACACAAGCCAGTTTTTCTGTTCTCATTTTTTGTTAAAAGCATAGCTGAGAGCTTTACTTTGCAAAAACAAACACTACTTTACTTTGCACAAACAAACACAGGAGTTAACAGTAATCCTAGTAGCTTCCAACATGACAATAATTTGGTTGTCTCATATGACCGAATAAAACCTGCATACCTGTTTTAACCTTGCAAGTTCTTTCAAAGCCCTTGTCCACTGTTGTTTGTAGTGGAGCTTTGACTTGGTAGCTGACTCTAACTTTCTTTCAAGTTCAACCTAAAAGCAATTAAAATCATATCAGCTGAAGCAATAACAGCAGTAACGATCACTGAAAGATGTATATATACAAAGGGTCTGGTTTAAGAAAAGTGTTTATGTAGCGTAATATACAACATCATCTAAAGCTGTTATACAATATAACATAAATATTATGGCACAAGAACATTTTCTTGTTTAAAATATAACCTTATTTTTATTGGATGGCCGTCTATACAAAAAGAAAAGGATTAGTTTTTAGCACTAAATCTGCTGATGTAACTTTTAAATTTAAGATTCTTAAATCAGCCATCCCCTCATGCCTTTTTTATTCAAAGTAAGGTTCTAAACACTAATTTAATAAAAATGCTGCTGGATAAATCTCTCTTAAAAAGGTATATAGATTTTTTTAGTTTGCTGAAGGAAGATATGTCCTACATTCTTTTCTCTGAAATACCCATCTGCTCAAGCCATTCTTTAAAATCTCTGTATCTAGTGTGAACCTTTGATTTTACTAGCTTAATAAAGCTTTAGAAGTTTTTAGCAGTAAATATTAATTTTATTATCTGTGCAAAAAGAATTTTGTATTAAAAGACAAATGAAAATATTTACGAAGCACACAAAACAAAAAAAAAATTTAACATCTCTGAGGAAGTGCTTTTTTTAATCTTAAAAAATTATTTTCATTAAATTTGTGAAGATCTTAAAACACTGATTAGTTTAATTCATCTAACAAAAATAGAAAACCTAAAAATATACAATATAAGCGCTTAAAAAGTCTGTAGAATCACAAAAATACTTTGCATCACCTGCTTGCATTATTAGGAGTTACTAAACTTCTAACAGCCAGTAACATGCAGACTGGCCATATTACTGACTATATTTTGTGCCAAGAAGCCTGGCCTAAGTTTTTTTCAGTTTATTTCACTAACAATTTACTCAAACCTCACAATATTTTTGAGCATTAAATGCCCATATCCGTGGTTTTAATTAAATTCTCTACTGTGGGAATATATGGCTTTTAAGAAAATCAACTTATGATAGCAATTCCATTTAACTTAAAAGTAACACAATCTCTTTGCAGAAATACTTAATTTTGAAAATGCCATAATGGAAAACCAGTTTAAATTAATCCTCAAGAAAATCATTATCTTTCTTTAGTTTTTCAAACAGAATGTTCAGAGACCCCATCATAAATCATGATTAAAATATATAGGTTAGGGTTTTTTGCTGTTTTGGCCTCTAACATTACTGCTTCCTCTATAGAAATAAGGCCACTGTTGACCTTATTTGTGTCTGAATATTTAAACTCTTAAGAAATTACTGGAAAAAGTAAACCAAGTTGGACAAATTAACCACTTCATCACACAGTATTATTCTACATACCCTTTATCAGCAAACACACCATTGTGTGACAATTTTTAGGTACTAGAAAAATCCAGTATACCTTTTCTAAAGTGAGAAGATTTATTTCTGATTGTAGCTGGATTTCTGGTTTGCTACTTTGCTGTTCTTTGTATTGCTGGAACTCCTTCTCCAAAGTCTTACGCTTATTTTCTGCTTCATAAAGCTACAATAAAGAAACCAAGATGCAAGTTAGCGGAAAATCCCATTCACAGACAAACAATTAGACTTAAGTTACTTAGAATTAGAATTGAAGTTACTTCTTAAACCCTGGAACAAACATTTTGCTATCAATTATCTGATATAAAACAGACACTGAAAGTTACAATTCATAATTAATGATTTCTTGATGATGGCACACAGCAATGTTTTAATAGGAAGAGTTTTAAAGAGGATCTTTGCTCAGTACTGGAAAGAAAAAAACAAGTCTGTCCTCATAAACATAAGATCAGGATTTATGCACATTTTTGTTCACATCACTTAAAAAACTTGAAGAAATACAGAAAGCATAATACTAAGATTTACACATCTTTTAAGGAAAGCTAGTGTTATCTACTATATGAAGTTTTATTACTTACTCAATTTCACAGCATAATGTTTTTAGGAATGTCTGCAAAAGGAAACTACTAATACTGTGTACAGCCAAATGATTTAGAAGAAAAGCTGGAGAAGAAAGGCTACAGTGACTAATGACTTAATGCTGAGTACCTCTGCCCTCCCAGTATATAAAAATCTTCTTGAAACTGTGGAAGAGAGTGCTTTGCTTTTTACACACAATGGGTAATTTGAAAAATGATGCAAATACACAATTACTTGCTACAGACAAAGTGAAGAAGTCATATGTTTAACAGCATTTTTTGTAATATATTAAAAAACCCTAAGAACTTTCTGTAATGTTTTCTTCTTCTGTTAAATGTTATTCAACTATAAATACCTTAAAACACCTGATGGAACTGAAGTATTCCATACTAGAATATGATCCCAATGATGATCTTATATTTATGTCCAAATAGATAAAGCAAGTATTTCCATTAATTGTATCCAACAGTTTAAACACTGGGTGAAAATGCTTTAGAGAACTCATTTCTGTTTCAAAGCCAACAATTTCTACTAGTACAACAATATTTTAATTCTTTGCATCTTCTAATAAGTTTACCTCTATTTTTCTCCCAAATTTCTGCTTTTTGCATTTATAATTGTTATACAATGGATGTAAGAAAGCAAATATGTTTCCTAGGGAGCCATACAAAAACAGAGTTTGCTGCCATTGTTTTTCTCACAGAACTACAATAGCCTATTGAACTTGAACAAAAGATACTGCTGTTTAACACCTTTCATTTTTTACCTATTTATTTTTAAAGCAGACATACAGACATGATGCCAAAGATAATAGCTAAGTTCTTTTGCTATTAAAAATATCAGGTCTTCCTAGAACTTCTATAACAGTATTTAATTTCTTGTTTGGTCCTGGAAAAACTTTCAAAAATTGCATTTCTCAGGAGACCTTAGAACTGTGGACATGAGGAAACTATAAAAATACCACAAATAAAGTACAACCTCCTTATTCAGAAAGTAACAGTGATGTTCTACAAGGTGGATGCTTCAAGGATCTTCTCTTGTACATAGAGGGGCTTACCTCAAAACAAGTTGAATTCTGGAGATCTCTAAGTGTTTAAGTATAGAAATTGTGTATTGACAAATCCCTTTAAAAGGTATGGAATAAGATCACTTACGCCCAGAACATTCTGCGTTAAGAAACCAAAAACAGCAACAAAAAATGCCACACAAACAAAACTCCACACCCAAAAAGATCTTTAAAAAAAGAGACTTTTCTGGTAGCAACAGAAACTTTCTGCTTGTACACATTACAAAGAACAGGGTCCTTGAGTGAAACTCCAAAGTAAGCAAACAAAACCCCACCCCCAACAAAGCAAAAGAAAAAAGTCTGTCTCATGAACAATATGTGGCAACAATCACCACAGATTGAAGCACAGCAGGAACAGCACAGACGACATCCAGGATGCTCTGGAAAAAATGGCCCCCATGCAAAACAAGAGAAAATATAGTGGAGCTTGTGTTTGGAAGAGAGACATGACAGCCACTTATGCAATCAGAACGGTATGTTGCACAGGCACTAAAAGATTCTTCATAATTATGAAAAAATGTGCTTAAAACGAACAGAAAGAAGTTCTAAAATACAAAGGACAAAATTAAATGTTAGAACTCACTGCCATAGGATGTTGCAATGCTAAATACTTTTTAAAAAGAATCACAGGACATCATGGAGAAAATGCTAGTAAGTATGAAACTCACTCTGCTGAAGAGTACATATAACCCTTGGTGGTATATACAATTTTGGATATACGAAAACTGCATTTTTTTCATAGTCTCACTTCTTATTTTCTGATCACCTAAATCCAGCCATTGCTGCACCATAAAATTGAGCTAAATGATCTTTGGTCTGACAACTGTATGTCTGTCCTGAATAGGAAAAATAAAGCGATTGCAATCTTCTATTTAGAAAAGGTCTGTTGAAGATAAAAAGGGCCAATGGAAGCTGAAAGAATGAATAAGAAGTAAGAATACTAGCTAGTGGCTTTTGGCCACTTGAGCAAGACTTGTCTGTCTTGTCTGGACTCGTAGCTGCCAACAACATATAAAATGCAAAAGTGCACTCTATAATTTCGAAGAGGACTGCATTCTGCAGTTTGAAACTGTTCATCTCGATTCAGTGACTGCTCAAGTAAAACAGTCAAAATGAGTATCTTCAAGGTTAGCAACATTTTTGTATTAGCTAATTTTTTAAAAAGTTCATTGCACTGTAGTTAATATATGCTACCAAGAAAAGCAGTATGTTAATATCAGTGTTTATATATACAGAACTAAAAAACTCAAGATCTATCACAACTCTTCCTAAGTACAAAATACGGCTTTGGCTGACAGCTCTTGAAACAGTGAAAGCTAACATGGAATAATCACTATCACATATCAGACATGAAAAACACCAAAGCAAGCAATTAATCTACATAAACGAAGTACTTTTCAGAACACTTAAGATTTAATCTACTTAATAACAAATTAAGCGTCTAATGCTGTAACAGCTAAAAAAAGTATGTCCTAACTTTTACAGTTTACTTTAACAATTTGGAAAAATATCTAGATTATTCTGGCTATTAGTTAGTTATTGTTAGCCAAAGTTAGCTTACAGGACAACAGAACATGGTCTAAATTTTCTGTTTAGAAGATACTACTCTCAGAATAGAAGACTGCGATAACAAGAGAGTTTCCTCCTCTGTCCCTATAAGGATAATGGAAATATTCTTTTGCCCTAGAAGAATAAAACTAACTGCACAGTCAAACTACTTAGATGTTCATTGCCAACATTTTTTTAAGTTACTGAAATGTACACTGCTGTGCAGGTTCATCATGTAATGTATGCTTTTAAATGAAATTTGATTTTCAACGTTGAAAAAATAATTACAAGCACCACACTGCAAACTGGCCATACAACTGAGCAAGACTGACATGGATGGATCTCAGCACAGAGCTCCCCAATTTAAATAAAATGTTTGTTACAAAGATGCCAGAATACAATTGCCTCCAAACCACTGCATAACTAAGTACACTTAGAAAAATGCTTATTTCTATTAGAAAAGGTAATTACTTTTCTTTTACATACCTGCTGATGTAAGTGATGCTTATCTTCTTCCAGTTGTTTGATTTTTGACCGTTCTAGCTCTATCTGGTGTGCACATTCTTCCCTCGCTCGACGCAGAGAATCCTGAAGCACCTGCAGATTTCGTTCATGTTCTGCTTGCAGCTCCTTCTTTACTCTTTGAAGCTTAAAAAGAGACACGTATTTATATCAATCCATAGGAGTGAGAGCTTCATTTCAAAAGTCTCTTAAAAGTGTTACTGTTATAAATGACAGAAAAATTGCACTGTTCAAACTCAGTATATTGAGCTAATTTCTCATCAAGCTAAACAGAAGAACAATCCTTGACATGTTTGAACTTTCTAGAAAGATGCTACTATCCCAGATAACTGCTAGCTGAATAGAAACTTCTCCAATGGCCCATTTCTCAAACTGAATTGAGAACGGAACAGTACATCAGTTCTAACGGAATTGCTAACTGAACACTTCATCATTTGGACCAGATGTTTTTTGAATCCACTGATTTTTATCATCTCTAGCTCTCAGGAGAGAATCTCACTAAACTTTGAGAAAGTTTTTCAAGAAATATACATGAGAGTCAAAATAACTACTTCTACTCAGACGGAAATGCACTTGGCGAAATCTGAGCATCAGATTTTTTTACACAGATCCTAAAGGCAAAACATTATTTACAGCATGAACTGCCTCTTGAGGAACACACAGCCTGAACAGGACACAGGCTCAGCCAGTCAAGTCCAGGTGTTGGGAGTTCTCAATTTTGTTACAGAACAGCTTACTAGGCTAGAAAAATTAATTCAAGTTACAAGGAGGAAAGAGAAAGTTTGTTGGACAGCTAAAACACCACAGTATTCTACTTATGTAATTTTGAATTTGTTCTGAAATACAAGAATAGGCAGTTTTTTGTCTTTGCATATGACCAGCACCCCTGAAGTCACATCCTGCTTCCTCAGATTGGCAGTGTTCAGTAAAGTGGTAGTTACTGGTTTCTCCTGCATCCTCTTTGACTCTGTCATTATTAAAAAAAATATTAACAGAAGTAGGAAGTCTGAAAATGTTGGATAACAAAATCTGAAGTTTGTCCTAGATCTCCTTGCCACCCTCTCCTATTGCAACAATTAATCTAGCAATTACTTTTTGAAGTGAGGCACTCTTGTTCTGTACGTGTTCAATACCCACCTGACGGTGTTAAAACTGAGACATGCTAATGTCACATAAACATCTGCAATGACATTAATTCTGTCCAGAATAGAAGGTTTACAGTTCCGTAATTCTAGCAACCTATTTAAAAGCTTACTGAATTTCTCTTTCAGTAAAAAAGTGTAGTTGTAAACAACTTGGCTTAATTACTAGTGTTCCTCTACATATCACTATGAATGTGGCTATTTAATATCTTATATAGAGAGCACAGTTGTCACTATGCAAAAACTCAAACCTTATAGAAGTAGCTAATGAAATTACATTATTTAATATGACCAGTTTTTACCTCTGATTCAGCACTAAAAAGTTGTCGCTCTCGCTTATCCAGATCTCTCAGGGTTTTCTGAAGTTGTTCTTCCAAAACATTATATTCTGCTACCTAAATAAAGGTGGGAAAAGAAGATATAAAATATTGATAGCTTTTCTTTCGAAATTTCCATATGAAAGAAGTCTCCAGCTCTTAATTAAGAATTTGTAATGGAGACTTGAACTCAGCATAGGCTAAAGGGTTGCCATGCACAGCCAGGCTGTAGAAGGGCTTTTTGGCCAGGCAAGTAAAATGCAATTAAAGAGCTCCCATAAAGAGCAAGCTAGCCTAAGGAAATTTCTAACAAATAGTCTATGATTAAAGGCTACTTTTAATTCTTTTCCACTGTTTTAGACTAGATGCATATTTATCAGTAGGTGCAAAGGCTAATCACAAACCCTTTGTCACATGCTACCAAGCACCTTGTAAAATTTATAACAATTTAGACTTTCTGCAAGTATAAGGAGGAATTTTCTTACCTTTTTCTTCACTAATGCCTCTCTCTCTCTATCTCTTTTCTTCCATTCTTCTGCAAGTGCTTGCATATGGACCATTTCCTTCTTTTTAAGCTTTTAGAGGAAAAAAAAAACAAGAAACAAAACCCCCAAACCAGATCAAAATTGTTGGAAGTGCACCTTTAGAGTACCTG
This sequence comes from Zosterops lateralis, assembly GCF_965231275.1. Taxonomy (NCBI): domain Eukaryota; kingdom Metazoa; phylum Chordata; class Aves; order Passeriformes; family Zosteropidae; genus Zosterops; species Zosterops lateralis. Next base: position 56,155,067 of record NC_139800.1, on the reverse strand, counting down.
CAGAAATAAGTCTTGAGGAGAAAGAGTTTTTATGCTGACTTGTATAGATCAAGATATAGTTCTGATAGTGAAAGATTTCTTACACTGAAGTACAAAATGCAAAGTAAATGCATGTTTGAGAAAAATATTCAAACAAAGGATTTTCACTACCTTTTAAAAAGAAGCATATAAACACCTAGAGTGACTTCAAGAGTAGACAGCAAATGGTTTTTGAGATGCAACTAAAGGAATACAAAATAATTATTTAACATTCATAGTTTGAATCTTGACTCTATTGTACTTTATAAAGACTAATGGGAAATCAGGAAGATGGTACTCTGCAGTTCAAACCTAGCATTTTCGTCACTCACTTAAGAATTAATCTTCTTCCTTAAGAGCACAGAATTTGTGGATGGAGTAGTTTACATCTGAAGTTTTAATATTCTGTATGAGTAAAATTTACTTGAAACGGTAAAATAAAATACAATTAATGTTATTCTCTATACCAATTCTGCTAAACTTCTCTGGCAACTACTTAATTCAGGTAATAAAAAAGAAGGAGTAAAAACCTGATTTTCAAAAATGTCCTCCTGCATTTCCTTCCACATTTCTAACTCCAGTGCTGCTTTGTATTCCAGAGTTTCTCGAGGTTCTGGACGGTCTTCTGGGACACAGCAAGGCTGAGTGGGAGGGACACGCCGTTGCTGACCAGCACCTATATCCTGTTTTAAAAAGAGTGGATTTTTAATTGGAACATCAACTTTTCAAAGACATGTTCAAAGGAAAAAGAAAAGATTTATATAAAATTACTTGAGAAGAATCTGACACCACAACTTCTTGCACTTTGACAAGTCCGTAGTCTTCCAGGGTGATGGCATACGAAAGGTCTGCTATTCTGCTGCCTGACCTATAAATGGCATTAGAATGTTATTGTAATTAAAACTGTCTAAAGATACATAAAGAGAATTGTAATACAACACACAAAACAGCAAAGCTGAAGTTGTTCTGTGCAAGCTCAGAATCTGTGAAGAGCTGCCTGCGTGAGAGCCCAAACATGCTCTCCTTTGCACATTATTAAGTTAGGGCCTAGTTTATGCATCTGTGGCAAGCTTTCTGACTTAAATAGATAACTTGTCATTGGAAACCTATTTAACTAACGGATTACTATAATCAACACATCCCTGCAACAAGGGAATAATCCAAAATTGTACATACAGTTTTAAATATTCTTAATGATATATCTTGATGATTATGATACAGGCATTGCTGCTGCCTTCAACTTAAGATATTAATTAAATTTCCTTAGCTTTCCTTGTTTAGACTTTAACAGCGACCTTCTCGTTATCCACCATATAATTAACTTAGCACATCATTTGTGGTAAAATATCCTTGGATTACTAAAAAAACATTCCTGGAAGCTTCAGCAGAGGGAACTGGCAACTTTAAGTCACTTAGAGGTTAAAAAATCTACCTGACCTTGTAGAGTGAAACAAGGCCTAGACAACAGATAATTTAATAAATGAATTTGAAAGTAATTGTGGTTTCTGCTTCAGAACAGTTTGTTTCTGACTGCTCATCTCTAATCACAGTCAAAACGTAGCCAACAAAGGCAATCTTTCACACAGAAAGGTATTAAGAGAAGGAACACACAGTAGTCATGTAACTGGAAATTATCAAAAGTCTCACAGGAAAGTCCAATGCAGTGTAGACCTTGGTCAACACAACACCTCTCATTTCAGTGATAACCACTCAGCAAGGCAAATTACACAATCACTTGTCACCTGGAAGCTGCAGAATGCATCAAGTGACAAGATGCTGAAGGAATTAACCACAGCTGTAGTTTCCAAAGAAACTCACTTTCAGCAAATATAGACAGACAACACTAAAATGCTCTTTACAAGGGTGCAGCCTTCTACAGTTATTTGCAAAGGAAAAAAGAAAACAATAAATGCTTGTACTTCACTTAAGTTAAAATAAACTGCTGCATTAAATTCTTAAAACTCTCCATCAGCCACCGAGTTAAAAAGAAAAAAAGATTCATATTAGTGGACCTCAGAAATCTGAGTAATTGATTTAACAAGTCTGTTGAATATACCAGTGTAAAAAGAAGGTTACACCAACAAGGACAAGGATAAGAAGGAGTCAGCACAGCAAAACACAGACCTGATTACATTTTGAGAATGCCATCTAGTGGTTATGTTTTGTGCAAAACATTTAACGAACTGTAAAAGTATGAACTTTAATGAGACCTTAAAGTAACTCTTCACTGAATCAGGTCATGCTGGCTTTCCCACAGCAATTTATACAAAGCCAGAGGTCAATTTTCTAATAAGTTGTGAGGAGGGGGGATCCCAGTCACCAACATGAAATTCCCTCTGAGTTAAATATAACATCCTTTTTAAAAAAATCTGTCACATTAGCAGCTTAAAACTGACCTCGGTCTTAAAAGCAACTACGTTTATTTTTAAGACCATAATCAAGTTCCATCACCACACAGAAAACATGAGGGTCTAGACCCTGATTGTGAACACTAATCATCTTCAACAATGACACAGGACAGAATTAACTACAAATTTAAAAAAATATACACACATGTATATATACACACACACACATACATAATATACATATATATAAAGCACCATCACTGCTCTGTGTAAATGAATATTTGTCTCCCTCTGATGTACACAAGCTGAAACCCCTGCTACTGTCCTGAAACAGGAGATGTGTGTCTGTTCTCTGGGTGTATCTGCCCTTGTAACTTTCACTGAAGTCAGTTGTATCTAAAAGCATACTACGGACAAACAATGTTAACTATTTTCTGGAATATCATCACTTTCTATAATTGACTAACTTACTTACAGAAGTGCCTCAGTAACATTTTTTTCAATTATTTCTTTCTTAATATGTCTGTGAATTTTAATTTACCCAGGATCATGATTATATAAAGGTTTATTACAATGACTTTGGTAGTAGTGTGGACATAGCCCAATACAAAGTGGCAGTTTAGCTTTTCATCTCTTGGATGGCTGTTCCCCTCTGCAAACTGCTGTACTCTGCAGCCTGTTTACCTATTCAAAAAGCTAAGCAGGAACAGCTTGCTGTTTTTCAGAGAAATAGCAAACAAACAACTCTAGAAAACTTGCTACAGAGTTCAGTGGTTTTTAAATAGTTTTACCCTTGTGCTGCTGTGAAACTGACTGTTTCATTACAAGTCTGACGCCAGCATTGTTCACCATTCCCACCCAAGAAGCGGGTTTTCTCTGAAGCCAAAACATTTGAAAGCTGAAGCCTTGCCACTCCTAGAAGTAAGTCTTTGGCTGTTTTATCCTTGTGCCACAATTCAACCAGCAGAGGCAATCTGAAACAAAGAAGTGACCTTAGTGTCAGGCATCAAAATGAAAGAAGATGCTTCTTATTCAGGAGAACCTCATATTTGAAAAGTAACTTCTTAAATCAGTGATAATTACAAATGTCAAACAATGAGTGGGTTTTACTGCCTTTCACTTAGAGGAATGAGACTTGCAGATTTGTATCTTCTCAGTCACTTGGTTGAGTCAGATTATCATTCCTTTCTTCAGTTATTAGGGACTAACAATGTTACAGTGAAAGTGACTGACAGAATAAAGCTAACACAACTTGACCATCTTCATTTAAAAATACCTACAAATGAATTTTAGCCATTGCCACTCAAAATACATCTCCCTCCACTCCTACTTTCAAAATACTGCTACTTTGATGATTCTCTTTTTACATCTTAATCGTTTATTGAAAGCTGGTGAAACTACTGGGGAACTGTTTTACAACCCTCAACACTGCATATTGCTTTCCAGGGACTTGCTGTATTTTCAAAGATATCATATAGTCCCTGCATATTAAAAAGAAAAAAGTTAGATATTTCAAGAAGTACTTTGTCAAAAACGGTGCTATCAAGCTTTACTTTTAAAATTTATGGCAATTGCACTTGTTTCTGTAAGCGACAACATCCAAGTATGCAAGAGATAAAATCAAGAACTATAGAATTCCTGACTTTAAATGAAACTAATAAAGAAATTGGAAAAGTAGGCTATTAAGTATTTACTGGCATTAGCCCTTGAATTGTTTACTAAATTCTAGAACTGATAATCTTCAAGTGACTGCATTTACAACATCTAGACATTTACAAAATCTAGAAAAGTGTAATTAAGAAAATGCAAATTGCTACCTGAAAAATGTATCTTGAAGCTGATGAGGTATAGTTGCAAAGTCAAATGCACAATATGACTTTGGAAGAAAGACTTCCATATTCTTTCTAACTTCTACAGGTGGACTTGTCATAATAGGTGCTGCACTGCCAAAAAATGGGTACGAGTACCTAATAAAACCAGTAACAAAAATAATTCTATAGATAGGTAACTTTTCTTATACCTTCAACAGGAAAATCAGTTTAGACATCATTTACTGAAGCGTGACTTATACAAAGTTTGAGAAATTTATATTAGTAAATACAACAACAGAACTTAGTTCTCAAGAATTCATGTTTTCATTTACTTCAGGAATGATCCAGCTTCTTTATATTGGCTGTTGTTTTGACAAAAAAAAGTTTTAATAACCTGTATGTTCACAACTAGTTGAATTCATATTTTACTAGAACTCTGCAATTATTATATAAACTGAGCAGACAAACAGAACAAAAATTTATATTCACATGTAGATTGTTACTTGAGAACATCTGTAACTATATTTACAGTTTAGACAAGACTAACATGCAATAACCGATAACTAGGTATGCATATACACAGCGTCAGAACCATTAGAAAATTTCATTAGCTTTTCATTTCCACAGTTTAATTGACTAAAAGGCAAGTCAAATCATTTTACCAATATAACTTAAAATGTGGCATGAAATTACTGGCACATTTCAGGGTATGATAAACTGTAAAGAAGGGGGAGGCCATGAAACTCAAACTTCATTTTGTTCAAACTGATGATGCCAGCCGTCAGCTAAGTTTCTCAAAATAAAAACGGCATCAAATGATGCCTCTATATATAAAAATTGCATTCTTCACCTTTTGTAGAGAGCTGTTGAAAGAGCTTGTTTGGAATGGAATAAAATAAAGTTTCCAATTAACAGCAAATAAGCAATTTTTTACCCTGCAACTTTTCTTAACATTTATGTATCTGGATGTTTCTCCTCCTCAGCTTCCTGCCATGTTCATCACTGACTACAAAAATTCAAGTGCATAAAACAAACCTATGTGTTGTTACTGTTCTGAAACAAATTATTATTGAAATTTTACATAAAAGATTTTATGTGGCAAAATTCCATCCACTGTATATTGCTTTCCACATACTATTTAGTAATGTAGCCTATATGGCAAGACATTAACAATGTACTATATATTAGCTGTGTTTTAAAATATTCCACCCCTACATCCCATCCACACCTTTTCAAACTAGTTCAGATAAAATCTAAACCCCAAGAACCACCACCACAACTAGATTTCCCAGTGACCAGTTAAAACTGTATGAATCAAGCTCTGTCAGAGAAGAGGCAGAGCAAATGCAGAATCACCTCCCCAGACAGAAATTATCAATGGTTTCAGACTGAATCCCATTTAAAGATATATTTTATCACAAATATCAAAAGCACCCTGATGGAAATGAGAAGACAAATTGTAAAAACTATCCCTATTGCAAAACTATCCGAAATTGTAAAAACTAATCCCTAATTTCAAATACACCATCGATAACTGATTTTAAAAATGTAGAATTTCTTATTTAAACCAGCAAAATCATCCTTGTATCTACAAGTCTCTCAGAAATGCATTTAACTACACTGATTCTTCATTAAAACTAGAATATGCTTCCTTTGGATTCATATACAAACCAGTGATCTGTCTCTTACTGAAACACTATAAAGAGTTTTTGGCGAAACATGGAAAATTACAAATAAAAGAAAAAAAAGTCACTTAATTGATTTGCTGGAAATGTAGCGAGACAGTAATATGAGAAGTAATTCTCCTCTTCCTTTAAAGACTGATATTCCTTGTTGTCCAAGCTCAGACATTCAGATAAGACTTAATATCAATTACAGTAAAAGGTAAAGTTTTACACACTGTCTTTAATGCTTAGTTTAGTGATATGCCAGATGAACATTTCAGAATATTTTGCTACTGAAAATCAGTTGCACAAAAAGCATGAAGAAGCAGAGAAACAATGCCAGCAATCATTCAAACTATGAAGGCTTTGTATTCACCAAGACTAAAAAAATAAATTGTACCTTAAAATGCAATTTATTGGAAAACCAACTTCCAGACCACATATACTTCTTAAGTCTATTGAAAAGCAAAAATGGTGAGAGGCTGCTGGAATGACAATTTTCTGTGCTGACACAGGCTCAGAAGAATTGGATGCACCTACAGGGTTGGGCTGAGATATCGCTACTGGACCACTGTCAGCTGAAAACACAAAAGAGAATTTATGTGCATTTTTTATAACTTGTTCTGCCCAAACTAACAAAATATATCAAAAATTAGTGTCACACTTTAAATGCAGGTGGATAGGTTGCTTCCCTATGAGATTTCTATTCCTTGTAAAATAAATGAATACTGTCAAAAATAACCACTCCTTCTGTAAGTTACTGCTTCCAAAGAAAAAAAAAAAACCACAAAAACAATATACTTTAAATCTTCTAACAGGATTATAATATTTTTCCTTTCTTTATTAATCTTTGAAGCTATGTAGGTTTAACTCAATGAAAAAAGTTTATACTACAATCAAAGTTAATAAATTCTTCAGAAAGATGATGTAATACTTCAGTTTATAGTAATTGTTCTTAGCCAACTTGAGGGCATGCATAGGAAAAAATATTTTCAGCAATTTATACATTTTTAAAATTAACTAACCTCTTTAGGGGAATTACAAAGACAGATTAACACAGGTCAATTACAGTGCTTATGTGAGGCAGCATCACCCCTGGCCCCAAGCTGAGGTTTAACTATTGAAGCAAATGAAAATGTGCAAAGCACATCTGCTTCTGTCATAGAACCCATGTACTGTGACATGAATTTTACAATTTAGGAAGTGGAAGCAATATTGAGTGCCTGCCCAGTTGCATCCAGGCTTCTCACATCCTTAAAATGAGACCCAATACTGCCTCCAGAGAGGAAAACATCAAACTGTAAGTCTCAGAGACAGGTTTTGTGTCTTGAAAAAGGTGTTCTAGAAAAATGTTCAAGACATTTTATACAAGTCTTTAAGGGCTATTTGGGCTACCAAGCCCAACAAAAAGAGGGAAAGAAAGTGTCAGATAAGAACTCAACTTTTGTAAGTGCCTTTTGTAAGTGCTACTTCATAATTATTTAAAACATTTTAATTTTGTAATTTTTAAAGAAATACATCATTACTAGCATTGACTTTATTCTTTTCTCCTTTTTCTAAGTGTTTTGTTTGCATTAATATTAACATTACAAAAAAGAAAAATGCCATAATACTTCAACATCAGCTAGCTAATAATGTATGAATGAAACAATTTTAAGTGATTCAGGTAAAATGTCAGGAGATTTTTTGGTGTGAAGAAGTGGCAGAGTGGAATTTTAAGGTCATCACAAAACAAAAAGTACACATAGCTTGCTGTTTAAAGTCATTTAAGTTGGTATTATAAACAAATTTCATTTACTGTACTAAATTCAATAAATTTTGCCTTACTGGGATTTTGCAGATCTAAGGGAGGTGATTTTGCTCTGCTCTGTGATTTCATAGTGGGAAGCTCTTCAAAACACGTTTGTTTGTTAACCTCTTGAGGGCACCCAGCCACTAGCCCTGAAAGACAAATGTGAAATGACAAGTTTTACATCTTAGCAAAATTACTATTGTTATTAATAAAAAACCACAATCCTGGATTTCCTAACCAGAGATTCAAACCAGCTTCTGGAATCACAATACCTTGTTTTTACATTCCATATAAAGAACTCAATCCTTGCTTAGATAAGATTGGTTAGAATTAAAAGAAAATTTGGCTGAATTAGCAGACAAATCCTGAGAACCCATTCTAGGACACAGAATTTCCTCTACTGAACTGGATGTCTTTAGGATACACCTCAAAGCACCAGCAATACAAATATCATTATAAAAATAATCATTCAGCTTTATTCATAAACCATCTGTTAAGAAGAGTCATGTTCAATAATGTTTAGCTGAACAACATTTTTTTGAGATTTATTCTGTTACTATGGTATTTCTTATCTCTGTTCCTCTTCCATTTTCCACTACCCAGTAATCTCAAATCAGAAACAAGTCTTCACAGGGCTTAGGCTACCAAGTCCAAACAAAAGGACCATGTAAAAACAAACAAAACAACCCAGTTGCTTGGTTTTGTCCAGGAATCTATACTATACAAACAATTGTCTTCACAAATTATTATCCACATACTAGATCTGTAGTACATGGAATTCTACACAGTAGAATCCATAGTAGATTCCGTAGAAAACTTAAAAATCCCATGTTACTCCTGCTTTTCTATTGAATAAATTAATATTAGATCACTTAATCTCATTGAGCAAGTCAGTTTCTTCATAGGCATTGCTCTAAACCTTCTCATTCCCAACTTCAGGAAATTCCAAAAAGTTTTGTTAAGATTTTTCAAGCGGATGACCCATCCACATCACTTGTAATCTACACACCCCCAAATCCTTAATCTGGGTCTTGCAAGTGTCCTTAATTATGATCATGTTCAAATCACAACATTTATCCTCCTTCTGTTGTTTTATATAAATAATTCTGACTTGCCTGAAATTTATCACCAGAAATGAGTACTACTTCATGAAACAGTAGAAAGGAGCAGCACATGATCCAAGACCACATTTGGCAATTGGGCAAAAAATTATACACCACATACCCCTTTTCCTTGGTTTTATGCCTTTTTCAAACTTAAGACTTTCCACTTCACTTTCTGTTGCTACATCTTCTTTTGAAGAACATTGGTCAGCTTGAGATGGGACGTTTTGGGATCTCTGCTGCTGGCTCTCTGTTTTTCCACTAACAGGTGAAAGAACTTTCTCCTGTGGCTGTTGGGGTTCAGTTGCACCATTTAAGGGAGTCAAAGGCTGAATGAAATGATAGTTTCTTATTGATCATGGCTTGCATTTAAAAATTCTGTCTATGACATTTCATAATATGTGATTATTTTTCAGACATAGAAAAATGCCAACAAAGGGATTATTCATATAAAGCAATTAATTCTTTCAGGGTTTGGTTTGTGGATTTTTCAAACACCAAACCCAGTTAAATATGATCTAGAAATACCAATATTTTTTAAATGTGAAATTGTGCAACAGTGTCTAAACCAACAATGAATGTGTAAGACATACCTGGGTAGTCACACTCTCTCTTTGAAGAATTACAGATACCCCAACAGTAGGAGCCAGATCAAAAGGCAGTTGTGACAGTTTCTGTTTAGCTCTATTTGGTGGAACAAGAACAAATGGTCCTTCTATTGCCACAGGATGTTGGTCAATTTCCACATTTCCTTTCTTCAGTAGTCCAGACAGAGGAACTTCAGTGCTTCCAAGAGAGTGATCCCCACAACAAAGATGGATCTGCACACATGCAAAGGTGCTAGAAAGTAACTGGTATGTGTGATCTGCACTGGAACCATCTGTGCACCCTCCACTAAAGGCAGCATAAACACAAGTTATCATCCCTAATCTAGTCGCTGCATGCTGAGAATAAGAACAGCTGTGAAACATCAGTTTTGAGTAGGTGGGATTTACTCACTGACAGGGCAGCAGCAAATCACTGCGCTGCCCTTCTGACAATCTGTCATATCATTCCTTCTATAGGATAGGTTCAGTACTCTGTGGCTTCTAAACACAGCACAGATTCTTGCCCTTAATGTACAGGCATATAAAATGAATGACTGCAAAGTAATGAAAAAGATTACTTGAAGGCTTTGGGCATATATTTAGACACCACTTAAGTAGCAAGGATTTTTGGAATTAAATAACTGTGGTTTTAATTCCTGGTAAATACAATTATTTGAAAGCTTGACTCAACTGCTTATTCCTTACTCAGCTTAATAGTTACACATATGAGTGAAAGATGGATGTTACAAAAACCAACACACACTAAGGCAATCTATTTTCCTCAGTTACTTTTTGAAACTTAAATACTAACTTGCTTTTTCCCAAAAAGGAGTCACTTAAGTAATGATTTAGCAGATCAGAACACTGTATCCCCATCCTTAATATTTTTTGCACTTAAGGAAAACTGTTGTGCTGAAAGGTGTGAGCTGCCAGTAGACATACCTAGGTGTGTATATATATGTACATACATACAAATACAGTCATGCAATACATATATACACACATTCTAGTCTGGCCACTAGTACCTTTTACAACCAAAGTCTTCATTTTTGGAAATATATGTTAAAATTAAGAATGAAAACACAGTGCTCTGATCCTATATCCTAAGATTTAAGGATTTAAGATTTAAGTAAATCAAAATGTGGCTTTGACTGCACAAGAAATTTTGCTCAAAAAGTTGTTCTTTACACACAATGCAAACATGCATAATTCCCTAGATATGTACACATGTATCATATTTGTACACATGTATCATGTATGTTATATTAAATATTTTAAGACTGTAGAGTAAGAACAAATTCCAAACACACCAATGCACACGTTGAACCAAAAATACTTAAAATTGAGGGGGAAAAAATCTGAAACAATACAAGATTTAAACAAAAACATTCCTAAAGCACCCTGCATAAAATAACTTTTAAAAGGTCCAGATCTACAAATTACTTTGTAAAAATAATACTGTCCTGTCTACCAGCTACATTATCAGAAACCCTACACCACCCACACTCAACAAAGCACTCTCGTTTTGTAATTAATTTGAGCCATGCACAGACTGCCACAAACACTCTCAGTTTTATCTGATATTTAGAATCATAGATTCATTTAGTCTGGAAAAGACCCTTAAGACTGCTGAGACCAGCTACTAACCTAACTGCCAAACCACCACTAAACCATGTCCCCCATTTAAAGACAAGGCTAAAGATAAGCAATCCCATAACAACCCAACTACGTCTGTAGTGTACTTAGAAACAGCATTTGGCTACAGAGCAGGGAAAAAAGCCAGACCTGCCTTATCATTCACAAACAGCGCTAAGGACAGTGATTTTAGAACTTAGTCAAGAGTGACCTGAGCAGCTGACATGGGATTACCATAGGTAGCACAAACCAGGACTCTGGGTTGCAGATGGTTTGATTGCAGTGCAGGCTCAAAGCTCAGAGCTCTTGAAAGTGCTACATCATCTCTTTGGGAAGATCATATTTCAGCAATACTTTTTATCACGACATGTAAACCAGCTTGCTGTAACAGCAACTAATTAAAAAAGACAGCACTCCACCTGAGCTAGGAAACTTGCTGCTATAGTTTCCCTCATATCAGCAAGAAAATAAACTTATATCTGAGCCAGAATACTATGATACAATCTTAGCTTTGGAAACAGAAATGCTTCATGGATACAGCCTGAGACATTCTATTTCTTTAATTTTAATTATTTATTTTCATTCACATTTGAAATGAAACAGCTTACCTGTAATTTTGACTGTGCACAAAGATAAACTTGAAGAACATCTACTGTACTACGTATTCGAACTGAAGCTCTTTCTGGCTCAAAGTTTGGATTAATTAAATCAGTGAAGGGTTCATTTGTGACATCATTACCCAGTAATGAGTAGTAAAAAAAAAATTCAGGTTGTCGATCAGGGAGCTTCATAGTACTAGGAACTAACTGAAAGAGATGCAGAAGAGAATAATGATATCTTTGCTTGATGCAGAGTTACAGTAATTCTGAAGCACTAGTTTGGAAATTAGAGCTTAAAGTGACTAGCTGACCTAAACCCTAACTTGTACTCCACATATAACTTACTATATTAATACTCGAATTAAAAATGTTTTCTTTTTTTGAAATAAAAAAGAGCAAGCTTTAACTTACAAGCATAATAACTTGCAAAATATTTGGAATTACCTTTAGGACTCCTCAGCACCAAGGGCTGTAACTGGCATGTATTTAATAGCATCAGGTACTGCACAAATACTCAGAAATAAACTGTGCCTTCATAGAATATTTTCAATATAATAATGCAGATTAGATACTATTATATAACATATGTGATTGAATAAAAAACTGAAACAGACCAACAGCTACTCCATCCTGTAGGCAACTGTGACCTCAATGCCTACAGAGGCACAAGCCAACCCTAGAATGACCACAATAAAATTTACTTCTTAAGGTCCTACAATTTTGACACAGAAAAGTATCTTCCCTAAAAAAAGAAAGATGACAAGACTGATGAGAGTATATCATACACCATGAGTTCTAGACCTATTAAAATCATGCTGTCAGTACAGCATAAACACAGCAGCTGAGGTCTACAGCTGAAACAACCATCAGTATGGCACTTTCTCCAAGCTAGTAAGTCCTTCACTCAGCAATACACAAACTCTGTCTTACATACTTGAAATGTATTTCACCCTGCTTGAACTCCAGTGCATGGGGCACCATACTGAAGACTAGTATTATCCCTACACTAACATTTTACACTGGATTGTATTAGAAAAGTATGCATTTCATAAAAATGCATAATTTAAAGTAAATACAGCTTCAGCACTTCAAAAAAAATTATATTTCATCTGCAGTCTGATGTTGAGGACCTTATGAAGTTTTAAAATTAATAAAAATTCACTCTGGGACTATATTAAGGTTATTTCTTGAAATAAACTTAGAAAACAATACAAATGTATTGTTAGAAAACACTACAAATGTAGGAATGGCAGGGTGAAAATAATGTGGGATAACACCTCTAAAAACTAAACATAGCAAGTAAACAGACCTGTTCCAACTGTGTCGCAAATGCAATGGTTACTGACATGACAAAGTGATCTCTGCAATATTCTGCTGGTCCAATCTGATGATAGCCCTCTTCTTCATTCAAGACTGGCACAATACTTTTAGGGTCTAGCGCAGAAAAGAAGTTGAGTACTAAGAGAGAAGAAATAAACTTAAGTAATTAGTGGTCTTCATAATTCCTGCAGCAATCTGATATATAATTGCAATTTTATTTTTAAGCATTACACATGGAAATTACATGTGGAAAAGAAAATTACAAATAAAGATCTTGATGCCTGGTGCCAATACAAAAGTCCCTAGGTATGCTTCGGAACAGCCACAAAAAATTCTGAAATTAACTTCTATTCACAACTGTTATGCTGAACACCATGCCAGACAGAATTCCAGTTGTTATTTTTATTTTGTGTTACAATGAGAAACATTACAGTGACTGGAAATTTATTTCACTAGGCTAGAGTGCTGTTGAAACCATGCCTGTTTCTTTACCAGGCTCATTAAAGGAAATGCAGGACAGTAAATGCATATTGCAATCTATTGGAACAAGTATGGTGTGCCGTTCCACAGATCTTTAGAATGTTTCATTCAAAGATTTTTCATCTGAAGTCTTCAATGCATGAAGAAGTTTGCTAGCTTCTGCTCTATTGTGCCAGTAATTCAACACAGACACCAGGTTACACCAAATACAAATTATGACACAGTATTTTGTGAACAAAAAACCTTCGTTTCAAATACTGGAAGCTTTAGACAACTTAGGCCAGTAAAGGAAAAAAAGGTATAGAAATACTAAATTGAAAAGTATCTGACTAGACTAGAACTGGGTAATCCAGCTTTGTCATACCCAATAACTGGAACATTAACTGTACAACTGTGAAAACTCAGAAGTTTGTTTTTTTCCCCATTGACATGATGAAAGAAAGGGTAAAGCTGGCAAACTTGTTTGTAGCAATTATTCCACAGAAAACTTGAAATCAGAAACAGTGCTGAGTAAAGGCAGAAAGGTCTTTTATTTTTTGTGAGTGTCATGAGAGTTAGGAGAACTTGCAGGGACAAAGACCACATAGAAATGCAGACTAAGGAATCATTTACAGTAGGTTCTTTGCCTCCCTTACAGATTTTACAATACGGGAAGTTCCCTGTGTTTTGTGGTAAACTTGAAAAAAAGGAGTTAGCTATCTTATGCTGAAACTTGAATACTGTCTTAACCAATCTTGAAATGCAGCCAAGTAAGTGAATTCTGGGCCAGAAGCCTGTAAAACACTTCCTGCCACTGACCACTCTGCTTTTACAAAATCCACAGATCATCAGCAGATAGGTGATGAATTTAGAGTCAGGGAAAGCGTATCTTCAGGGCAAGAACCAAGTATTGTAAGGTATGCAGGAGAAAATCCACTAGTTGTACTTTTCAGAAGTTAAGTAGATAGGCATTTGGGTGAGAGATCAGGGCAAGATGGAAATACGTTTTTGTTTTAGGGCTCTTTAAAACAAGTTTCTAAGATCTTGCTTTTGTTTTTTTTTTTTTCCACAACTATTAACTTGGATTTAAAAAAAAATTCACAGATGAAAATGTGACTTAAAGGCACAGCACATAAAGGCACCTACTCCTGTTAACATTTGAGTTTTCCAATAGATTTTTGACACATTTTACTGATTTCTTCTGAGAAAAATGAATAAGAGAATCCAGAACTGGAATGAGTCCCAACAGTAAGCAGATGTTACTACAGAAAAACTTCACAACACTACATAATTTAAGTACCTAAAGATTAGAAGAAGCCACCAAAAAAGAAGCCAGCCTACCCAACAAATTAGACATTTTTCTACTTTACAGTTCCAAACCCAAGGTACTGGAAGTTTACTTTTCTATTTCTTTCATACCTTTCCAAAGCCCATAAATAAAAACTAAATACCCAAGGGAGTTAACTATGAGCACCTGATCGTCATTTTAAATACCAGTTGGTTTGCAACTTGTCCCCAGTGAAGAATCCGTAAAAACTTACTACCACAAGGTACATCAATCAGCTGTAAAGGATTTGCACTGGAATTGCTGTGAAATTAAAATTCTCTTGAGACGTGGAGCAACACATTTACAAAAAATGATATGTCATCTGGCACAGGAAGATTTTTAATTTGAAGTGAAATGTCATGTTACTCACCCTTCCCTTCTCTAGGGGGTGCCTCCTTTGCTTTAAAATCATCAACCAGTGCTTTTGAATCCGTCTCCAATGCAACACCAATTTGTATTTCAGGTTTAAACTTAGGGTACTTGTTACTAAGCAAAGGATACCATTTAGGGGCCTACGTAGTAAAAAACAAAAATAAGACCCAAGAGTGTTTGAAAAAAAAAAGTATAGTACCATGACAGAAAACTTAGTCTTAATCTAGCACTTCTATTTCATCATCTACAGAAATACACTTTGTTTCTTATTTCTAAAGATTTGGTCTATTTACTACACTATTGTACTAAAATATTCTGTAGAATGGTTACTGGATGACTAACTGAACATACTCTTTTTTTCCACTGACTTGTACGGTGAAAAAGCTAGAGAAATACACCATAAATCTTTGTTTAGAATACCTTCAACTCCTCAACTGCACAGTAAGTCATATGCATCGAAAATTATCTAGAAGAGTGATGTCAAAATAGGACATCAGGCTCCTTGTATGACCCATATCGAAGTTATGTTTTTCTCAAGCTTGCTACAATGATGCTTGCTAATTATATTAATATAAAGAAATATATTGTGCTTACTCTATACTTTATTAAAGGGCTAGAAATGATCACCTCATACATCATCTTCCATGGAGACCCACTGAAAAAAACAACTTAAGACTTGATTTGATGATGGAGACTCAATCCAATTGCTCTATACCTATTGCTTAGGTAAAATTTTCCAGTTGATTAAATAATGAGATTGTGTAGATTAATTGGTTGCTAGTGATCCAATTACCCAATTCAGAAATAAGTAAGATTAGTACCAACAGTATTTTTTCATTTGCACACATTTTAAGAGCCAAGATGTTTCTCCTCATAAGAAAAGCAGCAAAACTCCATACATCATCAGTCATATTCCAAAATGAGACTCAAAAGTTCAGCCTATACTTTAATTCAAATTACATTATCTGTAACAGCATTATTGTCAAAACAAATTTTTAAGCCATTATACTTTATAACTTACCCGTTTCTTTTCCTGTGCAGACCTTAAATCCAGTACAATATACCCTATATTCTCTTTAGCTGACGATACAGGATCTAGTGCAAAACACTGTAGCTTGATAGGTGTACGCTGCAGCCTGAAAAAGTAACTCAGTTGAAATATTAAATATAAAATGTATCTCTGCAATTAGTTCTCAAAGACAGTTTGTAAATTTCCAGCAGGCCAATTATATATATTTGTTATATAACTAATTTCTTTAGGTCAGAAACTGAATTTTTATTCAACATATAAAGTCATCATTAAGTGAAAGACTGAACAAGTGGTTTAATTTTTTAAGAAGAGTGCTTTGGAGCCTCGGAGCCTCAAGCATGATTAAAAAGACATCAGCAACAAATAAATACCTCATCCACATAAAAGAAATACACTAAATTTGAATTTGAATAAGATGCCATGTAGGGGCTTCTTAAAAACAGGACTTGTAGAGAAGATTGTTGGGTAAAGCACATAACTTCTTTGAAGCACAGATAAGATGTCTAGCACATGGCAAATGCAGGCATCTTTCTCTGTCAAATAAAAATGATACAGCCTTTTAAACTTCTTTGATAATATGATCGTAATATTATAACTTGCAAGTTGTAAGACCTGGAAAACCAAATAACTTTTATGGAAACATTCAATTTCTCAGCTTATATCCTTGACATTTTCAAAAACTATTTACATAGGTTTTCATATTAGAAGTTAAGTTAATTTTTTGTCATGGTATACATAAGGAAATGTGACTGCAATGTTTGAATTATAACGTTATTAATTTGCTCTAAGAGCCTGTGGGGTGTTTTTTAATAGAATAAAAATATACCCTTTAGATTTTTTAAGCATCACTTATCTTGTCACATACTGCCTTTTTTTTGTACATTAGTAGAATTTTTCTTTTACTTTTATCTACCAT